>NC_140589.1:933786857-934523839 GCF_964204655.1 Triturus cristatus | reverse complement strand
ACCGATTCGGTATTTACCGAATCAGTAATAAGGAATACCGTCCCATTCATTCCTATGGGCCTGGAGGCCCATAGGAATGAATGGGAAGCCATTCACTATTGCCGATTCGGCTAATACCGAATCGGTAATAGGGGGAGCATATTCAAGGGTGGCAGGGTGTCACATTGACACCCTGTTGCACCCCTGAAAAGTGCATGTGTGCACAGGTGGCGCACATACATGCCCTAAGGGCATGTATATCTGACACATGGCGCTTTTAAAAAAGCACAAAATTGCTTTTTAAAAGGTATTCGGTATTTACCACCAACTTGTAGTTGGTGGTAAATAACCAATCCTTAAACCAAAAATGCACTCACTTGAGTGCTCCCTACATAGGATTTAAGGATTTGGTAATTTACCGATTCCTTAAATTCAGGAATCGGTATTTTACAGATTCCTTAAAATAACGAATCGGTAAATTACCGAATCCTTAAATCCAGCCTCCTACATCGCAAAGGGCTAAATACCGGTCGGTAATGGGAAATTTACTGATTTTCGGCCGTTACCGACCGGTATTAGCCCACCTACATATGGCCCTTAGTTACCTACAGACTTTTCATCATTGATCTCTTCCTGAACTGCAGCCTTCTCTTGTGTCTTAAAAATATGCCTCTATCCTGATGTGAGTTGTGTGCTCGTATACCAGTACTGAAAGGTCTCGCAGTTGTCACAGTGCATTTCCATCCTGACTTGCCTTGTGCTCTGTTAGCTCAGTAGTTAAGTATCAACTGTGCTTGCACCATTTCATCAGACAGTTCAGGTCTGACTTCAGTTGTGCACTTGCATGCTGGTACTGAGACATCATGCTATCACCCATTATGATAACTTGTGAACACATAGATCACTATGGAGGCATCTTCAGAAGCCACATAATACATCAGGATCCTGACTGGCATCATAAGCTGGTATCTCAGCACCATGACATCTGCAAAGGTCTTTGTCTTGCCTTGGCTTGTGCAATGGCATAGGGGCACCTCCTTACCGCACCACCACACCACTGTGATAGTTCATGCCAACCCTGTTGTAAGGCGGCAATGTTATTCTAGTGCTGAACCATTCACTAATCCTATTTGTTGGATACATTTAGGTGGTGAACCATGCCCCTTTCCAGGGACGGATTGGTCATTTATTCTGTGCAGGATTTCCTGAAGGGGTAGGGGCACAGTGTGTCTGGGGGTGGAGGAGGTTCAAGCCAAAGGAGGCCGGTTTTCTAAGCCTAGCCCCTGCTGCTGGTGCCTCAGTCACTTTCTCCAACCCTCTGGGGTTAATTAAGGTTAATAACAGCAGGCGTTGCGGGAGCTTGGTGTTGGGGATGGGTGGAGTAGTTTAGAGAGGGAAAGGAGAGTGTGAGAAAGAGGGGAGCAAGACAGAGAATGAGTACCATTGAGTTGACATTGAGTTGAATAATAAGAACATCACTTGCATAGAAGGCTACAATACAACAAAGCTGTGGTAACTTTTTTGAAAAATCACTGCATTATTATAATCTTAGCCTTGGTCACCAGTACTGCTTGTTGAAGTTGCCCTTTCTCCTCCCTTTTCATCCACAACATAATCAACAAACAACTTTGGTAACTCAGCATTACTTAACAACATAAAGGTTCTAAGCAGCAGTGGGCCGTTGGTAGGGGCTGAGGGTCGCACCCCCAACCTTTTCCCCAGAAATAAAAGTGTGTGTGTCAGGCTGAACAAAGTTCAGTCTGGCAGACACTCTTCCTTTTCAGGTCAGGCAGCCAGGAGCTGGACATGAGCAAAATGTGCATGTTCCTGGCTGCCTGGCCTGAACTTTGTCAGGCTGAGAATTTCACAACCCTGTGGGCGTGACCTCCTCAGCCTGGCAAAAGTGCCTCAAGTGATGAGGAGTAGCGTCACCCATTGCCTCAGACCTGGGCACTTCAGCTTTAAGCCCTGAAGTGCCCAGGGCCAAGTGTCAATCAGTGGAACCTCGTAACAGAGTGGGGTGGGGTCAGCCACCTTACTGACCCCATCCCACTCTGTGACGAGGTTGGGACTGCTGCCTTCTCTCACAAGGGAGGCCGGCAGTCCCAACCCTCCTGAGACCTCCGAGGTTTTCCTCTCAGAGATCTGCAGTTTTATGTTTTTAAAAAATGTTTGTGTGAGTGTATGTATGAATGAATGCTTATTTGTTAGCGAGTGTTGTGAATGAGTGTGTGCGCATGTGTGACTGCATGGGAGTGAGTTATGTGAATGTGTGCTTGTGTCCCCCTACCCACGCCCCCCCGCCTGGTAAAATTACTGTCCGCCATTGGTTGTAAGCAGTAGTGCTTAAACACGGCCACAGAAACATTTTAATGTCTGTAAAATATCTTGTCACTGCTCTTCCTTGAGCTATCAGCATCACCCACTGAAGCCTTCTCTTTTGGGAAGAAGCAACAATGTGTCCGGATACAGCCATGAACATGAACCACAACAGGAACCGGAAGGAAACGGTCAAAATAAAATGAGGCCTTAAGACCAGGGGGCCAACCTTGGAACTAGGGACCTAGGTACAAATCCCAGACTTGGCCAGTTTACTTAACCTAACAGTTCCTAACAAAACAAATGTGTAATGTGACCTGGTGCTCGTGAAATGTGCTCTAATTGCACTAGGGCAAGTTTGCGCTGCATTAAACTGTAACAAAATTAAAATATATATGCAGTGCTTTAAATGGGCCAGTACTCACCGGTACTGAGTACTGGCGCTTCTGATTTTTCACCCCTTGAGTAACGGCATTTCTCCTTGGCCAAAAAGAGTACCCGTACTAATATGGGTAGCAAGCTCAGTGGAGTATAAAAGTGCTGCTGAGTAGCTGCCAACAAGCATGTCAGTCTCAGAGGTAGAATCTGCTGCTTGCCACAACTCAGGGGAAACCTATAAGTGATGACAATAGCAGCTCGACTGCAGCAAGGGTGCGCTAGGACATCTATGTAACCAGGCTAAGATGTAATGTGGTGAAACAGTGACAGTGAGGCAGAGCGTGTTTTAACCGAGGCACAGGAGAGTGGACATGAGTGGAGATAAGCATTTGTCAAAAGAATTGTACTGGCTGTTATGTAAGCGTGTGTGAGCGAAAGTATGCTCCTGTGCATGTTTTCTGTGTAGGTGCTGTTGTTTCCAGGCACCTTAGCTGCTATATAGCTGCCAGTCACACAGACCTTGCATCAGGACAGCCTGTCCTTTCTCTGAATCATACTCAGCAGCAGTGGCGGCCGCTATTTACCTGAGGGGGTGGCGGGGGAGGAAGTGGGGGTTGTAAATTAAAAAAAATACTTACATTCAGGGCGGGCGCCCTAACGGCTACTGCCTCTGGGTCTGCCACTGCAGCCTCTAGCTCTTCTAAAGGTGGAAGCACCCAGGCTCTTGACTTCCCTAGCCAATCACAACGCTGTGATTGGTCTGAGCACCATGGATCGGCACTCAGACGGGGAATGGGGACCTGGGCATGTTCTGCACCCAGGCTGTAATGCAGTTGCGGTGTGCTGGTGTGCATCCTGACCGCTGGTGGTGCAGAAAAGTGAGCGCTACCGCACGCACTTTTAAACAAAAAATAACTCTCCTCTGAGTTCAGAAAAGATCTGCACTTCAGAACATAAGTATTTCTGTTTTATTTCAGACAGTAATCAACACAGGCACTGGGACGCGTTTCAGCTGTTTCATCAGCCTTTTTCAATCATAATGCACCATGTTTCAAGCATTTTATATACTCTTCAAGTGACACTGATGACACAAACATAAAAGAAATACTTCAACAATTGATCCGATTGCGAAATATAAAATTAAGTGTCACTTGTAAGTACTCCAACTGTAATAATAATCATTTCCAGTCACCCCGGGCAGTTAAAATCTTAATTGGTGTTTTCCACATAATTAGCTTCACAAGCATCCGACTTTAATGAATTGTTAAGATGTCACTCAAATCTGAAGTCCAAAATGACTACCATTTAAAGTTTGTTCTTCCTTTCAGATACTAGAACACTCAAGCATCCAAATTTAAATTGTAGCACATAAAAACTGCATTGTCCTTTGAAATACTTGAAGTCAAGTGCTGGATAACAAAATAGCACAGTCTTACTGTTCCTCCGCTTGACAAATGACAAAGCAGCCCAGCTCCAAGCAGCCTTATTGTCCAGAAAATCAGATGGCATCCATGGAGTCACCTGCTAAGGCTCTTAGCGCCCAACTCTCCATTCTGCTGTCGCCCATTCTTTCCTGAAAGATCCCATATGATACTTGGGGGCTCACCAACTTTAACAAACTATTTAAAGTTGCGGCGTGCTGGTCTGCATTCTCACTGCTGATGGCGCAGTAAAGGAGCGCTAACGCACGCACTTTTAAACACAAAACAACTCTCCTCTGAGTTCAGAAATGATCTGCACTCCGAAACGTAAGTATTTCTGTTTTATTTCAGGCAGTACTCGACAAAGGCACTGAGACGCGTTTCGGCTGCTTTATCAGCCTTTTTCAACCATAATGCACCTTGTTTCAAGCAGTTTATATAGTTTTAAACGGGCTGATTGGAAATGATTTTACAAGTGACACTTAATTTTATATTTCATGATCGGATATGATTGATTATTGAAGTATGTCTCTTATGTTTATGTCATCAGTATCCCTTGAAGAGTATATAAACTGCTTGAAACAAGGTGCATTATGGTTGAAAAGGGCTGATAAAGCAGCCGAAACGCGTCCTAGTGCCTGTGTAGAGTACTGTCTGAAATAAAACAGAAATACTTAAGATCTGGATTGAAGATGTTTTCTGAACTCGGACAGTTGTTTTTTTTAATGTATATCATGGAGGATCTGTGAACACAGCACTATTAATCCAAAAAAGAAACGGAAGGGCCAGGGCCCTGGGGAATGCCATGTTAAATTTATAGGAGGGGGCATGCAGTCTCTCTGTCTGAGCCTCTACGAGGCCCCAGTGACCCCATCTCCTAGATCTGAGCTAATTATAAGGGGAGAGAGGCATGTGGTCCCCCCCCACCCCCTTGCTGATCTTCAGGGTATTGTTCTAAATCTACTACCATATTCTTGATCACAAAACCTGTGATTGCAATGCAACATAACCCACTTGCTGTACCTTTTTGAGTTCTTCAGTGAATGAACAAAATATTTCTTGGTTTAATGACTAATAGTTTTAGCATTCTATATATGGGCCTGAAATTGCAGGAGACACAAAACCACTTCATTTTGAGTACCCTTGGGCATCCTAAACCAAGGGATGTACCATAATCCTATCTGCTTTCAGTCAGACAGCGTACCACAACTATTTTTGTTTAAACCAGTCATTGCAGTGAATTTTCAATGAGGGTGTACAGTTGCCTGAAACTGAGTGTGAATTCTGCAGTGCTCAGATTTTAAGTTCAAAAGTAAGTTTATTGAAGAAAAAGAGGTGTGTTAGACCAGGCACCATTGGTGTGTGTCTTCCTTCCATTTTTTGCTGTTGCCTCTGATGTTTTTGCTGGTTTTATATGCTTTGGGCACTGTGCCACTGCTATTCAGTGCCACAGGGCAAGTGCTCCCTATGTTAAATTAATGTATGGATTAGTGACTCCATGATTGGCTTATTTGGTTTACTTGTCAGACCCTAGTACAGTGCACTGCATGTGCCCAGGGCTTGTAAATCAAATTTTACTGGTGGGCTTGCAGCACTGATTGTGCCACTCACTGGAGCAGCTTGTAAAGTGTGTCTCAGGCCTGCCATTGAAGAGCCTGTGTGCAGTCTGTTACTACCATGCTGACTTGGCAAGTGCACCCACTTGCCAATCCCCAAAGCTTCCCTTTTGCAGATTTCAGACACCCCTAAGGTAAGCCCAAGGGCAGGGTGCATTGTAGGTTAAAGGTAGGACATGCCCTGATATTTGGTGCATGCCCTAATAGTGAATTACAGCCATTTTCGTTATTCACTATTGCAAGGCTACCTGCTCCCATAGGCCAGAATGGGCAGTTTGATTATAACACCTTATAATCATAACTGACCCAGGGAACATGGTAGAAATTAGAGTTTAGTATGCCTGAACTCAGAATGATAAAATACATGTTTTAGTGAAGTGGTTTTAACATTTTGTGTTTGAAAATACCACTTTTAGAAAGTAGGTTCAAGTTCAAGTTTCAAAACTTTATTCGGATAATAGTAATCCATAAAAGCACAAGATACAATTAACATTACAGATGTACAATAAGCAAGTATTTAAAAAATAAAAACAACAGTTCGTTCATGCTTTAAGACATAGTTAAATGGGCATGAACCGCAGTTTTTTAAAAGGAACCCACACGGAAAACAAGTTCATAATAATCCAGGGTTAATATCATTGAAAGTGCAAGATCCAGGCTAATCGGTTTCAATTTTATAAAATACGGAGTTAAAAACCATTTAATATATTTAATATAAAATTTACAAAAAAATAAGAAATGTAAGATTGTTTGGTCACTCCGGCAATCGCATGGGCACGGCTCGACAGTTTGGTCATTATGATTCCATAGCGGGAAACTCGGAGCATATTTAATGGTGCCAGACCTAAGGCGAAATAAAAGGCCTCGATCCCAGTGACTCATTGGGAGAGTTAGGTAGCTGGGCATAGGATAAATTAAAAGATTACGGGCTAAGTATCTAGTAACACTAGGTTTCACGGACTCTCTCACAACCCTTTCGTCATTAAACAGTGTGTAGAGAGCTTGTTTAAGTGAAGACTTAGGTGGGAGCTGAATGGTGGTAGGATCAGAAAAAACATTTTGAAAGTTCACACTACCAAGGACACTCTGCACCCCGGAGAGCCAAGGGATGGACATGCCTCTATCGCAACGTAAACAATCCTCTATAATGTCCCTAGTCAATTTAGCGGCAGGGTTTTTCCAAATATCCAGCCAAAAAAGAGCAGGGCGAGCACGAATAAAATCCCCTATGAAATGCAACCCCAATTCTTTGTGACATATGTAATGGGGAGAGGAGATGGGGGCACAAAGGAGCTTCCTGCAAAATCTATTTTCCTCAGCAAGAATGTGCGAACATCTGGCTGTTCCCCAAACCTCAGCTCCATACGTTGCAACCGGAACGCATTGGGCCTTATATATTTTTAAAGTGGCAACCAACGCGCCAGTCCTTTTAGGGTGGGGGAGGCTCAGGATAGAATTAATAGCCTTTGAGAACCTACCCCTGGCGTGGGCGATAAGCCCACTCCAGGAGTTGTTCGCAGCAAAGACCACTCCCAAGTATGGGAAGCTGCTAGTAGACCCCAATCTCTCTGTCCCCACAACGATGCTTCCAATGTGTCGTTTCTTCGGGCCACAGGGCATAACAAAAGATTTCTTAAAATTGGTCTTTAAGTCCAAAGAGGCCATATGGTCGACGAAACCATTCACTAGGATGCGTAACGCGTTGGGGGTGCGGCCCATAAGGACCGCATCATCTGCATATAGCAGAGCGGGAAGGTAATTACCCTTTATTTTGGGAACGTCACAGGTTAGAGAGACCAAGGACTTGTGTAGCCCATTAATATAAATAATAAATAAAAGGGGGACTAAAACACAGCCCTGTCTAACCCTTCTATGCACTCTTACCACATCAGTCACCTCACCCCCTTGGCTAATCCTAATGCAGGCCTTCATATCTCTATGCAAGTAGGCCAAAAAATGAACCAAAGATTCATCCAGGCCGTATTGCAATAGGGCCCTCCAAAGCATCGACCTATTAACAAGGTCGAAGGCGGAGGAGCCTAGCGCGCAACCAAGATGGCCGCGTAGGTGCGAGGCTCCCGAGGACCTCCGTGACCTCCTACATAAATCCTGAAAATATCCTGTCCTAGATGAGGGGACTGTGTTGGTGAGCCCGAGCTGAGGTGTCACCCGTTTTCCGCTTCCAAATTGGACCTCGGACACCGGCGGGAGCACCGATTGAGGTTTGCGGCCTTCTCCACGCCGGCCCCCCGGATTGGAGTTGCGGGGCGATCCGGAGACAAAGTGATCAACAGCGGCGGGCAGGGCTGGGCGACTCGCGTACCCCGCACTTTCACTTTCGCTTTTGCACCCTCCTTGCTGCGTAGGCGAGGTTGGGTTGCGGGGCGGTGTGCGGTGGTGTGGCCTCGTTGGGGTGCCCTGCTGGCCCGCCGGCTGTGATCCGTCCTGCGGACCTGTGGTTGCCCCCCCCCGGAGCCCGTGAACTGGATTGTCGGCCTTTTCCGAGGTGATTGGCACGATTTGGGGACTGAAACCATGTCCACAAAGCAAGATGGCGACCGGGCAAAGGTGAAATCGACCCGCCGTGGCGCAGCCCATCAGTCCAACAACATGGACCGCTACACCCTCCAGAAGGGATCTCCCGAGGTGCCGCGTAGGTCCCCTGAGGGCCCGACTGATGCTCCTGCTCTGCCCGCGGATCTGACCCTGCGAGATGTCATGGGCGCTATCGCCGAGATGAAGGCCTCGGTGGACCACCGCTTTGACACGCTGGCGCAGAAGATTGACTCGGTCCACGTGGATGTTGGCCTGGTGAGGGCCGATTTATCCAAGACCAATGACCGGGTCGATTCTTTGGCCCACACCACCTCGGGCCTCACAGCGGACGTGGCGGCCCTCCAAAAGGAGGTGCGCCGGCTTGGCCAGGCGAGCGCCCTGATGGATCGTCGACTGGAGGATTCCGAGGGTCGGGCCCGGAGGAACAATGTCCGCATTGTCGGGGTGCCGGAGGGACGTGAGGAGGCGGCGGCGGACCTGTTTGTGGAGGACCTGATTCTCACCCATCTCCAGCCCCGGGGGCTGAGTAAATTCTTTGTGGTGGAACGTGCCCACAGGGTTCCCGGAGGAAGACCTAAGGCCGGAGCCCCTCCGAGGCCTCTCATTGCCCGGATTTTCAACTTTCGGGACAGAGACGCTATCCTGCAGACTTCTAGGCTACAAGGACCGGTCAGACTTGACAATATGGACGTAAACTTCTATCCTGATTTCACCCCAGCGGTCCAGAAGCAGAGACTGAGCTTTCTCGGAGTCAAACGTCGTCTACGGGACCTGAACCTCAAGTATGCAATGCTTTTTCCAGCTAAGTTGCGGGTGGAGGTGGATGGCCGCACGCACTTTTTTGATCGTCCCGAAGCGGCCGGGGACTGGTTGGACTCCTTGCCCGGGGATCGGGGCCGGGGGGGTGGGGGGGCGCGGTTGGAGGGGAGGGCTCGCCGGATCAGGACTGAGGGACTAATAGTAGGCCTCGCTCTGGACAACATTATCGTCACTTTTGACTGTTCGTTAAGTTCCCCTCCTGTGGAGGTGGTACGGGGTCTCTTGGGGGCTCTCCCTCCTCCTCTGGGGGACTAGTTAGTTTAATCATTCATGGGGCGACAGGCACACTGCACTTTGGGGGGGCTGTTTGGGCTCATGCAGGGGTGCAGGGAGGGGGGAGTTCTGTTGGGATGGGTGGGTTGGGGTGGGGTGTTGTTCGTTTTTACCGCAAGGCAAACCCTTTATTGTATTTGTGTTTTTAAGGTGCTCTCGGGGGGACGAATGATGGCTTCTGTATGTGATGGGGGGTAGGGACCTGACTTTATTGTCCTGGAACGTTAATGGACTGGGGGATAGGATCAAGCGAGGTGTGGTCCTGCAGTATTTGAAACGACTTTCGCCAGATGTGGTCTTTCTGCAGGAGACACACCTTATTGGTAATTCCTTTTGTGCCATGAATCGGCGTGGCTATCGCTTGGTGGCCCACTCGGGCTTCACGTCGGGCTCACGGGGGGTGGGCATCATGGTGAAGAACTCGCTCCCGTTGGAAATAGACGAGGTGCGCCATGATGAGAGGGGACGCTACACGGTCTTAGTGGGGAGAATGGAGGGCAAAGTAGTTGTCTTTGTATCAGTGTACGTCCCACCGGGGTTACAGTCTACCACTTTTGCAGACCTAGGGCGCCTCCTCCTTGACCTTCCGGGGGGGCTTCTGGTGGTTGGGGGGGACTTCAATGCGGTGGTTTCTGGGACCGTGGATCGTCACCCCCCTAGGGACCTCCCCCGGGCGTAGGCGTGGCTGTCCGGCTTCTTAGATACACTGGGATTGGTGGACTGCTGGCGCTTAAAACATCCCACGCAGCTGCAGTACACTTTCCACTCGGGTGCCCATGGTAGCCTCTCACGGCTTGATTATGTCCTTGTCCCGGCGGCCTATGTTGGGAGGGTAGGAGAGGTGCGCCATTTGGCACGGGGTATTTCAGATCACTCCCCGCTCCTGTTGCACGTTGATGTCTTCCCGAGGGGGGAGGGCAGGGTAGCTCCAATCAATGCCTGGTACCTGCGCGACCCCACCATTCGCGCTGATTTGATTAAATCCTTGCAGCGGTATTTCGATGAGAATGTGGGGTCCGTCCCTTCGGCCATCTCCCTGTGGGAAGCCTTCAAGACAGTTTTTAGAGGGGAGGCGCTCTCCTTTATCTCCCATGCCCGGAGGCGCGAGCAGGAGGAGGTGACCCGGGTGGAGGCCGAAATCGCTGAATTGGAGGGTGATCTAGAGGGTGGGGTGACGGATGCTGCACTACATGTCCTACAACTTAAGCAGGCGGCCTACAGGGCCCTCGTCACGGAGGCGGCCAGGGGCCTCTGTAGAGAGCAACAGGGGCGACTGTATGATGTGGGTGATAAGGCTGGTAAACTGCTTGCATGGCTGGATAAAAAGGAGAGAGCGAGTCGTGTGGTCCCGCTGATTGAGAGGATGGATGGTGTGCGTGTCACCGAGCCAGAAGACATTGTCTCTTGTTTCGCGGATTATTTCCGCGAGGTGTATTCCCCGGTTTCTCCCTGCTCGGAGGAGGATTCCCATGCCCTGCTTAGGGATATCGCGCTGCCTTCCCTTTCGGTGGAGGACAGGGTGTCGTTAGATGCCGCTCCTACCTCCGACGAAATTGCCCTCGCCATACGCTCGGTCGCATCCGGCAAGGCCATGGGCCCGAACGGCATCCCTATCGAGTTGTATAAGCTGCGACCGGATGTACTGGCACCCCACCTCCGCGCGATGTTCCTGGCGGCCCACTCGCTGGGCTCCCTCCCGCCGGACCAGCGTCTGGCTACAATCGTGGTGATCCACAAGGAAGGGAGACCCCGAGACCGGGTTACATCCTATCGGCCTATCTCGCTCTTGAATGCGGAGCCCAAAATCCTCGCCAAGGTGCTAGCCAACCGGCTGGTCGGCGTGGTGGGCGATCTGGTCCACCAAGACCAGTCCGGCTTTATTCCCCATTGCAACACGGCCCTTAATCTGCGGCGCTTGCACGGGGTGCTCGCGCGTGTCCCGTTTGTGCGGGAGCCGGCCATATTGGCGTCCTTAGACGCCACCATGGCGTTTGACACGCTCGAGTGGCCATACATTTGGGCGATGCTGGCGAAGTTTGGATTTGGCCCGGGGTTCATCAGCTGGGTCAAATTGTTGTATTCGGGCCCATTGGCGCAGGTGGTGGTGAATGGAAGAGTATCGGTCCCATTCGAGCTGGGACGGGGCACGCGACAGGGCTGCCCCTTGTCGCCGCTCCTGTTCGCGCTGGCCTTGGAACCCCTGGCGGAGTGGCTGCGATGGCACCCTTCCATCCGTGGTCTCCGTTGGACCCCCGAGTATGAGGACCGCATGTCCCTATACGCTGACGATATCCTCCTGTACCTAGCCTCCCCGCGTAAATCACTGATTGTCCTGGTTGATGTTTTGCGCTCATTCGGCCGCAACTCAGGCCTTGTCATCAACTGGGCTAAATCATGTGTGTATGTGCTTTCCGGGGAGGCTCCCCTCCTCCCGCGGGGCTGTCCGATCCAGATTGCCTCTCAGGGGTTTCGGTACCTGGGTGTTTATATTACTCTGGACCCGGAGGCCCGCTACGAGCGGAATTTGCTTCCCCCCCTCCAGCGCTTGAAGGAGGACGTCGCGCGCTGGCGGCGCCTCCCGCTTTCGCCGCTCGGCCGGGCGGCATTGTTTAAGATGATGTCGTTGCCACGCTTCCTGTACGCTCTCCAGAACACTATGGATTTAGTCCCGGCGCGCTACTTCCGTGAGGTGGAGAGTCTACAGCGCCGCCTGTTCTGGGACGGGAGGCCGCGTATTGCCCTGGCGAAGTTGACGCTCCCATGGTACGACGGGGGGATTGCCCTCCCGGATATTAAACGGTATTACTGGGCCTCCCAGCTAGCTGCAATTAATCATGGCCTTTACGGGCCCGCCTTAAACCCGGCATTTGAAATGGACAAGATGCTCCTGCCTGGTGGCGACTATAATCGAGCGCTCTACTCTGGCGCGCCCGACCCCCGCCTGACGGGACCTACGCGTGTCATGGTGCGAGTATGGCACGTGGCTAACGCAGCTATGGGGTGGAAGGACCGTTTGACCCGGGCATCACCGTTGTACGCGTCTGAGAGGTTGGGCTCCCTGTGGACCTCGAAGGGCTTCGAGAAGTGGGACACGATAGGCATCAGTAAAGTGGGGGATCTCTGGACGAGGGGGGGATTTAAAACATTCGAGACGCTGCAGACGGAGTTTCAGCTGCAGGGCAGTGAATACTTTCGGTACTTGCAGGTCCGTCACGCACTGGGCTCCGTCTTCCCAGACGTCGCCTCCATCCCGGAGTCTTCCCCCCTGGAGGATAGAGTGCTGGATGCCACGTTCCGGACAGCACGATCTCCCTTATTTACAAAAAATTGATTAATGACCGCTCGGGCTTGCTGACTGGCCTCCGCGAGGCTTGGGTTGCCGATGGGCTGGAGTTGGACGACGAGGACTGGATTTTCGCGGTGGCCTCTCCGAAGGAGGTGGCCATACCGGCTCGCCTTCGCTTCGTCCAGCTTAAGATACTCCACCGGGTTTACATGACGGGGCCAAGGCTTCTGCGTATGGGCTATGCTGAGGATGGGTTGTGTAAGCGTGGGTGTGGTGCTTTGGCGACTTTTTTGCATATTTTGTGGGAATGCCCGAAGGTGGAGCGATTCTGGCGTGGTGTGCATGAGGTCCTGCGAGTGGTTACGCATGTCGCGCTGCTGCCTGAAGCGAGGAGATGCTTGCTGAATGTGTGGGAACCAACTGACTACTCGGTTCCGCAGACGCGATGGGTGACTCTGGGATATATGATAGCTAAGCGTGACATTGCTCAACTGTGGGGATCCCAGAGGCCCCCGGCGGTGTCGGCCTGGAAAGAACACATGGATTGGTGCATGTTCCGAGAAAAGGTGGTGTATGTGGCGAGGGGTAAGCCTGGGGCATGGGTGAAAGTATGGGGCCCCTGGAACGCCTACCGCGGGGGTATCTGCGCGCCGCCACTGCTGCCTGCTGCCTCACCAGCCCTGTCCCCTTAGTTGACTCCTTTCCCCAGCCCCGGGCACAGAGTTCCCCCAGTCCTCGATCTGTTCCCCTTCCCCTCTTTAGACTCCTGTGGATGGCTGGGGTCCCCCATTCGGGGAGCACGTGCTGTTACTTTCGATTGCGGGTTGCCTTGCGGGTGTGGTTTTTTGTGTTGTTTGTATAAAATGGAACCGTATTGTGGGGTCAGAGTGATGTGGCCCACGACGTTGATACCTCCTGATTTTGCTTCTCTGCAACGCCAAGTGTTTTTTGAACGTATGTCATATGCTCCTGTCATTCTAGCGGCCGGCCGGAAGGTTGTAGGCCCATACTTGTATATTCTTGAGATTGCAATAAACGGTTTCAAAAAAAAAAAAAAAAAAAAAAAGAAACAAGGTCGAAGGCAGTGGATAAGTCCATGAAGGCGAGATAAATTGGGGATTTGCGAGCTACGGTATATTTACCCAAAACAGGGTTGAGGCTAAGACATTGCTCTGTCGTACCAATCTTGTTTCGGAAACCCAGCTGGCAGCTCTCTAAGATGTGATTATCCTCGGCCCAGGTCAGGATTTTATTATATAACACTCTGCCTAGTATTTTTAGGGTATTGTCAATAAGGGAGATAGGCCTATAGCAGGATGGTTGGGACCGATCTCCCTTCTTGAAGATTGGCACAATTGTGCTCGATGACCAAGTTGGTGGTGGAGAGGTGAGTGTAAGATTGTTAAAAACGTTCAACAGAAGAGGGCCCCACAAATCAGGATAAGATTTAATAATGTCAATAGGAAGGCCATCCGGGCCTGGGGCCTTATTCCCCGCGCACTGGGTGATAGCTTCTTCCACCTCCAATAATGATATTTCAACCCACGGGGGTGGTTAAATACAGGGGTAGCTGTTACTAAGTGCGGGGCAGCATAAATCTTAGAAAAATGGTCCACCCAGGCTGCACCAGAAATGGTGCAGTCCATTGGGGTCAAAAGCTGGCCAGAGCAACGCAAGTCTTTGACCGCGGCCCAAAAGATGTCCCCCCTTCCACGGTTAGCGGTTCGCGCTAACACCTCCCAACGCTCTTCTAGGATCTCCTCCTTCCTTCTCGTGATAGCCAATTTGTATCGGATCCTAGCATTTTTCACATCGGTTGGGATCCTCGGGCGGGAGGATAGAACACACCGCAGGTCGCGGTTGGCTAAAGAACACTCATGATCAAACCATCTCGGGCCATCCGACGCTATGCGCCGCGGAGTCATGAGTTGGGCTCGACAGGCTGAGCAAATTTTAACAAAATCCTCAACTGCCTCGGGATTTGGATTAAGGTCAGACAAACATGAGAGGAAAAGGGGTAAGTTATCTCTAACCAGTGTCTGAAAAGTCCCCTTAATATTAATACCTCTCCATTTTAATCTAAGATTGTTTGAACATGAGGAGATATTCCTAGCTCCGCATTCCTTATTATATACCGGGCGGTGGATTGATTTTAGGCAAACCTTAATGGGGTTATGATCCCCTTGAGGCATGGGAATTAGTATAGCCTCACTAATGCGGTCAGCCAACCCAGGAGAAATGAAAATATAATCAATAATTGATAAACAATCTCTGCCTCTGAATGTAGCTACTAGGGGAACTGTTAACGAACAATTGGCCATTATGTCCATTACGTTCTCCAAATTGTGTGAGTTCAAAAAGGAAATCAATTCCACTCCTCTTTGACACCCAGAACCAGAGCTGCTTTCCCCCAAGGGTGGGCAGGCCGCATTAAGTTTTGCGTTAAAATCTCCTCCCAACACAAACCCGCTAGTATCATCAAAGTCATGCCTGGATTCCAAAGTAGTGATAAAATTGAAAAGATTTATAAAATTTATATTTGGCGACAAACTAAAATCATTATTATAAAAGTTAACCAAGAAAAAACGTATTTTCTGGGTAAATAATATAGCCTGGAAATTCTGATTGTGCGTTGGTATAACCCTGGTAGTGCCTCCAACGGTGATGTTGACCCAAATAGCTAATCCTCCCGAGGGACGACCCATTCTAGATTTAGTTGCCAGAGTGTTATAGCAATGGAACCCATTAGCGTGCAGTTCTGTAATGGCCATGTCTCCTGTAACATAATTATGCCATGCCTTTGAATGAAGCTGAGCCATCCGGGGTCGCGTAATCTCTGCTGAAGGCCTGCTACGTTCCAACTTAAAACATTTAAGGCGCCTGCTTTTGACACAACTCTCCCTGGGTGGCCATATAGACTATTTTGGGTAGCAAGTATTGGTAATGGGGAAAGAGCAGGAGTAGCCTCAATCTGTAACAGGGCAAGGGGTTCGACACTCACTCTTGGTTGTCAGTCGGGAACATCTAAATCTGACAAAGCTGAAAAGCCATTAACCAGAGGAAGGGCCTTTGACATAGGCGCATATGCATTAGTAGTGGGTTTATAAAAATAACCAAGGGTGAACATACATATATTCGACTGTAGACCCGGCAATAACTCACAGGTTTGCATTAGGAACCGGACGGTGTGGGGACTGCAAAAATTGATAACAATACAATCGCCTATAATATTCTTGGCAGATTTACCCACCCATCCCACTCTTCGCACCATTAGAATTTCGTGCAGTCTGGCCGGGTCGAACCCTTTGTGTTTCCTCAGCCAATCCACACATTTGTTTCGAAGATCCACCCATGACTCCTTCCTAGAACCTGACAAGCAGGGGACTCCTGCCAAAACTATCACATAAGGATAGGAGGCAGGAGGAAGATTCAGAACCTCAGTTTTAGGAAAAGTCTTTGGCGGCATTGGATCTGTGGTGGGTTGTCTTACTTCAGGGTCCGATGTTCGGGAAGGGACAATCGCAGAGTGCTGTTGCTGTGAGCTACTAGATGGCCACTGAGTCCTATTATTAGCAACAGCCATCCTGAGACCTGGGTTTGCATGATCCCTCTGCGTGTGAGTAATTGTAATTAGGGGATTGCGGTTATCAACCGGGAGATCAGAAACTGGCTCCCGGTTTAACAATAGCTCCATACATGCAAGTCTTTCCTGTAAAAGAGAAAAGTTTTTATCAAATAAAGCCTTGGAATGGCTAACTATTGCTCTCAAGCCCGACTCCAGGGCAGCCATAATGTCATCTTTACTTGGAGGGCAAGCTATGTCATCAGTTTGAGTGCCAACGGACGCAGTAATTGGAGCGACTGAAATTTTTAAAGGGACAACACTGGGAGCTCCAGAACAATTGTGGCATTTGGATGTGAGATAGGGGCCCCTTTTGCGTTTGGCCGGTGGTTCCTTAGGTTTGGATTCTGTAGAAATTTTAGGATTGCGGGATCGAGTCCGAGCTTTTTGTCTGCTTTGTATAGTAGCAGCGGGTGAGTCCGGGATTACTAATAAGGAGGATTGGGGAATAGGTGCCTCGAGCATAGGAGAAAGGGTAGGTGATACAGAGAGCCGAGGATGTGACATGTCTCCCTGGGTTAGAGCTTCCAATGAAGAGCGTCTTTGAGCCGTTAGTAAGTCTAGGGCCAATCGCCGCTCAGTTAGCTCAATCTCATGCATGAGTAAACTCTCTGCCCTACTCATGAATGCATCAAGTGTCCCCACCGTACCCTTACGTCTATTCATGATTATGCTTATGCAATTCTAAACACACCCTAATGCAACTAACAACAGTGATTTCATATGGCAACCGCCCGTGTGCATGTAACAGTCACCTGAGGGTATGAATCGTGTTGAACTGCTGGTCCATAGGGGGTGGCCCAGCCTGGCCTCCTCCGTCCTCAGACGGTCACAGACGGCCCGCCCTTTGCCCGGGCTTAGCCCGGCGCTGCCCGCGCGCTGTCCCGCGACGCGGGAGGTATGCTGAAATTTAAAGCGCCTCCAGGCACGTGAGCTACGTCGCTGGCTTCTGCCTTCCAGCGCTCGGGAGCCTGGGAAATGGAGTCCCCCTCCACACGGCGGCCGTGGTGTTTGGAGTTGCGGCGGCGGGAGGGAGGAAGGGCAACAGCAGACAGGACGCACACAGCAAGCACAGGTAGGTTCTGAGTCCCAATGGGATAGCCACAGACTGAGTAGGTATTTTCTTGCCTAACTATCCAAGCCTGCCTCTGCTAGGTTGTGTATTCCATGTCTGGTTTCTGAGTGACAGTGGCTGGGGGCTCAAGGAGACAGTTTGAGTCAGCACAAGGCTGAATAGACCTATCTGCATAAGGAGTGGTGGGAGGAGTAGCACCTGGGCCTGAATAGGGCTGTGCCTGCCTTCCACAATGCTGGCTCCACCTCCTGTGGTGTGTCTGAGGCCCCTGGCCCACACTGACAAAGGAAGAAGGTGTACACTGGCAGGATGCACCCAGAACTGCTTTGGACTAGGTACAGACACTCTCTGCCTTCAGAGACAAAGGATTTCGGTGTATAAAAAGGGGGACCCAGACCCCAGAACTTGAGATCACTTCTGGGAATCAAGATGAACCTTTGCTGAGGAGAAGGACCAGGAAGCTAAAGGACGAGACTACCCCTGTGCTCTGTGTTTGGGGGTTGGCATGCAGTGGTTGCTTCATTGCCAAAGAAAGGAGAAGAGGACTAAGTGTGCTTTTCATCAACTTGAAGAAGAATCTCCAAGGGCTTGAACTTTGAGCTTGCCTCCTGCCTGAAGTCTCAGGGATACAAGACTTTACCAACCAGCTACCCCCCTGAGTTCCTTTGCTAGGAATTGAAGTGCCTGCTGTTGTGCTGGGCCTTCTGAGAGACAGAGTGTCGCTGGGAGCTGGAAGCGCGACTCAACGATGAGAAGCGTGTCGCCGCCGCATCAGTTGCCATCGCATCGCCAAGGAAGCGTGCCGCCGCTGCCGCCATCGCATCACCAAAGCGTGTTGCATCACTGGAGAAGCATGCCGCCGCCACAGAGGTCGCCGTTGCATCCCCGGAGAAGTGTGTGGCAGGGCCTATCGTGGCTCAGAACACCAACGAGTCGCCGCACGGCCATCGGGCGTGCACACATCGCATCAACGTTGTCGCATCGTAACCAAGACACCATTTTGTCGCATCGCACCGGAGAGAAGTATCGCTTCGAGGCACCATCGTGTCGCATCATACCGGAGAGCAGTAAGAAACCGACGCACCACCTCCCCACACAGTAAGGAAGCGAGCATCAACTCCCCTGCGCAGCAGTAAGGAACCAAAGCATCCACTCCCCTGGGTGTAAGGAATCAACGCATCACCTTCTGTGCGACCCTTTTGTTTGCTTTGCATAAAGCATCCAAGATACTTTGAGAGTAAAGTGTTGCATCTACAATCTTTAGAGAACTGAGCTATTTCCCACCATTTTAAAGTCTATTTTGGAGTACAGTATTGTGGATTTCTTGTTGTTTGGTCTTGTGATAAGTCTATATAAAAATACTTCTTTTTATAATATAACCTGTGTGGTGTCCATCTGTAGTGTTGTTACTGTATTACTGTATGTGCTCACAAATGCTTTACACACTACCTCTAAGATAAGCCTGCCTGCTCGTGCCAAGCTACCACGGGGGTGAGCAGGGGTTATTTTAGGAGTGTAGCCCCTTACCCTGACTAGACGCAAGGGTCCCTATTCGGTCAAAGGTACCTACCTCTGCCAACTAGAGACCCCCAAATCTAACAATGTGTCAATACATAATACAGTAAAGCAATAACTTAGGTACAAAACAGTTGGATATAAATGTCAGGTTAGTAAAGTATAAAGGAGAAAATGAAAAGGAATATGCAAACTGGATTGGTGCATGCATAAGAAAATTAAATTCCATACAGAAAATATAATAAAGAGGTTTAAAATGGTCTAATTAATATAGTATCAATGTAAGGAAAGTCATGGAGGTTGAGAAACATCTTGTTGAATAGGGGTTCGAGAAATGGCGTGTTTAGCGCTAGCATCAATAAACAATGTGATAGGTAACCATAAATTCAAACATTTTGTAGCCATATGAATAGGATATACAAAAGTTGTGTCTAATCTGTGGTTGTGACAAATGCGTACCACCATGCTTAGTAAGATAGTTTGGTGAAGTCCTCCCAATTTTTGGTTATTTGTTGAAAGGCAACTGCTATCAATATATCTATAATCTTTATGTTAAGGGTACAATTGGTCTAAACAGGGGACAAGCTTCCCAAAAACACATGAGAAATTGAGAAAGGGCATTTAGATGCAAAGATTAAAATAATTTGAGACCAAACCCTTTTCCAAAAGTTGTGAACAAGCGGGCAGGTAAAAAGCAGATGATGTAAATCAGCATGTGAGGAGGAACATGTCCAACAAGTATCTGGGAGATCAGTGTGTCTTTTGCTTAAATTAACCGGGCAAAGCAATAGTCTGTTGTATATAAAAAAAAGAGTGTTTGCGTAGTGTTTGCTGCTCTGGAAGATTTCCTAATTTTAGTCCAAATTTTGTTCCAAAAGGATGTTGACCACTAAATCTGTAGGAGTTGATGGCAAGTTGGGTTCCAAGATTTTACATGTGTGTTTGGGTATTGGAGTGGCTATAGATTGTGGCCTGCGGGTGAAAGATATATATTCTTGAAATGAGAAGGGGGAAAGAAAAGAACGTTCAAGTTCGACCCATAAAGGAAAATCCATTAAAGACTCAACAAGCCATCTCGAGGATTGGCACAGTAAAAAAGACTTATGGTATGTAGGGAAATCGTGGAAGTTAACACCTGCTTCAGATTTTGGACGTATCAATTTTGATAAAGACATGCATGATTTCCTATTACTCCATAAAAAAAGAGGATAATATAGAATGTATTTTCTTAAACATTTTTGAAGGGATGGATATTGGGATATTAGAGATCTTAAAGAGTATTATAGGGATCACCATAATTTTTAGGGTGTCTAGATGACCCCACCAGGATAGGTATAAGGGATGTCATTTAGCAGTTAATGTGGAAATCCTTTGTATACAGTTATCCATACAACGATAAATTGTATCCGGGATGGAGGAAGTGAAATGTATACCTAAATACTTAATATGATGAGGGCTCCATGTGAAATTCGAGACACAAAAATCACCCTTAAAAGTATATTTTGTTAGAGGTAGTATTTTGCATTTATCTTCATTCAATTATAACCAGAAACAGAAGCAAAGGACGCAACTTATTGTAAAAATACGGGAATAGAGAATTGAGGTTGTGAAATAAATAATAATACATCGTCCGCATATGCTGCTAATTTGATGTGAGTGTTTTGAAAATCGAATCCATGTATATCCTGATTCTGACGAATTCTGGATAAAAAATGTTTGAGAGCTAGATTGAAGAGAAACGGGGATAAGGGACAACCCTGTCGTACACCTCTACCCAAATCAAAGAACGAAGAAGTGTTACCATTTGCACATACTGACACTCTTGGGTTAGAGTAGAGAATTGATATTAAAGATATAATTTTAGGACCAGAACTAAACCACTTGGGTGTATTGAAGAGGTAGGGCCACTCCACTGCATCAACCGCCTTTTCTGCATCTAATGCCACTGCTGCCAAGGATTGGGATAGGTGGGATGATTTAGACAGAATGTCAAAAAATAAAAGGGTATTATCCTTGATGAGACGACCTTTAACAAACCCAGATTGTTCCTTCCCTAATAATTTGGGTAAATAGGATTCTAAACTTTAAGCCAAAGCCTTTGAAAAAAATGTTGTAGTCGATGTTAACTAATGAAATAGGCCTGTCATTTTTGCAAAATCTTAAATCTTTACCCTCCTTGGGGATGAGACAGATTAGAGCGTCTGAAAAAGAGCCAGAGGATCCGCCTGAGTGTAGAAAGAAATCCAAGAGATTGTGTAATCTGGGAAGTAACAGTTGTGCGAAATGTGAAAAAAATGTAACAGTGAACCCATCTGGTCCTGGGTCTTTGTCTTTTTTGAGTGTCTGTAAAGCGGTGAGGAGTTCCTTTTGTGACAAGTCGGATTCTAAGAGAGTAAGATCTACTCTATTTTCAGAGGGTTGTTGAATACCTGAGAAAAACTGAGAAATGTGAAGGTCTGAAGGGGGGATTTCTGAGTTATAGAGCATTCTATAAAAGTGAAGAAACTCATTCGGAATGTCAGTGTCTTTACATTTCAATGTGTCTTTCTCATCCATAATAGATTCTATATTAAGTTTGTTATGTTTAACTTTTAGATAGTTTGCTAATATTTTCTCGCTTTATTCTGGCCACCATAAAATTTTGCGCTTGACTTTAATAAACATGTTGCGGCATTATCTGTCGATTCCTTGTTAAATTGAAGCTTTGCATTTATAAGTTCAGTTAAACAATCTTTTGATTTTGAAGAATAATAGGAATGTTCCAATCTCTTTATCTTGGTTAAGAAAGTTTTGGTTAATTCACACAAATTTGTTCGCTTCATAGAGACATACTTAATAATAAATCCTCTAGCCGCTGCTTTGAAAGCATCCCAAATAACAGGAAGAGGTATGCTGTGAGATTGCTTAAGTAAAAAATATTAATTGGAAAAGGAAATAAAAGAGGAAGTAAATGTTGGATCTAGAAGGAGAGCATTATTAAAATGCCATCTTCTGGGGCATTAGGTTTTGGTAAAATATCCAATTGGATTATTGTAGGAGCATAATCGGATATTAGAATGGAGCCAATATCTGCAGCTACCAATGATTGGGAAATATTATGAGATATAAAAAAATAATCTATACAAGATTGGGTATGGTGAGTCAGAGAGTAATAAGTGTATTCTTGTGTAGTAGGATTACAAAGTCTCCAAGCATCAATAAGCTTGTACTGTTTGATGGTTTGGACAAAAAGTTTATGAGCCTTATATGGGACAAAAGAGACCATTGAGTTACAATCTATAAAGGAATCTATGACTTGATTGCAATCACCTGCAAGGATAAAGTTATCTTCAATACAATTTGACGTTTGTTGAGCCAAGGATGTCCAAAAAGAGGGATCCCCAGCAGAAGAAGCATATATATTAAGTAAAGAAACTGGAGCCTTCCCAATGAACAATTTGGTAAATGACCATCGTCCATCTTCATCACAACATTGGGACAATACTTTGACAGAAAGCGATTTGTGACCAAGAGATAAAACCCCATTACGTTTACCATCTCCAGGCGAAATAAAGACCTCCCCCACCCAGCCCCTCTTTAGTTTAAAGACTCCTCCGCTGTTAAATGAGCTTCTTGTATACAAGCTATTTTCGTTTCCAATTTGGCCAGGTGTGTTAGAACCCTCTGTTTTTTAATAGGAGAATTCAAACCTCTGACCTTCCAGGAGACAAATTTCAAAGAAATGAAACGTATATATGAAGAAATAGAAAACACCAATCAAGGAAGATCTTTAAACAATAAAAAACATATACTAAAACAACCCAACTGTATGTAGAATTGAACACACAATACCAAAAAAATATAAGAGAAAGAAAAAGATAAAAGTGCAAATATGAGAGATGAAGTAAATAAAAGAAAAATATATTGCATAGTATATTAACCCCTTCAGCGCGGCGCGGATTACCGCGCTGTGCTGAAGGTTCTATTATGCGGGCGGGGCCATGACGGAGCGGTTTTGTCATACGAACAGTGCAACCGACACGCATGACGGAACCGCTCCGTCACTCGCATCGATGTGGTTAAGATAGGGAAAAGGTAAAGGTAGTAGAAAGAGGAAAAGAGAGACTAAGGAGAGAAAAAGTAGGGATAAGAAAGATGAAACATACCTAGAAATACCAAACAAAGGTATGTAGGGGGGATGAAGCCACAAGGAATAGATGACACACCCAAACTCAATGAATCGGAGGGCGAAGAAAGACCTCACTAGACGTGACGAAACAACAATGGAGATATAGGTATCAATACACCTGTGAAGATGAAAAAGAGAGAGAGAAAAAATAAACATTGGTAAATAGAAACAACAGAACAACATGTTAACATATGTCATAACAGTAGCAGTAAACTAATCAACTGTAGATTAGGATCTCAACAAGTAATAAAAGAGAACGAAGGAGATTCTCCTGAAAGTTTGTTGACATCAGGAAGTCGAAGATGTTGAATCTCCAGAAAAATCCATAGATTCCACTTTACAAAAGTTGATAAAGATCTGTAGATTTGCTGGATCTTCATAAGTTGCAGTTTTAAGTTTATAAGTGACTTTAAAGAGACACGGGTGGAAAAGTCTGTAACACGTTCCTGAAGAATGCAATTCAGGTCTCATGTTGAGGATCTCCTTGTGTCTGTTTGCTGTAGCTTTTGCAGAGTCCTGCGGAAAGAATAGGGTTGAGCAGGACCATATTATGTGCTGAATTGCCTTGACAGCCGCAAGGACCATCATCAAGTCTGTGTATTCAAGGAAATATAGAATGACTCCTCTCTGCCTTCGTGAATTTGATATGCCAGTTATATGACGACCCAACCTGCGGGCACTTTGAATATTGAGCACAGTCTCTTCCGGTAGTTTCAGTAACTTAGGGAGAAACGTTTTGAAGAAATGGAGGGGGTCAGAGCCCTCTGTTCCCTCTGGCAGTCCAAAAATGTGCAGATTATTTCTTCTATTTAGATTTTCAAGGTCTTCGACCTGTCTTTGGAATGAGGATACTTGTGTCTGTAATATAGTAACTTTAGCGTCAGTGCATCCAAGCGATGATACTTTTGCTCCACCGCCTTGAGTCTGTCATTCATCTGGGACCAGTCGTCTGTGAGGAATTGCAGCTTGGTGTTTGTTTCTTTCATGAAAGGTCTAAGAGCATGTATCTCCTCCAGCAGCAAGTCCAAGGAAACAGGAGAAGACGGCTTTGGTGGAGAAGGTGGTTCTTTTTTCAAGCATTTTGCAGTGCCCTTCCTCGCTGTTAAGGGAATAGTAGCAGGTGTATGTCCCTTTGATGCAGATAATAGGGAGTCCTCCATTTTAGAAAACAAAGGACTGTGTAGAACATTATGGACGACCTACATTTTTTTAATCTTCCCATAAATGTTAATCGGATAAGAAAGAATGATATTCAAATGAACGCAACAGTGCTGACACAAAAAGCATCCACGTCAAAGCAGAAAAACTGTTGTGCAATCAAGGAGTGAAGCGTTCCCTTCCGGTAAGTATCCTAACAGACTAGCATATTAAAGAGATGTAATAGTAAGAGATTTTGAGTTGACATTAGCAAAATAATAACACATATGATCATGTGAACCTATGGTATGATTATCTAAAATAGTGGCCATTAATTCCAACAGACTCACTAAGCCTATCCCAAGGAGTGAGTTTCAGGACATTAATGGTGAAAAATGCTCATAGCCTTTCTTAATGGAACAGTAGTGCTGAAGAGTGTTCCTAATAGATTCTCAATAGATATGAAGTGGCAGGTTGAAAAATGTTGTGAGGAGATAACGTCACACAAGATTTCCGAAATTCAAAATGGCGGCCGCATCTTACATTGCACTGAGGCAGGAATCCTGTTCAAGCAAATGCAGTTCCAGGGGCTGAGAAAACAACAGCAAAGGACATCACCCGACTCGGGGAGGCATCCACCATCCAGGACGTCTCACCTGCCCTGCTGAGATGATTGCCTGCTGCGCTACGTCCATGCCGCTCCGAGGAGTCTCACTCGGGTGCCGACATATTTCCCGGGCTCCAAGCCACCCCCCGCCCAGTGCTTAGATTTTAGCCCAATGATTAGAAGCTAATTTAAAAGCCTAGAACTTCATAGCAATGATTTACGCTTGTGCTTCTGGAATAAGCAAGTAAGGGTTCAAACTCCAGAAAATGTCTAGATACTGAATAAAAGAAATGATTAACAGTGAATTAGAATGGGCCAGCCAAGCAAGAAGGTGACTAAAAATGATGGCAAAATATCTTAATCTAAAAAATTTAATATCAAGGTACCTAGTTTGACTCCCAAGAACGAATTGATCATGCAAGATTTTGAAAATCATAATACATGACACCTTTACTGATTTCATTGACATGAAAAGCTGAAAGTACACTTTGCAACTGTTAGACTCAGTAACAAATTAAACCAAGAGAGGTGTAGTTGAAGCACAGTAAAAGCATGCTTTAAAATGTGAGTTAAAGAAAACATACACACAAAGTTATACTAATACATATACAAGTTGTATTAATGAGAATTTCTTATGAACATTGTATTTATCAACGTTTACTGATGTAATTGTGCTGTTAAAGTGGCCATGTGTTCCTAATGCTTTCTGTTAGAAAGCACCATTTTAAAAAGTTGGTGCAAAAATATGTAGAAATTAGGTACACAATTGAAATTTCGCATAACAATAATAGAGATTCTATAGTTTATGAAAAGTGAAAAATGAATTTTATAGTGTGAATGTAGAAATTTTACACTTATATGAATGTTGAGAAAAATGTGATAGTAGTTTTTTTTTCTAACATTAGATATTTCCTTGTAATAATGTTTGGTGAAAGTTCATGTTCCTTATTTTGAATTGATTTAATTACATTATATTTAATAATTTGTTTAGAGTTTATTTCATTTAAAATATGCAATGCCAAATTAAAGGCTCTTTCGGAAATGCTTTTTCTCTATTGCTGACCATTCCTCTGACCTAGTACAATGGTGCATCTGCAGCTAGTGAAATGTTGCTTTATTTGTTCTGTACATGTATAATTTCGACATTCCTAAATGTTTTTTCAATGTTCACAGTGAAATATTCCTGTGGTAACTGGATTTCAGCTGTTGCTGTATAGATGGTTACTTTGTATTTCTTTTTCACCGATATTAGGCCCATGTGGACTCCTGAATCCTTAATTTCTCATGACTAGCATGGGAAAGCATTTTACTGTTGTGAGTGTCCTATGTAACGTTATGTGAATTTGAGCATATGATAGTATTCCGAGGGTGATGTGATGCTACTTTACTGGAACTTTGTTAGAGACTTTATAAATGAAGAAACCCCAAAGGAGGGGCAGTGATTGCCATTCTGATATTTCCTACTTAAGACTTGGCCACCCTAATTTCCACCCCTCCTATCGGTGGAGAAAGATTTATCAGAGGATCATTGTCTCGGTAGCAAATGGAGATGCTACAGATTGTCTAATCGTAAAGGGTCCAGTACGGTTAGAGTAGTAAGGAGAGTAAAGGTAAAATAAAAATATTACCATGCTTTTGCTGCAACAGAACTAAACATGAGGGCGTTAAGGGGAATCAAGTTCAAGTGACTTGGGATATGTATCTTAATCTACATTATATTTGAGAGCATCTTGGCAGGAAGCTATTGTGTTCCCATGTCTGGTAAAGTTACCTTACCATAAAATTCGGGAAACTTTTGATACATCTCTGGAGCACAAAACAAATCAAATGATAAAGTCATGACTTGTTGTAGTCAAAATTCATTGAAAACAATATTTTGTTAGACATACTAATTTATAGCACTGGTGATACAAAATGCAATTTTAGCAGTGTTAAATGCGTTCCACATTACGATAACAAAAATGTTGATAGTGTGTTGTACAGTCCAAGCACAGCTTTAACAACATGCAGTCAGATCCAAACACTTCCTCAGGGCTGTAGAAGCAGCGAAATTCATGAGTCATATCTCATGCATCAATTCCTATGTTAATAATTGCCTATTGACGTCTGGTAGAGATACCGTAATGGTATATCCATATTACTTGTAGAATCGCAAAATGTGCATCTATAATGTCTGATAAAAACATGTTTTCTGCGTCAGTGCAATGTCTGGTATCAATATTCCATGGAGCGTAACATCTAGTGTTCTGAGAATTGATATTACTTCTGGACACTGACCCTGTTACTGAAGATCTTACCCAAGGGGTTCGTACACTTTCTCTACTTGTTTTGACACCCCTGGATTTGAATACTGATACCAGACATTGTACTGTTGTGGAAAACAAGTTTTTATCATCATGTATTTCTCTGCTTTTACAACCGTGAGGAAGTCTTGGATACAGACAAAACACGTGTTGGCTGTGTTTGGATCTGACTGAGTTGTTAAAGCTGTGCTTGGACTGTACAACACACTATCCACATTTTTGTTATCCTCATGTGCAACACACTAAAGACTGCTGAAATTGCATTTTGTGTCGCCAGTACTATAAATCTGTATGTCAAATGAAATATTGTTTTCAATGGATTTTGACTACAACAAGTCATGACTTTATAATTTGTTTTGTTTTGTGCGCCTGACTTGCATCAAATGTCTTATTTAGTATTGCCTTTGGCAATGTTTATGATTGCATTCCTTGCAGCAGTAGTGCTGTCTGTTGTAGCACATAGGTATTTTGTTCACTGACCACAATCTGCTAGGGGGATTCAGTGCTGTTTTTTCATTCCACTGTAATAGATAATGCGGGAAACTTTGTTAAGATTTAGGATAGGCTTAAACCCCTAATACACTTACAAGGAGGTACTTAAGCTTATTTTAAATGAGGTGGGAGTCCACTCTTGTGGGTTTAGAGTATGTGATTGTATCTAGCTCTTTTTATGTGATTGTTTATATTTCTTAGATTTTAGGCATTGTATTTTAAAACCTATTTTATTAAATATGGGATCAAATCTCGATGTGATGCGTTCGGAATTTTTACATGATATGTAATTTTTAGATGTAATCTGTGCCGTCAGATTTTTAATGGTCCTATTTGAAAGGGGAAATAATTTAGGTATTTTAGATGTATGTGTGTTTACATGTTATGTATTGTACAAAATAATACAGTTGGATAAGTGTCAACTGTTTTGAAGACCAAGGGTCTTAATAAACAAACCTTTCACTACAACTGAAACACTGATTTGAAGAATAAGGCATATGAATCAAATATTTTGCAAATGATGAACGCTTCATTGGGTTAAAGGGTCTACGTGGCCTGAATAGCATCAGCTCCTTTACATTGCTAGTCATTCAGTCATATACTACTCACCCAGGGTCGTCAATGACCCCTCTTTTCCCTTCCCTGTGATCTTTCTCTTTATCAGTGTTTTCCTTATCAGACTCTCTTGAATGAATATACATCTATAAAACGAAGTAGTAGTGTGTCAACAATGACAGTGCGACAAGCTTTTCACTGCAAGTGTTAAGTGCAGAGGCTGAATTCATGACCACTCCTATGATTCTTCAAAGTAATGTGTGAAATTATTTTGGAGGACAGAGGGGTATGTTATGCACTTTTATAACTTTTATACATTCCTATGCACCCACTTACAAAACCACCTTCCTAATTTTATCCAAGGCAGTAAATGAACTGGCTCACACTTCGATTGTGATGCTGAGGAAAGCTAATGCTAGTGTCAGTGATGTCACTTCAACTAGTACCATCATTCATTTGCCAAACTTACTAAGAGGTGCACACCAATGATGCTATTGGTGATGCTTGTACAATAAGTGCTGGTTTCCTGTGACTCTAAGCGTTGCACTAAGTCGCAAAGGCAACGCAGCATTGTTTTGCTTGGAACTTGTACGTGAGGTATATCCTTGAGTACAAATTCCTACATGAGTACAGTCGGCACATGGTAAGCTGCATAAAAATTGTAATATGCTGAAATTACATGTTATGCATGCGAAAAGTAAACTATATTCCACTTGGCCATTTTTTGCACGTTGTTTTCTTTGGCCTCAGCAATTCATGCAAAGCTAGGACATGCTCATTTTGTTAAATCCTATTGTTTTTCCTGGACTATCCCTGTTATGCCCCTTGCATACATAAAGAAAGAGTTGGGCCTGCTTAACACAAACCATTTTGTGGCCCTGCAGCTGCGTCAACTTTTGACGCAAAGTATTTGTTGTGCAAGAAAGTTGATCAGCACCGTTGTTTACACCGGCAGAGCACCAGCGCTGAACCATAATACATTTGGATCTTGGTCTCTCTAGAGAGAAGTTGGACAATAGGCGAACATAGAGTAATCATTACCACATGGAATAAGTGGGGTGTCAACTGTTTCCAGACCCTATTAAAGGTTCATCTCATGCGCAATTTGAAAAGGACACACAAAAACCCAACAATTGATAGATACAAATTACATCCACAGTAATGAACAGCTAATTATAAGTGGGTTAGACTCTGGCCAGTTTTGTGAGGTACATGCTGAGAGGTTTGTCAAAAGTTTATTAGGTTGAATCACAAGTGTCGTAAAGGACATTAAAAGGAATATATTGAGGTCAGTTAAAGTCAAACTGAATTTCTCCTCTGATCCATAGAGGTAGTCTACTGCTGTTAGATTTTTATTCATCTAGCTTATCATATAATAATTCAGCATAAATGAGGCACTGAAGACCACACTTTGAACCTTACCCTGCCACGCTGTACACTTTTATTGGGCCTAATTTACAAAGCATTTTGCACTTCTAAGTTTAACTTTGGTGAAGGAAATAAGCACTTATTGACGTGAGTCACAGACAGAATCAAGTGTGGAGAAATTGTACATTCAGAATGTGTACTTCTGCTTTTGGAAGTTCACCAGGACTCTGGAAATGTACAGGTTTAGGCTTGCTAGTGTATGTTGGTGGGAGGGCAACCATGCAACATCAGCAGACTTGTAAATTTATTGGAATTCCAATACCTTTTCAAGGTTCTTTTACGCCCAGGAAGCACATGCAGAAATTATGAGACAACATCCGAAATTTTAATGGGAGATTTAGTCAATGGGAAAAACAATCCCCCTATAAAGACAAAAAAACTAAAATAGGTATAGGTGAAAAAACACATAGGTGTCTCATTTTTGCATGCAGAATTTTGCAACGGGTAGACATTCAGGATGCCTAATGGTCTCACAGTAGTGCACTCCAAAAATCTATGGGATCGATTATCTTGAGTTCTCCTGGAACTCTTAGTGAGTATCTAAAAAAGTGGAAAGCATACTGGAGACATTGGAGTAACTGTGCTAGAGCTAGTTCTCTCCCTTGGGTAATCGGATCCATTGTCATTTGCAGTATCTGTTCCCAACTGTTCCTTATGTTTTCGATTGAAGTATATGGCCGAGTTGCCTCATTGGAAGGGGCTCTACCACTCCTCACACATTGCAGACTGATCATGGATGTCAGTTTAAGGAGCCAGGGATGGGCTTGAATTTGGGTACCCCGGCACTGAGCTTGCAAACCTGTCACAAGGGTTCTCAGACTTTAATTTTGGTTTCTTTAGTATTTGGTCCTTCCCCTTGTAACTGGTTCCCAAACTTTTGACTCCTGAGGACCCCCATTGAGTCACCACTGGAAGCCGGGCACCCCCAAGCAATTTGCATGATTTAAATGTCAAACATTAAAACAGTAATTCCCAAAAAATAAACACACATGTGCACACTTGTTGCGACGTTACCGTGGCGATAGAGGCTTTGCCTTATTTACAAGGCAGCGTTAAGCCACTTAACATGGCATAATGCTGCCTTTTAAATAAGGATCCCTGTCACGTAATGCTTAGCGTGAAAGGGGTGGGCAGTGGGTGTCGCAGTGGGTGTTCCACCGCAACACCCATTGGTTTTGACACTGCCCCCTATTTACAAGGGCAGCATAAATAGGAGGCAGCACCAAAATTAAGACCAGAGAAAAACCAGGTCTTAACTTGGCAAAACGAGGAGAAATGCTTTATTTCTCCTCGTTTTTGCTTTTTCCATGTGGCTTGCCTTGTACAGCACACATGGAAAAAGCAAAATGCCTTGGATTGTTTATGATCAGGAAGGTGACCATTCCTGCACATAAACAATCTTTAAAAAAAATGCCATTTTGTAACTTCCATGTGTGCTGCATTAAGCAGCACACATAGAAGTGACAAAACAGCATTTCAAGATTGTTTATGTGCAGTAAGGGGGACCTTTCTGTACATAAAGAATCTTCCCCTGCATGCACACACCCTTGCCATAGTGCAAGGGTGCATGCGTTGGCGACTAACTTTTAATGATTGTTTTTTTTTCACACTACGAGGCTCCTGCTCCTGCCAGCGCCAGACTGGAAACCCAAAGCAGCCGTGGCAAATGATTTCAAACCAGTCGCCATACGGTGCACACCAAGTGCAGTGAGTGAGCCTGACCACTACAAAGGGGGCTTTGAGAGGCTCTCCCCCAAGAAATGTAGGAAACAGTGGTGCATTCTAAACACATTTATCATTATATATTAAATTGTATTAGCTTTTAACAACTAGTAAATGAAGACCTTACTATGCACTAGGATACAACAATCTTTGTTGGGGTTCTTCAATGATTCTCTTATTATCATCCTCCAATAGTGCTTCTCATCTCTCCATAGCCTCTTTCACATGTATTTCGTATGTTTTATAGCATCTCTCATACCATTGTAGGATGTCAGAGAACTTAACATCACTCACATATAGAGACAATGAATCATACGTGTAAATCAGTGTATAGAAAATGTTACATAAGGCAAAGGGTACTACAAGGTGTAGGATTCACATGTCATTCATACTGGTAGGCATTTGTAAAGAGTGTTTGGTCTGGAGAAGCACACATTTGAGATTCAGAACATCACCCAGTGGTTAGCATTGACTTTAATAATAAAAATGTATTTACGCCCGAATAAACCTTTTTAGCAGCATCAGGATAATGAAATACTGGGAAAAAACATAAGTTACTAACTTGTACCATGCAGTTTGCAAGCAGCTCTTTGATGACAGTTTATAGGTCACTGTGCTAGATTTCGGTTGTCACTTATGAACTGCACAGTAGCAAAAGAATCTCTGTGACAAAAGCAGTCACACACTCACCTATACACATAAAATACTGTTTTTCAAAATGCATGGTACATGTTCTTTGCAGTAGGCATAAACCCTCTGTGCTACATTAGATAACTCAAAGCTGCCACTGGACAAAACTCTAATCTCTTCAGCAGGTGCATTCATCACTGGCTTTATTTTGACACTTTTATTGTTGCTCGAAAACTGCTAATTAGACAAGGAACTTTGCAGTGCTTTTAAAACTGCCTCCTGCGGACCCCCTGGGAATGTGTCACGGACCCCTGGGGGTCCACGAACTACAGTTAGGGATTTACTGCTGTAGAAAATAGGAAACTATTGAGTACCAAAGGAGGGACAAGTGAACAATCCTGTGATGTCAATGGGGGGTCAAAAGGCATGATGCATGATGTCACTTTTGCTATCCCTGATATTTTACTAAATCATCCCCCAAGAGTTTGATGCCTTTCACACCTTATTTACTTGACTCTCCGCGCACAACTTTCTATGTTGCTCAGACCCAGACTACTTATGTGAGGAGCAAGGTTTGGTAGCTCAAGCATCTAACACATCCACTCCAAGAATCTGTGTTTGACCTCGTTGTCACAGGTTCGAATCTTGGCAGGCCTACCCAGGCTTTCCTACTTCTGAGGTTGATGAAATGAAAGCCATTGACTTGGGTAATAATACACATCTGTTGCTCAGTTCTAAGGTGGCCTAAGGAGTGTAGAATGCTAAATGAAAACAGGTCATGGGGCAGATTCACCAAACCCTCACGCAGCACCACAACCAAATTTACTGTGCTGTGTTGCACTAGGGAGAAAATACAGCACAGAGTGATGCCTACAAAGGTTGACCTGCTGCTGGTGTGTGCACTTCCAGTACAAGTTCCTAACCCTAGAGAAACTCATACACATCTCATGTATTGAAAGAAGTGAAGGCAGCACCAGGGATGGAATCACAACAGCCAGTATGTTCTAATCAGATATCTTTATTCTTCTTAAGTTAAAATGACAGGACAACAGCCAACGTGTTTGGTTCCTTTAATAGGAACTTCATCAGGGCATAAAACACTCTGGAGGCCAGTAGGTGTTGTCTATAGCGGTAGGTTAGATTCACCAGTGTCACGGCCCATGATCCTGTAGTGAATTAAAAGAATCTTTTGAAGATTATATACCCTCTTGATGGGGACTGATGTCCATAAAATAAATTAGCGTTTTTGGTGCACCTTAATAGATGATGGTTGCCCCAGCATAGGTCCCTTTTCTAATTAGGGTTTGTGGGAGGATTGATTCTCCTTCTAAGTGCCTCCGTTCGTGTGAAAAATAAATAAATAAATACGTGCAAAGTATTGACTGTACATTGCACATACTGTGCACTTCAGCACACATGCAATGAATGGTTGTTTTTGAGAAATTGAGACATTTCCCCTTGTTACCACCTGCTTCAAGGAGGTGTTAGTTTTTGATTCAATGTTCAATCTATCATAGTAGATTGGGCTTTACGTCAAAACCTATGGCTGCTTGCACGTATCCGCTTAAAAAATGCACCAGTAATGTCCCCTTGACGCAACATGATGCAGAGCAGGACAGCACGCTTTTTTTGCGCTGAGAAAAGGGGACCTTTCCATTGCAAAATACATTATGCATCGGAAAGCAAACACCTGTGCATCACTTTGCGCCATTTCGTGTGACACAAAAAAGACTTAAACTGGGCCCACATGTCTAAGTGTGCAAAGAGCAGTGCGTTGGCACGTGCCCTCAGAGCATCAAGGTGCCATCGACGCTTTGCCCCAAGGTCGTCTACTGACCTCAAAGCTGGTACAGTTACAGCGGGTTTTCAACTTCTGAAACTCGTCAGACATGAACTGTGTCCCTTTCCATTTCGCATTCCACTTACTCAGATGGCTTATCGACTCAGCAGCGAAAGACGTCAGCGCCTACCGATTATCAGCAAGGAATCATAAAACATCTCACCATATCTGGGCCGCGGGGCGAAATTGCTCTTTGTGTAGAGCGGTGGAACATTACAGTACATTTTCCGTGCTTATCTGTCCTAGGCTGAAAAGACACTCGGCCGGTGAGCAACGACCGGTGAGGAACTGACCCCTGCGAGAAACGGCGCTTTTCTTTCATTAGGCATCTCTTTACTAGCTGCCTATTACTAAGGCGCCACTTAGAGGAGATTGGTTTCATTGTGTTTGACTGCGAGCTGTGACGTCCTTATTCAGAGGCCTAATTCATGTCTGCAGATTTTGCGATGTCCTACTTCTAAAATGAAGAAACAACAGCAGGCACTGCTCTTTTGTAATTACTGGAACATATTTCAATTATTCTTTTATCTGATACACCACAAACACTGCTCCTGACAGAAACAAACCACTTTACATAGAATATTGGTATTACCTCCCTTCCATCTTAAATAACTGGATATTTGTATGTGTGCCCTCTGGTTGAAAATAAAAGGAGGGAGTGGGGATCAGGTAATTTGAACAGTACACTGTACGGATTTTTAAAAAACTTTACCTTTGTTTACAGAAGAGTAAATGTCACAACATAGGTAATGCTTGATATTTCAGCGACCGAGGGCCTCTCTTGGTGTATCCTGTGGAGGCCCCAGTATCCTGAAAACCCTGGTGTGTATTAACCTACCATATACACAAGTTAAAACAGGGTGAAAAACAGGAAGATGAGGTGAAGAGGCAATATGAGAGTAGGGTAGAGTGGAGAACTGAATAGGAGTTAAGAAGAGAACAGAAGGCTGGGGAGTGAAAGGGGTAACATGCATTGCCTGCCTTCTCTTTCTTTCTCCTCTCTCTTATTTTCCTTTCTTTTCCCATAACTTTTGTCTCTCCCTCACTCCCATTTCTTTCATCCTTTGCTCTCTTCTGTTTACACTCTCTCACTTCTTCTTTCATTTATTTCCCCCATCTCCATCCTCCTCTCTTTCGTTCCTCTCTTCCCTCCTTCCATCCACCATATCCACCACCACCTTTCACCCCAAACTTACGTGTTCTTTCTATGTTACCCTTTTCTTTTTCTCGCCTCTCTAGCACTGCCTTTTCCTTGTACTTAACTCCTTTCTTCATCCTTTACACACAAAGCATAGTGTACTACATTTAGTACAATATCCCTCTCTATTGCCTCACTCCTCTCTGCTTTGAAGCTTACACCTTCACTTTGCTTCTCACAAAATACCCACTCTCGATGGTTTCCCCTCTCAGCCTCTCTACAAACTTCTTCTCATCTCCCCCTGCTCCTCTGCCAAACCTTTCCCCTATCTTTTCCTCCCACTTCCAGGAGGTATATTGTACCCCAATCAGCACACACAGACATACCCAGACTTAATACACATAATCATTATTCACCTAACTCAGAAAATATAGCAACCCAAGCACACACATACACATCAAACTTTTTACCCCTCCCTAGATATACCCCCAAAATTACCCGCATGCAGCACACCCAGATACACTTTGATGTGCACTGAAACACCTTTATACATACTTCATCCATCTCACCCTTCACAACCTGGTATGCACAAACGCCCGGCGCCCAGTGCAGCATGCAGACACATCCACAATGAACACTCTCTTAAACATCTAAATTACCTACACTCCAGACCACTCATTATTATTTCTCTTTTATTTTGTTTTTATTACGGTGGTCTTAGATTTTCTCTCCTGGCCCCTCAATTCTGGAACTCCCTCCCCTCGGAATTCAGATCTGTAACTTCGTATACCCACTTTAGATCACTCCTTAAGACTCTTCTGTTTTTCCAGGCATACGAGTAAGCTTCTGCTCACTATATTTCTGCTGCCCCCCCCCGGTCACAGCACCATGAAACCGCCTGGTGTAAGTGGGTTCTACAAATGATTTTAACATAACATAACATAACATAACATAACATAACATAACATAACATAACATTAAGTTTCCATGTAACATACAGATCAAAGCAGTGTATATTGCATCATATCACAATAAAAAGTAAAATAAAAAATAAAACAATCAAAAACTACCCCCGTGATCGATCAGTTCAGTAGTGTGTTTGCCCATAGATACATTTTTGATGACCCGTGTTACATAGTAGAGTGCATGACATACATGAACAGATTTATACTTCCCCAGATACAGCGGTTGTGTCCTGATCTTTAGTCCGTAGATATTGCACTAATGTCTCCCAAATGTCTTTCGGTTTCGACGTTATTGGTAGCTCCTCGGCATAGAGTTCAAGATTCTCCTTGCAATACACAAGGTCCTTAATCCAGTGATCTAATCGAGGTGCAAGTGAACCCTCCCATGTCATCGCCACTCTTCTCTTTGTCATCAATAAAGCCACTCTTATAAATTTGCCAATGGTGCCTTTTAGCTGTGGTGTGACACTCAGCAGACAGATGTGCGGTGTACATGGAAGAATGACATTGGCCATTACCCTGAGCCTGTCCAGCACCTCTGCCCAGAATTCAGCCACCCACTCACAATCCCATGCCAAATGCCAGAAGTCTGCGGTAGCCATCCCACTCTTTTACAGGCATCTTTATCACGGAGACAGCATTTAAACAGTTTAACTGGTGTGTGGTACGCCTGGTGTAGGTACTTAAAATGAATTATGTGTAAGTTGCCATTTGATGTAAACGCACTAGTGAGCCTACAACACCCTTCCCACTCCTTGTGTATGAGCTGAGGATTTAGTCTGGCGTTCCATCTATCCAGGCTTCAGTGGTCTCCTATTACTTTCTCCTCCCTGGCTGCCCTGTATAACTTTGTTATTAGCTTTCGTCACATGGGACTGACCAAGAGGAGTTGAAGTGTCTGTAATGTCTGTGGCTCGTCCCGAAAGGTGAGATAGTGTGCCTGCATTGCCTTCTTGAGTCTATGAAAAATGAATAGAAAGAGTAGTAAACTGTTTGGAACATACCCCATTTCATCATCCGTGAGTAAGCTGCCATTAGGGAACAGATCTTGCATACTGTCTATACCTGCCAGTGCTAATGTGAGCATAGTGCCTGCCTCTTGCGTCACTGACCGTGGTGCGTTATTTGCCGGCGGGAGCGACGGGGCGTACAATGGAAATTTCACAGCTAGGCAGCTGATATCCTGCCAGGCCGCAATTGTAGTGTCTACTGTATTAATTTCTTATTTTGGAGTGCCTCTTCGAGTGTGCGAAAGTATACACTTGAGTGGAATTGGGTGCGCATCCCCGTCCTCCACCGCAACATGCAGAATAAATTCCTGGTGACTGCGCCAGTAATATGCATATTGCGCTTGCGTATAGAAGTAGTATAAAAACATGTCAGGCACGCTAAATCCGCCCCTGCCGTAATCCAATGTCTGGACGTCCAAGCTCACCCGGGCTTGTTTTCCTCCCCAGATTAGTCTCGCCAGAAGCGAGCATATGGTTTTGAAAAAACATTGTGTCAGTTTTATTGGTATATTACTGAAAAGGTAAAAAAACGGGTAAGAATAATCATATTGACGAGGGCAATGCAGTCCGCCAGTGACAGCGGCACCTTTAACCAATGGTCAACTTGTTGCTCAAGTTTGGCGCATGCAACACCATAGTTCACCTGTATGACTGGGTCTGGGTCCCGATGTATTCACACCCCCATGTATTTGACGGGGTCAAAGGAGCACACAATGGGGTAGTCCAGAGCGGGAGTCTCTGTGCACTCAGTCAGTGGGACCACCAATGATTTGCTCCAATTGATATTAATCCCTGAGAAGTACCCAAATCTTATATATTCCGGCAATATATGCGCCAGATACACCTGTGGTTCTCGGACAAAGAGCAGCATATCATCGGCATACAGTGAGATGCTCATGGGCCTGTGTACAAATCGTAAAGCCGCTTCCCTGTGCCGCTGCCTGATAATGTAAGCTAATGGCTCCAGCATTAAGGAGAAGAGGAGCGGTGATAGAGGGCACCCCTGTCGGGTGCCTCTTCCAATCCGAATTGGGCTTGACGTGAACCCTCCCACTCTTATGCATGCCGTAGGGTTTGTGTATAATAACCTCACCCATCCAGTGTATCCCCCTGGGACTCATATGTGTTGTAAGATGCAGAACATGTAACCCCATTCTATCAAGTCAAATGCTTTAACCGCATCTAGCATAATGACCGCCGCTTGCAGGTTAGAGTCCAGCACATGAAACATCGCAAATATTGTGCGTAAGTTGTGCGATGTGGATCTGTCTGGTATGAAGCCAGACTGATCTGGTAGGACCAGATTTGGCATTAATGGCTGGAGTCTGGTGTCTAAAATGTTTGCCAGTATTTTGGCATCTATGTTAATGCGTGACAGGAGGCGATACGACTCTCAACACGAGGGTTCCTTGTCTTTCTTTAGTAGAGTGATGATTAGTGCCTCCTTGAGGGTTGGCGGTAGCCTTCCTATTTCGTAGGCTTTCACATACATTTCTGGGCATATGCGAGATATATTCATCTGCAAGTGCTTTGTAAAATTTGCTGGTGAGGCTCTCCGGCGCTTTATTGTTTGGCAGTGAGCGTATCGCCTCCCAGATATCAGCAGCTTCAATCGGTTGACACAAGTAGTCTCATTGACCAGAGGATAATCAGGCCATAATCTCGTTCCAGCTGCGCTAGGGCAGCTTCTTTAAGCGTCAGCTGACCCCGGATATCCTTTATATTACCTGAGGTTGTACAGATGCAGGTGTCCCTGATTGTGGCCTTGAAGGCCTCCCAAAGTGTAGCCGCACTGTCTACTGTGCCCTTATTTAAGTCAAAATATTGGATAATGGCTTCTCTAATCGTGTGTGTGTGGGTCAAGTATGGCCTCCAATCGAAAGTGCCAAGTGAATTGACATGGGACCCACAGTGGGATGTGCAGGGAGAGACTGACTGGGTTATGGTCAGACAACGTCCCAGGCAACATGGCAATCGCGTTTATACATGGATTAACTGCCTCACTCATCAGCCAAAAATCTAACCTTGACCAGCTGCCATGCGCCGTGGACGTGTGTGTGCCTTCTAGTCTGTCAGTGTTACGATGTCTCCATGCATCTATAAGTCCCATCTCAGCCATCCCGTTGTTTATGACTAGCGGTGCCTTAGGAGATTGCCCTCCCTGTTTGTTCGATTTATCTCTGCCGGGGTCCAGATGAGTGTTTAGGTCACCTTCCCATATAATCTGCGCCTCCGGCCACTCTCTAAGAATAGTAAATATATCTTCGAACAGAGCAGGTGTGTCAGTGTTGGGTCCGTATACATTCACTATGGTGAATATTGTACCAAATAATTTCCCCTGCGCAATGGCATATCGCCCTTCAGTGTCTATGTGTGACTTTATAACAGCAAGTGGGAGCCCTTGCTTCACCAGTGTAAGAACCCCCCTGGCATACAATGAGTACGAGGATGCCAGCCGGTATCCAGCCCACTTGGCCCCCACCCTGACTTCTGTCTTTTTGGTGAGGTGTGTCTCTTGGAGCAGAGCAATCTTTACATCGTGCCTGTAAAGATAGGCCAGCACTTGTCGTACTTTTTTGGAAGATTTCAAACCGCGGACGTTCCACTTCAGGCATGTTATCTTTTCGTGGTCACAGTTTGCCATGTGTGTGTCCTTGAATTCTCTCATATGTATCTACAGAGTAATATAAAAAGACAATCTTTTGCATGCTCTTTGTTTCGGATCGATCACTTAAAAACAATGATAATCCACCCCACCCTCTGCATCCCCCTCCCAATTCAGCACCCCATCTTTGCTAAAGCCATCCTGAAAACTGCAAACAGCCGACCCGTGTCAGGAGCAGCCATCCGACTTTACTATATAACATTATAAAACAAAAGTGTGACTTTTAAGTGAGTACATCGCCACACGGGGGCAGCGGGCATTCAGACTTCTTCTTCCTGTGCAACATCATCTGGTCAGCGTAGATCAAGGCCGCACAGATAGGCCTGTTTCAACGGATCCTCTCTTTAAGCAGTGCGCCCGCGTTGCAACTTTGTCGCCATCCAAATGCGGTCACAGCGCGCACTCACCAGACACTGAGGGCACTGAAGGTTGGCTGTGGCTTGCGCTCTGACCTGCCGGCCATTCCACAGCATGCCACGGGGTAAGGAGGGGGAGTGTCCCCGCCGTCGACTCGCACTTAGGCCTGCGCATCCCAGGGGCTCCCGCAGCTCACAGTCCACTGAACGTTAAGCCCTTGCAGTAGGAGCGACGCCGCACAAGGACCTCCCCGGGTTCCACCAGGCAGCCTGGCCTCATGGTCGTGTAGTTGGACTCAACGGAGGTACAAGCTATGCTCTCCTCTACATCTAGTGCGAGCAGGACCTCTGACCTCGGCCAGGGACCTGCTCTCTCCCCCATGTAGCTCCGGTCTGCCATGCTGTGCCTTCTGCCCAGGCTGGTAGGGGTTCAAGCCCAGGTTACCCGCTCGCATTGTTTGCCTATTCACTACCTTGTTGCGCTCCGCTTCATTTCTGCCCACATCGCTGACTTTTGTGCAACACTGTTTGTACATTGTCTGTTGTTCTTCTTGCCTTATTGTGTCTATTTTCTTTTACTGTCTTTCTCACTGTGCCCTTAGTGTCTACATTTTGTGCACTGTTTCCCACCGCTTCCCACTCCCTCACCCGCTGCTGCTGCCCCCACGGCCCCTCCCCTATGCCGTTTCCTGCTCCCACCTCCCAGCTGCTCTTCTCTCCCACCTCCCCTATAAGATGCCGGCCGCTGTGCGGCTGTGCCGCTGGCGCGCCAAAGGCATGCCCCTCTGCGCCTGTCCGTGACCCGACTGGGACCAGCACCAGGAACCCTGAACCTCCACACCGTTAAAACTACAGCCCAGCAGCACTCCACAAACTCATCCCAGGCCGCAACAATAACTGCAAGTTAGCCTCGCCGGCCGACACCCACGGACCTTTCAGCTGTCACCGCTGCTGACAAACCTACACCACCAACAGGAACACGGACCCAGTACAACCCGACTGCAAGAACACACCTAAACCGAAAACCGTGCAATGCATCCTCCTCAACGACGGATCCCTCCACAAACAAGCCACTGAAATTGGGGACCTTCTCGACAGCTTCACCCCGGACGTAGCGTTCTTCACCGAAACCTGGACCAACACCACCTCGGGACCGGACATCTCCATCGCCATTCCCCAAGGATACAAGATCACCAGAAAGGATCACCACACCCGCCCAGGAGGAGGAATAGCCATCGTCCACAAATCCACCCTCCACCTGAGCACACTCCCTGACGAGCCCACAGACATGATGGAACATCTACACTTCAAGATACAGACCAACCCTACTGCCACCTTCTGAGGAACGCTCATTTACCGACCTCCTGGACCTCGCGGACCGTTCACCAACTCCATCACGGACATCATCTCCCCACATGCCATGGCATCCACCAACTACACCCTGCTGGGCGACCTCAACTTCCACATCGACACCCAACTGGACCCCAACACCACATCCCTCCTGGACAACCTCCACAACATTGGACTTCGCCAAATCGTGACTGAACCCATGCACTCAACAGGACACACCCTCGACCCCACTTTTCACAACAGGAAACTCCATCACCTTCAGCCACACCACCGAACTGCCATGGATTGACCACTGATGCGTCCACTTCACCTTCAGAACTCCTACCATTCACAGACACCAGCACCGGCTCCCACGAAGAAACTGGACCCGAATCACGGACGACCAGCTCACCTCCTCACTCAGCAACTCCACACCAACCAACGCAGAAAACCACGACCCCAACACATTGCCCGAACCCTGCACAGATGGATCTCCGACAGCGCCAACACCATCGCCCCCTCAAGAAAAACAACAACACCCATGCCAAGAAAGCCAGATGGTTCACCACCAAACTTTGCAAGTCCAGACACACCTGCCGCCGCCTCGATAACGCCTGGAGGAACACCAAATACACAGAATCTCACAACAACTTCAGAGCCACTACCAACGCCCACCACAAACTCATCAGAAAAACGAAGAAAAAAGCGATTGAAGACAAAATCTCCACCCACGCACACAACAGCAAAGTACTCTTCAACATCATCAAGGAGTTCGCCGAACCCACCAGCGAGTCGACCGACATCCCTCCCTTACAAGACCTCTGCGACAAACTCAGCACCTTCTTTCACCACAAAATAAAGAGCATCTATGACAACTTCGACGAAGACAACCAACACAGGGAACCTCCACCAACCACCACCGGCACCCCAAACCCAAGCATTGACAGCTGGACAGCCCTCACCACCAAAGACACACTGAAGACGATGAAGTCAATCCACTCCTGGGTCCCCACGGACCCCTGCCCCACCACATCTTCAACAGAGCCGCTGCCGTCATCGCACCCATGCTCCGCCACACCATAAACTGCTCCCTGGCAAACGCCTCATTCCCTGACGACTGGAAACATGCCGAGGTCAACCCCCTCCTGAAGAAACCCTCGGCTGACCCTACTGACCCCAAAAACTACAGACCCATCTCCCTTCTCCCATTCCCTGCGAAAGTCATCAAGAAAGCCATCAACAGCCAACTTGCCACATTCATCAAAGAACACAACATCCTCGACTCATCCCAATCCGGCTTCAGGAAAAACCACAGTACGGAAACCGCCCTCCCCGCCGCAACAGACGATATCCGCACCTTACTGGACAAAGGAGAAACAGTAGCCCTCATCCTCCTCGACCTCTCAGCGGCATTCGACACAGTCTCCCACCGCACCCTAATACGCAGATTTCACGAAGCAGGGATCCAGAACAAGGTCCTCAACTGGATCAGCTCCTTCCTTTCCGGCAGAACGCAGCGGGTCAGACCCCTTTCTTCTCGAATCCTACACCAACCACCTGCGGAGTCCCTCAGGGATCCTCCCTCAGCCCCGCGCTCTTCAACGTCTACATGGCTCCGCTCGCCCCCATCGTCAGAACCTGTGGACTCAACATTGTGTCATACGCAGACGACACCCAACTCATCCTCTCCCTTTCCAATGAACCTGACACCGCCAGACACAACTTTCGAGAAGGCATGGAAGCCGTCGCCAAATGGATGAAAAACAGCTGCCTACAACTAAACACCAACAAGACAGAAGTACTCATCATGGGCCCAAACCCCGATGCCTAGAATGACACCTGGTGGCCCCCCGCCCTCGGAAACCCACCCATCTCCACGGACAACGCATGCAACCTGGGAATCATCCTGGACTCCCAGCTCAAAATGGACCGCCCGATCAACTCTGTCTCGTCCTTCTGCTTCCACTCCCTCCGCCTCCTACGTAAGACCTTCAAATGGATCCCCATCAAACACAGAGAGATCGTCTCGCACGCCCTGGTCACCAGCAGACTCGACTACGGCAACGCACTCTACGCTGGAATAAACAAAAACCTCAACTGCAACCTACAGAACATACAGAACTCCATTGCTAGGCTGGTCCTCAACCTGACAAAACACTGCCACATCTCCCAGCACCTGCGCACACTCCACTGGCTCCCCATCGAGGCAAGAGTCACTTTCAAGATGCTCACCCACACACCCAAGGCCCTCCACGGCACTGGACCAGCATACCTGAACAGTAGACTCAAATTCCACGCCCCCCAAAGGACCCTACGATCAGCCCAGCTCTCCTACGCCGTGGTCCCACGCACCAGAAAAAACAGATCGGGAGGCCGCTCCTTCTCCTTCCTCGCGGCCAAAGCCTGGAACGCCCTTACGCTCCACCTCAGACAGACATCATCTCTCCCCATCTTCATTAGAAACCTCAAAACCTGGCTCTTCGACAGACCCCCTCCTTGAGGGACTGGAACCTGCACCCCCCCACCCCCAGCACCTTGAGACACTTACGGGTGAGTAGTCACACTTAATAAACACCTGATTGATTGATTGAACTCCAGCGGGTGCCGTGCTCCGGTTGGTGTGCCATCTCCCGTATGCCTCACTTGTCGGCTTCAGTTTACCCCCGGTGATCCATCGGTATTCTTGCTGATTAATGTAGATCATTACTGCACCGCCAACCGGCTCATCAGCGCCTTTTGAGCAATGCTTTCTCGGGCTGGTGTGAGTTTCCGAGGACTCTCACACGGCCGCCATGTTGTGCCTTTAGGTCTCAAGCATGTTTGGATATCGTCTGGAGCTGTCAAATCGGCTCACTGGCCATCTCACACCCTCAGAGCGGCCACTTCAATCCCGGCACATTGTACGCTTGATCTTGTGCTCTGGATGATACCTAGGGAGCACGATTTCTGTTGGATTGTGTATTCAGCTGGCGAAGCTGCACTACGGCACAGCCATCTTGCCGCGCACTCTCCCCCAGACCACTCATTATTTATTCCCAGACATAACTGAAAATGTGTCTGCACACTGCATCTTAATCTATCAAACACAAGCATACTGCACCCCAGTCAACTTTCAACAAACCCACCCAACTTATTACTCTTCCTGTGTACTACCCAGCTACCTGTCACTTATTGTTTTCAGACTGTTTTCTTACTGAATTTAATATTTTCAAATAAATGCAAAAATATAGGCAAGCATCATGGATACATCTATGTTCCAGCAACCAGTCTCTACATTTTTAATCACAAACTCCTTTCCAGACTGCTTACATTTAAATTATTCTTCCTACATGGGGACAGGGAGACACAGGGACAGGGAGACACAGGGACAGGATGCCACGGGGACAGGGAGCCACAGGACAGGCAAAAATGTAGCCCTAGAAGTAAAAGGGCAAATACAGTCTTGGAAACGGTAAGTTAGGAATGAGATGCTGGTGCACGAGGACCATGGAATATAAAAACACACGAAGAACTGGTCTTGAGAACTGGAGATGCTGGGTGCTAAGAACTTTATGAGGAACCAAAAATTATTCTTTAGATTGAAGGAGTGAAAATTTGCTTTTTTGCCGCTGTGCATTATAAAGCTAATGCACTTGCTTCCTTCATCCTGGTTTAGTAGCTGGGTAGCATCTGCACACGACATCGGGGCTTGACTACCACAAGAAACTTCAGTTGACTCTTCCATCCTATCTTCTTCAGCGCATTTAGCATTTTCAAAATAACACAGCCTTCCTGGTTTGAAATCTCAAATGTTTCAACACTTGGAGGTCCATTCGGATGGTGGGCGGAAAAGCACCCCGACCGTCATGGAAGCAGGAAACAACTGCCTGCCGGCACTGTGGGAAAACCAGTGGCCAAATTAGGATCAACCACCAAAAATAAATGACCGCGGAACGAGGTCAAGAAAAACCGCCTGTAGCGGGCGGGGATGGCCAAAATCCATCCGCGACGGTCGGATTCGCGGCAGAAAATCAACAACCCACCGCTAGTATAGCGGAGACACCGCACTGGAAACTAGGATATCCCCGACGGTCCCGCGGTACGTACCGCTGTCTCCGACCGCCGCAGTCGCACAATGGGATGAATGGGAGAGCCAGCGGAAGAGATGAAGCACAGCCACCTTGGCGGACGATCCGTAAGAAATATGGTGGACGAAGCAAAAAACCCACAAGAAGGCCACAAAGTGCACACAGAAAACTATCCATGCCCCCCAAATACACAAAACACACCCCAATAACACAACCACATGGCAAAAAGAAAAATACAAATCCCAGGACAACACACCTGACAGCAACACCCCAATTGGACACACCCACATAGCTGAGTATAAAACAGCCCCTTCCCTCACCACAATCCTTTACAATACTCCAGGAGAGAAGGGACACATACCCCAGCTGACAGGAGAGGCAAAGGACACAACATCACTAGCCACACCACACACAGCACCACCACTACCTCCACACTTGCACAACTAACCCCCTGCACAACACACACCAGACACAGCACAAACGCAACCACCACTCACACTTCTGCACCCACATCCACTTTGCATACCACACACCATGGCCACACAGAAAATGCCCAAATTCACTGAGAGTGAGTTGCAGGTTATGGTATATGAGATAGTCAGAGTGGAACCACAGATTTGTGGTACCCTGGTCCAACAGACACCATTAGCCACAAGGACACAAATGTGTGCAAGGATAGTCCAAAGGGTCAATGCAGTAGGGACCATCCCAAGATCAAACAAGCATTGGCATAACCAATAGGTCTCGCCTTTGGGACCTTATAAGTGTTTAGCCATGCAACAGTTGTATAACTAAATACTTATAAGGTCCCAAAAGCGAGACCTATTGGCTATGCAAAGCGGCCGTGCAGCCGCTAAAGTGAAAGTAATTGCGGTAAAGCGCGTCACACGCGCCCGCGCACATGCACTGTAGCTCTAGGCTGGCCTGGTAGCACTTTTTGGAGTCCTCTCAATAAGTCTCGCCAGAGCAGCGCATGCGCTGGGTCAGGCGAGACCTAAAAAGGAGATCATGAAGCTGTGGCATGATCTGAAGAGGTTGGTCAAGGAGAGGAGGAGCAAGAACCGTGAGCTGGCTCAGAGGACTGACGGTGGCCCTCCCATTCCACCAAAACCATTCACACAATGGGAGGAGAAGTTGCTTGCCATAATGCATCCAGAGAGTCTCACAGGAGTAGCCGGGGAAGTGGAGGCTGGTAAGTACAAACAAATGACTACCGCCACTCTGCTATGTACTGTCTTGCACAACTACAAAGCTACACCACCTAGGACACATACCATCCATCTGCACCACACACTCAGAAAAACATGGCTCACAGATCCAACATTCACCCACTCCCATTTACCCCAAACATAGCTACCAACATAACCATGGGGGCATGTGTACAGGCAGACAGCACTACAACTCCCACCAGGCCTCCTGTCTCACAGCATCAGCAAGATGGATCCCTCCCCCCACCTCACCCAGAAGCATGTGTCAGCCATTACACAACACACATCAAACTCACAGGTAGGTAGCCATCTCCCCTGGGAGGGTGTCTGGGGGTGGGGGGTCCGCACCACTACTCCCACCATGCCCCCTGTCCCACAGCCAGGCAATATGGATCCCTCCCCCACCCCACCCAGAAGCATGTGTCAGCCATTACACAATCCACATCAGACTCACAGGTAGGTAGCCATCTTCCCTGGGAGAGTGTCTGGGGGTGGGGGGCCTGCACCACTACTCCCATCATGCCCCCTGTCCCACAGCCTAGAAACATGGATCCCTCCCCCACCCCACCCAGAAGCATGTGTCAGCCATTACATTACCCACACCTGAGCAGGATGGAGCACTCCCCCACCCAGAAGCAGTTGGAGGCCAGCACAGTACACCAAACAAACTTACAGGTAGGCAGCCATCTTCACAGTGAGGGTGTTTTTGGGTGGGAGGCCAGCACCACTACTCCCACCATGCCCCCTGTCCCACACCTGAGCAGGATTGAGCCCCCCCAGCAGTTGGAAGCCATTACATCACCCTCATCAAACTTACAGGTAGGTAGCCATCTTCACAGTGAGGGTATTTGTGGGTGGGAGGCCTGTACTAGTACTCCCAACATTCCCTCTGTCCCACACCTGAGCAGGATGGAGCACCCCCCCCTACCCAGAAGTAGTTGGAAGCCATTGCAGTACACCAAACAAACTTACAGGTAAGTAGCCAGTACGTGCACCCACACATTTGTCACAAATTAAATGGTGCCATATGACAACACCAGCCCTCTCATTGCACAAAGAGGCATACCTACTCCATTGCCAAGCACAGTGTGCACACAGGTAAGCTAAGGAAACTGTCACAGCTACCAAAGTGTGACACACCAATGCACAAGTAGAAGAAAGTCAGGGCACAATCATGCACAGCACAAAGGGCCCGATTCACAGAACTAACTTAAGACAAAATCCTAAACTTACTACTTTTGGTATTCACAGAAGTTAGGATTTTGTCTTAAATTTGTCTTAAGACAAACTTAAGACAGACTTAAGACAGTCTTAAGACAGACTTAAGAAAGTCTTAAGACAGACTTAAGACAGTCAGTGGTTTGTCCTAAGACAAATTTAAGACAAAATCCTAACTACTGTGAATACCAAAAGTAGTACGTTTAGGATTTTGTCTTAAGTTAGTTCTGTGAATCGGCCCCCTAGTTACATGTGCATCGCCATGGGGCAAGTGCAACAAGGACCATTCGAAAAATATGAAAGCATGTGTGGTGGTACAAATCAAGATATGCACATGACAGGACAAAGATATGCAGGAGATGACAATGGCCAGTCAATGGCCAGATGTGACATCTGCCAGGTCAGACAGATAAACAATGAGGGCCCGTTTCACAGAACTAACTTGAGACAAAATCCTAAACTTACTACTTTTGGTATTGTAAAGTTAGGATTTTGTCTTAAGTCTATCTTAAGTCTGTCCTAAGTTTGTCTTAAGTCTGTCTTAAGTCTGTCTTAAGTCTGTCTTAAGTCTGTCTTAAGTCTGTCTTAAGTTTGTCTTAAGTTTGCCTTAAGTCTGTCTTAAGTCTGTCTTAAGTCTGTCCTACTACTTTTGGTATTCACAGAAGGCATTTAGTAGTAGTAAAGTTAGGATTTTCTCTTAAGTTTGACTTAAGACAGACTTAAGACAGACTTAAGACAAACTTAAGACAAACTTAAGACAAACTTAGGACAGACTTAAGACAGACTTAAGACAGATTTAAGACAAACTTAGGACAGACTCAAGACAGACTTAAGACAAAATCCTAACTTTACTACTACTAAATGCCTTCTGTGAATACCTAAAGTAGTAAGTTTAGGATTTTGTCTTAAGTTAGTTCTGTGAATCGGGCCCAGAGTTCTCAATTAAACACATGTTGTGCCAGGCTCTAGATGGCATCCTTATTTGTGCACGGGTCGCATGGTATGCCTTGACACCTCACACCATGGACAAGTAATGCCTGTACCACTGCATCATGTCAGGAAGCACAATAGTGCACATAGTCAACAATGTGATGATCTGTCAATTGTGCAGTGTACAAAAAGTGAATGACACACAGCTAACACAAAGCTTGCCGGGTGCACTACAATGGCCATTTCCCATCTGACCCACAGGTGACCAAGAACTCACTGCAGAGGACAACACCAGCAACCTGCAGAGCCAGTCTCCCCCCCCCCGGTACATGGACTCTCGGATGTTGACTTCCAGGATTCCATGGACGATGAGCTTGAGGTCGGCCCATATGGTGTGCCAGGGAGCAACAGGTCCCAGGACCCCATTGTCTTCCCACCACATCTGCGCCAACCACCACCACCACCACCACCACCGGCACCACCAGAGCTGCCTGCAACACCCTCCCTGTCTCAGAGGATGACCAGCACACACCACTGACTGAGGAGGGCAGGGAGAGGATGCGGGTGCCCACAGTGGTGAGGCAACAGGTCCGTGGCAGCAGGGCAGGTGGGAGGGGCAGTGTCACCCACAGACAACAGGGGACTGGGACCCAATCCCTCGAACACATCACCAGAGTCCTGGGCGCATATGAACAGGCCCAGGGATGAACGGGCCGGTCGGACGAACTGTTGCACGAGCTCATCCTGCTGATGAGGTCCATCGACACCCGCATGGGACAAATCGTGGACCTCTTGGGCCAGCAAGTGGCGGTACTGAGGGACATGCATGTGCCACAGACAACACCTCCACCTCCCTCTGGTGGGCCGCACGATTACAGTTCACCATCCTCCCCTGTGCCCACAGAGAGGGGTGAGTCCTCAGACACCATTGGCCCTGCAGCAGTGCCAACCCCCTGCCAAACGACGAAGGGGCTGTCCCAAGAAGACCCTGGGAGTATCTGGAGGCCAAGCACCTGCCAGACGCCAGTCACGGAGCCAGCCATGATGGCAACTCTCTCCACCACTGCATTGACTTTTTGGACTGTCCTTCCTCACACTGCCTTGTGAATGGCATCTGTCTGTTGGACTGGGTCACCACAGCAATGTGGTGACTTCTCGATTATCTCATCTGTCAAAACTGTCAACTCACTGCTCCACCCCACCCCCAATCGAAATGTACACTCCTCTCGCATCTCACCATTGCAAATAAAATATCCTTACACACTTTTTCGTGTCTGCTCCATCTTTATTGCAGGATGGACAGTCTTCAACATGATCACAATGTACCAGGAGCATGGGCTGTATGTAGGCAAGGAGAAGTTGAAGGCACCTATGGAAACCAACAGAACTACTTTCACTGGTCTGGGTGTGGCATCACAGACATCACACAACCCCTACCATCAGGATAACCCAACATGCACATGTCACAATGGGCAACAAGTGTCAACATACACGTCCTGTTGATGTTCCCAAATGACCTGTCCCAGAAATATTGCCAACCACCACTGACCCTACAACTGGCTGCTGCTACAATTCTCACATGCCCCTTCATGACAACAGCAATATCTGCAGACAATGGGTATGTTGCACATTGACACCCACCTTCAAGCGAAGTAGCGGGTGATGAGCTGTTCACGCAGGTCAACACCTTCCTCCTCTCCACTGTCCTCATCACTGGACACGGCTTGGATTGCAGGCTGGGGCCTTGGGTCCTCACCATCATCCAGGAGCAGGGGAATCTCCTTGCGAATTGCTAGGTTGTGGAGCATGCAGCATGCCACTACAATCTGACACACCTTCCTGGGTGAGTATGCCAGTGCACCTCCGGTCTTGTCCAGGCAGCGGAAACGTGACTTGAGCAGACCAAAAGTACATTCCACCACATGACGTGTCCTCCCATGGGCCTCATTGCAGCAGACTTCAGCCAGGGACATGGGATTTCGCAGTGGGCTCAGCAACCAGGGACTTTTGGGATATGCAGAGTCACCTAGGTATGACAAACACAAATAGACAGAGCAATGTCGCAGAGGCTGAGGGCAGCAGGTCACACACCTAGCACGCCACATGACTAGGCATACTCACCCACAATCCATGGACCCTCGGGAAGAAGATTAGCCATCAGCTGGGGCACAATGCTGTTCAGCAGGATGTAGGAGTCATGGGCCGAGCCTGGGAATTTGGCACACACGTGCGAGATGGTCATATCTGCCAAGCACACCACCTGCACATTGATGGAGTGGTAATGCTTGCGATTGCGGTAAATGTGCTGACTTGCCTGTGGTGTCACAAGCCCGACATGGGTGCAATCAAAGGCCCCAACAACATTGGGGATGTGTCCAAGGGGATAGAAGTCTCCCTTCAAAGCTGGCAATTCAGCACCCCTGGGGAAATGGATGTATCTGTCCTTGTATAGCATCATGCCGGACAGTACATCATGCAGCACCATGCTGAACATCGGATGTGACATCCCACCAGCGCTGGCCACTGTTTCTTGGGACGATCCAGTGGCAAAAAATGCAGGGCTGTCATCACCTTATAAGTAGGGGTGAAAGTTGTTGGATATGTCCTGTGGGGCTGCAGGTGGGGCTCCAACAGATCACAAAGGGTTTTCAGGATGGCTCTGTCCAGGCGGCATTTCCATATGATCGCAACATCCTCCATGTCCTCCAGCACCGTCAAGTGACAAATCAAATTTGGCCACCTCCTATTGGAGATGATAGTGAACACATGTCAATGCAATACATCATGAGATGTGCACAGTACATCACGTTCTAGATGACACAACGACAACAATGACTGACATCAACCTTGACTAAGAGACCAGCTCACATGTAGGGGCACCTTCATGTGCACAAAGGCCACACCTTCCAACTTACACAAGACAAGTATCTCAAACACCACCTTGGTCAATGTGAATGCACATAGGGATACGGCCACATTTCAAATGGGCATGCCTGGGAGTATAGCATCCATCAAATGTGTAACTAATCTAATCCACTGTCTCATACCTAGCTGCTGTACCTGTCACACCTCAATGCGTCATTACAACTTGGCACACATCCACCACACAATGAACACAGTCGGCGCTGGAATGACGAATGTGTGCATGAGCAGACATGAGAGGCAATGCAACATAGTTCATCATTCATTGAGACTAGCATCGCTGTGATTGTCACTGCACCTCAACATATTGACATGTGTACGCATTGTAGAGTCCAAAACAGCACTGTCCTGCCTACATCAACATCAAATCCATAAGTGACATGTGAGTGGGTACAGGCCAATCTATGAAACACACACACAAACATGGCATGTGTAGCCATCAGTGGAGTAAATGGGAGATTGGCCTTGTGTGCACGGTGATGTTCCATTGACCATCTTGCCACTGTGCCCTGTTGATGTTTGACAGATGGCCATTGCGATTGTATGGCACCCAAATTGCGGAAGCTACCGCCTGGCCCCGGCGGTGTGTCACCAGCACCCCCATTCACACAAGTATGGTAGTGATAGGCATGGAGACATGTGGAAATGGCGGTTGGCATGCTCCGCCACATGAATGGCGGAGCCTCGTGTCAATGTATGGCACCCAAATCGCGGTAGCTACTGCCTGGCCCCGGCGGTGTGTCACCAGCACCCCCATTCACACAAGTGCGGTAGTGATAGGCATGGAGACATGTGGAAATGGCGGTTGGCATGCTCCGACGCATCAATGGCGGAGCCTCGTGTCAATGTATGGCACCCAAATCGCGGTAGCTACCGCCTGGCCCCGGCGGTATGTCACCAGCACCCACATTCACACAAGTGCGGTAGTGATAGGCATGGAGACATGTGGAAATGGCGGTTGGCATGCTCCGCTCGCATGATTGGCAGAGCCTCATGTCAATGTATGGCACCCATATCGCGGGAGCTACCGCCTAGCCCGGGCAGTGAGTCACCAGCACCCCCATTCACACAAGTGCGGTAATCACAGGCATGGAGACATGGGGGAAATGGCGTTTGGCATGCTCCACCGCTAAAATCACGGTAGCTACCGCCTGGCCTTGGTGGTGTGTCACCGGATCACTGACATAATATCGACTACAAAAATATAGACTTACAAAAATATCGATGCCAAAATATAGAATACCAAAATATCGAAGTCCTATCTCCAAACAGGAAATTACAAAAATATCGAATCCAAAATATCGTTGTAAATAATATAGTTAGTCAAAATATCGAATTTTTTAAATGTTTTAAAAGTAATGTTAAATTAATGAAATAATACATATAATTAACTGACACATACTTAAACATACTGAAATAACAGTAAACTTAATGAATAATTAAAGTAAGTAAAAAAACAAAAAATTAATACATATATCTTAACGTGATATTAATTAAAAATATTCAATATTTTCTGTGTAGGATAGCGGGCGCGTAAAATTTACTATTACCACTCCAGTAAGTGCAATAGTAGGGAAAGCGTTGGATAGCGGGAGGGTAAAAATTACTATTCCCACTCCAGAGAATGCAACAGTAGGGAAAGCGTTGGATAGCGGGAGGGTAAAAATTACTATTCCCACTCCAGAGAGTGCAATAATAGGGAAAACATTGGATAGCGTACGGGTAAAAATTACTATTCCCACTCCAGAGAGTGCAACAGTAGGGAAAGCGTTGGATAGCGGGAGGGTAACATTTACTATTCCCACTCCAGTGAGTGCAACAGTAGGGAAAGCGTTGGATAGCGTAGGGGTAAAAATTACTATTCCCACTCCAGAGAGTGCAACAGTAGGGAAAGCGTTGGATAGCGTGAGGGTAACATTTACTATTCCCACTCCAGTGAGTGCAACAGTAGGGAAAGCGTTGGATAGCGTAGGGGTAAAAATTACTATTCCCACTCCAGAGAGTGCAACAGTAGGGAAAGCGTTGGATAGCGGGAGGGTAAAAATTACTATTCCCACTCCAGAGAGTGCAATAATAGGGAAAACATTGGATAGCGTAGGGGTAAAAATTACTATTCCCACTCCAGAGAGTGCAACAGTAGGGAAAGCGTTGGATAGCGGGAGGGTAACATTTACTATTCCCACTCCAGTGAGTGCAACAGTAGGGAAAGCGTTGGATAGCGTAGGGGTAAAAATTACTATTCCCACTCCAGAGAGTGCAACAGTAGGGAAAGCGTTGGATAGTGGGAGGGTAACATTTACTATTCCCACTCCAGTGAGTGCAACAGTAGGGAAAGCCTTGGATAGCGTAGGGGTAAAAATTACTATTCCCACTCCAGAGAGTGCAACAGTAGGGAAAGCGTTGGATAGCGGGAGGGTAAAAATTACTATTCCCACTCCAGAGAGTGCAACAGTAGGGAAAGCGTTGGATAGCGGGAGGGTAACATTTACTATTCCCACTCCAGTGAGTGCAACAGTAGGGAAAGGGTTGGATAGCGTAGGGGTAAAAATTACTATTCCCACTCCAGAGAGTGCAACAGTAGGGAAAGCGTTGGATAGCGTGAGGGTAACATTTACTATTCCCACTCCAGTGAGTGCAACAGTAGGGAAAGCGTTGGATAGCGTAGGGGTAAAAATTACTATTCCCACTCCAGAGAGTGCAACAGTAGGGAAAGCGTTGGATAGCGGGAGGGTAACATTTACTATTCCCACTCCAGTGAGTGCAACAGTAGGGAAAGGGTTGGATAGCGTAGGGGTAAAAATTACTATTCCCACTCCAGAGAGTGCAACAGTAGGGAAAGCGTTGGATAGCGGGAGGGTAACATTTACTATTCCCACTCCAGTGAGTGCAACAGTAGGGAAAGCGTTGGATAGCGTAGGGGTAAAAATTACTATTCCCACTCCAGAGAGTGCAACAGTAGGGAAAGCGTTGGATAGCGGGAGTGTCAAATTTACTATTCCCACTCCAATGACTGCAACAGTAGGGAAAGCGTTGGATAGCGGTAGGGTAAAAATTACTATTCCCACTCCAGAGAGTGCAACAGTAGGGAAAGCATTGGATAGCGTAGGGGTAAAAATTACTATTCCCACTCCAGAGAGTGCAACAGTAGGGAAAGCATTGGATAGCGTAGGGGTAAAAATTACTATTCCCACTCCAGAGAGTGCAACAGTAGGGAAAGCATTGGATAGCGTAGGGGTAAAAATGACTATTCCCACTCAAGTAAGTGCAATAGTAGAGAAAATAATAAATGTTTTTTTTTTTTAAGTTAATTAATTATTAATACAAAAACAAGTATTACAATTAATTACCAATCACACAAGAATTGATTATTTATAAATACCAATACATTTTTGTTTAATTAATTAACTATTAATAATTAATTAACAAACAATTGTTTTTCAATAACAAACATTAATAAATGCAAATAATACCAATTAATAATTAATTTATAATATATTAATTAAGGATATACACAAATTATTTAAATAATTATTTTTTTCCAATTATATTACTTCCCACCATATTCCCCTATAAACACAATACCCGCTACAAATATTAATTGAATACAATTAACATAATTATCAATTAAACTATTAATACTAATTAATTACCAATTAATACTAATTATTTACCAATTAATAATTAATCAACAACCAATTAATTTGCAATACCAATTAATAATTAACTAATAACAATTAAATTACTTCCCACCCTATTCTTCTATAAACCCACAACCCGCTACAGAAGTAAAACGCAAAATTAAATTAAAGATATATTAATTAACAATATACACAAATAAATTAAATAATTATTTATTTATAATTATATTACTTGCCACCATATTCCCCTATAAATACACTGGCCGCTACAAATATTAAATGAATACAATTAACATAATTATCAATTAAACAATTAATACAAATTAATTACCAATTAATACTAATTATTTACCAATTAATAATTCAACAACAACCAATTAATTTTCAATACCAAATAATAATTAACTAATAACAATTAAATTACTTCCCACCCTATTCCCCTATAAACCCACAACCCGCTACAGAAGTAAAACGCTAAATTAAATTAAAAATAATTAATAATTCCTATAAATTATTATTTAATAATCTATAATTAAATTACTTCCCACCCTATTCCCCTATAAACCCACAACCCGCTACAGAAGTAAAACGCAAAATTAAATTAAAAATAATTAATAATTCCTATAAATTATTATTTAATGTACTATAATTAAATTACTTCCCACCCTACTCCCCTATAAACCCACAACCCGCTACGGAATTAAATTACAAAAAAAAAAAAACATAAAATTCATTAATTTAAAAATATTCTAACATACATTCCAATATTAATACATACTTTTAACACATATACTAACACTTAAAACACTATAAAAAATTCGATATTTTTAACAACTATATTATGACTGTCGATATTACTTACTTCTATATTATTGCAATCGATATTTCTTACCTGTTTTTCGATATTCTTCACCACTATATTTTTGCAAGTCGATATTCTGTCCATTCGATATTAAAAACTTGATATTCTGGCTACTCGATATTTTTTTTTCGATATTATGTCTAGTTACCGTGTCACCAGCACCCCCATTCACACATGTACGGTAGTCATATGCATGGAGACATGGGGAAATGGTGGTGCGCATGCTCCGCTGCTAAAATCGCGGTAGCGCACACCGGGCCCCTGCAGTGTGTCACCGTCATGGAGCTTGCCCTAGAGCCAATGCGAAGCTCGATAGCGGTGGCATGATGCAATTTTGAAGGTCGCGGTAGGTGTGCTCCGCCAGCACGGAGGCGGACATTAGCTGCATTTGAAAGATGCACCATCGCTGTAGCGCATCCCGAGCCCCTGCGGTGTGTCACCACCATGGAGCTTGCCCTAGAGCCAATGTGAAGCTCGATAGCGGTGGCATGATGCAATTTTAAAGATTGTGGTAGGCGTGCTCCGCCACCACGGAGGCGGTCATTGGATGCATTTAAAAGAGGCAGACCTGGACCACCAATTGCTGCAGCTTGGCACCTTTGAAACTACCCCAGGGGGCTATATATGCGTGGGAGTGAGCCTCACATTGCCACTGCTCCCAGAGCCTGCTGCCTGAGACCCCTCACCTGCTGCTGCCTCCAGGGACTGCTGCCTGAGACCCCTCACCACCCAAATCCACTGCTGTTGTCTCATATCCACAGTGATGGCAAGGACAGAGAAGATCTGTGCCAGTCCCTTCACGAGCGAGGAGCTGGAGGTCCTGGTGGACGAGGTGCTCGCACAATACCCAAGGTCATATGGTGCCCAAAATGTTGTGGTATGTCTTCAACAGTGGTGGGGTAGGGCAGGGGGGCCACACATGTAGTTGGACTGATGCAGTGTGTGCCTGGGAGTGTGGGGTAGTGTCATGCACTGCATGGCATGCTGTCTCCAGTGGGAGGATGTGTGTACCTAATGCCACAGATTTCCCTCCCTGCACATGTATGTATGAGTGACCTGTGTTGTGTTGTCAGCCATACAGTGACACAGAAGGTTGTTCATGCTCTAGTCAGGATAGTGATTGCATGGCTGGATGACTGTGTGTGCCCCTGTAGTCCATCTCAGTGTGAGCCCAGCTGGCCTGCACAGTCCCTTGCTACAGAGACAAGGACAACTCACTTAACTTACAGAGTATGACATCAGTCTTTTCACAGTGCACTCCAGCTATGGTCCATCTCAGCACTGTAGTTTGCACACAACTGCCCTTGTGAATGGCATCTTGTATTTGTGAGATCATGTCCCTCTATGTGACCACCATGACACATTCATCTATTCACAGGACAGGGACATTGATGGCTGTGCAGTCTTGGACACAGTGAGTCCACCCCCAAACACAGGTTGACATGTGATGTATGTGTTGCTCAAGCCAACAATGGACTGGAGATGTGGGCAGGCTACATGTGTGTTTCAGTGCTGGCATCATGCATGTGTGTGAGATTTGCAGGGACTGTGTTCCCCCTCACACCTGCATGCTTTAACATCAGCTTTTCCCATGCAGGTGTCCCATGTGAGCTGTACTATAGTCTCTGATTGACCTATCGTTGGATATGTGATGATTTTAGTATCTTGCTGTTATACTGATAGATGTCGGTACATGACACTGTGTCACTGATCATTTCCCCCTCTTGTCTCCCATGCCTTCAGCTCAAGGTACACCAGTGTAAGGCCATGTGGAGGGCCATAGCAGCGAAGGTGCGAGCTCTGGGGGTCTCAAACCAACGGTGCACCCACTGCCACAAGAGATGGGATGACATCAGCTGGCTGGCAAAGAATGTGGCGGAGATAACCTTGGGGCTGCTTCCTCGCACTGGGCGTCTGGCACGGCGCAGCATGACACCACTAATGGGGCGCATCTTGGCAGTGACAAAGCCTGAGCTGGATGCACGTTTGAAGGAGCATGAGCAGCAAGCCAGGGGTGGGCATTTGGGGAGTGTGACTTCGGCTGGAAGTGGCTGCATGTGTACAGAGCCTGTGCCAGTGCTGGCCTATGTGATGTTGGTAGTGTGATGCTGTGGCATGTAAGTGGCTTCTGGCCTGGGTGCCTGTGGCATGCATTTGCCCTACCTGTACTTACAAAGGTGATTTGGATGCTGTGCCTTCACATTACATTCTGCGTTGTGCTCTTCAGGTTTCTTCTGCATTTTGGGGTAGTCTTGGGAATCCCATGGGAGGGAAAGGCTGTGTGCCCGATCTGACTGTGTGTACATCAATGCGTACATTGCATGCACCCAGATTGGGGAGGTCTACACATCTTACAGCAATGTGCAGCATTATATTGTCCCCAAGGTACGACATGGTGGGTGGCACGGGCTAATGTCCATTGTGGACTGTCATGTTGTAGTCTGGGTCTGTGTTGTCCCCTCCTGTTCCATCCAGATCTGCCATTGGCAAAAAGTACTGTGCCCCCATGATGTCCCTAGGTGTGCTCAGAGCTAGTTGTGTGTCTGTTTGAACAGAGCCACAAGCAGGGTGTTGTGCTGTGTGGTCATCACATGGCTCACTCATGCCTGAGTTTCCAGTTTCCACGCACTGCTTGAGTCTATATAGTGGGTTGGCACAATGTGATTGCACAGGGTGGTGTGCAACATGTAGATTTGGACAACATTTGTCATTCATTGCTTGCATATGTTTGTTCTGTTGCTGCCACTGACCTGACCCTACATCTCTCTCTCTCATGCAGCATCACCTGTGGTCACGGAGGGACAGGAGACGAACACCAGTGGGGGTGAAACTAGCACAACAGCTGCCCAGAAGCCCACTGACACAGATGTCACCAGCGCCTCAGAGGGGGACAGGAGTCTGCTCGAGGAATCACAGCCTGAGACGCAAAGCACATCATCCAATGCCAGCAGGGATGCATCCATGTTGGAGGGCACAGGGAACGTGGACTCTGCATCGACTTCCACCACACAGCGGCCATTGCCCACCCTCCCGGCCACTTCCTCTGGTGCTTCCCGTGTATGCCTCAGTAAGAGGGGAAGAGTGTCCTTCACCCCTGGCACCGCTGCCCCTGCCCCTGTCCCCCCTGCTGCCATCAGTGCTGAGTCTATGGACCTTTTCGCCAGCTGTGTGTAGGCCAGACAGCTCTCCTCAATGCCTTCATTGACCACGACAAGAAATTGGCCCAGGTTGCTTTCATGGAGGGCATACATTCCGACGTGGGTGACCTGCATCGGACAGTCCAGGCTTTGTCATCAACAGTGACGTCTGCCCTGCAACAGGCACATACTCACAGTCCATCTCCGGTCCCTTTGTCCACCCCCCTGGCAGTGGGCACGTCTGACAATAGTGACCACGGTCCACATACATCCAAGTCACGATACAGCACACGAAGCACACAGCAGCAGCAACTCAAGCAGTACCGGGCACAGACCCCATCCCCACAGAAGAAGAAAGGCACCCCAGAGCGCAGGGAGAAAAGTCCGTCAGGCGACACCAGTGGACAAAAAGCAAAGCAGCAGACTTCAGGCACATATGCCTCAGTGGCATCCCCATCCAAGGATTCTCCTGCCCCTAAAGCATCTCGCAAAGAGAAGCATACAGTGTCTGTGCCCACTAAGGAGGTGGTGCATGCCAAGGGTACACCTAGGAATGGCTCCAAGGCAGAATCACCAACCACTTTGACTCCCATTCCAAGCCCAGTGAAGCAGGGGCCGGAGGGCACTGTAGGGGTAACACCTAGTAAACAGGGGAAGGGGGGGGTAGAGGCGAAGCCAAGGAAAGCGTTCCACTGGGTCCAGCACATCACCAGAGGGGCTGGCAGCGCCTGCACCTGCAGCAGCTGTGGTGGTGAGTGTGCCTGTTGTGCCCACACCACTTCCCATTGATCCACAGTCAGTCAAGCCATTTAGGATCCCCAAGATGCCAAGCCACTGATAGCTCTACCTCACCTGTTCCGCTCTCTCCCCCGTCAAGTGCCCCGACACTCCCCGAGACACAGCTAGCTCTCAGTCTGCCTGACAGCCAAGTCTGAGTGGTAGTCACCCTCACACACCTGTCTCTCACACAGGTGGCCTGTACTGCACATTGTTGCCCCCTGTGCAGCTTCTCAGGGACTCAGACTGCACTTTGTCCTTCCCACTGGCCTTGTTGTTCACTGCTGTGTGCCCCCTGCCTGTGCAGCTTCTCATGGGCTCAGTCTGCACTTTGTCCTACCCACTGGCCTTGTCGTTCACTGCTGTGTGCCCCCTGCCTTGCTGCTTCTCATGGACTCAGTCTGCACTTTGTCCTACCCACTGGCCTTGTCGTTCACTGCTGTGTGCCCCCTGCCTTGCTGCTTCTCATGGACTCAGTCTGCACTTTGTCCTGCCCACTGGCATTGTCGTTCACTGCTGTGGGCCCTCTGCCTGTGCAGCTTCTCATGGACATACTCTGCACCCTGAACTGGCCACTGGCCTTGTTGCTCTTTGCTGTGTTGAACTATTCCCTGTGCAGCTTCTCATGGACATACCTTGCACCCTGAACTGGCCACTGGCCTTGTTGTTCTTTGCTGTGTTGAACTATTCCCTGTGCAGCTTCTCATGGACATACCCTGCACCCTGAACTGGCCACTGGCCTTGTTGCTCTTTGCTGTGTTGGACTATTCCCTGTGCAGCTTCTCATGGACATACTCTGCACCCTGAACTGGCCACTGGCCTTGTTGCTCTTTGCTGTGTTGGACTATTCCCTGTACAGCGTCTCATGGACATACTCTGCACCCTGAACTGGCCACTGGCCTTGTTGTTCTTTGCTGTGTTGAACTATTCCCTGTGCAGCTTCTCATGGACATACTCTGCACCCTGAACTGGCCACTGGCCTTGTTGTTCTTTGCTGTGTTGAACTATTCCCTGTGCAGCTTCTCATGGACATACTCTGCACCCTGAACTGGCCACTGGCCTTGTTGTTCTTTGCTGTGTTGAACTATTCCCTGTGCAGCTTCTCATGGACATACTCTGCACCCTGAACTGGCCACTGGCCTTGTTGTTCTTTGCTGTGTTGAACTATTCCCTGTGCAGCTTGTCATGGACTCAGTCTGCACTTTGTCCTGCCCACTGGCCTTGTCGTTCACTGCTGTGTGCCCCCTGCCTGTGCAGCTTCTCATGGACATGCTCTGCATCTTGTGCCTTGCTCTTCTCTTCACATGGTACCTATCAGTGCAATATGTGAATAAAGACAGTTGCTCCTGTTATCTATTTTGTCATTGTCCTTACTGAATAAAGTTCTTTTGCTGTGTGTAAATGGTTTACTGTGCCACATGGTCTGTGTGGCACTTTAACATAGTCAATGTTTGGGCTCACTTACTCTCTTTTTTTCAGGGGCGAAAGGGCCTTCAGTTCTTCTTGACCCAGATGCTTGTGTGTCAATTTCGAATGGTTAGCAGTAGTCATTTACTTAATTAGTTCATGTTGGCTATATTGTACACATGTCAGGTTGGGGGGCACTGCCAGCACAGCGTGGGTTTCTGCACAGAGTATTGCAAGCAGGCTGTCCAGGGTCATCATGTATGTGTGTTCTTCCTTTATTTGTGCCAAGTGGTGTATGTATGTGGTCATCTTGTGATGGCCAGTCATCCTAGTCCCATGGCTTACTTTCCATTTGTGCTCTTGGATGGCCAGGTAGTGTGCAGTGTGAAGGGGGTGAGTGTGTGGGGAGTGTTTATGTGTACATGCCTCTGCACTGTCAACTACACACATGTGTCACCCAGGAGTTGTGTGCCTGTTGTTTTGATTGTTTAGCCCTGTGGATGTGGTTGTATGCCCATGTGTGAGTTGTATGTTGTGCACTGTGCAGTGTGTTGGTGTGTCCTTGCAGTTCTGTCTGACTCCTACTTGTTGTTTTTGCCACTTGTGAGTATGCAGAGAGTGTTACTGGCAAGTTAGTGTTGTGTTTTGTTGCACATCCATGTGTCTGGTGGCTGTTTGTGGGGACTGTGCAGACCTGCTGCTCCACACTGCCATTGTGGTTGTGTTTTCTCATGCATTGCTGTCACATGTTGCCTTCTTGCCTCCAGTGTGGTATGTTGTGTGTGTTACTTGAAACTTGAATATTAGAAACTTGAAAATTGGCATACCACTCCGTGCGTGGATGATTTAAATACAAAGTTAAACTAAAAGAGATGGTTAAAACATTGGATTACTTGGAGTATTAAGGTGAACTTGGAATAAAACATTGCCAGAAAGGCGCTTTAGCTGTGCGATTGGTGAGGGCGTAAATGACGCCCCAGTTCATGTTGGATTGTTCACTTTTGTGCCAATTGGGCATGGCACATAACCGATCTGCACGCACTTTGAAATATAATGGACAAATCTGGATGAAGCATCAAAGAAAATGGTGTGCATCCTACCTTCAATGATGTTGTGTGTGTTGTCATGCCATCCCCTATCTGTGCTTCAGATGCCTACAAATTGTGGGTCTGCACTCCCTCTCTTTGTGTATGGTAAACTCCTGCCATGTCCCCTACTGACATTCAGTACACTTTACTTTGGTGTGATCTGTTCCCTTGGTTTGTATGTGTGTGTGCCTCCCCATGACTTCATTTGTGACACTGTGCTTTGTGGTGCAGTTCTTTGGCCTGGGTCAATGTGTCACTCAGGGCATTTCCCCAATGGGCCATGTGTGATGTTCTGGTGCTGTTTGTCAGTCATGATTGCTCCTATGCAGTTCAACTGTGTGTGCTGTCCAGTCCTCTGGTCAAGTTGTTTCCACCTTTGTGTCCCAGACTTGTGCATCTAGTGGGTGTTGTGTTAGATGTATGTGTGTTGTTTGTGTTTTTGCTTCACTTCCTGGGTGAGCTGTTGTCTTTGTGCTGTGCTGTATGGTGTGTGTGGGTTGTTGTTCTGTCACTGATGTCTGTGTGTGTCTGGTATGCTTGGTGTGCACACACAGCTTGTTGTGCACGCAGTGCTGTGTGTGTATGATGCCTTGTGATTTCCTGGTGTGCATCCCCTGATGTCCTGCTGTGTTTGCTATGTGATTGTTCTGCCTGTGCATCTGTTGTTTGTTTGCTGTGGCTGTGTTGTTCTGTGATGGTGCACTTCTTGTGTGTGTTGTGGTATGTTGTCTGTGCATTGTTCCTGAGTGATGAGGTTGTGCACTCCTGTTGTGTCTGTGCTCCCATTGCCTTTCCCCAGTTTAGCTGCACAGGGCATGTCTGTTGTTGTTGTTGTGACTCTGTGTGTGTTTCTGTTGGGTTATGTGTTTGTCTGTTGTATTTGTTTCCACATTTGTGGTGGCATCCCTGTGTGTGTCTGTGTGTGTGATGTTTGTGGCTGAGCCCAGGGTGTGTGGTTGTTTGTGTGTGTATTGACTGTCAAGTATTGCCAGCCTTCAGTGTGATTGGCACTGGTGTTGTGTGCTGCTGGTGTGAGGGGGGTATGTGTGTAGATTCTCACTGGTGTTTGTCAGTCCTGAGGTGTGAAGATGGGCCCTGTGTGCAGTGCTGCTGGTGTACTCCTGTGAAGTAGTTGTATGGATGTGTGACTGTTCACTAGGCCTGGGTGGTAAATTCCGTTCCGCTCGCGGAATTTGGGTAATTTTGCGTTCCTTGGAGAACGCGGAATTGCCCAAAATTCTGCATTCCGCCGCTTTGTGTAATTTTTTGCTTGTTTGCTTTCTCAAAATGCGTGTTTGCAAGATATTTCCCCCTGAGCACGCAAACAGCGTTCACGAACAGGAATAAAGCATTGCGAACAAGCTATTCCGCGTGTTTGCGGAATTTCTGCATGCGCGCAGAGATTTTTTACTGTTTCGCGGAGCTTTGCCTAGAACGACTACACAAATTCCCCCCACCCCTACTGTTCACAGTTTGACTTCAGGGCCTTCCTTTCATCCTTGTGCCTATACGTGGTTTGCCTTGCTGTCTCCCTGTGTTGTTGCACTGAGCTGTCTGTGGTTTGAGTTCACTGACTGTGCCAGCCGTGTGTGCTTTGATGGTGGGAGGGTGTTGTGCTCTGTTCCTTGTGTTGATGTGATGTGCACATGCTTGTTGTGTGTCTCCATGGCCTTCCATTTATGTGCAGCCCACCTTGATTTCCATATTTGTTGTGCTCCATTGCTGTTGGCATATGGTGTGTGTATGTGTGTGTGTCAGTCTGTGGTATGTATGTGTGACTTTGCAGGCTGTGTGTCCATTTGGATGTAAATTTTTTTTTTTTTTTTTTTTTTTTTTTGCAGAGTTTTGTATAGCGCGAACTTGACCCGAATTCAACCAGGTATCAGAGCGCTTTACATAGCACCAGTTACGTTACATGAGGACACACGTTCATTTTTATTTTTTTTTTGTCAGGCACGGGGAGATTAAGTGATTTGCCCAGAATCACAAGATGTTTAGCGTTGTTACCGAGACTCGAACCCAGTTCCCCCAGGTTCGAGGTCGAGCGCCCTACCGTTAGGCCAACTCCTCTCCTTGTATGTGTTCATTTCTTGCTTGTCCTCATTTATATTGCCCTGAGTGTGGTGTTGTGGTGGTGTGTGTGTTTCCCTGGCCCTGTGCTACTGTGCTGTGTGTTGTGTGTTCCTGTGCAGCCCCTCCTGCAGTGTGTGTCTCCATGATTGTTTGTTGTGTGGTGCACGGTGTGTATTGACCTGGCTTGTTGTTGTGCATGGGGTGCACAGGAGGGGCACATGGCATGTGCCTTCATGGGGTGTGCTAGTGTGTGGTGGGAGGGGGTGTGGCCCTGTGGTCTTTGTGCCCTGCCCATGCCTGGCACTGGCCCTGCCTTCTGCATTGTGCGCATGTATTTGCTTGTGTTCGCCGCTGCGGTGACGTGACCGGGACATTGCTGCATGGTGGCGGTAGCTGTGTGTTCAGGATGCACCGGGTGACTTTGTGGCAGGTGGGTGATGTGTGGGTGCCCTTCTGCATGTGTCCCTGTCCCCCCTAGGGTGTCTGATGTGGATTTGGACCCTGTGTCAGCACGTGTGTTGTGTGTTGTGTTTGTGTTGTTGCATACCTGCGGCGGCGTCCGTGGCATGCCATAAGTTCCTGGTGATGTAGCAAGTACAGCACCGGAAAGATGTGTAGAGCTGGGTCCATGGCAGTCATGACCGGGACTCTGGTTTTGCGCTCCGCTGTCGAGCTTCTGCTGTCTCTGGTTGGGGGGGTGTCTTCGCTGCGGTGCGTCTGCTTACTTGAGTCATCCTAATTTGTGGAGCGGGACGTCATTCCGCACGGCGGTGAGTCTCCTTTGGCTTCCACCGCCGCGGTGGCGAGCGCACTTTGATGGTGGTGCGCGTCGCACCGCGGCAGTCGGGAAATGGCCTTTGCTTGGCTATACTAATATGGTGGGCGTGAGGACCGCTGCTCGCGGGCAGAAAAAGGCATTTTTCTGCACCGCCAGCGCCGTGGTGGTGCCACTGCCCAACATCCTAATGGGCCCCTTAGACTCAGGTTTGCCTATGTTGCACTGACTGCCGCTAGCGAAGTCGTCTGTGTTTTAAGTCCTTGTGCTTTGTCCACCAAGTTACTTTTGAAACCGATAATGTCTCTGTAACTACCGGGATCTCAGGCCTCCATTTTTAATTCTGTTATTGCCTCCTAATGTAGTTCGTTTGCTTTGCTCACTTATACGAAAACACCAGACTCAATTTAAAAGGCTCTGAAGATGAAGCTCAGTTGCCAGTCCCTATAATATGTTCTCTCAACCGAACAGCGTCTTTTAAGAGAAGATAAAACAAATAATATAGCATAGCAGTATTACTATCTCAAAATGGTAAAAAGTGACGTACCTGTTACATGTTGGGGGGGCCTGTGCCGTGCGGGAGCGGGCACGGTGCGCTGATAAGCCGCGGCAAATAAATACACCACACACGCGTTGGCTGTTACGCGTGAACTGCCTAGCGCAGCCCGCCCACCTTTAGTTAATTACGCGCTCTGCCTTCCGGCGTGAGCGCGGGGTTATTCACTTCCGGCGCGTGTGCCGCCAACAAGGCTGGTACACTAACCATTACATCCCATCCCAAATCAGTCCTTGACCGGCTCCCAAGTGTCTCATCATTCACTTACTTGCCAGGCAAAGTCCCTCAGGCGAGTACTCGGCTGGGGGTTGTCCCTCAGGGCATATCTGTGCTGACCTTGGTTGGATCTGGGTTCGGGGACCAGCACGCCTCTTCCGGAGCCATGGGTGATGGGGCAGGCTCTAGTTGGCTTTCCCCTGCCGCTTGGGGTTCCGAGTAGCTGTCACTTGGTTCTTCATGATTGTCGGACCCTTCGGCGAAGTGGGTGGGGTTGGTCACTTGCTTAAACCATGAGATGTTGCAGGTCACAGTCTCACCGTTCTTTTCAACTGTCACCATGGTCCCCTTCACGTCAATGACAGTCCAGTACCCAAGCTCATAACGAGTCCGGAGCTTCCCTCCAGGTCTCCGGTCCTTTAAGATGACGATGTCCCCACGGTGCAATTGGCGGGACACCGCTCTCCTGGCCTGGCTGGCTGCGTTGCTCCGCTTTTCCCTTCTCCTAAGGGCGCCATCCTCGTCAAACGGAGGGGGTGTCCACCCCGGTGCGGTAGGGAGGCCATCTTGGTGGGTGCTGTTGAACATTAGCGCCCAGGGCGCTTGACGCATGGAGCTCTGAGGGGTGCTCCTGTAGTCTCTCAGGAACTTCTGCAGGGACTGCTCCGGATCGGCGTGTTCAGCTATTGCGATGCAAAGAGTTTTGTTAATGGTCCTCATAAGTCTTTCAATCTCGTTGTTGGCCTGAGGCCATTGCGGGGTGATGCGCCAGTGCTGGATGCCATGGTGTTGTAGGAACTCCCGGAACTCGTGTCCTTGAAAGGGGGGTCCGTTATCACTCTTGAGCTATTCTGGACACCCGAACATGGCAAATATCTTCTCCAGTACTGGGCCGACATGCAAGAAGGCCGTAGAGTTGACAATCTTCACAATAGGGTACTTGGAATAGCTGTCGATCAGGGCTAGGGTGACTCGTCCGACTGGAAAACTCCCGAAGTCAACACTGATCTTCTCCCATGGGCCCTTCCCACGTTCTTCAGTGTGGATGGGCACGGGCCTCTCGGAGTTGCTCGTTACTTGACAGGATGGGCACCTTTGGACTGTCTCGTCGATACGGGCATCCATTCCCGGGAATCAGACTTTTTCTCGCATGCGGGCTCTCATTTTTTCCACTCCTTGGTGCCCTCTGTGGGCGAGCTGGATCGCTCGCGACTGTAAGGATGCGGGGATGACTATGCGAGACACTCTCAGCAGGATTCCTCCCTGGGTAGCGCTCAGCTCATTCCTGACTCTCCACATGTGTATCAGACTTTCTTTCTTCTGACCTGACCAGGAGGTGGCTGATTGTAGCAACTGACGACAGTGTCCTCCTTGGACAGCTGCTCGGACTTTGGCTATGACGGGATCTGCTTCCGCAGTGACTGCCACCTCTTCGAGGGTCAACGCCCATGGGGCACGTGAGCGCCGAGATCATGTTGAGGTGGGCTTCCATAGAGTCAGCTTCTGGTTCTTTACTCTCATCTTCCTCTGGGATTGGGTGTCTTGAGAGGAAATCAGCGGGGTTTTTGGCGCCTAGCCGGTATGCCACATCCATCTCGTACTGCTGGAGTCCATTGGCCCACCGTGCGATGCGTGGCAGTGGGTGCGGTGCCAAACCTTTGAACAATGGTAACAGGGGTTGATGATCCGTGATAACCTTAAAAAGGTGTCCACATATGTATAAGTGGAAAAGCCAGCATGCCAAGCGATTGCCAAGGCTTCCCTCTCAATCTGGGTGTAGGGTTTTTCAGTTGGGGAGAGTGCTTTACTGGCATAGGCCAAGGCAGCCCATGGTCCAGGCTCTTGCTCTTGGGTTAGAACAGCCGGAGCCCTACGGGGCATGCGTCCACAAGTATCTCTGTCCACTTGGAGGGGTTGAAGTACACCAGTTTGGTGTGGTTGAGGAGAGCACTCTTGGAAAGCGGCTTCTTCTGCTTGACCCCATTGCCACAGGGCATCAGCACGGGTGAGGTTTCGGAGAGGTTCCGCGATGGTGGCCAGAGCTGAGATGAAACGGCCGCTGCAGGTGGCCATCCCAAGGAAGCTGAAGACCTCCGTTACTGTTAGTGGTGCTGATGCATTCTTGGTGACTTGGGATTTGCGGGGGTCGACCTGGATTCCCACCTGCGTGAAGGTGTAGCCAAAGAAGTCAATCTGTTGCTGGAATTACAGACATTTCTCCTTGTGCAGGGTAACCCTGTGGTCCTAGAGTCTTTTCAGCATGGCTCTAACATGCCGGTAGTGTTCTTCAGCTGTCTGGGAGTGGATGAGTATATCGTCACTAACATTTGATACGCCAGGTAGCCCGACCAAGATTTCTTTGACGGCGTTTTGGAAGATTTCGTCCGCCGATGATATTCCTAAATTGAGGCGTTTATATCTTCTGAGTCCCAGGTGCATGCTGAAGGTGGTTATGTACTGGCTTTCCTTTGCAAGCACTAGTTGATGGTAGCCGGCATTCAGATCCAGCTTCGAAAAACATCTGGATCCGTTCAGGTCAGTCGCTATATCGTCCATGGTCGGTTTTATGTGGCGTTCATGCCGAATGGCCTTGTTGGGAAGGCGCATGTCAATGCAGAGTCTTATTTTCCCCAGTTGACGGGGCTTTTGGGCGATCACCATGGGGGACACCCATGGCGTGGGTCTAGAGAACTTTTCTATGACCCCTTGATCTTCTAGCTTCTGTAGTTCTTCCTCCACGAGTGGTCAGAGGTGGAAGGGGAGCCTCCTGTGTCTCAGTGCCGTTGGTGCAACCGCTGGGTCTATGTGCAGTTTGATTGGAGCTTTCTTTATCCACCCCAGCCCCTTGAATACATTTTCGAATTGGTTGAGCAGTTCTTTGGTCTGGCCAGCCTGGACGCTCCTGGCGAATGTCACCAGCCCTAGGTCTTCTGCTGCGTGACTGCTCAGCAGGGTGTCCGTCTCCTGGTTGATGACGTGGATGTCCACTGTTATTGCGGTGTCTCTGAACGGCACTGGTACAGTCATTTTGCCTCAGAGGGGTAACGGTGAATTGCTCCAATATGCTTCATCTTTGTCTTTGATGGTCATAGTTCAGGCTTAGGCTTCAGTTTGTTGTATTGTTGGATCCCCATGACGGTGACTGATGCTCCTGTGTCGATCACTGCGCTGACTTCTGACCCAGCGATGTGCACTGTGCATCGAGGCTGGGGACGCCTTCGTCATTTCAGAGCTTGGGTGACCGATACGAGGTAGGTCTCTCCTTCATCATCAGACAAGGTTTCCTCTGCTTGATAGAGGGTTTGTTCCTTCTTCTTTCTCTCTGGCGAGAAAGACAGCAAGATGCTTGATAACTGGCGGACCTTTTTCCTCCCCGGTTTGGGGAGTCTTCCTTCCTTCCATTGCACCTTTTTCCTACACACCGAGGCAAAGTGGTTGACAATACCACAGTTGGTGCAGGTCTTCCCTTGAGCTGGGCATGACAGTGGGGGGGTGTTCTTCGTACCGACAATATCCAAATTGACCTTTCAGGTTTGACGGTGGGCGATCTCTCGATTTGTAGGCCCTGTCTCCCCTCCTGACGGCGTCAGCTCGCTCGGTTTTGACGATGGCGCTCTTTTCTGCGTTGCGCACCAGAGCGAGGTCCATCTCCTCTGCTCGCGTGGCTGAGAGATCGTGGGAACGTGCCAACACCAGTATGTCATTTTGGTATGTTCGGTTGCATTAGGATAAGGCCTCGCAGGACTTTGCTGCGGATCCCCAGAATCAGTTGCGCTCTGGTTTCTTCTGCAGCTCTCTCTCCCACGAGGTGAGTACTAGCAAGTTCTCTCAGCCTCGCATGAAAAGAGTCCACCGACTCCCCTTCTCTTTGCTTGGCTTGCCTCAATTTGAAGTGTTCGAAGTCCGGATTCAAATGAGGGTCGAAGTGTACATTTAATGCAGCCACTGCCGCTACATAATCCTTGGGTTGTCCGGTGTTTGGGAGGTGTTTAAAGAGCATGGAGATCTCCTCCACTGCGTAGTGGAGAAGCAAGGAGCACTTGACGGCACCGTCAGTCTCTCAGGTGGCGATGAAATAATTTTCTAGGTGGCCAAGCCAGACTTGCCACCTTGGTGATGCTGTGGTGGGGTCCGCTGATTCGCTAAAAGGAGGCAGGACTCCTATGGGAGGGTGTTGCACCAAGGTTCTCGCTGGGGCCTGCGCACCCTCCTCATGATCACCCATGGCGGTGGCTGGATGATGTGGTAGATTCGCTCAACAGGAGTGCTGTGCTCCGCCAGATGTTTCTGGGGCTTTATGTTGCATGGTGGCGCTTCTGGGCTTGTACGACCAGTCACCGTGTCTTGTAGCACACGATAGGCCTTGCATGGCAGGGGTCGTCCTAGCTGTGGTGTCTGTGCACTGTGCGCGTCTTACCAGTGGTGTCGTGGGCGTGCCCTGCTTTGTAGTGCTGGATAGTGAAGCCCTTCTGTGAGGGCTATCTCCTTGGTGCTGATAACGTGTCGGTTACCAAGCCTCACCGCCTCCGTGGTAGTGAGTGGGCGATGTGTTGTGCTGCTGGGCCTGCCTCACTGGACTGGAGCAGGCACGGGGCGTGCTGTGGCCTCTTTTGCAGGAAGCGCTGTGGATCGTGGATTGATCCCAGTCTCGTCGCCAATGTTACATGTGGGGGGGCCCTGGACCGTGCAGGCGCGGTGCGCTGATGGGCCGTGGTAAATAAACACACCACACACGCGTTGGCTGTTACACGCGGACTGCCTAGCGCAGCCCGCCCACCTTTATTTAATTACGCGCTCAGCCTTCCGGCATGAGCGTGAGGCTGTTCACATCCGGTGCGTGCGTTGGCAACAAGGCTGGCACGCTAACCGTTACAGTACCGACGGCGCAAGTGGCTTGTAAATAAGCCCCTGGCTGACAGCTTGCACTCTTACTCATTGCACTTTCGTGTACCAATGCCCTGCACTGCCGGTGCTTAATGAGACAACTATTAGACTGAAACGACGACCTGGGTCATGTGTGCCTTAGAAAGGAAGCTCTGCTCACACTCCATATTTGTAGTAGAAACACTAAAGCAGTCCTTACTTTCTCCGCTGCCTACAGCAGTTCAGTCTTTTTTTGGGACAGTATGCTAAAGTTAGGAATGTAAGGCATTCCGCCCAATAATATATGGCTTCTGTGGGCAGCCACATGCCATCCTTCCAGTTTAGAAAACGTACTGATATGTTAACACGCAGCTGATTGGTCTAACCTTGCTCTTTCAGACAGCATTCAGCAGATAGTCTATTGGTTCCATCACACTGTTGACAGGATAAATATCATAACATTCTTAAACCAGCGACAACAGGATTATCACTCAAATAAAACACCTCAGACTTGTTTATAAACTCAACTTTAAAATCCCATTATCATAGCAAACATGACCACCTCAGAAGATTTTAATGTTAAACCACTTGTAGGGGATCTTGATGAATAAATACAAAGTTACCTGTCATGAAGACTACTTTTATCACTGACACAAACTGGATGATGTTCTTGGAAGTGATTCTTCATTTCATTTCACTTCCGGTTTAACGCCTAATCCAAAATGTTTCAGTCAGAGCCTTATGATACTCTAAGAGAAAAAAGCAATTTATCCATTCGTACGTTTTCATTCATTTAAAAGTTCTTTAGTTATTAATGAACGCCTGAATGAACTATCGGTTAATAAACTGTTCAATTAAATCACTTATTTGCTTATGTATTCCAAAGTTACTTAAACTGGAAATATGACATAAATGACACTAAGAATCAGCGGAAAGAATGATTTAATAGGAAGTCGATGGAGTTTTTTTGGTTTTGACTTGGTGCTTACTACTTTCTCTGGGTGGGGGTTGCAGCAGCCGGGGTTTGAACATTCGGTGGCTGGCCTCTTTGTTTTAGTTATTTATTTATTTATTCTTTAGTCGTTCTAGAATCAGTGTATGGAAACAATGCCTTTCTAATGCAATTTTTATTCAGCACAGGGTGATAATTTGAAATAAATTATTGGATGCTTCTCAGGCGCTTATAGTGGAAATGGTCTCAGTAATTCATTCTATGGTATGTTATGTTCTATGGTATTGCCATTTGTATATATCGCATTCTGCTATTGGTATACTGTCGTACCACCTTCTGCTGTCTGGTACGTTTCACATTGTACAAAGATTGCCATCAAACCTCAGGGCTTTTGGAAGTGTTTTATTGATATGTAATCTAGGCAGAGTCCTGTTTAGATGGCTATGTCTGGTTCATTAAACTGCTGGTACACGATTTTGATGTCTAAGGCTGTAGGGTTCATCAAATTGCTTACGGTGCAGTAATAAATTGCCACAATCGATGAAGAATCATCCCGTGTTTCAGGTATCTTTATTAAACCCTTGTTCTTCCTCCAACCTGTGCTTCTGTTAAAGTGAATTCTGAAAATAAATGTGAAACAGACAAGATCTTAGCTGTATGAGTGGATAGAAGGCAAAAATGCATCTGGAACCAGCTGCTGTGATGTCGCCCTTTGGAGGTGGGGCTCTGTCTTGATCCATAGCCCGCGTATGCCACATAGGTAAGTTTGGATGAGACTTGCTCCTTCAAACTTCAATGGTGCTCGAGTCTTTTATTCCAGAAGAGGTCAGCACTACACCCGGAGTGAAGGCATCGCTTGGAGTGAGGCTTCGCCGCTGTAACGTTTGCATTATGCAAAACATTCAAGATGACATCAAGTATCAAGAAAAAAGTACATTACCCAGAGTTTCATGGGACATATTTGAGAATTGGACTGGGGCAGCCATCTTAGGTCCATTGTGTATAAGTTAGTTGTGATGGTATCAACAAGAGAGTGAGGGATAATATTTATAGGAACACTCTTGGTCCCCCAACCAAGCTAATGTAAACAACAAAAGAATGCGCCTTCTTTCAAGAAGAGCGAGCATGAAGAATCTTACTAGATTATTTAAAAAGCCCTCACTCACCAACCTAGTTGGTGACATGCTTCATCATCTGGCCCCACCAGGAGGTATTATTTACCAGGCATTCATCAGGACCAAAGCTTTGGTCCTGATGAATGCCTGGTAAATAATACCACCTGGGCAGAAACATGTCGACCCCACATAATGGGATCTAGCTGAACAATCGATCCAGCCCTTCCACCCCACACCCTGTTTTTAGAGTGTTTGATTGGCCATTTAATACATTTTCTTTGGATACAATCTAGACATTTTTAACAACCACACCCACATTTTTACTTGTCACCACAAAAAACCTGCTCTGCAGTAATTCTGGCGTTGAAGCACACCGAGGAGGCACTTGGCCTCTCCTGGTGGGGCCCGAGGATGAAGCATGTCACCAACTAGGTTGGTGAGTGAGGGCTTTATAAAGAATCTAGTAAGATTCTTCATGCTTGCTCTTCTTGAAAGAAGGCACACTCTTTTGTTGTTTACATTAAGTTAGTTGTGAATCAGAGGGTCACCTGCTATGCAATCGTGATACTTAGGTGGTGCAGACAGAATCAGGTTGTCTGGAGATTTTTTTTTTGCTCTTTCATTGAAAGTTGTCAAGGACCTTGTGCTAAGTGATGTATTCTGGATAAACATTACTTTGATTGTGCTTTAGTGTTAGAGTCATCCATTCAAGGATTTCAAACATTAAATTCCAGTGAAGTCCTTTCTGGGATTTCAAGCTATGTTGCACATATTCCCTGGAGGAGCTAGTGAATCTTCTATATTGTACAGACTTTCTGAATATAGTTACAGATATACAGTTCCATACATTAATCACAAATGTTATTTAATATCTTTTTTATCTTTTATTATTTGCAACTACAGAGACTGTGTTATACAGAGATTGTCAAAAGGTATATCAGATGCCATAGTAGAGATAGTGAACTGTAATATTATTGAAGACATACTATAAAAACTGTTTCTTGTTCGCAGTATCAATGCCTCTGCTGTAAAGGTTGAGTCTAGCAGCAAGAACAGGAGAGTTTAGGATATCCATTGTCCCAGTTTCTCTTCTTTTTCATTTCACTTTCTCCTGATCTACTGCAGACTGGCATAGACATTCTGTGCATGGTCAATGGCTTCCCAGAAGTGTAGATATTAGTACCACTCTTAGTTAGTGAAACAATGACAAGTGGGCTGAGACAAGTAAGCTGTTTCATGGACCATGTAGTGTGCCTGGCTTTCCAAGCACATGTTATGACTGAGGTGACAATACATCAGAGAGTCGCTAGTCAAAAGCGGAAATGGCTGTAGTTAGTAGAGCAGAATGCAGGAAAAGCAGAGTCGACGTTTAGAGGTTTTAATGGTTTCTTCAAAAGATATATTTGCCATTACCAAATGTTTATGTTTAAAAAAACTGAAGAAACTATTTTTGAAATTAAAATGCATTTATTCCACAACTGAAGAATCTGGACTATATCAGGGGACTTCTCCTGGATTTACTAGGCCAAATAACTGAGAAATCAAGAACATAACAAATACCAGTAACTTTTCTGTGTAAACAGAATAAATGTTTGGTCTATGCATCAATTGGGCACTGTCTACCAAGTCTTTGGGATCAATGTTATGTTAATTTCTGTGTATCCTTATGGCATATAAGCTGCAATGTGTTGGCAGACCACATTCTGATAGCAAGCCCACTCAATCAACATGGAGATGTCCAGAGTGGAACATCTAACAACCTAAATGCAGTGTATGACTAAACATAGATGGAGAAACTCCCCAATAGAGACTGAACAGTACACCTACAATAATATGTCTGTTTGTTTGTGGAGAAATCAGATCAGTTGACTGGGGGTGAGTGCTTGCAATGTTCAACACTCCGTCTGTCATCCCCTTTGGTTTTGCTTTGTTCGCCCTAAGTTGGCAGGGTATGCCCAGACGTGGGTCCCTTGCTCACTTTGCCACTGGATTCAAGATAGCCGGGCTGATGAGGGCTGTGAGCCCGAAACCGTTCCCAGGATGCTTGTTTCCGGTCCAGGGAAGACATGGCTTAGCAGTTCAGGCTGGACTATTACCATGAGGCACAGAGTCAGACTGATTTGCATATAACCATGTCTGAACTGGGGTGGCGGAGTGAACTAAAGAATGATGATGGATTAAACCCAGATCAGTTGACTGGGGGTGAGTGCTTGCAATGTTCAACACTCCGTCCGTCATCCAACCTCTGTGATCAATACATAAATCCATTCATTTTGAGCACAGATCACTATTATCATAGTATTTCAGGATATTCACTCAAAAATAGCAGGTCCACATGGATTACTGAATAGGTTTTTGGGAGTTTCAGCTGTGCAGTATTCCGTACCGTACAAGGATTTACCCATCACCATACACAATGCTTAAGTTGGAATGTGTAATAAAAATATTTGTAATCCACTAAAATTGCAAAATTGAGCAGTAGGTAATTGAAATCTAACTCTTTATCTTAAAATGTACTGTTGGCTTTTGTGACTTAGGGGCTCATTATGATGGCCTGGCGGTGGTGGTCCTTCCGCCATCACTGAGCATTTTACCCACCACCAAATTAGGACGGCGGTGGGTATCGCGGCAGAGGCAAAGTCAGTCTGCCGCTTTTCCACTGGAGGCAATCTCACCGATTGCGTGGCGGATGGAAAAGGGCCACTAATATGGTGGCGGTGCCTAGCAGGCACCGTCCGCCATATTATGATGTACCCTGCAAGAGGACTTTCCATGGCGGCGCTGCCACCAAGGAAAGGCTGGCGGGGATTGGGTTTGGGGGCCCGTTGCGTGCCCCCTCAGTGTGGGGGGAGGGTGTAGTTGAACTGGGGATACCCATGGTACCCCCCTACATTCCCATGCACAAGGTGGCAGGCACCGCGTGTTGCCTGCCACGTTGTGCATGGAAATGCACATCGTGGCATTTTGGCATTGCAAACGGTGCTGCAGCCAGCAGCAACATCCGCACTGTTAAAAGGCCAGGATGCGCCTGCCATACTGGCGGGCACATCCTAATTTGGCTGGTGGGACTGCCGCAAGTCTGGCGGGCGGTCCCAGCACCGCTATAATTGCGGGCGTACTGATGTCTGCCCGCCATCATAATGAGCCCCCTAGTCTTTAACAAGTGCACCAATCGAATTGCAATTCTATGAAAACAGTATAACAATTTGAACTCATGTGTTATCCTAAGCTGGTATGATGTTATTCTCTGCTCTAAATTGTTACGCTTGTACCTTCCTACCAGATGCCTAGAGCCAGCCTCCTAACACTGTTTTACAATGTTTCCACTGAGATACAAGAGTTATAGAAGCAGGCCCATGCCCCAAATAATGCTCCTCCACCCAGAACTCTACTCTGTTGCCTCTGTGCCTCGTTTCAGATCATTTGAAGACCCATCATTTCTCCAAACGTGGACGTGAATGGTTTTTAACTTGCCTTTGGTTTCTTCCCCCACTTCTCCCTACATATCCAGTGCTCTGTAGTATCGTTTAGTTGTACAAGTGATTTATTGACAGAATATTAAAATAAAACCATAAATAAATGAGATTTCTTACGTGGCTCTCTAAAGCTAATAACTAGAGGGTAATGAAGTTTGGCATGACTTGACAAATTATGTTATTGAATGCCTCTCAATTGTTCATGTTATGTCATGGAAGGGAATTCAGGTATTTGTAAAAGCTCAGTCATCAAGATCGTCTATGGAATATTAAAACCTATGTCCTGTTTACTAGATGAGCACTGTTTCTATTTTTATTGTACTGCAGTTACATTTATACTTTCTACAAATGATGTACGGAATATAGGGTAGGGTTACAGTCTCTCGTCCCCCTGTGGCATTGTTGGTTGTAATCAGGAGACCTTTATCCACGAGTTTAGAAAGTTCACAGCAGTACCAGGTTGGATTATTACAGTAGTACATGGTTGAAATGGTTGTGTTATACATGGGAAAATGGCCAAATGTGTCTTGAATTATGTCTTACCCAGGAGAAATATTGTATCATACCATACATAACACATTATAAAAAGAATGTAATATATTTGCTACTCGAACCAAGAAGGAAAACCACTGTGATTCTTGTTAAATTAATTTTACAGTTGTTGAACATGAGGATGCGGAGTGTTTCTTTACGTAGTTCAGCTTCATACATCTCAAAAAATGTTTGTTTAGGACCATCCAGTGTTAAAGAATTGTCCGATTGTTTCTGGGAAACTTCCTTACTACTAGTTCAACGTGCCCTTGTTCCAGTCATTACCTATGAGGAAAATCGAGATGACAGGTATGAGGTAGAATAGGAACTGTTAGCAATTAAGATTGCTAGCAACTAATCAGGACACTCTCACTATGCCTCTTGTACTTATCCTGGTCACTAGTTATGAGGAATACTAAAGCAATAAAAGACTTTGTTAATAATGAAACTCAGCACTAGGAATCCATGCTACCCTGCAAATTTAGTTAACAGACTTCAACTGGTTATGAGAAAATGGAACTGAGAACCCCAACACCAAAGTTCTGACCATCATTATCCGGTCTTTGCAGCTTAAAATGTTCCACAAATATTTTGTGATGAGGACCAGGTAGCTGCCCAACAGATCTGTGAAATAGGACTACCATGAACCTCAGTCCATGAAGCTGCTAAAATTTCAATTGATGTTCTGTGCTTCCTCTCTGGAAGAGACTTCAGGGTCAACGAGTAGGACAAGGCAATAGGAGATCTAACTCACCTACTTATTGACAAGGATAAAGTTTCCTCCCTTGACCCATGCCACAAAAGTGATAAAAAAATGGTCGGTTTTACAGACGCACAAGTCTATGTCAATAATAAGTTTAAATAGTCCTATTAACATCCAGAGTATGAAGAAGCTGGTCCTCAGGATTTCAAGGAGACTGAAAAACATCACGAAAACACAATCTTGGACCCTATGAAATATAATAGATACTTGAGGAATAAAAGAAAGGTCACATAGATGAACAAGCCGGTCATCAAACACGGATAAAAAGAGAAGAAAAATCAACAGGACCTCAAAATCCCTAATCCTTCTTGCAGATGAAACTACCTCAAGAAAGGCTGTCTTTATGGTGAGGAACTATCAATAGAAACTAGTAGCTCAAATGAATGAAAAATAAGGTTTTTTAGCACAATGACAAATCTCAAGGAGAATACAAGGATCTAGCAGAAGGACAAGAGAATGAAAAAATCTTAAACAGGCTAGAGGCTAAAACCTTTCCCTCACCAAAGGAACCCCAATTCTCCTCCACACTCAGCTGGCAACCTTGATGAGTCTTCAAGGAAGATAAAAAAAGATTTATTTTGAAGCCATTCAGAGCAAATGGGTAAACCACATTTCAAGATAGAAGCATAGTGTTCCTCACACCATTTCTGAAAGGTCGTTGTATGCCTTGACTATAATTCAAGCATAGAAGGCTTTCTGGAATACTGAATAGCTAGGGTTAAAAGTAGAGAGAGGCCTTTTTTCTACAAGCCCTTCCTCTCTACGTCTATGCTGACAAGGCCAACCATCATGGGATCAGGATCCCACAGAAAGATGAGGGGACCGAGAATTTAGAAATCCCCGTGAAAAGAGAAAATGGCTATTTCGGATAGAACGGGAAACTCTGAACACTGGGGATCAGCGAAATAGAAGGGAAAGCATAATGGCTCATAAAGCCGGATGCCTGGAAAAAAACTTGGGAATTCTTTAGGAAAGCATTGACGTCTATGTCCTGAACCTCCAGCTGATCTTTTGATAGATGACTGGAAATAGAACCAGATTCTACGATGATGTAAACTTCCTGTTCAAACAATCTGCCTGGAATATACACTACCCTCACAGAGAGAAGATGCTGCTCTACCCAAGAACCAGACTGCTTTGCTGCAAGGCCTATTGAATTGGCTCTCACCTCTATCACTTTACGTAGGACACAGCAATCATATGTTACAATCTCTCCGTCACATGCTGGTTCCTGATTTGAAAATTGCTGGTTCTTGGTGTGAAAATGAAATAACTTTACTAACTATAGGACTGCTGGCAGATTTTTCCAATTGGAGAGAATACACTTTTGGCCAACACCTCTTTATGGAAATATCCTGTGATTTGGGCCCATATCAGGCCTGTGCGGAATGTTTAATTCCTCTGGTACAATCAGGGGAACTTGGTAATTCCGCATTACTCTTGTAACATGGAATTACTTATAAATTCTATTGCTCTGCCGGAGCACTTAATTTGCAGTAAATTGTTATTAACGAGGGCATGGGATAGGGAGCAGTTCCTCTATGTTCAAAAACCACTGCAGATTAAACTTTAATTTGCAGTGATTTTTAAACATAGAGGGACTGCTCCCTCTTCCAGCCCTGTTTGAAAATCAGTGCACAGCACAGCAGTGCATACCCCTTGGCACCCTTACATAACTTGCAGTGATTACTGCAGAGCATGTAAGGGTCCTAAGGGGTATGCACTGCAGATAGATATGCAGTGGTCTCTAAAGTTTAGAAACCATGGCATACTACTCAGTGGTGACGTCCTAACACTCTGCAGTGATCGCTGCAGAGTATGTAGGGGGACGCCAAGGGGTATGCACTGCAGAGAGATATGCAGTGAATTCTAAAGTTTAGAAATTATGGAATATCACTCGGCGGTGACGTCCTAACATACTTTGCAGTGATCGCTGCAGAGTTTGTAAGGGTGCAGAGGGGTGCTTGGCTTCGCTATTTTCTTCGTGCGCAATGAATCCATTGCAAAGAGCTTGGACCAAAGACTGGAAGCCTACAGCAGAGCAAAATTGCTTCCTACCCGACGTACATCACAGTTGCAGTAATGCAAACGTATCTCCCTTACAGAATTAGTGGAACTCGGTAGCCGCAGTGCACACATCCTTACCTCACAGAAAATTTACAACTTCAAGAGCAGCAGTAGTGTTAGCTTGCTTCAACAAACAGACACAAATGTGTAGGCAGCAGTACCCTTCTTCTAAGAACTGATATAGGGGGTCAGCAGCAGTGCACATTTCTCTCCCTCACAGAACATGTACAGCGTGATCCCAGTCAGGGGTTGAGGGGTATGGGGACTGAGGGTCAAGGTAGGGATAAGACACAGGCGGGTGAGGAAGGGCTGAATAGAGTAAAGGCGGGGACCGTATACATGTAAGAGGAGAAATGTGTTACAAACTGGGCACCAAAGACATAGGGGTATGTAGGCTAATGGGCCATAAATGGTGTGTGTGACAGATGCAGTGGAGCATAGAGTGAGAGATACGGTGCAGAAGAGATGACCATCAAAATCTGCTGAGTGGCAAAGTCAGGAAGACAAGCTTAAGGGAGCCTTACTGCCCAGTGATTTACAATGCAGTCTGAGCTACAATTGAGGAGGCTGCGACGGTCTAGTCATTTCCCAATCCAACATGGAGAACACAATATACCACACAGGGCATCTCCTCTGCCCATATACATAAAGAAGACTACTGTTGTTAGTGCTTCTGCATTGTCTAAGTTAGACAATGGGAAGAATGCCTGGCCAGTATGATGAGATGATGAATCCGTATTTGGAGCCAGAAGATCAATTTGCCAAAATTCACCAAATATATACAACACTAGCCATGCCAGGTAACGGAAGCACCCTATGGCAAAGTAAGAATATGCGATACATCCACCTACTTCCTTTCTTGTTGTCCATTTACTCTGATATAGCACTTTGCTAGTTTTCATCTGGTGAGAGTATCATTTAAAAAATGATATGCACCAGCTCTACTGTGAACAATTGTTTTAGTAAACATCACCCATTGGTACCTAGTAACACAAACTGACTATGTCGCAATGTAAAGCCTAACACAGAGTTTGGGTTACTTGATGGTACACCACTGTGTGCTCTTACAAAGAGTATCTGCGTATTGAAATAAATGGGCACTGTTAATGTGGGGTGCCTGGCCTTGACAGGGCATGAACACAGCTCACATTAGAGAACTCATGGGGACTATTTCTATTTGTGTTTCATACTTTCAAGATTGATGTGGTGGCAATGCTGTGAATCGCGGATACCATTTTTGGTCTTGTGAGCTTCCATACCATGGCTTGTGTCAGTTCAATGGATGAGTTGGTACTGTTGCTGGGTTTTAATTGCACTAAAGCTGTATACATATGTACTTTACTCCCTACTCGAACAGTTTATCAATTAACAGCTTAATAAATGGCTTAAAATATTTCACTACATTTGTACAAATATTAAACCGTACATTCATGATATATCTCAATTTAGTAAAGTGATTTCTAGAGTCCAGTGGTTGCTCGTTGGTTCATGCTGGATTTTTCTAACCGATGCTATTGCATTTCATGTTACCATGACAATTTCATTATCTTGGGTTAATTTTATGGTTTTGTGGATTTTATAAACACTAACATTAGAGGCTGTAGATGATTTAACAATGACCAACCTTCTTCCTTTTTCATGAAAAAACATTTCGGTGGAACAACTGTCCAGATCTATCATTGTAATTTTTCAGTGCAATGTTTCTCTACAGCTCGTCCTTTTTTAAACAAAATAAACGGCTAAAATGAAAAACTTCCCTTCCCCTTCATGAAAATATTGTGTGATTAATGTGTAGCCCATTTACTGAACCACACAAATAATTTTTGATGTCAATTTACCAAAAGGCCAGTGTGAGTGGAACTGATATTACACACACTTTTACCCTGATAACATTACCTGGTTTATGGCTTGTCTCGCTCTTAACCCCTTCCTATCTCCAGTTGCTGGTGAGAAGTAGAGGTCATGGCCAGATTGGTAATTCGGGCACTCTGCAATCCAGGGGGATTCTTTCAGAGCAGGGTGGGTTGCCTCCACTCAACTATATCCCCCGTGGTCCCATTCCAGCCATGGCCTCCTGCACGGGTAACTGGTTTGAACATTTCTGCATGGGCTGACTTTGGTTTCTGGCCAGATCCTCGCTAAAGTGATAGGTAACTGCAGAAAGGCAGCATGAAGCTTCGGCCCCTGGTTCGGTACTGTTCCTGCTGCTGTTTTCAAACTTGCCATATTGGGGCCATAAAGAGAAAAGACAAGCAGGCACAATAAAGTGCAAGCCACATTTAATAGCTTTTGCCCTTAGCTAACTGTTTTTTAAGTTGAGCCTACTGGACAGAGCATGAGATGGCTCTTGCAAGGCTTATTGTGGATTACGAAGAAATAGGGTCTTGGAGCTTGCCCTCTGCTTAACATTGGTTGGCTTTTCTTGTCACTCTTGTTTGCCTGTTTCGCTTGTCAATCTTGTGTTTGTCCCTCTAATGGAGCATTGCCTCTTTCCAGTTTCTTTGAGGAGATGACATTGCTGCTTCTACTGCTTGATTTTCAACCCCACTTTTTAGGTCTCGCCTGACCCAGCGCATGCGCTGGTCTGGCGAGACTTATTGAGAGGGCTCCAAAAAGTGCTACCAGGCCAGCCTAGAGCTACAGTGCATGTGCGCGGGCGCGCACGCCGCTTTTACGGCGATTACTTTCACTTTCGCGGCCGCACGGCCGCTTTGATGCTTGATCGCGATCACTTTCGCGGCCGCTTGGCATAGCCAATAGGTCTCGCTTTTGGGACCTTATAAGTATGGCTAAACACTTATAAGGTCCCAAAGGCAAGACCAATTGGCTATGCCAATGCTTGTTTCTTTTGTGAGAACCACTCTATTAGTAAGTGTGTTTTTTACCTGCCGCCCTACAGTAATCTCTCCCCTGCATGCCGTGTTGCTCTGTTGTGCCCAACTGTAGCTTTCTGCCCCCTCCCTCTTGTGCTTGTCTGTGTGCTTCTCTCCACTCCTTCACCCACACCATGTGCTTCTCCCCATTATTTCCCCCCACACGCACCCCAGAGCCCCTGCACGTTTCCCCATTGTTCCCTCTACACGCTTCCTCTGTGTTACTTTCCTCCAACGCCAGTGTTGCTCTCCCTCCCAACCTCCGCACTGCTGCTTTTGCATCTCCTCTAGCCTCCACCTTGTTGCTTTCACATCCCGCCCTGTGTTGCTACAGTGTTCCCACCACCCACCTCCTTGTTACTTTGCCATTCACCACCCAACCCTTCCATGTGTTGCTTTGCAGTTCCCCTCAACATCACCCATGTTACTTCTACCCTTTAAAAAAAAAAACTTTTGTAGGTATTATTTTCTTTTAGTTTCCATTGCAACTGAGATTGGGAACTAAAAAGAAAAAAAGAGCACCTGCATCATTTTGTGGGCATGTGCATGCATGTTGTGCATACCTATAAAATGATGGGGCGGTCACATCAAATGCTTTTGTTTTTTGTTTTCTTATAATATAGGGTATGCTGTGCAGTATGGTTAAAAGACACTGGCAAAGTCAATAGGTCACAAAGGTGCAATCTATTGGTTTTTCCAATGCATGGTTTGTTTTGCCATGAGAGTGATTCACTCCAGCAGACTCATAGATGCTGTACGTGAGATAGCATTTTGACATGCATGAGAAAACATGTTACCGTAATCTCCGTCTAACTGTATACACTAAAGCAGAGGTCTTCAATCTGTGGGGTGCAACCCCCAGGGGGGTTGTGGAGTCATGGGCAGGGGGCCATGCATTCCTCAGCCTCACTTCTGTCTGGAAGCCAGAACATTTGTCCTTCGTTTTGGAGAAAGACAACCATCCCCGGACTGTTAATTCCCATAGCTAAAATGCTTCAGCTGGAGTGTCATTCAGGGAGGATCCTGTGTTTACCCATGGACGTTTATTCACAGACCAACACACCTCCAGATCCTGGTCCCGAGGTGAATACTATTTAACTACCTTCTCCCCACAACAAGGTCTTAGTATACACCCCCACCTCACTCCTACTGTTTTGCTAACCCTCGTTCTAACTTACACTTTCCTCTCCACTCTATTCTCCTTTCATATCGGGGAGAGGAGTTGGCCTAACGGCTAGGGCAGTGGACCTCGAATCTGGGGACATGGGTTCGTGTCTCGCCAATAACACTGAACATCCTGTGATTCTGAGCAAATCACTTACTCTCCCCGTGCCTACCAAAAAAAAAAGAAAACAAATGAATGTGTCCCCATGTAATGCAACTGGTGATATGCAAAGCGCTCTGATACCAGATTTGGGTCAAGTTCGCACTATGTAAAATAAAAAATAAGTAAAATAAAAGCAGGGCAGACAGCTAAACAAGCTTTATTCCTCAGGGTGCCTGCTTGCATTGAAGAAAGGCAAATGTATGCTCTGAGTTAATCTGCAAATGTAAAGGATACTCTGCAAACATATAGGATGCTTAGGAGCCGCTACTGGCTTTAATTGATCTGAACACTTGAAGCTTTGTGATGACAAATATTTATTCATTTTGAATGGTAGTGCAAAGAGTTAACAACTGAGCTGTGAAGAGCGTGCTTTTAATTGTAAATGTATTTACATAGCATTTACTATGCCTGAGGAGATGTTGCAGGGACTGTTATGTAAAAACATTGCATTACTTACGGTCTGGGTATTACTAAAATCTCTATTTTGGATGTACCATTTTATCATTGCGCATTTTGTAGCAATCTATGTTATACTGTCTGTAATGCAAGTATAAAATAATGACTTACATATTCACAGTGCTTGCTGTCACAGGTTGTGACCTCGTAGCACTACAAATACACAAATCACAATTCCCTACTACACCAACCAAGATTTAATTATGTGTCTCTCTGGTTACACATAGACCTTTGCAGTGCATTCACTAATAGAGGTTTCAAAATGTACTATCGTGCACTGAGTAACAATTTCCTTATTTACTTATCTTTCATTTAAACTGCCTGTTATATTATATGTAGCTACCTGATGTTGAAAGGACTAAAGAAAGTACTGAAAGTTTTGTTTTTAGCCACACCTTTGACCCTGCCCCCACACTCAGATTGTCAAGGTCTTCCAGTCCCACAAACACCAATGAAGTTCAACAACAGCCACACACTAATTTAACCAGGTGTCAGTGTTTGATGAAATAGAAGCATCTGTCTTCATAATGTTAAAAATAAAAGCCTTTTTAGAAAACAGTGTGAAAGAAAATGAAGGGACCGCTTCTTCCCATGGAATTAAAGGAATAATCCTACTTGGACTTTACAGTTCATCATTAATGATTGTAAATGGTATGTTTTAATTATGATAAATGATGAATGATGTTCAGCAACCTCCAGTTCCATGCAGCTGTAAAAGCCAAGGCATCAGCATCCCATGAATATAAAGTATGGTTCTCCTCAGATGCCGCGCACTAAAGTTGCAGCCCACACATTACAGTCATTAAACCCAGAGCCACTGGAATTATGCCCTATTACTTACCGGTAATCTACATTACTCCTGGTGCCGATGTCCTTGTCCCATTCATAAACAAATTGAGATAATCCTATCTCACCAACAGAAAAAAAGAACATAGGAATGCTGCCCATTCCCCACCCCCTCCTCCTGGGAGTTCATAAATGTACCTATCCCAGCATTCCTCCTGAAATTCCAAGCCACAAATGAAGGCCGGCAAGTTCGGGAGGGAGGGAAGGCAATAATGAATGGGAAAAGGCCAACAGGACCAGGAGTAACAAAGATTACCGGTAAGTAATAGGACCTTAACCTCAGGTCCCACCTGTCCTCGTCCCATCCATAAACAAAGTGAGAATACCCAAACAACCACCAGCATTCATCAACAACAAACCACCAGGACACAAAGAGACAGCAAAACCCAGTGATTTATTGGAACAACAGAGCAAGCAATTCAGGCGCACACAGCCCGCAGTACCCCCAAACCAAAATTAGCATAATCCCCCAGCAAATTCTGGATCCGATAATGCCTCACAAAGGTATTAGAGGACGCCCAGGTGGCCGCCCTACAGATCTCGGACAGGGAAACCCCCCCGAACCTCGGCCCAGGAAACTGCAACCCCCTGGGTAGAATTACCCTGAACCCCGCTGGAGGAGGGGACCCTGAAAGAGATTAAGCCAACATAATGACCTGCTTCAGCCAGCGACCAATAGAAGAAGAGGATGCCTTCCCACCATGAGAGGCAACCCCAAAAGAGACAAACAGGGAATCTGACTTCCTAAAGGCACGTGTACGATCAAGATAGACTTGCAAAGTCCTGCACATATCTAGCAAGGACCAAGGAAGATCATTTACAGATTCCTGATCAGCGCAGGCAACACCAACTCCTGGGAGCGATGGAACTTCAAAGACACCTTGGGAACAAAAGCCAAATCCAATCGGAGGACCACACCATCATCTGAAAAAGACAAATATGGCTCTCGGGCTATCAGAGCGCCCAATTCACCAAGGCGACGAGCCGAGGTAATGGCTACCAGAAAGACCACCTTCAAAGTAACAAATTTGACGTCCACCTCAGACAAAGGTTCAAATGGAGGAGTTATAAAAGCCCGCAACACTAGGGTAAGATCCTAAAAGGGAAAGGACAGCCGCACAACAGGACCTGAAAAAGAAAAACTCTACAACAAACGAGAGACCAAATTTTCAACATCTGACAAATTCCTCTAAGATGAAAAGGAAAGCCTTAATTGCGGCCCACTGAGTCCGCAAATTGAAATCAGGCAAACGCTTCTCAAAGCCCTCCCAGAAAAAGGGCAGGACCTCCGGCAAAGAGCAATCCAGAGGGGACAAATCAAGAGCCTGGAACCAGTGCTAAAAATTACCCCAATGTCGCCCATAGGACTTTATGCCAGAAGGCTTATGAGACTGTTGAAGAGCCAAAGCTATATGTTCAAGGAAACCCCAATGTCGCCACCCCTGCATCTCAACTTCTACACTGACAGCCGCAGCTCGGGAGGGACAACATCGGAGACAACAGCAGGGGGGATGGACAGCAAGGGAAAAACCAGGGACCCTGTACAGCCAACAGCCGCAGAGCGGGGAACCACAACCGACGAGGCCAAAATGGAAACACCACCGCCAATCGGGACTCCCGGCCCAGACAGGCCAAAAACCGGGGGATCAGGGGTAGCGGAGGAAATGCATACAGCAGGCGGGATGGGCAAGGAATGGTCAGAGCATCCACCCACCAAGACCCCTCCTGATGAACCCAGGAGCAGTTGGGCATTGTGCCGGGAAGTAAAGAGGTCGAGATAGGGAAGGCCAAACTTCCTGCACACAAGCTGAAAAGCCACTGGAGTCAGACACAACTCTTGGGCGGTGGGGAAATAACAACTGAGGGCATCCGCCACCCTGTTGTCCACATCCCCAGTATGAACAACCGAGAAAGACAACAGATACACCTCTGTCCCAACAAAACAAGGAAATCACTACAGCATTCAGGGATTCCCCCTTGATGATTCAGATAGGCCACCGGCACCATGTTTTCTGAACGCACCACTGTTAGACCTGGCACCTTGGCGTGAGTCTCCCTTCCACTTTTTTTTCGCTGTGCCTCATGTGTTTTGCTGGTGTTAGCTGCTCAGAGCACTGTGCCACTGCCAACCAGTGCCACAGTGCAAGTGCTCCCTATTTAAAATGTATATGTTGGTTGGATTCCATGATTGGCTTATTTGGTTTACTGTCAGACCCCAGTAAAGTGCACCAGGAGTGCCAGGGCTTGTAAATACAAATGCTGCTGGTGGGCTTGCAGCACTGGTTGTGCCACCCACAGAAGCGGCCTGGTAAAATGTATCTAAGGTCTGCCTTTGCAGAGCCTGCATGCAGTCTGGTACTGTCATGCTGACTGGGTAAGTGCACACACTTGCCAGTCCCTAAACCTTCCCTTAACTTCCTATCAGTCACCCCTATGGTAGGCCCAAGGGCAGGGTGCATTGTAAGCATAAGGTAGGACAAGCCCTAATGTGTGTGGCATGTCCTAATAGTGAATTACAGCCATTTTCGTTTTTCACTATTGTAAGGCTACCTGTTCTCCATAGGCCAGAATGGGCAGTTAGAATTCTTACATTCTATGATCCTAACAGACCCAGGGAACATGGTAGAAATTCGAGTTTAGTATGCCTGAACTCAGAATAATAAAATACATCTTTTAGTAAAGTTTATTTTAATATTCTGTGTTTGCAAATACCACTTTTAGAAAGTTGGTATTTGCTTGCTTGACCATTTCAACCTGCCTCTGCTATGATGTGTATCTGCCTGTCTGGTTGTGTGAGTGACAGGACTGGGGAAACCCAGAGGGGCAGGGCTAGGCAGCCTGGTGGTAAATAGGAAGATTGGCAGTCAGATGGGCGGGAGGAATACACCTGGGCTCTGAATAGGGTTGTGTTCTGCTACCACAATGCTGGCTCCACCTCCTGCGGAGCGGCTGATGTCTCTGCCCTGCACCCTGAATAGAAAGGCACAGTCATATCAACAGAGTGCTCAAGAACTGGTTTGGACTGGGCAAAGGCCCCTCAACCCCAGAGGAACAAAGGAATTAGGGGTATATGTATTGGGACCCTGCTCCCAAGAAATTAGATCCTGCTGAAACAAGAAGAACCTCTGCCAGAAGAGAAGGAACTGGGAAAGCTGTAGGAGGAGTAACTGTCCCTGACCTGGGGGATTGGCCTGCAGTGGTTGCCTTGCTGCTGAAGGAGAGGAGAAAGACTACTAAAGACTTTGCTTCAACTTGTGCTTTGAAAAGATCTCCAAGGGCTTGAACTGAGCTTGCCCCCTGAACGAAGTCCCAGGACCAGTGGACTTCACCCCCAGCTCCCCAAAGTCTTTTGGAAGTGCCTGCTGCTGTTGTTGGGCCTTCTGAGGGACTGCGCGTCGTAAGGAGCTGGAAGAGCGACGCAAGGAGGAGAAGCGTGCCGCCGTCGGAGCCGCTGTCGTCGCATCTCGCAGAGAGTGTAGCCACTGCAGCATCGCATCGAGCGGAAGCGTCTCGCATCATTCCGGAAGTGTCCCGCAATGCCGAAGAAGCGTGTCGCCATCGCAGCCATCGTAGCTGTCACATTGCACCGCAACCAGAAAAGCACCTCGCATCCACGGAGAAGCGTGCCGCCGTCGGAGCCGCTGTCGTCGCATCTCGCAGAAGGGGTGTCGCCGCTGCAGCATCGCATCGAGCGGAAGCGTCTCGCAATGTCGGAGAAGAGTGCCGCTGCCAAAGCCGCTGTCGTCGCATATCGTCAAAGGTGAGCCGCTGTAGCTGACGCATCGAGTCGAGCCTTCTCGCAACATCGGAGAAGCGTAACGCATCTGGAAGATCCCGTCTTTATTTCTTTTGCACTAAGAACTTCAACGCATCTGCATCGCTGCAACACTTTTGTTGCCCTGCGTGTCGCATCGAAGGTACATTGACTTAAAGTGTCGCATTTAATAACCTAAGAGAAACTAAGCAATCTTCTACCAACTAAGCAACCGTATTGCGTATTTTTAATCGTTTAATGGTCTTGTGATAATCCTATATAAAGAATCCTTATTTTTAATATAAATACCTGTGTGGTGTCCATTTGTAGTGTTGTCACTTGGTTACTGTATGTGTTCACTAATGCTTAACCTATAACGGTCTGAGATAAGCCTTGTTTGCTCGCGCCAAGCTACCTAGAGGGTGAGCAAGGGATTGTTTTAGGAGTGTAACCCCTTACCGTGACTAGTGGAAAGGTTCCTTGCTTGTCACAAGTACCTACCTGTGCCAACCAGAGAACCCGGATTCTAACAACCACTATATTGCGCCCCAACAACTGACTGCGGAAACCCATCACAGCGCGGGACACCGCAGGCAACTCCTGCCAATTTGAAGAACGCCGCAACAACCCTGAAGTAACCAGGACTCCAAGGTCGCCCTCCATCTGAAAGAGATGGCATATGTTGTCAGGACTGCCGGAGGAGAGGAATGTAACAGCAACCCTGAGATAGATGGCCCAACACCATGCACCAGCGCAGGGCAGGAAGGATTGAAGGAGACACCGGAACCAGGAGGGCCAGATTGCGAAACAACGGATTACAATGGGCCAACACATACAACCACAGAGGCCTGATATGAACCTGCACCCAAGCCACTGTAAACACAGTCTCTGACATGAGACCCAGAACCCTTAATAAGAGACGGACCGAAAAAGAGCTCCCTTCCAAGAACTCCAGAGCAAGAGACCCCAAGGTCACTGCCAGAGAAAGAGGCAGGAACATCCTGTTCAGATTGGTGCGAAAGTGCGCCCCGATGAAAGTCAAGTCTTGCGAGGGTTCCAGTTGACATTTGGGAACATTCAGAAGATACCTATGAGCTTGCAACACAGAACGCAACATTTTCCAATCTACCAATAACTGATCCCGAGAGGGAGCAGGGATCAACCAATCATCCAGGTAGAGGTAAACTAGGACACCCTGAAGATGCAAGAAAGCCACCAATGGTGCCACCACCTTGGTGAACACCCACAGGACAGACCTCAGGCCGAAAGGCAGGACTTGAATCTGAAAATGACGGCCCTGAATGCAAAACCGCAGGTACTGACGAGAGCTGGGGTGAATTGGGACGTGATAGTAAGTGTCCTGGAGATCGAGGGTGCACAAGTAATGGCTCGGGAGAACCAATAGAATTACTCGCTGAAGAGTCTCCATCTGGAAGGGCAGATGAACCACCCACTTGTTTATAGCCTTCAAATCGAGGACCAGCCGGAACCCCCCAGTCACTTTGGGAACCAGAAAAAAAAGGGAAGAAAACCCCCACTGCACTTCCCGAGGAGGATCAGCCTGGATCGCCCCCTCTTCAAGAGAGACCCGAACCCCAGAGAGAGCTCTGACCACCTGGCCTGACAGGTCGGACACATCCCTGAATCCGGAGGAGGCTCCAAAAATTTGATGCAAAGACCCTGACGAACAATGTCCAGCACCCACACATCGGAACAGGACTGTATTAGGACTGGAAGAAAGAACTGCAGCTGACCTCCGACCAACAATTCGGGGTCTGCAGCCATATAGTCAGGAATGAGGTTTTGGAGGGGGAGCCTTAGCCTTCCTATACCAGCCCGACCAGAAGAGAACCTCTCGAGGCCCCTGGAAAAATGCCTACGAGAAGGAGGGTGAAAAAAAGACTTAGGATTGGAGGAAGCAGTCGCCTCAGAGATCTGCTTAAAGGTAGAAGAATGTTTTTTCTCCTTAAACAGATTATGCAATTTGCTCTCCAATTCCTCCTCAAACAACATAGTCCCTTGAAAAAGCACGCGCAAGGTGCAAGCCTTCTGAGCAGAATCAGTCTTCCAGTCCTTCAACACCAGATTGCGACGGGCCACCACACCTACTCCACCGGAAATGACTGAAGCCATCACCATGTCGAAAGACACATGAGAGAGGGACTCCACCTGCCGCTCGATGTGCTCCAAAACCCAGAACAGTCAGAAGTATCATCCATCACCGATACAGAGTCTTGATATCAGAGATTAGAGACTGATCAACGTAAGTGCCATAAATGCCAGTCCGTAGGGCCAGATGAGACCCAGAGAAAACTTTCCGAAGAGAAGCATCCACCTTTTTATCAACAGGATCTTTTATCACTGCATCCTCAGCCAAGGAAGTCTGACCCACAAAACCAGTCACAAAGTAATCAATTGGAATAGAGTCAGGCAATTTCTTGGACAAATCCCGAAGTGGGTAAAGTTTGGCCATGAACCTCGGAAGCATGATACGATCCAGAACCTTCCATTCCATCTTCAGAACCTCACGGATGTAGGGATGGACGGACACATCTACCGCAGCTGAACTCTGAAACTGTTGCAGCAACGAACCATCAGACATGCTGGGCACTTCATCATCAGGAAAAGCCATGATGGATTTGACAAGCTGAAGCAATTCAGGCAAAATATCCTTGTCATTATATTTGCCTTTATGTTCCACCCCCCATCCTATCCTCCTCAGAATCAGAAGAATGAGAGGTATGCACCAGAAGAGAGCCCTTGGCATGGGCCCCCCCCCATCTCACACAGAGTTTCTTTAAGCAATCTCTTGAGCCGTGCATCCTCCCCCTCCCTGCGGTGTTTAGACCGGGCCAGAGAAGGGGAAGAAGAGGACTCGGAAGAAGAATGCTCCACATGCCTGCTCTTCCTGGAATTCTTCTACATGACAGTGAACCTGATGCCACCAAGCACTACTCAGTTCAGGGAACCCTGGGTGGACCTTCAACTGATGCACCAACCAGGCCTGACTCTGTGTACAGTACCTCCAGGAAGTGAAAGAAATAGGCCAAACCTCGTAGGACAGGAGTCCAAGTGCACCCCAGTGCCAGTTGAAAAGGCTCTTGCAAAGTCTCTCATGGCAAACACATTACCAGAATGCGGGGGCACAAAACCAGCCCGACCCACCTGATCTCGTAGAAATAACAAGTCGCTCATTACTTAATGAAGAAACAACCGATATGCGGTACTTACACCAGCCGGTTCCTAAATTCTGCCACTTACGCTGGAGACAGGCAAACAGTGCCTGACTTCCGGTCCTGCCTGCCACCCATAAGGCAGGGCGCGAGACCTGGAAGTGAAGCTTCCCTGGGAACCACCATAATGCAGTGGAGAGACGCCGCACCTCCCGATGAGCCCGGCAACCCGGGAGGCGCAGACCACATTCCCCTGTCACAACGACAGTGCCAGCAGGGAGACAATCCCCCACCTCCTCCCAAGCCCGACAGGGAAGGAGATGAGGCAGCGCCATGATTCCTCTGCCGGCAGCAAAAAACGTAAGTATACCCAGGAGCTCCCCAGCTCCTGCTTCATCCCATGCTGTCGGAAGACAGAAAAAAAGAACAGGAGGAATGCTGGGACAGGTACTTATGTACTCCCAGGAAGAGGGGGAGGAGGTAGGGTAAGGCCAGCATTCCTTCGTTCTTTTTTCTGTTGGTCAGATAGGATGATCTCACTTTGTTTATGAATGGGATGAGGACAGCAGGGACCTGGGGGCACTGCAATTGTGCAACAGGAGCGATTTTTGTATAGTTATAGATGTAGTAGAGTAGGATCTGCTTCTTATGGTTACCCCCACTTTTTTGTTGATGTATCACTGTTTTTGACTTAGTCTGACTGGGATCCTGCCACCCAGGACCCCAGTCTAGCTGCTTTCCCCTCTAAATTGATTGCATGTACTTTAGGTACACTCCAAATTAGATTCTGTGGTACCCTTATCAGTCCCTAGTATATGGTATACTATGTACCTAGGGCATAGGTACCCCAGAGGCCTCCCAGGGGCTGCAGCATGTATTATACCACCTCTGAGAGACCATTCAAACTGACACCACAGGTCTGCTATTGCAGCCTGTGTAAGGTGGCGCATGCACCCCTTAATTAGATATAGGTTCACTATATATATTCTAAATCACTGCACATATAAAGCTATCAGTCACCCCTGTGGCAGGCCTTATCAATCCTGAAGGAAGGGTGCTGGGTTTTATGTGAGAAGGTGCACCTGCATTAGCAGAGCCCCTCTGCAGCCTTCGGAACCTATTTTCCGGGGTTGTTTGTGATGCAGACAACCATATATATTTAAGTGCATTATAACCTTGCTGTAAATGCTAACCTTAAAACGGCTGCTTAGAAACATGTTATGTTTTTAGTGTCAAACACCTTGGAATCATACCTCCACACCAGTAACTGGTGTGGGAGGTATGATTCCTCCCTTCTAGAACCACTACTGGGGGTCACCGGGCTACCCGGTACCAGCTTTCTCGACCTGGGCATCACAAAATGGATGCTGCCAGCCACAGACATGAGTCTGTCCTCCTGCTGCTGAGCCAAGCTCTAGCAGGGGAAGGCTTGACAATAGGTTTTCTGTCACAGGGAGGTGTGACCACCTGCCAGACAGGATTTAGTGTATTGGGGCTGGGTGGGTGCACTCTGAGAGTGTTTGAAGTCTGCACTGGGGGCACATTTGGTGTCCCTGTGCATAGTCCAGTTCAAACCGGTTGCAGGAGCCATTTGCTCCTGCTCTGGCGCGAAACTGGACAAAGGGCATGGGTGTAGCCACCCCTCTGTCCTGACCCTCACATAGGTGGGTCCCCAGAGTGTGTCCCACCCCTTCCTTGGATATAAAGTAGGAACCCCAGACTACAGGACTTTAGATTTTACCTGGACTAAACTCTGCTACAGAAACCAAGTACTTTGACGATCTACACTATGCTGGATGACTGAAGAATCTCCTTTGGAGTAAAGGAGTTACTCCCCTGCAAGGCAGGCACCTTGAATGCATCTGACCGGTTTGCATCTCCCAAGCTCCTGAGGACTCCGAAGATTTCTGCAACACAGGAGGTGGGTTCCTGAGCGTCCCTGAGGTCGAATAGTTCTCTCAGCAATCTTGAGACCCGTGTCCCTCTTGGGGACCGTGCAACCCGAACTCCTGTGCACTGTGTACTTTTGCAGAAGGATATGCTTTTTCGCAATCCCTGAGGCTGTGCTTTGGGCTACGTGTAGTCCTGACCCCAAGCAGTATTTCCACCGATGATTTCCGGACTACACTCCACGAGTGTTCCATGGGCTGGTATTTTGTGATTCAGCTCGAGGTCCCTTCGCGATCCCTGGTCTGTTGGCCTGTGGGTCCCTGTGAAGGTAACTTTGACTTTCCTTGGGCTTTCCTGGTTGCTCCAGATGTGCCCTGACTCTCCATTGCTTGGAGAGTCCCCAGGACCTTGCGGGTCCTCACCGTAGCTAGTTTCCTCTGCCCGCGTGGGTTACAGTTGCCAAGGCTTGTTGGTGTTCAATCCGGACACTGACCCCTCAGCACTTGACATTCTTTATGGGACAGCTCACCCCCAGACTTTGGTTGTCATTGACGTCTCCTGGTCCCCGTGACTGCAGAGTCAAGCATCCTATCTTCTCACCCGAAGCACCCGACATCAGTGGGCATCCGTCTACTGAGCCCCTGGTCACCCTGACGTGACCCAGACTCTGTCCCCTCTGCTTTCAGGTTCTTCTCACCTCGGATCCAGGCTTGGATTCCATCGGACACTTTTCATCTTTCCTGCAGCAGCACTTTTTCGCATCACGCCATTGAAAACAACGAAGGTTTCCGACACCACTTGACCCCTATGCACCCGGCTCCTCTGGGATAGGTAACACAGGTATCTCAGTACTCTCAAGGGTGCTGGCCTTAGACACTTCTATGTTCCAAGGGGTTTGCTTAAAGTCCTCTCCGAAGTGTTCTTAAACTCTAAAATTCTATTTGCGTCTTTCCCATAGAGTTGTACAGAGCTCGCGCCTGTGTTCTCACATTGCACCAGTCCTCCGTGGGTCCCCTGTGTCACTACTTTGGGTGGTTCCTTGGGGTCCTAGCGATTCTACGTGCTCTAGGCACTGTGTCTAGTTAAGTCGTGGTTGTTATACCACTTTCTTAGTATGTGGTTCGGTCACCCCCTGGAGCCCGCTGTGTACTGTGCTATTTACTGTCGTTCCAGTGATTTATTATTGTGTGCTTTGGGCTCTAATCTCACAAAGAGGTTAGTAGAGAGTTTTTAGTAATAAATACATATATTTTATATATCTCTTGTATGGTTCTCCTTTCATTTGGTCATTCAGGAGGTTCTGATCAGGTAAAACAAGCTGCTTTACATTCCTTCGAGACTTAGCCTGAAGGCTGCTCTCCACAGCTACCACTAGGATAGCGTTCTTTAAAGGTTGTCTTTAACCTAGTCATCAATAAGGGTTGTTTGGACTGGTACAAGGCGGCAGCTTTAATTAGTGGTCAGCATATACCAGGCCAACTCCTCACAATAGATTTGCCGCATTTGCCACATAATCCATCATTTGCTGTATAATCTGCTGATTTTAACAAAAAATTTTTTATAGCTCAAACGATTCAAAAGTTACAAAAAAAACAGCTAAACATGTTGCTGTGCAGTATAAGGCCCTTTGCAAAGTAAGACTGGGCGCCTTCTCTTGCTTATTGCTATACTTGGGTGTTAAACTGGTACTAATGAGATGTAAACACAGTTTGACCATCTCTCTGGAGAAAAACAATCACACCCATCATATTAGTTCGAAAGGTGTCATCATCCAAATAAGATTTTGTCAAATTATGATTTGTTTGTGAAAGATAAAGTACCATTGCGCATTTTTGGCCAATTCTTTTCGGAGACTTTTTGTTCAAACTGTGTTGTAAGCCTCTGACACCGAACAACAGTCACCCACAAACCTTTGGTTTGCCAAACACTGTTTAATAATATTTCCCCACCGCAAAATGATTTGCAGTGGGAATTGGGGTCGTATATGGTTGTTGATGAGGAGTACAAGGTTCTAGAAATTTTTGTCAGGAGGTTGTCCTTGAGCCAAGAAAATTTTGATAGGGAGGTATCCGCATCAAAAAGTTTGAAGACCTCTGTACTAGAGTCACAGCACGCTTTAATAGTGATGTGTGTTTCATGTTTTATTGTTAATCTCTTTTTACTGTGACATCACCACGCCAACCTCAGGAAATGAAAGACTGAGCTGTTATTCAGCGGATTTAAGCATACGGGGGTGGTTCTGCACCTTACATGCAAAGGATGCTTCTGAGGCATAAAATGATCTAATCTGCTCAGATTAAAATGGATGAGTCCCAGCATCTTTATCATGAAACTGCGCAGAGCTTCTCAAAATGTACCACTGTGTCTGAACAGGTAAATAAAGACGATTTATGGAAACATCCAGATGGCCAGAACGATTTCACAGCCCTTGAATGTTTCCTTTTAGCTTATTTATTTATTTAATCTAAACTTGGAAGAGAATACATTTTTTGTATTGATATGTAACATGATGAACGCTGAATGCGTGTTTACATAATCCTTTGAGGATTTAAGTGAATTAAGATCTTCATCGGCTAAACAGCAGGTAGCAGGATGTAAGCAAAAGTCTTCAGCATCCAACGGGGTTATTTGAAAGGTGGGTCACTCGGCTGGGAAGGCGAAACATTGAGGGCACTTGCTCAAATATATACTGTACACAGGGCTACATTTGTAAAAAATAAATCATTGAAATGAAAGAGCTCAAGGTTTTTGTTAAAGAGTTGGTGGCAAAGCTGTGATTATCTAATACCATGGTTGCCCAGTCATATCTACCAAGGTTTCAGATTGCTATGTGTGACATTTTCATAAATTCCGTGCAATTTTGAGTGACATTCAACAACTACGAGTGACACCGTCTCGTGAGCAAAATCAAGCAATGAAGATGAGGGTGACCTATAAATATTAGAAATTACACCTATTTGAGCAGCTAAAAACTCTAAGATCTCAAACGGCTGCAAAGCACCAGTGATGCTGGGACATTCCATCTGTGGCTGGGTGGGAGCCTCTGGTGGTTATCAGTGCTGCTGGCCTCGTCAGCTTCAGTGCTTTCACGACCCACGTAGCTCCAGCGTGCTCATCAGGCAGTTGTGCCTATTTTTTGGTGCATTTTCACGTAGCATGTCCTGCTTGCTTCCCAGCCCTACTGGCCTGTATGCTTTCCCGGGCCACGATCGTGTCTTTGTGGTTGCAGGCCCACCCACGGGCACTGCAAGCAGGTAGGGAGGGCAGGCTCTGGTGTTGTTAGTGTTAGGGGCGCACTCCAGCCCCAGATGCGTTGCAGGACATTGTGGTGAGTGGGCCCCAGGTGGCACCCGCTAGCAGCTTCACTTTAAGCGGGGGAACAACCTTTACAACGCAACTTTTACAACGCACTACCTTTACAACGCATTTTTTACAACGCATAATCCATTACAACGCATGACATTACAACGCATGACACTACAACGCATTTTTAAAAACTACCTTTACAACGCATTCCATTACAACGCATACTACCATTACAACGCATACCATTACAACGCATAATATTACACTACACTATCCAACACTTACCCTACTGTTGCACCCCCTGGAGTTAGAATAGTAATTTTTACCCCTATACTATCCAACACTTACCCTACTGTTGCACCCCCTGGAGTTAGAATAGTAATTTTTACCCCTATACTATCCAACACTTACCCTACTGTTGCACCCCCTGGAGTTAGAATAGTAATTTTTACCCCTATACTATCCAACACTTACCCTACTGTTGCACCCCCTGGAGTTAGAATAGTAATTTTTACCCCTATACTATCTAACACTTACCCTACTGTTGCACCCCCTGGAGTTAGAATAGTAATTTTAACCCCTATACTATCCAACACTTACCCTACTGTTGCACCCCCTGGAGTTAGAATAGTAATTTTTACCCCTATACTATCCAACACTTACCCTACTGTTGCACCCCCTGGAGTTAGAATAGTAATTTTTACCCCTATACTATCCAACACTTACCCTACTGTTGCACCCCCTGGAGTTAGAATAGTAATTTTTACCCCTATACTATCCAACACTTACCCTACTGTTGCACCCCCTGGAGTTAGAAAAGTAACTTTTACCCCTATACTATCTAATACTTACCTTAAATGCAATTTAGTATTATGCGTTGTAATGGTATGCGTTGTAAAGGTAGTATGCGTTGTAATGGAAATGCGTTGTAAAGGTAGTTTTTAAAAATGCGTTGTAGTGTCATGCGTTGTAATGTCATGCGTTGTAATGGATTATGCGTTGTAAAAAATGCGTTGTAAGTGCATGCGTTGTAAAAGTGTGCGTTGTAACGACATACATCCCTTTAAGCGGGGCCTAGGGCAGTGAAGGAATAGTGCATCTTCCGGGTGTGCACACTGCATAGTGGCCACGTCAGAAGTTTCGCTCACCTGCGGATGCCGCTTCTAACGTCTCTCTCGGCTCCGGCCATTGATCACCAGGCTCCCCTGAGCCTCCTCTCAGTGCGGCCCTCTCGGGCCCGTGCAATGGTGTGCCCCGTACCTCACTGCTCTTGCCGGTAACTCGCCGGAGCGCTGCCGTTGCGTCTCAGGGTTGATTTGATTTAAAAGACCATAGCAACGTTTAACGTGTTGCTTCGCCATGCCTGCACGTTTCGGATCTGAAATCCCGCGCACGTAGAGCTGCCAGTCAGAAGTAGGCAAAACGTCACAGCCTGCTGCATTAGTCCAGGGGCGGGGATATTCACATGTGCCAGCCTGTAGGGTGGTGGTGGTGGGGGGGGGGGCAATAGAAATGTCGCCATACTCAATACGTTTGCTAACATTAGCAAGAAATTAGATGGGGAAGCAATACTTTATTGCCTGCAGGGACGGCATTCCAGCTAGTTTCATTCAGCATAGAAGCGCCTCAGCTTAACAGCTGAGCCAAGCGCTATACCTAAAATGCGTGACTTTCCATTTCAGTGCGGTGATGCGGATCACCACATTGAAATGCATTAGTCTCACGCCTGATGCATGGCACTTGGCAGGCATGCCCATCTTGATTCCACCTCGTGTGTCTTTCTTCCGGTATCCTACACTTTCTTTCTCTTTATCGCCCTCTTGCATTTTATTTTATTTTCCTAATTTCTCACTGTGTTTTTATCTTTCTCCTCCTTCTTATTTATTCTATTCCCACTTCTCTGCCTCTCTCTCGCTCTGCGTCAAAATCTGATGATGAGAAACAATTCCTGCAGTATGGAACTGGTTTCAACATTTTTGCCGAGGCTGATTTTGGTATCCACTCAGACCCTAGCTTGAGGTATCGGCAAACTGCAGAAACTGCAGAAAGGAAGCATGGACCTTGGATCCCTGCTTTCATACTCGAGATACCAGAAGTATCAAGGGAAGGGTGAGGAGAACCAAAGGGCAAACCAATGGTTGCGGCTGCTACCCCTTGCTAACTCTAATTAACGTCCATAATACTCAAGTCATATATAATCAGAGCTGTGGCTTTCAATTAAAATGAAATCATGTGCCAGAATTGCCAATGTTTAGAATTAAAAACTAAAGCCACTCTCTGGAAAGGCTAGTTTAGGGTCACTGTGTTTCCTAAGATTTCTCGTTGGTTGCATATTTCTTGGAAGCGTAGATGATTGCTTACTCTAGGGAACCAAAACGGCTTTACATGGCACAACCAGACAAATTCAGGGGAGTGGAAAAGGGGGGCACTGTTTTTGGGGGTGGCGGAGGTGAGCAAGTCATGTCTGTTGACTACCACCATCCCCCCGCCCCGAGAACAAGTCGTCTGTCGGCCGCCACCCCCTCCCCCCACAACTAGTCGTCCACCTCCCCGCTCTTGCTGGGCGGCAAACTTAGGGTACGTCCCGGTTGGCAGTAGGGATAGCTACGCCACTGGACCAGGTTATCATGTTATAGGTATAGTATGGGTTGCTATTAATCTCAAGGATATTTTATGTGTTTACAATCTATATTCATGATAGGGCTAGAATAAAATAATGCCAGGTAGTCCCTGGGCTTTAATCTTAATGATATTTTGAGGCACTCAGGTCATATTACAAAAATTATAGGGACCTTGTTCATGCCCACATCACTGAGGGTAACTAATGGGCGTATATGCAAAGCCATTGGTGGTAGATAGGATCATAGAAGCCGCAGCAGTAACCTGAAAAGTCCCTGAATGATACCCCACAATCATTTACTAATCTAAGAGATGCTTGCCCATGAATTTGTTGGTGGTTGCAGTGGTTGGGAGTGTTGTACAAATGTACCCGCCTCTCCACTTCTGCGTGGGCCGCTGAAACCTGGAAGGTCTCCAATGAAAAGTCGCATTAGGTATGGGGAGGTAGAGGAGAAACTAGGGACAGGTTGTAGCTTTTTCCCCTTGTGCTTTGTGCGATTAGAATGAAATAGATTCCCCAGGAGTACTTGGAGGCAATTCATTAATTTTATTCCATTGCAAGGTCCTCAATTTAATTTTTGTAACACTGAAAATGGGTTTCCATATACAAGGCTCTTTGTTACGCCATTGTCTGGGCTAGTTGATGGATTTGGAGGCTGTGTTTAAATCAATGATGGAGGGAGGTAGAAGAAGCAACGATCCATTCGGCTTCCAACTAATTTTCCAAAATCAAAGGGAAAAGGATCACTTGTACCTGCTACCAGGATTCATGTGGTTCTTTCTGTCATTTGATTAAAAAACCCTCATTCACGTAAGCAGGTCAATGAGCGGTATATCTTGGTTCTCCGCCTGGGTCAAGTACGTGACATCATCATCATAGGGTTTCTTTCATGCTTCCTCCGCCTGGAAGGAACCACTGGTTATTACAGTAGTGATCAGAAATAAAAAAAAAATTGTGAAGGTGCTCATATAGAGTGAAAAATTGTTTAAAAGGGTTCCTCATGCCACCTAAACTTATATTTTATTCAGTTTGGAGCATAGGAAAAGAATAAAAACAGTGTTGTGCGAAATTGGACATACAGGTCTAGGTGGCATGAGGAACCCTTTTTAACAATTTTTCGCTCTACACGAGCACCTTCACAATTTTTTTGGGATTTCTGATCACTACTGTAATAACCAGTGGTTCCCTCCAGGCGGAGGAAGCATGAAAGAAAACCCTATGATGATGCTGTCACGTACTTGACCCAGGCGGAGAACCAAGATATACCGCCCATTGACCTGCTTACGTGAATGAGGGTTTTTTAAGCAAATGACGGAAAGAACCACATGAACCCTGGTAGCAAGTACAAGTGATCCATTCCCCTTTGATTTTGGATTTGGAGGCTGAGCATGCCTGGAGCGTAGAAGATGAAAGAGAGAGGCCAGAGTAGCCTAGATCTTTTACTACGGGCTTGCTGAACACACCAAATGGCTTTTAGCTCTGACCTAAAGACATCATTAGGGGTAGCTCATGTTTCTAACCATATATTAAATCACATACATATACATAAACATAGTGGGGCTTTCAATTAGCCCTAGTCATCTTGTTGTCTGTTCAAGTGTCATTCATATTTAGCTTCCACCCACCACAGTATACAGAATGGGACAATGAGTCACTCAAGTTCAGCCATTGTCTTTCTTCACTGTGAGTGTTGGCAGACTGCTTTTGAACATATGCGCCTAAGCGCATCTGCATGTCTAGAAAGTAGTCCACTTCAGTGCCAGGGGAGATCTGCTTTCATTTCAGGTAGTACGTCATGTTTTTGTTTATATAGTTTTGTGATGTTACTTTTTTTGCATACTTTTTTTGAAAACATATGCACATCACCTGTAAATTGCAGCAATTGTAACTTGTTTTTTACTTTTACACCTTTAAGGCCTATCACTGATGTTTCTGAAAACAAAACAGGTTTACGCTGGCAAGGCCCACTGACTTTGCCAATGCTTGTTTAAAAACTTTCTGGCTCTTTCTAAACTCCCAACACTGCTTCTCACATGATATGTGCTAGTGCAAATGCAATCTACACTGTTGTAGACTTATGGTTGTCACGCTGCAGCTCAACAAAAACAGATTTTATTTCTATAAATTCACAATGCTGTAAGAAATTGGCCAAAACCTTGGTTGTCAATCAACAAGCATTTGCAAAGCCAATAGGTTTCGCCTATGAGAAATCTATTGGCTTTGTGAATGCTTTTTTAGACATATTGCACAGCAACTAACTGCTTAAAGTAAAGAAAAAAAAGTATTGACCGCACTATAGCGTTAATTTGATTTATCTTACTATATAAATTAATTCACTGAGTTCCTCTGAAGAATTTTATTCGAGTACATCAGGAATCTACACTTTTACCCCAGCCCAGACCAAAAAGATGTTTTTCCACCGTAGCGCTGCCTTGCCTGGAGGAAAAAAACAGGTTGTAAAGACTGTAGTGCAAAGTTCTTTGGCGAATCAAGGTAAAACCTCGGCACGCTTGTTCAGGAATTCCTGATAATGTAACTCTCCAGACGTGCGTCATTTGCCGTTATCACCTTTAAGAAAGTATTTGCTCAGCTTTTTCGACCTCTCTTGCAGATGACTTTCTCTGAGGAAGAGGTCAAGAACCTGAACATGCCATGACTCTTCTTCAGCCCCCAAAACCCCAATATCGCCAGCGTTATAGCAGGTCACATCATCATTATAGAAGCATAAGTGGCCATCGATGTGCTTGAATACTTTGGTAAGAAAGCAGCCAAATGCCACTTACCACAGGTGCCTCAGGGCGATTTTCAAGCCGTGGCTTCTCTAAAACTGCAATAATTGCCTCCCTGCTTATTGAAAACCTGGTGAACGTCCATGTGGAAGAGACCCTTGTGTGCCCATGTTTTCCAGTGCTTCCTTGTCTGTTCTAGTCCCTTCACTCTCACTTTTACTCCCTCCACCTCATCATAGATCCCTCATTCCAGTCCACCGTGCCGCAGTTTTCAAATCTTCCCTCTTAAGTGAAAGGTATATAAAAAGCCGTCTGAAAAAAATTCAATTGGCAGATTAACTAACACTATGCACCTGGAAGGATACCCTATCAGTACAAAAACAAAACCTATGCTTGATACGACGCAAAACACCCTTGAACTATGCTGCAAGGGTCTGTGTGTTGTTGTATGGCAGCAGAGCCGGCTTCAGAGCTGGTGGTGCCTGGTGCCACAAACTTTTTTGCCCCCCCCCCCCCCCCCCCCCCTCCCATGACCTCCACCTCGGGTTCCCTTACTACCGCCCAGCAAAAGTGCCCCTCATCTCTCCATAGCCCCTCTCTCCCATAAGTTTAATTTGTTTTAGGTAAAGACTCGCCTTATTACTCCACTCTGCTATCCATATAAAACAGAGATCTGCTCTATACAGCAGGCGTTTTAACTCTGTGTTAATTTATGAGAGTCAAAACTGGCACTAGACAAAATCTTTCTCTCTCTCTCTTTCTCTCTTTCTCTCTCTCTCTCACTCTCTCTCTCTCTCTCTCTCTCAGGTCTCTCTCTCTCTTGAATATCGAGTTATCTTGACATTTTAATTGCTGCCTGAAAGCTGGACACACAAGGAACTCTGCAGCAGGTGCTTTTAAATCGTACATCATTGCTAAACACAGCACCACCCCTGAGGTTAGTGCCTAGTGTGGCGCACAAGTTGCACTGCCCTATAGCCGGCCCTGTATGGCAGCCTAAAGTGCACTAGTGCAGGGAGAGAGGTAAACAGTGCCATACTGTTGTAGAAATGGCACTGTATTGCCCCGTCCTTTATGAGCAACACAGCGCAGTGAAGCAGCTTTGGTTGCTACGCTGTGTTCTGTGAAAAGTAAGTAAATCTGCCTTCAAGTTTTATTGAGAAAGCTACTTATTGATTCCATTGTAATGATTGACTTTAGGGAAATATGGGGGCATATCAACAACAACCGGCGATAATTATCTCTAAGCGCACTTAGCGCTAGGATAATTATCGCCGGCTAGCGTGAATTTTTATCGCTGAGATAGCGTGCTATTAGCAACGCTTATCTCAATAGCGATAAAAATCCTCACGCTAACAGGCTAACGTGAGATTATCGCTGGAAACCCAGCGATAATCTCACGTTACCTTGTTGATAGGGACAGGCAAACTTAGCCATGATATCCTCCTTCCATAGGATATCATGGCTAAGTCTGAAAAATACCAGACGTAAAAAAGCAGCGTTAACCGCGGTTAGCGCTGCTTTTTTTGTCTCTAACAGGGTTAGCGACATTCTTGATAATAGGAGAAATGTCGCTTAGCGACATCTCTTCTATTATTTTATTCTGGAACGCCCCCTTTGCATCTCATTAGAGATGCAAGGGGAAGCGTAGAGTAAAAGGGTGCTAACATGCAAATTTGCGTGTTAGCACCCTGTTGTTGATAGGGCGCTAGTTTTATCTCTGCTTTTTTGGCTTTTAAAGCCAAAAAAGCAGAGATAAAGCCCTTGTTGATATGCCCCAAAATATCTTTGAGTTGCATTTATCTGTATTTTTTGCTCTTCACTGCATCTGCATCTCATGTCTGCGTTATGTTTTTGACTTAGGTAAAAAAAAAAAAGTTACTAACCACGACCTGGATTCACTGCCCTCCGGCCCCCGTTTAGCGTAAAGTAATAATACTTTAAACGCGTGAGGAAAGATTATCCATCAAAAATAACAAATATGCAGTTTTAAAACAAGACAGATGATCTAGGTCCTAAGATTTCACATCAAATGACGTTCAAATTGAGACATGTGTGTAGGAAAACAAAACCATTGCTTCTTTGGTGTGAACGTATCAATACCCTGAGAAAAGTATTCCTTAAAAATCAGATAGACAATGAAGGCCATATTTACAAGAAAATGTCGGAGCGCGGAGCTGCGACAAATTGGGCAGTGCAGCGCACCAACATCTTCAAAACACAGGGATGGGCCGGATTCACAAGAATATGGCGCACCCCTGTGTTTTCGCTAGCCCTGGTGCTAAATTTAGTTAGCTAGCGCCAACGCAGGCACCCTTGCACCATAGAGCAAGCATGCCTGCGTTGCATGAAATGAGGTGTATCTCCCTGCACATAAACAATCACTGATGGTGATTCGCTACTTTTATATGTGCTGTAGAATGCAACTCTCATAGAAATAGCAAATCATCATTATTTAATGATTGCTTACGTGCAGGAAGGGACACCTGCCTGCACATTAACAATCATTAATGGCATTTTGCTCTTTCTTTGTGTGCTGCAGAATGCAGCAAACATAGAAAAAGCGTAATGAGGAGAAATAAAAGTATTTCTCCTCTTTCGCCATTTTAACGGCTGCTCTTGCATGGGGTTAGTTTTTGGCGCTCCCTCAGATTTACACCTCTTTGTAAATCTGGGGAAGCATCAAAATCAATAGGTGTTGCAGTGGAAACCCCACAGCAACACCCAAATTCAAATAATCTTTATTCGGTTATTAAAAAATAGCCATAAAAGATACATATTATACAATCGGGCCTTATAAAACACAGTATTCCATACATTAATAAATAATTCATGTTAAAACAAGCGACTTTAAAAGCTAACAATCCATGTCGTCCTTGAGCGGGAGAGCTATACACTTATACTCTACTCCTTTCTTAATTTTAGTTCCTTTGTTACTGCTCGTTTTTAATACCGTCGACCCCATTACTCCTCTCCCCTAGTTTTCCTCAGCTTGACTGCCAGACGCAAAAAATGTACCATGCTAAACAGTGTAAAAGGATCAGCAGCAAGCTTAAGAAATAGGAGGGCCAATTTGGCCTGTTCAATATTTGCACGTTTAAGTAATGTTTTTAAAAACAATGAACGTGGATAAGAAAAGTAGGGAAACAATAAAACAAAATGCAGGGTGTCTTGCGGAGATCTAAGATCGCAGCCGCAGCACCCTTTTGGGCTTATGTCATGTGCAAAACCTGCTGGGACGGCCAAAATATGGTGTAGCAAGTCTAATCTAAATCTAGACATTAAGTATCTATCATGTCTATTATACATGTTTGACAAATAGAATTCCATGCCCGGCTGAGTTTTGATGAGCTGGTGTAATCTCACTGTACTTTTAGACCCCTCTGTTGCTTCTCTAGTCCTAGCCAAGTACTGCCTACAGGCTTTCTTTATGCTGCCCTTATCTCTATTGGCCAGCGTGCTTGGCTCATTGAAGAACTTTTCATAACCCAGCCTGGTCAGAGCATCCCTTACATATCTTAGCCATGGTATTCTAGTCCACTTATCCCCTTTCATGCAATCCTGTATAATTAATCTACTCAGAGTGGCCTCTGGATTAGTCCATATTTTTACCCAACAGGAAATTGGGTTAGAGGCAGCTTGATCAGTAAGATAATCCATACCCAATTCCTCGTGGGCAACATACGAAGAGACGCTTATAGGGACCTGCAGAAGCCTTTTTAGGAATTTATCTTCTTCTTTTTGAATGCTCCCCATATCACGAAAGCCCCAGACCTCGCTACCATAGAGGATCTTTGAGCAGCAAACTGAACTATATAACTGGGTAATTTCGTGCGGGGACCAGCGACCCAATCTTGTTGCGAAATTCATAATGGATCCCACAGCACTCGGAAATTGACTACATTTCAGGCTTACTAGGGGTTTGAAGCTAAGATCTTGGTCAAAGACAATCCCCAAGTAATTAAAAGTTTTTACTTTTTCCAATGTATGGCTGCCTATTGAGAAGCTATAGTTCTTAACCGGTTTTTTGCATACTTCCATAACATACGACTTGGATAAATTAGGCACTAGATCTAGGTCCGCCATGAACCTGACAAACCCATTAATAAGCGACTGCAGGCTCCTTCCTGTGCGGGCCAAAAGTACCGCATCATCTGCATATAGGAGGACTGGTATGCTTCTCCTTCCTATACAAGGGCAGTCTGCATCCAGCCCTCCCAGTGCTTTGTCTAGCCCGTTTACATATAACGTAAATAGAAAAGGGGCCAGGATGCAGCCTTGCCGCACCCCTCCCCGGCAGTGGAACTCCTCAGTCAGGTCGCCCTCATCTGTAAATCTCACCTGTGCCGTAGTTTCAAGGTGGAGTGATTGAAGTACTCGTAGCAAACCCCGATCTATGCCCATCTCAGCCAACATCTCCCACAGCTTCCTTCTGCTAACGCAGTCAAAAGCTGCTGAGAGGTCCATAAATGCTAAGTACACAGTGCCTTCCCTGGCCAGGGTGTATTTGGCCACTAGGTGGTAGAGGTTAAGGCACTGGTCTGATGTTGAACGCCCACTCCTAAACCCATACTGGAGATCGGTAATGATGTTATATTCTTTGGCCCATTCCAAAAGACGATTGAGAATGACTCTCCCCATGATTTTCGCCGTGACATCTATGAGGGATATTGGGCGATAACATTGGGGGTAATTTCTATTGCCCTTTTTAAAAATTGGAACGATGACTGCCGTGGACCATGATCTCGGCATACCCTCCTGACAGGCAGCATTTAATACCCTAACCAATATTGGTGCCCAAAGTTCCACCTGGCTTTTAAACAGGTCTGGTGGGATCCCATCGGGTCCAGGTGCTTTTCTTAAAGTCAGGCCTTCTATTCCAAGTTTCACTTCTTCCACCGTAAATGGTATACACTCACCCTCGGGTAATTCCAGAGTTTGGGATTGCAACGTCTCTGGGTTACCCCGATTGTATAATTTAGAGAAGTGGGCTACCCATTCTTCCGGTAGGATATGGGATACAACCTGGGGCTTATTTGAATCTTGGAAACAAGGGTCATTTATTGTTTTCCAAAAGCTTGTCATGTCACGATGCTCCACTGCTTCTTTTAGTGACTCCCAAGCTTGAGATTGAAGGCAATGCTTCCTTCTACTAATGGCCTTTTTATATTGGTTCCTGCATTCCATGATTGTGCCTCTGTCCCTTGGGGCTATTTTAAGCGCCTGCTTCAGATTCCTGTGTGCCTTCGAGCATTCTTTATCGAACCATCTCGGGCAAGGGTCTGTCTGCTTATTCATCTTACGCCTTAAGAGGCTATCAATATGTTGGGCAGTGCCCTCAAATGCTGTAATCAGATCGCTCCCCTCAATATTACTATCTAGGCATTTCCACATATAACTGTCATTCTCTACCAGGAGCGCTCTGTGTAATGCCAATCCATCAATCTTACACCATTTAATTCTCCTGCCCTGATCCATTGCCTTGTATTGTCCCCCGGGAAACCTTTTATCTATTTTGGCACACGGATCTGAGGTCTCTATTGTTAATTCCAGAGGATTATGGTCGCTAAAAATGCTAGGGACTATCGCAAAGTGACTGACCATGCCAGCTAAAGCGTGGGAAACAAAAATATAGTCGATGATGGAATCGCAACCCCGCCCCTTAAATGATGGCGTCATTGAAACTGATGAACCATTCATGACTAGGTCCATTGTGTGTGTTAATGCAAATTTGCCTAAAATCATGCCTAGTGCCATGCCTTCTCTAGAATGCTCTACATGCCAGCCTTTTGTAGAAGGACAGGCGTCCCATGAACCTCCTTCCCATTTCAAGTATGGGCATGGGTGAGTGTTAAAATCCCCCACTAAAAGTATCCTGACGCAGGGATCCCCCGCATCATTTAGTCCAGAAATTCTCTGCTCTAATTCCGCCAAGTTGGACATTGATTGTCCTGCGTTATAAAAATTTATAAAAATAACCTTAAGGCCCTTTGCAATGTATCTTATGCCCTGGAGGCATTCAGAATCCCACCCTAGGTCTTGCCAACTCCCTTGCAGCGTCAATGCCGCATACAAAATTAAACCTCCCTTAGCTCGACCCATAGGTGATTTACGTGCCGGGGTATAAAACAATTTATAGCCCTCCAGGAACAGGCCACTGCAATCCGTTTCCCAAGTTTCCTGTAGGGAAATAATATTATATCCCTATCCCTTGATAAAACTTTGCCATTCCTGGTTTGCCACTTTAGATGCAAGACCCGCAATATTCCAGGACAGCAACCTTAGCTCAGAGGTTGTGCGAGCCCTACCATCTGTGCCGTCTCTGGGCATCTTTTGTGTTGTATTTATCTCCAAACTTATTTCTTGCGGGGCTGTATCTCCCACCACCCTAACCTGTCCGGAAAGTATATCAATGCTAACATCCTGATTATTAGGTCCTATTTTACTTATAGTTCCCTGGTTTCTTACAGCATCATATGCTCTCTCCACCACTGTATTCCCTACACTCCCCAGTCAGTCCTGTTCGCCCAGGGCAGAATAATCAGTGAGGGTGGCAAATCTATTTGGGGCTAAGTATATGTTGTCCCATCTACTTTTCATAGGTAATCTTGGCCCTTGCCGGATCTGCCCGGGATCACGGGCACTATCCCTATAAAAATAATGCAAAGGGAGCATCCTTACACACGACCCTCTCTTACTCTCCCCGTACCGATTATCTAGGAGTTCTCTTACTAATCCCGGTAATCTTAAATTTACAATAATACAGTCGCCAGGGAACTTTTTCTCACCTCGACCAATCCAGGCTGTCCTCCTGGCCATGAGGATGTGGTCATGTTGGAAACTATTAACTGGTATGTTATTTTTAATCCAGTGTGCAGCTTTATTTATCAAGGTGCTAGTCGATTCCTCGGCTCCCTTGCTCAGTCCCGGGACTCCTACAAGCACCACTGCGTATGGGCTAGAGGCTGGGGGTAGTTCTAATATTGGAATCCCTGGGGTGGCCTGGATGCAATCTATGCGGTCTATCCCGCTATGCTTCGTGTGTTCCCTATGTGTCAGGCCAATATCTCTAGTCTCGAGTCGAGTATCTGAGTGATCCCAGGTTTCCCCATTCAAATTCTTGTTCCCCATATTACCCATATTGGCTCCCTGTGATGATTTACTACACACTGCTTGTTCGCCTCCCCTTTTATTTGGCTCCTTGTTAATACAATTCGGCACTGTGCTGCCCTCCTCCCTCTCCTGCCCGGGGTCTCTAGCATGTTGTGGCTGGATTCGGGACACAAATTTGTTTATAGTCCCTTCCATATTCGTTATTTTCGCCATTAGTGGCCCTAGCAAACGCTGTATGAGCTGTTCCATTTTATTTTCTAACTCTATTATAATTTGTTGGGTCCCACATGGCCCATTTTCATGGCAGCATCTAAGGCACCCTATTTTCTCCAAGTTTTTGGTACTACCTTTAGTCGGTTTGGCAGCTCCCTTCCGGCTAGCTGTATTGGCGCGCGTGCAACATTGTAAGCCACCCACCGCTGAGGGCCCCGCTCCTATTTTTTGAGTTTTAGTGCGTGTAGTTACCTCTTCCCCCAAGCTCTGTTCCAGATCAGTCTCACCTTCTACTTGGTGATTAATGGACTCCTCCCTTGTGGCTCCCCCGTTCATAGCTCCCTGTGATATAATTAGCTGTGAGCCTTCTCTACCCTGTGGGCTGAGTACGGCGCCTTGGTTGTCATTCAATGGCCCTATCCTGCCTAGACTTGTTATGTCACCCTGCGGGTTATGGACTGTGATCAATGGTATATTGGTAGTGTCAGCTTGAGTATACTGCTCCAAGGTAGACTCATTTGAATCTGCCGGAGCGCCAGGCGTTACACAAGATGCTATATTTCCCTACGAGGATCTTTTTGTTGCTAATTGGGGGTCCAGGGACAATCTGCGCTCAGCCAATTGGATTTCATGTATTAGTACTGATTCTGCTCTAGTAATAAAGGCATCCAGTGTCCCTTTAATTCCTCCCCCTACCCTCGTTTTAGCAATCTTATTTTTGACCATGATATCACGGTCTTCTGCCTTATATACCTTCTTCAGTCCCCCTAGTTTTAGGGTTAAACTATGAATCAGGCAAATATTGTGGCTGCAGAGCACCGGAACCGTCTACACTGGTGTCAGCCGTTGGCGTGTGGTCCGCCCGGGTGCTAAGTAAACAACAGGCCACCAATTCAATATATACCAGAGTTTCTCCCCAGTACCAGTGTCCACTGTCAGTTAGCAAAATACAAATGTCACAATACACAGGTGGTGCAAAATACCTCTGTAGCCAGCTCAGCCCCCGGCGCTTACTGCGCGATGTATGGGACGTGGCCCAGCCCGGCCTCCGTCGGCCCCGGACGGCCACAGACGGTCCCGCCCTTGTCCCGGGCTTCTCCCGGCGCCGCCCGCGCGCGTCCCGCGACGCGGAGGGAGCCTTTCGTTTTTAAGCGCCTCCGGGCGCACTGGCGTCCGGAAGTGTCCCAGTGCCGCTTTGCAGCAACACCCAATGCACGCCCCTTTCACGCTAAGTGATGCGTGTAAAGGGGCCTTATTTACAAGGCTACGTTAAGCTACAAAAAGTGGCTTCACGTCTCTTTGCAATTATGGAGAGGGTCATATCATCACCAGAGTTTTGCTAAAAATGACGTTCTGGTGGCATTATCCCCTTGTAAATATGCCCCTAAGAGGCAGTGCCTGGTATCGTAAAATTGATGCAAAAACATTCAGGAGATATTTGCTGTGAATTACTACCAAGGGATACATGTAGAGATCACTAGCCTATATTCAGGCTCAGAAAAAACACAGTATGGCATAATAATAAAGAGCACAAGCAAAGAATTCTCTGTCAAAGCCAGCATTCCAAACCAGGCCGCAAATGGAGGTGAAATAAAATTGCATTACACGTATGACTTATTAAGTGACTTTAGAAACTTTTAAGTTCATAGCTAGGATAGCCAGGTTTTTTTTCATTCACTACTGAAGGTGGGCAATGCCACAGAAGTGCAGCGGCTTGGGTTGCTGGTATTGATTTTATGTTCTACTATTTGCGACTGGATTTATATGTTGGTGGGCTGACTGGGGTGTAGAGTGCTACTAATTTAAGTTTTGTTGGTTTTAATTCTTTGCTGGTTTTAAATACTATTTTTAAATCTTGAGGGCACTTCCCTGTTCCTCACCGATTCCACCACAGAGGTGCTGTTTTTGGTTCCACATGCACAAGTGGCTGTAATCCTGCTCATTCATTCATTATTTAAGGTGGGCAAAGCCACAGACACACAGCTGACACAGCGCTGGTATGTCGAAAGCACACCCAAGGCAAGCATGTCCGCGCTCCTCTGGATTGCGTCCAGCACCAGCCACGCTGCCGGTGAGCTTAGCGGGCCTCCTGCGGTACAGGTATGTTTGAAGGATGATCTCTCATGTGTGCAAATGTCTTTTACTTTATCTTCATGCAGTCACAAGTTTAATTTTTGTGTGGAACTTAGCAAAGGTGCTACTGTTGAATTTCAGGCCTGTGGCTTGCTCTTACGTCCTAGGATTGTGCCCAAATGGGAGCAACTGTAAATCCCTTATCTATACATGGATTTCAGCAGACTGCTCTGCTGGGCACCACTTTATCAGCAGTCCTGATTAATTGCAGATCTCTACCGCAGCATTATTTTGATTTTTGTAACCTACTTGCAGAAGGCAAGTGTGACCATCTATTTCTCACTGAAACTTGGCTTACAGACTCCTTCTCACCTGTCATAGCTTCAGCCAGGCTACCTGGTTGCATTTCAGTATATTAATAGGACTGACAAAAGGGGCTGGTGGGGTGGCTGTAGTCTACTGGGATTCTTTTTGGTGTACAATATCTGAAGTGACGAATATTGGGACCATAGAAATCCTTTCCTTCTCTCTCTTACTCTGGATCCCTCTTCTACGGTGTCAAGGGTCATAACTTTTAGACTTCCGAACTGTTCAAATAATTCCCCTTGGACCTAGTGGGTCAACTGTCCATACTTTGCTCACACTCTTTGTGTTGGGCGATTTTAACATACACATAGATGATTTAAGTTTTTCTGTGGCCAAGCAGTTTTTGACTATGTTAGAAGGATTCAGTTTCGAACAACATGTGCAAGGCCCCCCGAATACGGCCGAATACACTTTGGATCTTATTTTCTCTGACACCCTAAAAGTTCTTATGAGCTCAGTCCACAAGCTAATTTGGTCTGACCAGTTTTTGATACATTTTAACATTGTCATCCACCTACCTAATAAGTATCCAATGGCATATTGAAAATTCTTAAGACCATGGCATCAAATCTTGGAACCACTTCTTTCTGAGGCACTTCAATCTATCTCTCTAAAACTCTCCGACCCTATTGACTTAGATGTAGAAAATGTGAATAACTGCCAATCAGAAGCCTTAGATCTTATTGCCCCGATAAGAATTGTATCTCACAAGACCGTCTGGTTCACAGTTGTCTTAAAAGAGGAAAGGTAACAAGATAAATGCTTTGAGAGTATATGGCGGAAATCCTATGACAAGGAGGTTCCAAGCTTCCAAGGGGGTGAGCAGGGTTTTTCTGGACTGTGTAACTCCCTTACCCTGACTGAAGTGTACTTGGACAGGGTATACACCACTGCCAACTAGAAGCCCCAATTCTAACACCCAGCAAAAAAATATATTTTCCGCCGTGTCTCAAAAGGTTAATCTGGCACCCAGCTCGAAAATTTAGAAGATAATTTCTATATAGAAAATGTGCCTCAAAGACAGTGCGATTAGCAATCTAATAAATGCACAAGACACTTTACTTTTCCCCAGTTAATCTATTTCCTCCTAAAAAAGTTGAAGGCCACCATTATGCCCAGATGTAAGGATCATTACTATTCGAAAATCTATTAGTGGTTAATAATACAACTGGTGGATAGGTATCCTGCATGTGCAGTTGCTTACGTTGGTTTACTTTTTTTAGAAGGATTGTATTGGTGGATACTACTTATGATCAAGAAATATTAAAATTAGGGCATACCATGATTATTTACATCAAGGTATTTAAATCAGGACTCACAGTTTATACCAAGATTGTTGATTCACCCATTTAAAATGGTGTGCCGCCTGTTCCACTGCTTATGTCGATAAATTAAGCCCAACAAGGGACAAACTTAAGGAGTAACTCACTCATTGATTCAGCAGAAATAGAAACAAACACAAGCATTTGCAAAGCCACTTGGGTCTGAATTTTATGCGTTAAGACCTAAAAAACAGAAATGAGGCAGTTCACTGGCAAAATAATTACTCAAATGTTGCGTTGTAACAGACGGGAGAAACAACTAAAATATTTCTCTGTCGGATATGCAACAAAATCAGAATATTTTTGCTCCACTGACACAGATTAGTGTTGAAAAGTAACACTGGTACAAGGGTTCATTAAAAAAACTGCTAATAACAAGAATACATCGTTTCACATGAAAAGCCAACATTAGAAATTAAAATACGCAGTCACATGAAGAAGATATAGGGCCTGATTATGATGTCAGACGGACTTCTGTCCATCTACCATCATCCCGGGGATGGGGACCGTCCACCTATAAGGCGGCAGTCCCACATATGCCATTACAATGCGGCCGCCACCACTGTGGCCACAAAATGCATTTTTTCCATTATGGCGGGTGCTGCTGGCTGCAGCACCCGCTGCAATGGAAAAAGGGCAGGTTTTGCTTTTCCCTGCACTACGTGGCTGGCACCAAGTGCAAAAACCAACTGCCCAAGCACAAGGGGGACCAGCACCGGGCCCCAAAAGACCATCCCCGCCAGCCTTTCCCTGGCGGGTGAACTGCCATGGAAAGGCTGGTGGGGCGCCAGCATCGTAATCTGACCGGCGGCACCTGCTAGGCACCGCCGGCATGCATTACATGCTGAGGGCCTCCGCAGCACCGGCGGGCTCAAGGAGCCTGTCAGATATGTGGCGGTCAGTGTTTCTGACTGCCACAGTACCGCGCGCCATCATAATATGGCTGGCGGAAAATGGCCTCACGATGGCGGTGAACCCACCACCGACAGCCTGTCGATGGCAGGTTCACCGCCATCATAATGACCCCCCATAGTTTTCACTTGAATCTCTGAACACTAATACAAATAATTAATTTATCTCCTGTAATGAATTACCTTGCAGCCTCAGGTAAGGAGTATTGCGCGAATGGAGGGAGAAGAAAATAATCCATGGGGAGGAATGAGCAAAGGGAAAGCGGAAGGAAACATGCACCCAGTGATTAAACAACAGTTAAAAAAGAGTCTCCTCAGGTATGTGCTCCTGGGATAAAACCCATCCACTCAGAACGCTGAGGACCAAAATGGTCCTGGGTGGGACAAATACATGAATGTGGAGAAAATCCATTGAATCAAGAGCAGGCAACTGAGATAAGGAACAAAGTAATACAAGTCTGACTTGTAGCCCAATCTATGTATATGTAATGCACTGAGAAAAATAGGCATAGTCAACAGACAGCTGAAGCTGTATGCTACCGAGATCTAAAGAGAAATAATAAAATATCATGAAAAGAGCAACGTAGTCCAAGTTAAAATCTTTTTTTAAGGGATTTGTTGTTACCTAGCCTTGACAAAAGGCTGGTGAAGGAACAATTGAAGAGAGGTGAGACACAATAGGGGGCAGAGAGAAGAACAACAGAGGCAAATTGTATTTCGGTAGGAGGAAAGGAAGCCCACACGAGGACAAGGAGGGAGAAGTGGATAGAGAAAGATGAAAATGGGGCAAATGGGGTCTCCCCGTAATGCGAAAAAAGACAGTGTCATCAACAAATCACTTGACAAGTAAGGACTCACTGACTAAAAAAACGCATGGTAAGAAGTAAAACAGAGTTACTGAACAATGAAATGATTATTTCAATCAGTTAAGAACACGGATCTCATAGGGGCCACCCTCCTTCAATGGAACGCCCACACTTTTTCAAGAAAACATGGTTACTGGCACCGGATGCTGAGAAACAGTTGAAGCAAATATGAAAACCTGACACGTGACATAACTGGGAGAAGCCCCGGACCCCGTTTTTAAAGCCGAGGGGTTCTCTCTGTGATAGCAGTCTTTGCCTTTAACACAGAAAGGTTCAATCCAATGCATTCCCAAAGAAAGGGGCATATTTACAATAACTGGCGCATCCCTGCATATCAGCAGGGATGCGCCAGTTGATGTGCGCCACAGCTCCGCCACCATGGATGCGCCGCATTTATAATGAGGCGCACCATGGGGCAAAAACGGCACAGATGCGTGACGCATCTGTGCCGTAAAAGTGGCGCATTGCTGGAGTTGCGTCGCAAGCGCGACGCAGCTCCAGCAATGCTCTGGGGGGCCCTATCTTGTTAATGCTGCGTCAATCCTTACGCCTGCTTCAGGCAGGCGCAGGGTTTTGACGCAGCATGGGCCTAAATGTGACTGAGTGAAATCTTGTAGATTTCCCTCAGCTACTTTTTAGGAGGCGTTCCTGCGCCGGAACGCCCCCCCCCGCGCAGCAACGCCTACATGTGGCGCAGGGCTTTACAACGTGCCGCATGTCCCAGATGCGTCACGTTGTAAGTACCCCGCACCATGGGGCAGGATTTGCGCTGCCGCTGCGTCACAAAAGTGACACAACGGCAGTGTAAATGAGGCGCATGGGGCTTGTAAATCTGCCCCAAAGTCTCTTGGACTTTGTAAGGTCAGGATCAGCCAGGGATTCATGCACCAGACAGGCCTGTTCCATTAAATGCAGCCTTGGCTCAAAAACGCGTAAACACTCACCATGAACTTGCTTTTATCTCATAACTTCTCACATTTCCTGCTGTGTTCGTTTTCTACACATTTTTACTGCTGCTAATGCACACACTTAAAGGAAGTAAAGTACATTCTGAGTGGCTTCTAAACACACACAGTACACATAAACACATACTGATGGACAGAAGCTCATTGACACACTGTTTCATTTTCAAACCTCTGGGCTACATTCTTTCTACTTTTCACTCATCCACTGTAAATAATTACTAAATGATCAGGAGTTATAAAATCTGCAAAACACCCAAGCTGAAGAAAGGTAATGAGCCAGAGTTTTTAATGAGGTCAAAAATGAAGTCAAAGTGCAGAATAAAAATCGCAAAAGTTTTTTGGATTGGCGAGATTTCAGAGGAATGCAGTACAAAGCACCAAAGACAGTGCTGAAAGTGGAGAAACAAATTGTGGGTCAAAATGTGGAAGAGAACAGGGGTGGAGGTAAGAAGGGCAGAGCTTGAAAATCAGAGTAAACATTTATTTATAAAAACAAATCTGCTTCTAAGAAATTGGCATCAAGGACATATGTAACTGTAAATCTGTTCCAGATAAGTTAATTGGTCACAAAGAGGCTGCATTTTAAAATATCTTACAGAGTTAAGAAACTTGCTTAGAAGATCATTGTGTGCAAAGCAATTTTCAGAGGATAATGATTGTGGATAGAGAACTTGTTGTTAGCACAGTTCTGAGAGAGATCTGTGTTTTGTCAAGTCACAGTTTTGGCTCTCATAGCAGCATAGAGCAGTGTTTTTCAACCTTTTTCAGCCAAGGCACACTTGTTTCATGAAAAAAATCACGAGGCACACCACCATTAGAAAATGTTAGAAAATGTTAGAAAATTTAACTCTGTACCTCTTACGCAGCCCCTCTGTAATATTATTAGACTGTTGCAGTGTTTAATATGTGTTTAAATTAAATATACGTTTAACATCCGTAGCGACTGATTGCACCTATGTACAGCAGGGGCTCGGGGATGGTAAGAAGGATTGCTAAGAGAGCGGATGAAAGAAGTTTACAAGAGTCCTACGTCAGAGACTGAGTACGCCTTTCTCACATACTAATAAAATTGCATTCCTCTTGACATTAATAGAGACAACTGGCACTGTTGGAAACAACGGGCTGTTTGTGCAGCGAGCACATCCGGGCAGGCTTTTGTTGCACAGTTATGCGATTCACATCAATGCCTATCAGCTGACGGTATCATGCCCTCATTTTCATAGAAGGGCTCGCAACTCCCTCCTCGATATAAAGTGATTTATCACCAAGAATCAGTCGTCAGCAATTAAATACACAGATGCAGATAGCCAAGGGTGATAAATGGGAACTTGGGGAGCACTTGATACTCGTGTTGTCTACTCTACTGGCAAAAATCTTTCATTCTGTTGAAATTAGAAACAAAAAATAAGACTTCCAGATCATCGGAGCGCTGCGTGCGGCCACCTCCCAGGCGCGCGTACATTCAATGAGGGTGCAAATGAGTGAGACTCACCTCGCGCTGCACCTGCGGCCTGGTCTGGATCCGGATGCGGTCTCTCTGAGTCTGCAGTGCTGAGTCCTGGTCTCCGTCCGTCTCCTCCTGCTCCTGCTCCGGTCCTCCTGGGAGTCCTGGTGACTCGAGTCGCGACGTCTTCTTCTCTCCGCTGCTGCGCACACTGCGCTCGGGCGGGAGATACTGCTCTGTGATAGGTCCAGGCTGGAGTCTGGACCAATCACAGCCCGGACATCAGAAAGGTGGAGGAGCGCCAATCAAAAACCCCACCCCCCCCCATACCCAGGATACAGTCCGGCGCCGCCCGGCCTAGTGGGGGAAAATTTGACATTTAAAAAAAAAAATCTTTCGATTGCTTCCATTTTCCCACGTTTTCCCACGGCACACCAGGCAACATCTCGCGGCTCACTAGTGTGCCGCGGAACAGTGGTTGAAAAACGCTGGCATAGAGGTTAATGTACCTGCTACAAAGGACATTGTTTAACATGCAGATCACATAGTTTAATTTTATTTCTATAGGTAAGCAGGCAACTGCTTTTGAGACTATGCTCATGTTGGCCCCGCAATTGGGAGAGACATGCGGTAAAATCTGGTATCCGCTTATATATAAAGGACCAATGAAAGCAAGAAGACCAGACTGAAGTTGGTCATTGACAACACCTACATAATATAAGTATGGTTTTTGTTTACAACTTTTGAGCTGAGTGACAAGATAATGGTCCTGAAGAATGCCATGAACTTTTGGTCATCTGGCAGAAACATGTTGACCTAGTCAGATAGGAAATATCCTTGCTCCTATCGTCACACTACTTATTTTAATTCCATCCATGGGGAATAGCTATTAAAATTCTTTTTTCCACTTGCGATGGTTTTGAATACACTTTGATATTATTTTGCACTCTGCCCCTCATTCACAGTTCACATTGGAGCATAGAACACCTCAAGCTCCTCTCCGAAGGGAGAGTTGTAGCCCACACAGTCTACCTTGCCGACACTGTGTGTAAGAGGAGACCCAATGATGAAGCATGTCACCTTAACGGTGAGTGAGGGTTCTCGTCTTTAAAACTAACTGGCACATGCATCAACAAAGACTTTTGCGATTCCTTAATTACGATCTTTAAAGAATCGCAATTAAGGAATTGCAAAAGCCTATGCATGTAGCAATTGCTATAAAAATAGCGATTCCTACAAATTCCTTAATTGTGACTCGCAAATTGCGAGTCGCAATTAAGGAATGCCGTCCCATTCATTCCTATGGGCCTCCAGGCCCCATAGGAATGAATTGGAGATAGAATGAGCAATTTGCGAGTACCAGTAGGTACTCGCAAATTGCTCATGCAATTTCAAGGGTGCAAGGGTGCCAAAATGACACCCTATTGCACCCCTGAAATTGATCTGTGCACATATGTTGCACACACACATGCTCTAAGGGCATGTGTGTGCGCAACATGAAACTTTGAAAAATGCACAAAAGTGCATTTTTCAAAGTTTTTGCAAATTACCATGAAGTTCAACTTCATGGTAATTTGCTCCCCCTATTAGCGAAATCGCTAATTTTTTCACTTTCATGCATTGCATTTAAGGAATCTCAATTTGGGATTCCTTAAATGCAATCGCAATTTAAGGAATCGCAATTTAGAGATTCCTTAAATTGCGATTTCTGCATTTGGGATGATGCATCCCAAATGCAAAAATACCGGTAGCAAAGGGGCAGATTCTGAGAATCTGCCCGTTTGCGACCGGTTTTTACATGGATGCATGTGCCTGTAAATGCTTTTTTTAGGTGTCTTGCGTGTACTTGTTTGAATCACATTCCTAACTATTCCATTAGGGTACTTTTTGTGAGCATGATCATGTTGCTACTTCCAGTTCATAAGTTACAAGCCTTGTAATATAGCACAGTGAGCTGTTTAACTGCACCAAGGAGCTGCATGCAAACTGCAAGTCACGGGTATAGATCCTTAATGTTTTTTTCTCAGTCTGTTGTTATTCGAAGATTGCATAGAAGGGTTCCTTTGGGATGTAATAAAGTCTTATTATATTGCTGTATTAAGAATTTTATGTAGCCAACACTGTCATAAATGTATACAATAATTTATAAAAATGTATGCATTAAAATGGTACATTAAAAATTCTGGCAGAATCATTAAAATCATTAAGACATTACAATGTAAAACTTTACTCCATTCTTGACCATTATCAGAATAAAATGAAATCAGTACACAAAACTTGATTATAATTTGTTGCATATACAATACAGTCAACATAGTCCCCGGCTTGATATGGCCTTTCATATTCCAAATTTGCCCCAGAAATTTGGCTAAATTACAAGGATACAATGGGCGATCACCAGATCTTAAAATTCTAAAAGCAACATGATAATTGCGTATGCCCAGTTGTTCACACAGTGGCTTGATCCATGCCTGAAGAGTTCCTGCATATACCGGACAACCAAAGAGGACATGTGCAATGCTTTCATCAAAGTTGATACAGGCAGGGAACAGAGTAGAATCATTAGTTGACCATTTGCAAGTAAAGGATCTCACGGGGAGCGTACCCACTCTGAATTGGAAATATAATTTCCTGTCCACCGGGACCACTATAATGTCCTAAAAGGATTCCAAAACACCAGTGCATTTGAATTCAAGGAACTTCCCTGTCAACCTTGATCTTGCAGCTGTATGAGCTTCGGTCTGTAACACCCAAGCCCAGTATTGCTTTTTCAGCTGCTCTTTTGATAGTATGGTATGTCAAGATGGAGGCTTCCAAAGTTCCCTCAAACCCAGTGAAGGCAACAACTTCCTAATGTATGCCCCAACTGATTTTATTAAACCTGTCTACCTGCATAACTTCCTGCAGGGGAATGGCATAGTGACTAAGTTCCGGAGTGGGCCATATCCTCCTCCAGAATAATAGAGGGCACAATCTTGCCTTATTCGCTTTAGCCCTCCTCTCCATGTCAAGCAGCAAAGGATATAAAGGAGTGCTGTTCGGAAGGTGGGCCAGATTTCTTATGAACTTGTTCTCTGAGAGTATTAGGCCAGAGCAGTTGGTAAAGCCCCAAAGTAGAGATCCATAAAGGGCAGATCCCACAGCTTTCGACTCATATATCACAAGGGTTGGGCCTGTCGGTTTATTGGAAAACAAACAATGCTCTTTGCAAATTACATCTGTGATCTGCCTATGTTTTAAAATCCTGTTGTCCATATGTTTTTTCCAGGACGTAGTTGCAGATAGATTAATTCCAAAGTTGTTGAAAGAGTCCACCCTCTCTAGTGTTGTGCGTGCCCCCTAAAGCAAAATTCCCTTTTAAGGAATTATGCCTATTGAACTACTTAAACTTGGTCTTATCCACATTAATTTCCAGCCTTCGAGTGCGGCAAAACTCCTCAAATCTGCAAAGAGCAGTATGGGGGTTTTGTTGTAGCTAAAGTGGGGGTGTGAGTAGAATATTGGGAGAGGGTATGAACAATATCATTGGTAGATAAAGAAAACAACATGGGAGCCAGGGCACAACCCTGATGGACCCCTTTATGTTTAGGAATCCTATCAGTAAGCTGTCCCTGGCTCCCCCAATGGATTCTTACATAATTGCCCTCATGCAAATGAACAACTAGCGTGAGGATGTCAGGAGACATACCCATGTCACAGAGGACCTTCCAGAGCTTACATAGCGGGATTAGGTCAAATGCTGATTTGAGATTGACAAAGGTAATATACAAGCTGCACCTGCCAATAACTACCATCTTCCAAAATATAAGTAATAATTGGAAGACCTGGTTTCTTATGAAAATCAGCTTGAAAGGGTGACAGTATGTTATTGTCAGTAATCCAATCTTGAATTTTGTTACGCATTTTAATGCAATCAATCAAACTGATTGGTCAATAATTAGCTGGTACATTTCGGTCTCCTTTTTAAAAAATTGGTATTACTTCTGCACCCTTACCATGAATCGGGATGCAAGTACCCTTTGTGATGGAATTTTCCAGATCACGTATATACTTGGTCCAATTACCCTTATCATGATTGAATACATCTGCTGGGATGCTCTATCACTGGTAACAGTATCCAAGGCAGTAGTAATATTGGCTGGATAAAAAATCAGAGTTGAGGGCCCCGTGATTCAATTTGACAAGATTACCTATCAGTTAAATTTGACGATGCCACAAAATACAGTTTAGTGAAGTGTTCGAACAAGTCCTTTGGGGATAAATAGTTTGTAGGTGGATCAGCAGATCCATTCCCCCTACCTACCATGTTATAAGTGACCAGGATTTCCTAGAATCATGTGCAAGGCTGGCCTCATTCAATTCTTGCCACCTTAGATCATTCCTTTCACTTTTGGCCTTCTCCTGAGCCTTTTTGTACTCCCCTCTTGAGACGGAAACACAAGCCTGGTCCTTTTGTTTTATAGCCACACCTAGAGAATTTAGCGCCTGTCTACATTCTTTATTAAACCAGGTGGTATCTGTCTGGATGCGCTTGTGGGCAAGAGGATTAGCACCAATAAAATAGGACAAAATATGCTTAAAAAATCGTTATGCATTCAAGTAAATGTGCTTATATAAGCTTTCAAATAAGAATTCCCACTTATTTTATCTATGATTGGCCCTAAATCCTGACTAATAGCTGGTAATGTATTGGGACAATCAACTAATTGGTGCCATTTTAACCTGCATGAGTCATTGGTGGGCACTACAATCTTGGTGGAAAAAGATGGTTGGGAATTCTGAGTAAGCTTTCACACAGGTCTACAATTAGACACAGAGGATGGTGGCCACTCTCCAATCTCTCTACAATGACCATATCCTCTATGAGAGACCAGAGCCTCAGATTGATTTGAATATAATCAATGCAACATGTGTGGTATCAGATTCAGTCCGTCCATTGATGGCCCTAAGCCCAAATTCTAAAGATAGGGCCTTAACCTGTAAGGCAGCTTCAGTCCACCTTTTTATGGGCAGTAGATCGAGAGAAGGAAAAGCTCATTTATCATTCTCATCCTGTAAGAGATTAATGTCCTCATCGTACGGGGGCTCAACAGACGTGTTAAAGTCCCCAGCGAGACTTGAGGAAAGAGCGGCACTGATTCTTGCTCAGATGATGCTCTAAACACATAAAGTCTTATTCTGTGCAGACAGCCACAATAACTATGTTATGTTCTATATCCTGACTTTGTGCTTCTCTCTGTCATTCACTCGTAACTTGTAATGTCTGATGACGCAAGATATTAAAAATCATAATACACTACACATTTATTGATGAAAGATACAAAAATCTGAAAGTACACTTGGACACGTTAGACACACTGACACATAAAACTAAGAAAAGTGTAGTAGAAACACATGATATGTGACTACATATAAATGAGTTGCACTAATGAATTTCTTATGAGCATGTTGTTTATTAATGTTTACTGATGAAATTGTGCTGTTAATAAAGTGGCTTAGTGTTTTTAATACCTTCTGTTAGAATGCATCATATAGAAATGTTGGTGCAAAAACGTGTAGAAACTAAGTACTATTGACATTTTGCATATTAATACTGGGGATTCTATAGTTTATGAAAAGCAAAAAATGAATTTTGTAGTGTAAATTTAGAAAATGTTATGTATGAATATTGAGAAATAATGTAGTAGTAGGGTATTTCTAACGTTAACTATTTCCATGTAATAATGTCTGGTGAAAGTTCTAAATATTCCTTATTTGAATTGATTTATTGCATTATATTTGATATTGGTTTAGAAATATTTCATTTAAAACGTGTAATGTCAATTTAAAGGCTTTTTCCAAAATGCTTTTTCGGAAATGCTGACCTTTCCGCTGACCTAATACAATGGCCCTTTTCAGAACTAGTGACACCTTGCTTTATTTGTTCTGTATATGTGTAACTTTCTACATTCCTAAATGTTTCTTTAACGTTGAAAAATCAACTATTCGTGTGGGAACATGATTTCATCTGTTGCTATAGATAGTTACTTTGTATTTCTCTTTTACCAATATTAGGCCTATTGTGGAAATTTAGCTTGCGAACTGAACATTATCTGCGCCATCTTGTCTCTCCCCAGCGCGACACACAGGAAAGCGCACGGCAGCCATTTTAGGCACCCTGGTCTCTCTCCCTGCTCATTGCCGATCGCCAGCGCGTCCCCCTGGCGCTGCGAGCATTCCCTCGCGCGCCGGCCACCCCCGCTCTCTCATACACGGGCCATAAACCCTCTCCTTCTGCGCGACCCTGCCATGGAACCACATCCCACGCCTGACCGACATCCCATACATGGTCATGCATCTCTTTGATAACCCCCTTCCTCTGCGCCCAATTGTCCGAACCGATCCCAGGCCATCACCTAGCCCTGCGGATGCAGTTTATTGCCCCTACTGTAAAGGAAACACCCCACATCAAAGGGATTACAGTAGATCAAGGCCCCCCACCCCCTGAGACCCGACCAGTCGCACCCACCCCCGGGAATTGGCGGAATGTCCAGCTGTGTGATAGCCATCTCCTACTGTGGGTGGGGACTTCCACTGTAGATATGTGTGGGAACGAGCTCGAAGTGGGGATTCTGAGGATGTTCTTTCATGTATCAAAGCGATCTCAAGAATGTGCCATGTATGATAAACCTGCAATAAAGTCATAAACCTGTGTATAAGAGGCCAGGCCTCAGAGATGTGGTTAGAGCACCTCGTGACGATACCTTGCTGTCTGATCTGATGTGTCCTCCTCCGGAGAGAATAAACCTTTGTTTCCTGCCTTCCAGTCTCCAGCGCCTGCCTCTTTGTTGGTTAAATATCGAATGGTATAAGGGGCGATTACCGCCGGGCAATACTTAGAAGGTTATCGACTGCGACTGCCCCTACCATTTAACACTATGTGGACTTTCGAATCTTTCGTTTCTCATGACTAGCATGGGAAAGCATCTTATTATTGTGAGTGTCCTAGATGACATTATGTGAATCTAAGCATATGGCAGTCTTTCAATGGTGGTATAATGGTACCTCAGTGGAACTTTGTTAGAGACTTTATAAAAGAAGAAACAGCTAAGGAGAGACAATGTAATTCATTGAGACCTGAACGATATGCTGATAGATTTTTTGATCATCCTCTTACTTTTGGACTGCTATGCTAGATGCTGCATTTGGTAACAGAAGGACTGAAACCTTCTTTGCCGAATCATTTAAATTTAATTTTCCTAAATTTCCTTTGTTCTATGATATTGGACTCGCCCTTAATGGACTTTAAATCTGATCCCTTTTCCCTTCTTTTTAGAGTTTGAGCTGTTGACAAGCAACCTATCCTTCTTCCTTTATGGTAGTGGGATTCTGTAACTCTGTGAACTGATTTGTTTTATAATTCCTCCCGATGAAGCCTTGCCTAAATGTTTGGTGCTCTAATGCAAACTGTGATATTCTTAACTAACATTTTCAGAATATTGCTTCTTGCTATGAATTTTGAATCTTTAATACAATAACCAAATTAATGTAATATTTGGCTGAGTCCTTTATTACATTTTGGTTTTTTTATTTAAAAAGTGCTATTTTACTGATGTCCTAAATGGCGGGAGAATCAGCAAGCTCTGTCTGAACATCAGGTATTACTTATTTTGTCCTGGGTTGCAGGTGCAGAGCTTTTGGTCAGCATAATTCTAGTCTGATTTAACTTCTTCAGGAGGTTAGGTCTTCCTGTTACTATTCTTAATTTCTTCAGCATGGTTTTGAGAGTTGTGTACCTAAATCTGATCACAAATTTGTGAGTTAGCTGTTGATTAATGGCCTTCATTAGACAGCTAATATGGTGTTTCTGACCCCCCTACTTTCCACCCTCCTATCGGCGGAGTAAGATTCATCAGAGGATTATTACCGGTCCAGTCAACGGAAATGCTGCAGATTGTCGAATCATAAATGGCCCAGTGCGGTTAGAGTAGTAAGGAGAGTAAGTGCAGAATAATATTTTACCATGCTTTCACTGCATCACGTCTAAAAGGATGGATATGTGATTCCTACACCTTATAACTCTCATTGTCTTATGTAACATTTGCTGCACATTGATTTACACACTTGTATGATTTATTGCGTCTGTGTGTGTGATGGAAAGTGCTCTGACACCGTACACTGTGATGTGTAGCTCTAGTAAAGAAATGCATTAAAAATGTAGGTGCCATTTAAATCAATATTTGTGTAATTATTCATATAGAATGATAAATGTTGCATTTTTACAATTCCAGCACATATTTTATATGGGAAGTTGAACCAAGTTAAAAACCTTCCTCCAAATCATAGTATCTCACAAGAACTTGTGAAGTGATAACAAACTGTACGCCTTTGTTTCCTTCCATTGCATTGGTGTCTAGGTTTTAGGACCCAGATGGCTCCCAGCCAGGTTCATACTTAAACAAAAGGAGGACTGATGGCCCCTTAAATCAGGACTTTATTTTGGGACCAGCTGGATGTTAAAATAAAATAAGAAAGCCATGCAGGTTGCTCCAAATTGAATACAGACAATATGCAAGCACTGCTGAATTAAGTCCTGGTGTCTGTAAATGACACCAGGACAAATTTGACATATTTCCCTGGGTCAGCCCGAACCCAGATCCGGCCCTGAATAGCTACCGGAACCCGGTCCAGTGGGAATCCCCTACCTTCCAGCAAAGACCACAGATATATTGTTAAATCTGAATATTTTTATTCAAGTAGGACATCTTAACAATCGTCACACATGTAAAGTTCCACCAACACCTTAGTGGAAATCTCTGCCTGGAGGCAGTTTCAGGTACTCTGGACTCATATTTCTCCATGGTAGTAGGAGCATGTGAGGGGATAAAGACACGTGCGGCTTAAATTACAGCTGTAAAATTACTAATAATAATATTACATGCATATTTTAAACATACTCTCTAAAAGTAGACCTCTATTTGGAATTTAGTAAATTGCATTAGGGAGAATGCAAAGTAGTACTACAGCAGTACTACTTTTGATACTCATGCCTAGGTGGCTAGGCTCCATAATGAGATACACAACCATTGCCTAATACCAGAGCATTTGGTGACAGACAAGTCTGGGAATAATACCTCAGTTTACATAGTTCTCTAAAATCCTCGGACATAGCTGCAAAACATCTTTCAGAGGTCTTGTCTCATTGTACGCATAGTGGCACAGCAGAGCTGCATAAAATCACGACCTGGTAGGTTTTCTGTGGCAACCCTTACAACCTACATTCCTGGTGCCTCAGAACACAGAGGGTAGCCCTACTCTCCATATACTCTTTTTTTGCCTTCTTGAGCAGAGGTAGTCCAAATCTGTAGAAAAATCTGTGAAACCCTCCAAAATATATTCCCAATTTTTGTGGACACTAAAGGTAAAATCTGCTGAAGCAATAGCAGAAACCATATTAATGTTTCCTAAATCAGTACCAGTGAGTACATCAAACAAAATTCACAGCATTTGTTTCAACATTCCTGAATCTTTAAAAACACAAACAATGAGGAATAATGGGCTTTCATTTCCTCTGAGCTACAGTTTATGAATACTGATGTCAAGGTCTTTGTCCTCTCTGACAACTCCTGTCCACACATATCTCCTAGTAGCCTTTTTCTGTCCTTATGCCAGGATATCTCCGGCATCACACACCTCTTCTCCGACTACTTTGTGTGGTTGTACACCTAAAAAAGGACACATGGGCTGGCTATGTTTCAGTAATGGGGGTAGAAGTCACTGGGTGGTTGGGCGAGTTGCCCTAAGTGGCTTTCCTGAAAAGGTTTAATTATTCAGCTAGCCATAGAAATAGTTAACAATTAATGCACTAGCACAGTGGCATGAGAGCCCACTGTACCCCAATGCACCCTAATTATGCGGCTGAACAAGGATGGAGAGGGGCCATTTTTCTTGCTGGCATCAGCCCAATCAGCAACGCAGTGGAGCTAATATTAAGATTAAAGAGGGCCGGAGTATGCACCAACAGTGTTGCTTATTTACAGTAATTGATGCCACTGTGACTACTCCTTCTTGACCCCAGTCATTCCTCATTGGTTTCTGATATTTCAACGAGACCCCCTTCTTTGCCAAGAAATTCATGTAGAAGTATAAAATCGAACTATAAAATCTGCAGGTGATTTCCATAGTATCAAAAACCTGTGGAAAATTGGAAACATGTCCAACATTTGCAGAGAATCAATAAATCTACAAGGAACTAGTGAACCTGTAATTTCCACACACAAATCTGTACTGCAAATGTGGACTATTGATACCCATAAGTGCACTTGTTTTCCATGCACAACATTCTCCTCTATATCTTGAGGACGCAAACTTTGTAACTATGTTTTGGTCTACAGGAAAACTGTAAATCATTTATGGTAACAGCACAGTGAAGAAAACGTTCAAGATCCCACATTTTTCCTTGCTGGAAAACACATATTTACATCAGTTATATGACATGGTGAAATTCAGCTGAATGATGGCCATAAATTAATACACAATGGTTTTATGGTGTGACTTGCTGAGATATTTGCCATTAAAACATCATCTCAGAATATTTACATTCCTTTTATATGTTAAAATTTCATTTTTGTATGTAAGATGAGCCACACTAGATACATCCAACTAGTCTTTACTTCAGTAACTTTAACTATCAAAAGACCCATAATGCAACACGGTGGCAGTATGGGGAGGGATGTTATAGAACATGCTTCATTGGAGCTATGCTGTATAAAGCACATGCTTCGATTATATTTGCAAAATCCTCCCACTGGGGTACTTATCAATCTAGCTTTCCGATGTATCGTGCCCAATCCTAGCACCTTGAATACCAAAAAGAGAGAGAAAGGACAAATCAAGAAGCTTTCCGCAGTTGATCGTGGAAGAGTTGTCTTTGTAAGAGTTTTCTCAATCTGAGATCAAAAGGTCCTGAATGTAAAGAACTTTAGCAGGCATGGCTGGATAGGCCATTTATTCTACAGGGCATTTCCCCTGTGAGCTAGATCCCACGAAAGGTCCGGGCACTCCTGGTGCCTTTGTCACCTTCCCAAGTTCCCCAAAGTTAACTACAGCAGGCATGTTAGGGCTTCAAGAGAGAGAAAAGAAAATGGAGGAGGGAAAGTTAGAGAGGAAACTATCAGAAAGGCAGAAGAGGGAGAGGAGTAAAGAAGAGAGACAGAGAATGAGAAAGGATGATGGAAAGAGAGGTTACATGAGGAGCCAGAGATAGGAGGGCTGGTGTGAGCATTTTTGCCAGGACGGCTTTGGATTCCCCCTTATGGCATTGACGAGCCTCAAGTCCATAGTCTTAAGTGCTGAGACACGATCATGACCTATAGAATTTGTATGTGCACAAAAACCTACATTTACAGTGCATTTCAGGACCTATGAAACAGTTAGCTGCCTGCTACCTATTAATTGCAGGGGCATCAATTTTACAGATATCTAAGGTCAATTTCCAACAAGGGCAAGCTCATAACATCAACCAATCCCAGTGCGGAAGTGAGATCCATCCCTGGGAAAGTCCCTCTGAAAAAGGCAGATGTACGATCTGCCACTTTATTTTGATGCATGTCCCTCAACTGCCAAACTCTAAATACGAACCTTAAAGGCTTATTTACAAGCCACTTGCGCCGCCGGTGCGTCCGTGTTACCCATATTAAAAGTGATGCACCGGCGGCTGAAGGGGCTTGTAAATAAGCTCCTAAGTGTCTAATGTAACTAAATCTATGGAAAGGCATGGATGTAATTAAAGACTATTCAAATGATTGCTCAGAATACTATATAAGTAAGTGACAGACCATGGGGTCAAACATATATTCCTGAGGATGAGGAAAAATACATCATGTATGTTGCCACTATGAAGACTGCAACTACAAGCACAGTTTTGTAATTTCTTGCAAATTCTCCTGTGTACATTTCCTTGTATGCAGCAATCACAATGAGACACCTTACAGAAACCACAGGGCAATGTTACATCTGTAATTAGAACTTTGAGCTTCCAGCACATCTCTCTTGCATACAAAGTAAGTTAATGAATGAAGGCATATTCGTAGCAATTTGAAATAATTAACTTTTTCCATGGGGTTATTGTGCTATAAATTAGGAATATAAATCTAAGGCAGTTGGAATCGCTGACATTTTAGGTGAATGTAGAATCAAAGGGTGCATACAAAAGAATTTCTTGTGGATATTCTTTTACCAGGTATTTCAAAAAAAGGAAGGTGCAAACATTAGTTGGTGAGGATTACAAGGATATCTGCATGAGGTACTGCATAATGCATCGTACATTCGTACAAAGCAGACTAGCGAAATCCATGTTGTCTTGTATTGTATCATTTGTATGTTATCTCATAAACCTGGCGAGACACTGAATTGGTGAAGTGAGGTATTTTTTCATTTGTGGTGCGTGGGAGGTAGTGTGAGGATGATTTTTGCGATGACTAAATAGGAGGAGGTTTGGTCTAGAGCACGGATTTCGGTGGAGTATCCAGCCAGCCTATTGACTATTTCCTTTGCCCACATTAACCCCTTCAGCGCGGCGGGAATTCCCCCGCGGTGCTGAAGGGTTCGAGCGCGGGCGGGGCCATGACGGAACGGTTCCGTCATGAGCACAGCGCAACCGATGCTCATGACGGAACCGTTCCGTCATGGGCATGGAAGGGGTTAAGGGGCATATGATCAAGAAACGATGTTAAAATTATCTCCGCATGTTCTGGTGTCAACATGGGCTTCTATTGGAATTCTCTGCGGCATATTATCAAGCCCATTATCGCCGCTTTAGTGGCAGTTTTCTGCCGCTAAAACGGCGATCATTTTAATGCCGTTTCTTGATAATATGCCCCTAAGTTGTTATGTAACTATTGCTGTTTTCTTGACTATCATACCGTAGCGTAACTATTGTTATTTTGTCTATTGCTTTGACTCTGCCACTATTGCCCCCCCCCCTCATATGTGTCGTTTCCCTCTGTAAAGCACTTTGATACCCTCTAGGGTCAAGTTCACGCTATAAAAAGGTTTTAAATAAATAAATAAATTCCCCGGTGGGCTTGTCACTGAGCTCCAGCAAGGAGTGTAACAGAAAAGCAAAAGAGATAAGGTCAGAAAACACACAGAGAGCCTCTCTAGGTTTGCTACAGTGCATATATGAGGGGATTTAACAACATCTGGGCAAATGTTGAGATTATATGGGTAGTACTTGAGATGCTCGTAAGAAAAAAACCAAAAACAAATCTTTATCGAAAATGATATGGTTGCCATTGTGTAATTATAGTTAGGTCAGAGGTTCCAAAGAAAGGGCAGTGTTGCTTCTTTGATAACTTTGGCGTCAATTGAGGAATCTGCATAAAACATACCAAAATGAAAGTTTATCCACCTTGGCCCACTCATGGAAGGGAGGGGCGGCTAAAAAAGAGGGCATCCCAAAATCGGATTTCACGTAATCATTCCCATAGGAATCTTTGCTCTCTGAAAAAGAGAAAATAGATGAACAGAATGACACCTGATTTGGCAAAATGTTAGAACTTTACTCAGAAAGTGTAATCTTTGAGATTTGAAGCAAAACCCTTCTGCCATTCTCAAGAAATGAGTGTTTTAAAAGTTGTTTGAGTTGGGCATGAGGAGGTTAATGCTGGGAAAAAGTTAGACAAGTATAAAATATTGGCATCCAAATATGCTTTGATTGACCCATTCCAAGTGGATGCGTGGACCTTGATTGGCTGGTCGCAACATTGAGAAAATATTGTGGTAGCCTTTATAGGACTCCTGAAATAAAACATAAAGGCCTTATATGGGGTCTGAGTGGGCACACCCTGACCCTCCCACCAGGGAGGGGGGTCCGCAGACCTAAATATTCCCCTCCTGCTTTCTAGAGTGGTTCACGGGAACAAAATGACACCAAAAGCATCCAAAACGCCCCACCAGCAGCCAACAATACACCAAAAGAAGCTTAGTACCCCATAGCAACCAGCTGGGAATGAAATTGAATAGTGTCCAAGTTTTGAGAGTGTTATGAACCCCTGGAGATGGCCAAGCCCCCGGGGATTTGCACAAGGACATTTCAAAAATATAGAGGAGGGCGCATGCACGGAGCCCTCTTCCATGACTCTGTTAGTTTTGCCAAGAGATACAGAGTAGGAAGTAGATGCCACCACACTTTGCACTATCTGGGGTATAGGTGGAACTACTCACAGGTTGTCCAAGGGATTTGGCCGTATGCACAACTTTGAATGTTTTAAAAACCACAGACATTCACTCATAAAAAACAAGGTTTAAAGTGACGTCATATTTAGGTGTGAAAATGAGATAAGAACATTAACATGCATTGGTAAATCCATTAGGTTTCGTCCCTGTTTTTTGTTGTAAGTTGTAGCTGGGTGAGCAGGTGGGCAATATAAGTTACTTAAACTCCATGAAAGTGTTATGACTTGTTTATTGTGAAAGGCAATATATTGTGCTGTTATTGGTGGTTCTATAAACTGGGAAGATTAGGCAAATGGCAGAGGACAAAGAAAAAAGAACATGAAATGGGTGCAGCTATGGGGAGATTGGGTAGAGGGCGGAGGAAAGACTAAACGAGCACAGCGCAATCGCTGTGCAGGCGAAACCTAAAAAATGTGTGCTGACACAAGGACATTAAATGAAAGACATTGGACGACCTAAAAAGCATGGGGCCAACAAAAGTATTCAGTTTTTAAAACATGAACAAGTATGGCAGCTTCTCACAGAAGGATAAGCAATGAGTAGTGCGCGCTACAACAGTAAGTTAAAATAGAAGTTCAGGTGTTTTGTAGGATTTAAATAAAGTTTTGTTGGTGCTCCTGGGGCGACGTATCGGTCAAAATCGTCATATATATGTAAGAACGGCGGCAGCACAATCGTTAATGAATGTGTCCCCCTGGGCACTCAAGTGATCTCCACTTGGAGATACAAGTTTAAAAACAGGTTCAATCAGGCGTTGTATGTTGTTCGTGAAATTGTATTCCTTTGCACTTCAAAGTATTCATTTGTTCATTTATTCCTTTATTCATTCAAGGTTTCGAATTCTGTAAACATCTTTTGAGTTTCAGACATTTATATCCTGTCCAATGCATTTCGGGTTACATGAACCCTTCGTCAGGGACAAATCTAGAATGCAATTATATAATGAGGAGGCAAGTAAGTATCTTATTTTAAAGAACAAAATAGTTAGGTTATCCGAGTGACGGCAGTGATCTCGTCATTATTGCAACGTGATCAGAGTGAGGATCGGGTTGTTAATGGTCTGTGTTTGGGGGAAGGTTTTCAAGGTGAATAACGCGGTATCATGGATTTTTTTTTTGTGTGCAAAATGCGTGTGGTGAAGTGAACATGGATTCCCGTATAAATATCCGTGAGTCAGTGTTGTTAGTATTATTGCTATGGTCGATATAGTTAATTAAAGCAACGACTTACATACGTCGTGTTTATTGAGTAAGAGACACGTGTGGTGAAGTGAACATGGATTCCCGTATAAATATCCGTGAGTCAGTGTTGTTATTATTGCTATGGTCGATATGGTTAATTAAAGCAACGACTTACATACGTCGTGTTTATTGAGTAAGAGACACGTTGTTCAAAAGTCTGTGAAAAAATTATATATATATTGTTTAGTTCCAAAAAAATGCTCTCCAGTCTTGAGCTGTTATATTTGTGGCTAGGTGAGGAAAAATCACTTGCTTAAAGTTCATATAGGCGGGTGTCTGCTTCTCCGTGCATCAGTGTGGTTAGCGGCGTTTGTAAACGCTCGTAATAAATAACGGACTAATGTGTTAGTTCGCTTGCGTGAGTAATGAGTGAAACGCTACCCTGGTGTGGTAAACAATGTAACCGTAGGGAAACAGACCCAATATACCCTTGAGGGCTTGGGCAGGTTTAAACAAAAAGGTAATGTGCCAACAAGGGATTTTGCTTGAATAAATTGTATCTTTTTTAGTTTAGGAAATTAATCTGGAGGTGAGTTCAAAACAGATACTCAACAACATGTCAATTAGCCAAACTAATCACATAAAATATGAAACACACACACGGGAAAGCTTTTTGTGAAATAATCACAGATCTTTTTATATGTTAAATCAGTAAAAAAGGAGTACAGATAGACAATTAAATGTGCAATATGACATGAAAAGAGACAAAAGTGAATACTATCCACATTTCATGACAGAAAACATCTAATCCAAAAGAAAACACAGAGATTTATCTCGTGCTAGGAGAACAATCAGCTGTACATAATTAATGTTATGGATATAGACGATGAAGTCGACGTTTCGGTCTGTGGTGGTATCAATCCGTCAGACCATCTTCAGGACAGTAGAGATTTCTAAAAAAACTCCTATACAAACATAGTGTAAATTAGTTACAACAAAGTAAACATAATTGTTCTCTTCTTGCTGATTCAAACAGAGAAAAAAGATAGCCCGTGTGTGAAGAGCACTCATTTTAACTTATTATCGTGAAGTAATACCCTAGTCTAAGAAAAAGCAATTTCTTCTCTTCATCAAATGGTTTATGCTGGTTCTATGAAAATATGCTGTAATTCTCTATTGATTTCATAGAACCAGCATAAACCATTTGATGAAGAGAAGAAATTGCTTTTTCTTAGACTGATTTCAACAAGTCATAAGTAAGCAACGTATTAAACGTTAGACTTCAGCTAGCTATTTACATTATAGCATGCTCTTACTCCTTTACCTCAATTACACAGACATTTGAATGCTGTAGATATTGTTGGTCTTTGGAGTATTACTTCACGATAATAAGTTAAAATGAGTGCTCTTCACACACGGGCTATCTTTTTTCTCTGTTTGTATCAGCAAGAAGAGAACAATTATGTTTACTTTGTTGTAACTAATTTACACTATGTTTGTATAGGAGTTTTTTTAGAAATCTCTACTGTCCTGAAGATGGTCTGACGGATTGATACCACCCCAGACCGAAACGTCGACTTCATCATCTATATCCATAACATTAATTATGTACAGCTGATTGTTCTCCTAGCACGAGATAAATCTCTGTGTTTTCTTTTGGATTAGATGTTTTCTGTCATGAAATGTGGATAGTATTCACTTTTGTCTCTTTTCATGTCATATTGCACATTTAATTGTCTATCTGTACTCCTTTTATACTGATTTAACATATAAAAAGATCTGTGATTATTTCACAAAAAGCTTTCCCGTATGTGTGTTTCATATTTTATGTGATTAGTTCGGCTAATTGACATGTTGTTGAGTATCTGTTTTGAACTCACCTCCAGATTAATTTCCTAAACTAAAAAAGATACAATTTATTCAAACAAAATCCCTTGTTGGCACATTACCTTTTTGTTTAACCCTGGTGTAGTAGCAGGTTTTTTTGGTGGCCATATTGGATTTCAACGCGAGTAAGGTTGTTAGTATATCTCGTGTTAGTAGGGCATTTTACAACAAATTGTGAAGTAAAGGGCGGGTCAAAGATGTTAACAATCATGTGATGATCATATTGTAATAACACAATGGTTTACGAAGATAAAACATAAGTTAAACAATAATAAATAAAATTGAATTAAGGTAAAGCATAAATCTATATGGATTATCAGCATGCAAATAAGTATAAATAAGAATATTACGGACTGGAAAATTTTGAGTCACAAGTAATACAAAGTGCGAATGTTTTAACTGTATTTATAAGGAACATTGATATTCCATACGGTCACAGAAGCCTGACACTAGCATCAAATTTAAATCCAGTGCGAGTTTTGTGTGGACAAGGTGCAGCAATGCACTTCGGGAACCACTATACTAAGAATGCAAGGCATAGGCGACAGAGAAAAGTCACAGTGTATGTCTGCTGACACATGTGACTGAAAGAAAACATGCTTTAACAGGGAAAAATGTGACAGTGGCAGTATTAGGATTCCAACTGGTGAAGTGCTGCACTATTGATCAAAGCACTTGTGCCAGCGTCATCTCATCTGCAGTTAGTCCATTTTTGGAACACATCGGATAAGCCAAGTAGAACCACAAACTCACTTACCTTGTGCTCACTGCAATGCTGAGTCCGCAATGCGTCGAGCGCAAGGTAAGTGGTTTTCATGTTTTTTTAATTTAAGTTTTCCTCGTCATATGTCGACTCCACCCCACCGCTCTTACCTGCACAGGCGACACCTGCTTTTAAGATATATTTAATACAATAGATTTCACAAGCACAACGTAAGAGTTGTGTAGGCGAAACTGAACTAGGAGGAAAAATGAAAAGAGGCAAAAATAGTAAACAATAGTAAACAATTGGAATATGATCTTGACAAAAAAGTCCCGAAAGCTTGTAAAGCAGGTTCATCAATGTAATAACTGCTTATATTACAGAAACAGGAAATAAATAACTGGAAATACAGGAGTCACAATAGATTGGGATGGAATGATTGGCAGTGTAGGCAGTGAACTCTGGAGCTACCAGCAAATGCAATGGTGCAAGTGGTACTATGCAGCAAAGGCTTGTAAGTAATGGTGGAACTCAAACCCAGCACTTACAATAACTGCAAATCTAAACATGTATTCACGATGCCCCTGGGTGGAGTTCATAGAGTCCCGCTACGCAGAACTCCGCAAAGTGACCAAAAAACTTTGCAGCGCTACGCGGAGTTTTGCAAGTGGACAAGTGTGTTACTTCACACCATTCGTGTGATTTTTAGCCCTGGGTGTTGGTCCTGCGCTGTGAAATCAGTGCAAATGGCACCACGTGATGACGAGCACACTCAAGTGAGTGCCTGCTTGTGCCCTGGGGGCACTAGGTAGTGCATGCTTTGCCCGGAATGCGGAGAAGGAATAAAAGGCAAGTCAGGGGATCTCCTGAGAGATAATAACAGTAGGCCGAGCCCACGGCACTTGAGAAGCACTTTAACTTTAAAACAAGGGGGTAGCCCTTCTTTTAATTTTGCTTTCCTGATCGTTGCTTGAGACATTTAAAAGACGTTCCATCAAAGCAGATGAATACAGTACTGTGCCGATGGTAAACTGATAAGATAAACACACACAGAAGAACAGGAAATAGAACACCTACAAGCAATAGAAACGAGGAAGAGTAAAGTGATAGGCACAAGGACCAAAAAGAAGTGAGGACAGGATGTAAGTCCCTTTTAAGATATATTTAATATAATAGATTTCAAGCAAGCACTGTGCAGGCAAAACCTAAAAATGAAAAAAAACACAAAAATTTCCCAGTTATAGTTTAGTGAACTAAGTCTGCAATGCATGCTTAAGACTTCTCATATTAAATCATCCATGACATATTCATTTTACATTATCGATGGCCTCTCAGATGACACCTCAAATGATCCTTGTTATTGCTTCCTTTTACTCCATAAACCCATACATAATTAAAAATAAAAATAAAAGGTTGTTGGTAAAGGGCTCATAGACATATGCATCATAGAGATACTTAGGGGCATATTTACAAGGGAATATTGCCACCAGAATGTCACTTTTAATGACTGGTGGCGGTATACCCTTTTCCTTATTTACTTAACATGGCTTAACGCCACCCTGTAGATAAGGGCCCTTTTCAACGCTTCACTTAGCGTGAAAGGGGCGTGCACTGGGTCTTGAAGTCGGTGTTCTACCGCAACACCCATTGCTTTTTAATGCTCTCCTATATTTATAGAGATGGGGTAGGGCTAAAAACTAAGGCAAGATAAATCTGGTCTGAGTATGGTGATATGAGGAGAAATTATTAATTAATTTCTCCTCATAGTTTGCTCTTTCTTTGTGTTGCATTGTGCAGCACACAAAGAAACAGCAAATCGCCGTTACGGATTGTTCATGTTCCAGAAGGTGCCTCTTCCTGCACATAAACAATCGCCCCTGCAGCACCGGCACCCTTGCAAAATAGAGCAAGGGTGCCTTTGATGGCGCTAGGCAGCTTTTTTAGCACCAGCGCTAGGGGAAACACAGGGGTGCACCGTATTTTTGTAAATATGGAGCATCCCTGCATTAAATAAATGTCAGAGTGCAACGTTACCAATTTTGGCGTAACACCGTGCTCTGACATTGTATTGTAAATATCCCCCTTGGTGTATAAGTATAGGAGCATAGAATGCTTATAACTTTACCCTCTGACCTCCCCAGCTTTAGAGACCTGAGAGAAATGGAGAACATGTGAATCACAAATCTCCATACTATCCCCATCACTCACACATTTCTAGAAAGACCATACATCCATGGGACACTCAAACCGGAGGGGTCCAGAATATAGGTAGGTCCACATGACAATTGAACTGCTCTGTCTGACAGAACTGTGTCATGCACAGAGGCTTATATGGAGGAGGGATTGGCAAGTATAGGGTGAAAACAAGGGCGTTGCTGAATGCTGACATAAGACATGTAGTAATTATTATTTATATTTGTATGATTGAAGTAAGAACCTTGAGTGTAGAAGGTGGGAAGAGTGGCAGAATACCAGATATTTTTTATGGTATGCATGGAGCCCGCATGGCTTTTATCCTGACGCCCTGAATTACCGGTAAACTTGGTGGAAAGTAAAAAAACTCAGGTGGAAATACCCACACATAATTCAACATATGCCAGTAGGATACTTTAATGATGTATCTGGGAACTCTGCCATTAAGTGTTAGAATTCTGCCAAGGTCAACTCAGTCTTTCATCCACTAGAGGTAAAAAAACACTGGCGCTATTAAATTTAGAAATAATAATGCCTGTTGTCTTAGTCCTTAGTGTGTCAGAGAGAAAAAAAACATTTATTGCCTTGACACCTTTGAAATGACCCTTACAAAATACCATTGATGTAAATGGGAACCCATACAGAATTATATAGGTGCTCCACAAGAGTGCAACAGGGAGGAGGGCACAAATACTTGGAAAGAATGCCCATTAACTATCATCTGTACATTTGCATTGCACAAATGACATAAGTCTCAGATTGAAAGGCATGATACAGGTAGGGTCACATGTAGGATCATATGTCATGAGACTGGAAGTCACAAATAAAATCTGCCAGCAAATCTGTTTTGCAACACTAGGGCTTCAAATCCCTTTAACTGCTGCTGTAGATACTAGCACATGCTAGAGACCTTCTGCTGCCAGTGCTTAATTTGTACCAGTGTTTGCCGGTGCTTGGCACCTGTACTTAATTCTTAACACCAGCACTTATTATGACCGCTCAACACATTAAGGCGTTGTCTGGCTATTTTTCAGATAAGAACAGAACAAGCTTGTTTAGAATTTTCAATATACCTTTACAAAACAATAATACTAGTGCATTCCATGCATTTCTTACCTCTTTCAGTGACCTATAATAGTCTAAATTGTCACATTTTTTAAGTGTGATGGTTAATAGGTAGCGTTTGCACTCGCATTTGGCAGCGCCGGTAGGTCCAATGAGTGGTTCAAGCTCCAGATAAATATTTGTACCCTGGCACTTATCTATTTCACAAATTAACCACTGTCTGCCACTCGTCTTCCTGGTCGTTACACCTATCTCACTCTCCTTTAACATTTCAGAGGGCTACTTCTATGTCACATTGGGCTAGATGTATGACGGCAAAAAAGGGTGGTGGTATGTACAAATGCTATTTTGCGAGTCGCTATTAGGAAGGGACGTGCCATGGGCGATCTTTCCTAATAGCAAGTCAGACTAGTATATACCATTGTTTTGTGACCACATTTGAGGTGGCAAAACACCTGCAGTTTACCACCTACTTCAAGTAGGAGGTAATCGACTCGCAAACGGGAAGGAGACCACAGGGGACCCCCTTCCCTTTGTGAATGGATTCAAAAATATTTTTTACGAGCAGGCAGTGGTCCCATGGACCACTTCCTACTCTTAAAAAATGTAACCAAAACTTTTTCTTTTTCTGTTTTTAAATGCATCCTGTTTTCCTTTAGGAAAACGGGCCTCATTTATAAAAAAATACTGCTTTATTGAAAAAGCAGTTACAGCCATGGTGGTCTGCTGACCCCAGCAGGCCACCATCCCTGCAAGTGCTGGCCATTCCCAATGGGTCGCAAATTGCGACGTGCCTCGTGAATATTCATGAGGTAGTTCATTTGCGACCCGATTAGGAATCGCAAACAGTGTCTGAGATACTGCTGTACGTTCTATTATCCGAGTGTCAAATTGCGAGTCGCAAAATGTCACAATTTGCGATTCACAGAATGGAATGGTCATACATCTGTCCTAAGTTTTCTAAAAGTTACCTCAGGAACCATAGCTTTCGGCTTAATAAAATGGTAACCGTTGCTTCCAGTCACAGATCACTGTCTGTGCTTGACATTTTTGAAGACCTCTGTGGCTGGCATTGGTAGCCCGATGAACACAACCATGGTTTTGTCTCTCTATTTCAATGAACAGACACCAACACAATGTATGCAGTCTTTATTTCCCACCCCTAGTAATCTGCTCCCTCCTCCCCTCTCATTTTCACAGAAACCCCTGTCATTTTTGCTTCTTGCCAGCCTGTCGTTTTAGCTCCTTTCACATCAGAGAAACTCTTTCTGCTCTCTGTCATGGCACAGTGATTCCAAAAGCATTATTTGTTCACTGATTTCTAATGTGCTGTTGAACACAAAGAGAGATGCGTACAGCTGTGCATGGCGCAACGCCCACAATTCTTAGAAGGTAGAGTTCAAAAACTATTATACTCTGAGCTGGTTAAACCAGCCCTCTCTCGCCAAAGTATACCTGTCAACCCCATTTATTGAAATACAAAGGGAGACAAGATATTTTTCCACCAAAATGGTTGAACGTCAAACATAACAAAATCGCCTGACTTAAAAATCGAGGCCTGAGTATGGCTTACAAAAATAATGCTTTATTGTGCTTGGATTTTGTATTAAGCCAGTGGGACGATTCTTTGTAAAATATATTTAGGGTACAACATTTTTGTTGTATGATATTTAGGTCACGATTTTCTGATACCGCACCGTATAAGGTAGCACTACTTTGAGCAAATGATGTCCCATAAAAAAACAATACCCCAGCATGTTTATTTTTTAAAGAGAGTGGATGGAAGAGGAAGAAAAAGAAAAAGAAGACATGCAAGAGCCCCCTAATAAGCAAGGAAACGTTCACTTTTTTAAAGGCCAAAATGCAGTAAACAGCAAGACAGTGCAAAACTCCCACAATAGCCATGCCTACCTCTTTTTTTAAAATATCTCTTTATTGACATTTTTGTACAAAAAGATGTACATATGAATAAAGGAGTAGACAACACTTGGTTCAGTCAATTCTCGAGATATGCGAAATCTTCCAGGGTGTTACCCATTAAATTAACAGTTGTCTCCAATAAGTTTAACTTCATATCTCAACTCATTGCCCTTATCTCCCAATATGCCTCAGGGGAGTTGTAGTTGTTGCCACATGTCAGACCTCTCAATAAAATACAAGAGACCATTATGCAATTGGCTGTCTCTAGAGGGGCTCTCCATACTCTCTACCTTCCTGCCATCCCATGCTTGCAACACCTCCGACCACATCCCCGCTAATGGACGTCGCCGCACCCCCTGGGCATCCTCCTTTCTCAAAGCTCTTTACTCTTCATTGGCCCAATTGTCCAAGTCACGATCCCAGTCCACAATCTTAGACCCCACCCTCGTCTGCCATTGGAGGGCAATATGCCTTTGCGCCAGGACCAGCGCCAAGTCTACAAATTTAATGCCCACATTCTTAGCTTTAGGTCTTGGGAAAAATCCCAGAAGGCAGACCTCAGCTGTACAGGGCAAGGAAAGTGACAGCACCTCATTAAACACAGCCACAATCGTGAGCCAGCAATCGCATAGATTTGGACAAATTCCATACCATATGGGCAAATCCCACGTCCGGTGCTCCACATCACAGGAACTGCTGCCCTACGTTCCCATACATAATATTAAGTCTATGGCGGGTGAGATAGGTCATGTGCAGTAAATTGAATTGTGTAAATTTAAAGTTAGAGTTCCTAGAAACTTTCTTTGGGCTGCCCAAGACTTTACCCCACTCCGGTCTGTTCCCTGCCCAATAGAGCTCCCCACTTCTCCCGTGTGTGTCATAGGGGCTGTATGGCCATCTCCAAAAGTGCCCTGTAGAGCCATTTGACCAGGTGACATGCCAACCCCAACGTCACCATCGTCTGCAGGACTGCATGTGTGTTTGGTTCTTGTCTGCCCCTTGCCACAAAGCACTGAAAGGCCTCACCAATGCGTGATAATGTAGGAACTGACCAGGGGGCAGGTTTTTGTTTGCGAGGAAGTCATCTAATGGGATTAAGTCCCCATTTTGAAAGCAGTCACGAAGAGTTAGTATTCTTGCCATCGTCCAGTCTTGTAGTTGACATGACTTAAATGGAGTGTGGGTATCACCATGTGGGAGTCCCACCAAGGTGAGGTCCGGTGCATATAGGGGAAACCCTGCTGTGCGTCTAAGGCACCTGCACCAACATTTCAAAGCTACCCTCAAGAGAGCCCAAGGTGAAGGGATTTGTTTACCTACTATCACCCTGCTACCTATCGTCTCCAGACCCCTCCTGTCCAACCATTGGTCCAGCCATTGAAGTTGGGTCACTAGGTAATATAATTCAAAATCTGGGACACCTAAACCACCCATATCTGGAGCCCTCCGCAGGACCACCATGGAAACGCTCTGCCGCCCACCATCCCAGATCAAGTACCTCAGCATCACATTTAGATCTCTAAACTACCCCTGTGGGACCACCACAGGGAGATTGACAAAATAATACAATAGCCGTAGGTGCATGACCGATTTGGACAACGCCACTCTGGCCATAATTGGCAGTTTAAGGGAATGCCTAAATGATATACATGTTTTAAGGGAGCATGTCACCAGACCATGCCTGCCTTCCAAGAGATCATTTGGGTCACAAAACACTTGTAAAGTGCCCAGTTAAGGACCACTGGTAGGGTTGAGGGCTGATGTAATGAAGGCGCTATCGAGAAAACATGTTTCTTGGACATATTAACTCAGAGTCCCCCCATCACAGCAAACTCCTTAAGTATGTTCAGGGCATGAGTTACCCCGTGCACCTTCTCTCAAATATAGAAGTAAATCATCCGCGTACAGGGAAATTATATGTTACCTTCCCTCCAGGAGCAAGCCATGCTGTGTCCCCTCCTGTCTGAAAAGCTCTCCTAGTGGCTCAATGGCTAGGGCAAATAAGAGGGGGGACATTGGGCAGCCCTGTCTGGTCCCCCTGTGGACGTCATAGGAGACTGAGATGATACCCCACGTCCTGACCCTCATTGTAGGGTGGTTGGGGCGTAACCGTACCCATCAAAACCACCCATCTTCAAAACCCACCCGCTTCATAACGGATAATAAAAAATCCCATCACAGGTACTCAAATGCTTTCTCCAGGTCAACCTCTATTACTATAGCATCAGGGTAGTCGACTATACCATGAATCCATTTTGGTTGGTATGGAACAGCCGCAGCATAAATGGAAGCAGTCTTGTGGCTAGGATTTTACTGAGTACCTTAAAATACATATTAAACATGGAGAGTGGACGAAACTCAGATGGAGTAGCTGTCTCAGTTTTGGTTTTCAGCAAGGGAACCATCAGCGCCTCCCTGGTGGAATCTGGCAACATACCAATTCGTATTAGTCTGCATATACCTTCTCCAAGCGAGGGGAAAAGAGTGGCACAAATGCATAGTAAAACTCTAATGGGAGCCCATCTGGGCCCGGGGTTTTACCCTTAGCCGTGTCTTTGATAGGGGCATGGAATCATGTATAGATATCACTTCCCCCAATGCTTTCCGCATGGTGGAGTCCATTGTATGTAGCTGTAGTGTCCTTACATACGTTTCTATAGTCTCAGACAGTTTTTTGTCTGGTCTCCTAAATAGGGCGGTATAGTACTCACAGAAGGTGGAATTTATGACCCTAGGCGGGTATAATTCGACCCCCTCAATATTTAGTATCTGGGTAATGGGTGTGCCCCAGGCCTAACAAACGAGGCCAAGAGCCTTCCTGATCGTCAACCCTTCACATGCTGCCGTTCTTGGTAAGCACGAAAGTCTAATAGGCGCAACCTTTCCAGGGCTGCATTATATTTACTCCTCGTCTCTGAGAGCTGCACCTTGGCCATGCCTCCAACTCCAAATCTATTGTGCAGTGAGTGTAGCAGAGCTTAAAGTGTATTAAGTTCCCCACAGAGTTTCCGCCTCACACCCACCATCTGTCCCATCCATTGGCCTCTTACCACCACCTTAAATGCGTTCCTTTCAACTAGAGAGGTAATCTCCTATCTTGGTTCACCCAGAAGTAATCCGAGATAGAGGCCTGCAATGTGTCTCTAAAACAGGTGTCTTCCAAAAGACACCACATCAAGATGGCCAGGCATTCAGGGACAGGGGAAAATCCCAAGAGCAATAGGCTATGATCTGATATTGTGCGTCCCAAGTACTCCGTGCAAGTCACAGCTGAACTAAGTTGGTTTAAAACAAAGAAACATGTCAAGGTGTGTGTGCAAACAATAAACAGATGGGCAGTAGGAGTAATCTCTCTGATGCCCAAGCTGTAATCTTCAGATGTCTATACGTTCCCAGAGCCGCAGCCAGTCTTGGAAACCCCATGACATCGTAGTTGCTAGCATACCCCATATAGGTGGAGAAGATCTGTCTAGGTGTATATCCACCACACAGTTAAAGTCCCGGCCCAGGAGCAGGTCACCTGCTGCTACTGTAGTTGCATTGGCGTAACAAAGGTCCCCACTGCCCCCTCAGTGCAGGGGGCCCCCCTCAGCATAATACCCTGGCGTGACAGCTCCTGACTGAGTCTGGAGGATGCCCCTCCATGTATTTTGCAGGGGGGCCCGCTCAAGTTTCATTAGCCAATGTGTGTAGTTGATCCTGGTTCGGTGTATATATACTCCCGATCGTCACCTTTCTACCCAATTTCCTGCCCTTTACTATGACGTACCGTCCCTCAGGGTTGACAAGCATGTTCGCACCACAAATGGGGTACCCACCCTCACCCACAAAAGAGCCCCCCGAGTAAATGCAGAATGTGAGGTCGCAAATAATTGGCTGCACCATCTCCGCTGAAGGTGAGCACCTTCTTCCGGTGTGAGGTACCTCTCCTGTAACATCACTATTTGCGCATCCCTACCGCAGATATATCTGTGAATGTTGTGGCGTATGGGAAGGGAGCGCATTTCCCGGACATTCCAGGACAGTAGCATTATCTCCCTATGGGGATTACCCACAGCAGGCATTGAGGCAGAAAGTGTTTTGTTCCCCCCCAAACCCTTACAACATTGCCCAGCCGGGCACTGCAGGCATAGCGTAACTATAATCGGCCCCCTGGATGCACAATTTGAAACTTCCAAAAACAAACTCCTGTTCCCAAGGGCAGTAGTGCAAGAGATAGCCGCCCAAACCCAGAAACAAACAAAAATGTTGTGAATAGAATGCCACCTCTAGATTACCAGTTGGTACGCTCTATTGAGAGGGAGACCAGGTGTGAATTGAGCATATAATTCCTCTCTTTTATCAAGAGCCGCCTTGGTGGTCTATGAAGGTGCTGCACTCCCTTCTCCTCCATATCCAGAAGGAGAAACAAAAAGCCTGGGCAATGCTCCCAGATGCCCAACCACAGATTAGGTGCAAAGATGCACTAGGTCTCTAATGGGGCCACCAAAAATACTTAAAATATGTCATCCACTGATTGAGTTGTCATCTTTGGCAGGTGTGTCTCACTGCCAGTGGAGTCCCCTGAGTCCGAGATTGCATATCTGGCTTCCGAGGAGATGTCTGTGGCCTGGTTGTGTTTGTGTGCGGTCATGATCTGTACCACAGCCTGCAGCGCTACTTTCCTCTCATGTTCCATCTGTGAGACTGTAGGTTTCTGCAATGTAGCCCTCCTCCTCAAAAGCCGCTGTCTTTTCCTGTTAGGGTGTTTCGCTCCTCAGGGGCCTGCCTGAGGTTTCAGCAAGGGAGCACCCCACCTGGAGGCCTCTAGCCAGGACCATGCTGCTTCAGGGGAATCACAGAAGTGATTGTTAAAATCAAGAATGATTCAGAGCTTTGCTGGAAACTTTAGGGAGTACTGAACTCCTGTCTCGCGAAGTGCTTTCTTCACCTTCAGGAAGAATGCTCATTGAACCTGTACCTTGGCCATAAAACCCAGAAACACCAGCACTTTACTATTGACTATCATGTATGGTCCGTGTGTGCGGGCCTGTTGGAGTTGAATGTCTCGATCCTTGAGGTGGTGGAGTCTCGCCTCCACGGGGCAGGTAGGGGGGAGTTGCCCGGGGGCCAAGGGGTGGTCAGGGACCCAATGTGCCCTTTCTTGAGCAAAAAAATGGGAAAGACTGTCCAGGGCTATTTCTGTCCGCAGACAGTTTTCAAAGAAGGAGATCATGTCTGAGCCCCCAGCCCCTTCCGGGAGTCCCACTACCTTAATATTGTTATGGTGACTGAGGCCTTCCTCATCTTTTGCATATCTTTCCAGGACGGCCACCCTGACTGTGAGCTCCTCTCTCCTTAAGGATCTTGCTTTCTGTTTCGGTTGTCGTTTGGCTACTGAGCCGCCACTCCCTTCACCCTGTCCACCAGTTTATGATGCTCTGCCCTCAAAAGCTCCAGGCCTACTGATACTGCCCCAATATCTTGCTGTAACTGGGCCTTGGTATCTGCAATGGCGCCAACACATTGTCTAGGTGGGAATGGCGGGACGCGTCTTTGCCAGCGACTTCGCCTGTTTCTGGGGTCATCGGAGAGGTATCCCTCGTGCTCAACTGTGTGCCCCCCTGTTTCTGTTTCTGCTTACCCATACTGGCCACTGGCGGTGCAGATGTACCTCTAAGAAGGGGGCAATTCCAGGCCTCTCAACCCAACTGGACAACTGGAGTCAAGGGGAGTTCAGGCTCCTCCACAAAGCCCCAATCCCTCACCCGGGGGAACAGGAGAGGCAGGCAGCTGGAGAGCAAGCGGGGGAAGGAGTCCCCCTGCTCACACACACATTCAGCTCTGCCACTTTCAGCTGGAGCCCAAATCTGCCCCGATGAGGCCTCCTTCACCAAGCTCCGCAGCAGCCAGCGCCCAGGGGAGCACTCGCTCCCCAGCCGCGCACACCGCAGCCCGCTCTTCTTTCACACAGGGCCTCAATAATGGCCTGACCTCCCCCAACGGTCAAGCTCACAGGTCAGGGATGTCCCCAGGCTGTTCTTCTTGCAGGGTGTCTACGGGGCTCGCGGCGTCCTGCTTGCTGTACCACCCTCGGTGGCCAGTCTCGTGATACAGCCACTAGTCCACCTAGTCCACCGCTTTAATTGCCTGAGACAAGGGGAGTTCAGGCTCCTTGACGAAGCACCAATGCCTCCTCAGGGAGGGGGAACAGGAAAGGCAGGCCACAGGGAGAGCAAAGGAGGGAGAGAGTGCCCCTCCAGCCAAGTAGGTCACTCTGCTCCGCTACTCCTGGTGGGAGCCCATCTTTGCCTTTGTCCTGGTAAGGCCTCTTTCGCCAATATCCGCAGCAATGAGGGCCCAGGGGAGCGTCTGTTCCTCAGTTGCGCCTGCACCGCTGCCAGCACCGTCATCATCACACAGAGCCTCAATAATGTCCTGACCTTCCTGCTTCCAGGCTCGCTAATGTCCCCGACCTTCCTGCTCACAAGTCGCTGGCACCTCCCAGAATCACTCACCATACGTCCTATTCCTCCATTGGGCCTCCGGTGTCCTCTTCGCTGCAGCACCCTCGATGGCTGGCAAAGCGATTCTAGCCAAGAGTCCTCCCTCTATTCATCAAATTCCAGGTGCTGTTTCAGAGTCCCCCATTACGGATCGTGACAGCCTTAGGTTTGAGAAGGTAGTCGCCGCTTCGGCACTCTTCTTATTTGCCTCTCTGACGTGTGCAACCCTCTTTGATTTCGGCCTCTGGTGGCTGCAGGCCTCACTGCAACATTGCCGCTGTGGTCCCAGGGATTTTTCTCAGAGTGGCAGCAGGGAGCTCGATGCCCCGTCCCGGTGACAGCTATCTCATCATCATCATCATATATTTCTTTATTTCGGGTTTATACACCATAAAAGAACAGACACAAATAGATACAAACATTGCTAAAACAGTTAAAAAGGCTAAAAATCATTGTAAAAACAATTATAGGTTAAGATAATACTTGAGATTAAAACAGGGAGAAGGTTAATCACATAGCCCATTCCATGGGTAAACTTTAAGAAAATTCATCCGTGCCCACCACATTGAGCTTAAAAAACGTGATACCGCATAGACAATGTAAAGTTCAGTGTTATATTTTAAGAGCCTGAATGCTTCTTTGCAATGTGTTGTGCCAAGGTTCCTACACAACTGGATCAACCATCTGTGTCTAATTGTATGGTATCCCTGGCAAAAGAAGAAAACATGGAGTTCAGACTCTTCACCCGAGCTACATGCAGGACACCCCAATGAAGTACCACTGGACCACTTGTTGGTGAAGGAACGCAAGAGAAGGCAGCCATGCCGAAACTGCACATACAGTTTCCAAGCTAATGCCGGTCGGATTTCATCTATGGCATGGCTCAATATTGTACATGACCTTCACATCCAGAAAGTTTGATGTAAGAGAACCAGTGGTAGAATCTTCATGGACTTTATCGAGTTTGTCACCCCAATAATTGGTAACTAATTGTTTACAAGGGATTCTCAGATAGGCTGTATCTCTATTATCCCAAAGATCGTCTCTGTCAATTGCACAAAGACCTTACCTAGTATGTGCAAGCCATGACAGCTTTCCGATGCCAGGGAGTCTCAAAATTTCTAAGAGCTCAGATCTGTACTCGGCCAGTTCCGATGTCACCCAGATGCACCGCCAAAAGAGTAGAGGTCTGCAGCTAATTTCCTCTGCGATGGGTCTCACCCCTAGATCCATACGCAGTGGAATCTGAGGGGAACTCACCAGTAATACGAATAGCTGCCTAAGAAAGTTGTTCTCTGTGTTAACAATAGGCCTAAGGTGAGAGTGCACCCAGTGTTCAGGCCCATATAGGACAGCACTCCTAAGCTGGGTTTTATAGATCCCCATGACTGGATTTACCGGCTTGTGGCACGACTTTCTAACTTATGCAGAGCTTCCACTCACAGAGCATAAATATGCCCTAATTATTATAGGATGCAGTTTATTATGGTGGGTTAGTGTGGCTATGATTCAGAACAGTGTGATATGCATCCTGGGAATATAGTGCGGTGTACATGCAGGGCTGATAAAATATGACCACTGTGTAGTACATTAGTGCCTCTACTGTACAGTGCAAAGTGGTGGTATAGTGACTCTTGTGTGTTGCGTCAGAGGCTAGTATCCTCGTGCTGCAGTGCAATGCAATGGGTTAGAGTGCCTAGGATGCAGTGTAGGCTTAATGACCTTAGGGTGCAGTGTAGTGTGACAAATTGGTGCCTCTAGTATGCAGTGCAGAGTGACTGGTTATTGTCCTTAGGGTGAAGTGCCACATGCAGAGTTGGTGTCTTTAGGATGCATTGCCGTAGGGAGTGTAGGGTTCTCTAGAATGACTGCACTGCAGATTAATGCCAAAGTGTGCAGGTTTAGCTTCTCTATTGTGCAATACAGTGTGGCAGTTTTCTTCCATAACACACAGTTCACAGTGAAGCATGACAAGAATTTCCTTGAAATGCATTACAGTGTGGCATGTTAATGTCTGTAGGATTCACTGTAGTGTGGTGATTAGTGGCTTGGAATGCTGAAAATTGTGGTGCTTAAGCATCCCTGGACTGCAGGGCAGTGAAGGTTAATGTCCATAGAATGCAGTGCAATCCACAAGTATTTATATTCATTTTATTTATTCGGCTTTCTATAGCACCTTTAACGCAAGCATAACGAAAGCACTGAACCATAATTATTGAGGTGGTATAAACAATTTTGAAATGTTTACAAAGTAAAGAGCATATAGTAAGAAACAAATAGATAAGAGGAATAAACAAGGTGACAAGGATGTAAGCAGAAACATAAAATAGTTGTAATTACGATGAGAACAAATGGTAATGCAGTGTGGTTCAGTGTACTCATGATGACGCAATGTTGGCTCCTGTATTGGGTTCAAGGAGTGCATAATAGGATGGTAAGTTACCTAGGATACAGTGTAGTGTGTTAGGATGCTAATCCTTGATTTCAGGATGGGTGTGCTAGGGTTAATACTCCTAGAATGGAATATAGTTTTGTGGGTTAGAATCCCTAGCATGCAATGATGAGTAGTTGAGTCATTGCTTGTGAAAGCGGTGGAGCTGTGTACCCTAGGAGGAAGGAAGAAGTGTAGCGTGGTAGGTTTGTGTGTTGAAATGCTATGCTTTGTGGTAGGTTGCGTTCCAAAGACGGATTAGTGTAATTTTAACAAGTTTTGTCTGGTGGTTGGTGGTACAGAGTAGAGGGTATTTTTTTTGTATTGAATGAGTTTTATATAGCGCTGGCTAGACCCGAAGTTATCAGAGCGCTTTACATGAGGTTCCACAAAGTTACAAAAATTACACCAGGTAACAGGTTACATCAGTTACTAGTAAAACATTTAAAAAGTATAGAAAATTAGATAAATGGAGCGTAAGGGGGTAGGATGAAGGGGTAGGAGGGAGATACGATGGCGAGACGAGGGAAAGCCTGCCCCAAGTCCGGCTGGGTAGGTGATGACCTTGGGTGAAGTCCACGGCCATCTCCTCTTTAGCTATCAGGTAGCTCCACCGGGCATCGACCAAATAGCAAGGTCTCGGCTAAAAAATATATGAAGAGCATTAGAAGGCGAGATAAATGGAGCATGGAAGGGTAGGGGGGAGGGGTAAAGGGGTAGGGGGGAGATGCGATGGAGAGACGAAGGAAGGTCTGCCCGAAGTCCGGCTGGGTAGGTGACAGCCAAGGGGGAAGTCCACAACCCATCTCCTCTTTAGCTAACAGGTAGCTCCACCTGGCATCGGTCAGCTAGCTAGGTCTCAACGGTCGGAAGAAGATCACATAGTTTATGTCATGATGGGAGAGCCGGGTGGGGGAGGATGGTGGGGCAGCACCCCTAGCCTCGCTAGTGTAAGCTTGATGAGCCAGTCCATGGAGTCCGGTGTGGTTGGAGGGGCTTCTCTATTAGCTGCAGACCGGTGAATCGAGAAGGGTGTGTGTGGTGTAAGGGCTTCGAGAGTGAGGAATAGTAGGTAGGAGCCTAGTTGTTTAGTCTGTTTGTGTGGTGGCCATGACGAGGTCAGGCACCCGGGTATTCTGAGATCCCTCATCCGCTGCCTTCTGATGATTGGGGTTCGCACGGCCGCCATGTTGGAGTCAGGCATCCTCCTCCATGAGTGTATTCTCGCCTGACCCTCTTCACCCCCACACTGTTTCTCTGAGGAGTCAGGGACTGGGGGGGCTCCAGGTGTAGACAGCCGCCCTCTGTTGCCTCCTGTTGCCGTCCTGAATGCACCGCACAACTAAGACGAGGCGGGGGAGGAATCGCTCACTTTTGCTTTCAGTTACAAGTGTTTCTGGGCTCCTGAGAACATGTCCGGTATCCCTGCTGCGGTCGCGGCTTCTTTTTACACGTAGCGGCCGGGCCTCACAAGTGGATGGAGGGTCCCGTATGCCTGGATCGCGCCTTGAGGAATCCTCGACAATGCTCAAGGCTGAGCCTTCAGCGGCATCATAGAATCAGCCTACAATAACATCAAAATTCGCCCTGGAGTTGTAACTTGGATACAAAATTGGTCATACTTGGTGTTTTCCACATATGACTCAAGCGCTGTCACAGTACAAGTGCACCCTCGTCAGAACTGCAGCACTCAGGATCACCAGGGGCAGGAATACTGTCTCGTCTTCACGAGTCTGCCATCTTAGGGTCAGGCACCATATATAAAAGTATTCATCAGGCAGCCGGAGTCAGACCCCCCAAGAGGCGCTTTTCGTGAGTTACTCGCTCTGCATCAACAACGGATGCACAAAAGCACAATCTCTCCTTCGCAACTTCGTTGTATTCGGGAACGCCGGTCTTCGCATTGCATTCAAGCCGCCATCTTAGAATCAGGCTTCATTACGATAAGAGCACCGCAGGGTATTAAAATGTGGCAGTACCGGTATAAATGCCTTACCTGAAGGTGTATCCGTGCAAATCTTTGTGAAACAAGTGTTCGAAAGGGTTTTCAAAGGTTTAGTTGCTTTCAAATGAGTCAGTGAGGTTGTTGCTCTCAGTCCGCCATTTTGTGTCGCCGCCGATCCACACTTGGCTAAAATACAGGCGATAAATGTGCTCAGGGCAGCACTCCATGTTCAATAACGATGGTACCATCCGAAGGTGCGCACCATCGCAGATCGAATTCTGGCACACTGGTATGCCACCGATCTCGATATCTCCGGAATCATTGCATACAGTCTCCACTTGAGACAGAGAGATGCGATCCGGCAGCCATCGGCTGGGTGGGGGGCATGTCTATGATTGTCCCTATGGTTGTCCCTATGATCTCATGGTATTGGTCTGCAAGTACAAGATATAATGATGTCAGGTGGGCCCCCATTCAGCCCAGAGTCAATGAATATCTGTGAATATTGGAACCTCAATGGCCCCTCAACACATTCTGCAGCGGGACATGTCGTTTGTGTTACACTACTGTAGGAAGCCATGTAGTGTGGTAGGATTGTGCGTAGAAGATAACATGCTTTTTGGTAAATTACATTTCAAGGATGCCTAGTGTCATTATGATGCAGTGAATCAAGGCTAGTTATTGTCCCATTGATGCAATGTGGTGTGGTAGGTTAGAATCTGTTGGATCTAGAGCAGTAAGTTGGATTAAAATTCCTAGGGTGCAATTTGGTGGTTGATGGTACAGAGTTGTGGGTGTTTGTCACTATGATTCAATGCCGTTGGTCAAGATGCACAAGATGCAATGGTGTTGGATGGGTAGTGTCCCTTGGATGGAGAGCATTGTAGTAGTTAATGTAGAGGGTTAATGTAGCTAGAATGCAATGGAGAATGGTGGGTCGATATTCCAATGATGTAGTGTTATGTGTCAAGGGCTATTGAGATCAACGGTGAGCGTTCCTGACATAGACTTTCTAATTACTGTCCAGTGGATACAGTTAGGTGTGGTGTGAAAGCACCTGCCATGTGAACTGTTCTGGCCCAGTATGCAGGACAGTGTGTTGGGTTGGTTTTCTTTGGAGGCAGCACAAACTGGTAGGGGAGCATACTTATGGGTGCATCCAATATTGAATGCAGTGTAGTGTGAGCCTTTCTGACCCTAGAGTCCAGAGCCATATCAAAGGCTAATCTGCAGTTAAGATTTCTGATCGCAGTGTGTTGAGCTAGTGTATGTGCGGCGCTGTGTTAAGAGGTGGTGTCCCCAGGATGCAGTGCGGTCAGTTAGTATTCCCAAAATGCATATAACCTTTGCCAGATTAATGACAAATCTGTGGCAGGAAAAAGGTTTGGAATAAATAGGATACACATGGGTTCATCCAATAAACAATGATAGATTAACTTTTCAAGTCTCACCTACTAAACTTAGTGAAGTAGGACAACAGCTAATAATAACTTCACCAAAAACAATGATACAAATACATGCACAGTAGCAACTATGGGGCAGATTTATGAGGAAGGGCTGCATCGCGGCAACGCAAGCCCTTTGGCTGCGCCACGCTGCGGGACTTCCAAAGCACAGGAATGCAACATATTTACAATAGTATGTTGCATTCCTGTGCTCTCCCCTGCGCTGGCGCACAAGCAGTTGCTATGCACCAGTACAGGCAGCCTTGCACCATGGGGCAAGGATGCGTGCATCATGAGGATATTGTTTTTGTGCAGGAAGGGGCACCTTCCTGGAATTTGGGTCATTTCCCGATCCGCGGTGAACGTGGATTTTCCCAAAATTCTGCATTCCGCGGCTTTGTAGAATTTTTGCTTGTTCGCGTTCTCAAAATGTGTGTTCACAAGATATTTCCCCCGAGCACGCAAACAGCGTTCACGAACAGGAAAAAAGCATCGCGAACAAGCAATTCCACGTGTTTGCGGAATTTCTGCGTGCTCGCGGAGATTTTTTACCATTTTGCAGAGCTTTGCGTAGCGCGCCTACGCAAATTCCACCCACCCCTAGTTATTATTACTTAGACATCCTGCCCTGTCAATGCGGTAGCTTTCCTGGAGTGCTACAATACACACAATTTCTCAAAATTCAGTATCTATATCTGATGCTCCGCTGTGCTTTAGAAGGTGTGACTCCAATTTTTTCCCAATGGAGAGAGCCATTACCCATCCACCCCATTAAATCTCCTTTCACAGTTCTGAAAAGCACTTACTATAGATGGTCAACATACATGCATTGCAAGGGTTAGAAACGACTTCCAATGTGCAACGAAGACAGACAAATTATGGGGTTTTTGAGTGTCCACACCTACAATTCCTTGTGCAACTGAATTTGTTAATGTCGTTAATCCGTGTAATTCTCTTAATTTCAAATTTTACCTTCCAGATATAAAGTTTCCCAATCCTTAATCTTTTAATCACGAAGCATAGTATATGTTTCTGTAGTGCTTGTTTGCACACCTGAATCCCTACTTTAAAACACAAAAAAAGCATGCATTTGTATCACGGTGTATGCTGTAAAAGCGATCTGAAGGATTGCACATTGCATCTAACTATCAAACAATGCACAACTGATAGAAGTAAGAAATTTAGAGGAATTATAACATTGTTATTTTAATAAGGATCTCACCAGTAAGCCTATTTTCTGTAGAGAGATGGAACTAATTGATTTTCAATGGATTGAAATAACAAATAACATGACATGTAATGGGTATGAGTCAGCCTTTTGGCATTGAATAAAAAGCTGAAATTAGGGTTCTTTTGTTTTGGAGAAAGAAAATGACTCATGTTTCCAACAAAGTGTTCTGAATGTAAGCAACCATCTCTAAAACAGTACAACAACTTAAAACAACAGAAACTAATTTATGTAGAAAGTGCATCTGAAAATGTATCTCACAATGAAAAGGTATGATTAAATAAAAGACTGTTTTATATTCTGTGAAAGGGCGTAAATCTACTGAGCCCTTATCACATCCCTAAATTTGAGAATTATTTTTATTTAAAATGTGCAAATTGAGGCAGTTATTTCAAGAGCAATGGAGGGCTGGTTGATTGAAAATACCATTTTCTGGCCGGGTGAATCAGTTTTTTGGCCAATGTTTTCGGTTTGCCTAGCGTATTGGAACCTATGTTTACACGTCACCCACAAACTACCTGAAACATTTCGGGGCATATCAGCAATGGCTTTATCTCCGCTTTTTCAGCTTTAAAAGTCAAAAAAGCAGAGATAAAACCATCGCCCTATCAACAAGAGGGTGCAAACATGCATAATCGCATGTTAGCACCCTTTTTCCCTACGCCTCCCTTTGCATCTCTAATGAGATGCAAAGTGGGCGTAACTTCCCAAAATAACTGGAGAAATGTCGCTAACCGACATTTCTCCAATTATCAATCGGCACGCTAACCAGCATAGCAATAAGAAAAGTAGCGCTAACCGCGGTTAGCGCTACTTTCCTTATGCCTGCTTTTAGTTTGACTTAGCCATGATATCCAATGGAAGGTGGATATCATGGTTAAGTATGCCGTGTCCTATCAATAACGTATCGCCAAACATTGTGCGATTATCGCTGGAATCCCAGCGATAATTACACATTTGGCAGCTAACTTGACTATTTTCATTGCTCTGGATATAAGCGTCGCTGATAGCGCGCTATCTCTGCGATAAAAACAAGCGATAGCCGGCGATAATTATCCTAGCGCTAAGTGCGCTTAGCGATAATTATCGCCGGTTGTTGATGATATGCCCCTTCCTTTTAAAACACATAGGCCTTAAGGACTAAAACACTAGCAACTGCCTAGTGCAATACTCAACCTCAGTACCTGCCAAGAGGCCAGTAGAAGGTGAATGCTGTCATTAAAACTATAACAGAATGTGACAGAATCAAAAAGGCTATTGTAGTGCAATTCATTTGTTAAAATGTGTATATATTTTAAGGAACCTGCTCTACTGCATAGCAAGCAAAATTACTATATATCACTACAAGTGGCATACCACCCATATTCTGGACACGAAAGGTCCTTGGACGATTAGATAAAACATGATTTTCATGTAGCGGTAAATGTGGGTCTACCATCTGGGATGATAACGCTAGATGCTGAGAAGGCCTTTGACAGGGTCTCCTGGCTTTTTATATGGGAGACCGTGTCCATGATGGGCTTTGGACCAAGTATATGCAATAGGATTAAATTATTGTATAACAATTTACATGCTCGGATAGTAAAATGGGGCGAAAGTATTGGAAGGCCGACTCGGCAGGCCTGTCCTCTTTCTCCTCTGTTTTTTGCCTTATGCGTAGAACCTTATTTGCAGTACCGGAAACTATCCCTGCAGCTACATCCTTTGAAAATAAATGATGTGGTGTTCAATATGCAAGCATATACGGACGATATAGCCATCTTCATAGCTAACTCCTAATCGGCTACTGTAGCATTAGAGAGTAAGGCGTCTGTACAGAATATTAAAATAATCCATTGCAGATTAGCAGATTCACATCAAACAAACTGTACAATCAATTTGATTACAAGGCAAAATACCAAAGCAGGAGTTTCTGTAAAACAATAAAATCAATTACTCTGACTCTTAAGATGCATTCTCCCTGTGAGTGGGGGTCTTTGTAAGTTTGCCCTACTCGTGTCTACCATGTCCCACTTGGTGGGCCTGGGAAGGGAAAATAAGTGACCGTTGCCTCGTCCTAAAAATAGTGGGCTGGCTGTTACTATAACCTGATTACCAGTAGAGGAGGAGTCATCAGGCCATGTTTTCTTTTATGTGAGTGCTGGTTGAGGCTGCACCATTTTGAACCTTGAAGTCACCCAACTTTTAATGGAACAAAGGATCCACAAGGGTTGTAGATGTGGCGTCCTATGTTTTTTGGCAAATATTCCCACCCATCCACTACTAAATGAGGCCCAAAGTCTTTTATCCCAGATCGTTTTAACACATCAATTCAGCCCTGATCACTCTCAAGTGACTTCCGATTGAATCCAGGACTGTATTTAAATTGATCTGCACAATCTTTAGAATATTTTATTCCTGGTCACAGTTCTACATGGCTTGAAAATTGGTCATCACATGTGGCTCCCACTTCCTTGTAATTCTGATTTCCTTTACCTAGAAAGTCTGAGCTTCAGAAAAAAAGATGCATAAGACAATTTTCTTCAGTGAATGCTCCAAGAATATGGAAATATGTAACTCCCATTCTAATTGTAATCCCTCATATGGAACCTTCACAAAAGAAGTGAAATGTCTGCTTTTTGAAAGTTGTTTTTACCTATGACCTATTATTTGGTGAATTGTATTGAATGGTGACCCTGCTAGACCCGGCTAGGGGGCCACAGAGCTGACAGGGGCTAATAGGCCATAACCGGGGTGCTTGGGGTACTTTGCCACTGGCATTTTGGGGCCATTACTATTATTGTTCTGCCAAGCGGGCCAAGCACACCCCTTCCACACTTGATTCTCAGGGTATGGATGGCAAGCAGTCAAAGGCTTCTCTGGGAGGTAGTGTGGAGGGCGGAGGCCAGGAACTCAAACATTCAAGCAACTGGCACAATAAATCACAGTCCAGATCAGTGCTTGCTTTCAGTAAAACAAAAGTACTTTAATATAACAGCAAAACAGAATACTACATAATTAGGTATGGGTAAAACTACAAGGTTGATGGTTGCACCCACTGGCTCTGATTTAACAACTACACCCTCCATGGTGTCTTGCACCCTACTCTATGCTGTGCTCCAAAGTCATTGGTGACTTCCCCATTATTTGTTTTAGGCAAGATTAGGCAAAGGTGCAGGACAGTACACTAAGCCGATGCCACGCCAGCAACTTGTGAGTTTGTTTGAATCATTCTCAAGCCCAAAAAGTTTTCACTAACATGATTGTCTTCAATTGTTCAGTATTCTGTGGTCAAGCCTCGTGCTCCCTTCTCAGCAGAGATTTTATGCTCATTGGGCTCGCACCATTGACATTGGTGTTGCTCAACCAAGGTGGCAGCCTCATTCCTCACTCTGGCCACTGAAGAGATAAGAAGGGAATGGTAAATTGATAGGTGGTCATCTTGGGCATTTGCAGCCTCCAAGCCAGGGGCAGGTCTTCTGCTTTGGCATCATTAATGACTCCTTCACTGAATGCATCACATTTCTAAATTTGCAGCACCAATACATTGGGCATGTTGCAAGGGCACATGATGGGGCACTGTTATTTCTTTGGTTTAAATTTTCTTTATGCTATTCGCTACATGAACTATTTTTGGGTAGACTAGGCTACCTCATCACGATTCAGGTCAGGACTAGTGATGTTCCCACTTGGTAGTCAACTTTTTCTAGGTGCTTCACATGCTGGGAACACGGCTGGGCTTCTCTTCCTGAACAGTCTTCCCTCCTGCAGGGCCCAGCATTCTTCTTCCCTCTATGAGCAGGTAAACATGCTTCCAAGTTGCTAAGTAGACATCCAGCTTCTCTTGTAAGTTGCACACACTTCAAATGAGGTTCCCCTCACCTTTGGGAGCCTGACTGTCATGTAGTCTGACAGCAGTGCATCGAGCACTATGCAAACCACTCACTTCCTTGGTCAGTAAAGGAACTTAGAACGAGCACAAAGTGGGGTACCTTTGACAAACAAATCATCTGTTTGTCAAGTTGACAAACAGATGGTTTTAATGTAAAAGCGCTCTGTTTCACTTGAATAGTGGTTGTGCGCTTTTCTTTAGTTGTGGCTTGTCTAAAGAAAGGGGCACGGCCTCCATGAATGTGAAAGCCCCGCATGGGCGCTAGTAAACAAAAAGCAAACAAAAAAACAAGTAATCTGTTATACTTCAAGCGGAACACAGTGCTAAAATAAAGAAAGAAAGAAAGAAAGGAGGCCGCTATAGTTAAAGCGGAATGCCATTAGTAATTATAATTAAAATAAAAGCGGGCTGCATACTACGACGTAGTGGGTGGTATAGGGGCAAATCATTAAACAAAATAGTGGTCACAGCAGTGCTGCAATGTCGTCCCCCAGTACTAAAAGCAGCAGTGCTTCACACTTGCACTGCACCTCCCCCACCTCCCCAGAGGGCTGGTACTAGAAAAATTGGCAGAGGTGCATTTGGTTACCCAGTCTGGCCCTGCACAGAATCCAGGGATGGAGGCATCTAGGTCAGGAGGAAGTGAAAGTGACAGGGAACCCATACATGGGAGCAGACCCTTGAAGTGCTTCAGTGGCAAGTGACACTTGCACTGATTCAGGGGCTGGTTGACCTCAGACAACCATAGGAATGGACGCTCAACATCCTGTGATTTGGAGCAAATCACTTCATCTCCCCGTGTCTAACAAAAAATGAATGTGTCCTTGTGTAACGGAACTGGTGCTCCTGAAAAAGCTCTCTGATACTTTCAAGTCAATTTCATACATATAAAACTACGATAAAAATGAAAATAGGACTATATGTAAACATGTATTGCATGCCAGATGGGTCTGCCAGATTCACAGGTAATGCGGAAACATAGATTTGTGATGCAGTGGTGGCATTGCGTGTTTTGCAACACAGGATTATGACTATCAGGAAGATGAGACAAAAGAGGCAGATGTTGCACGTAAACTCAAGGATCTTGAGACAATTGTAAGGTTTGCAAAGTGACACCATGTCTGCACTGAAGGAATTGTGTGATTTCATGAGTACCAGGGAAACAAGAACAATGGTGCACAACAATTTATTTATTTATAAAGTTTTATATAGCGCTAGCTAGACCAGTGGGTATCAGAGCACTTTATGTACACAAAGGAAAAGAAAATAATTGCATAACATCACAGGACATGAGGATGCATAAAGATATAAGAAAAGACATAATACTTATGTATCCAGTGAGGGGAGAAATACGCAGGTGGTTGACACAGTCCGATAATCACCATCCTGTAAGGTCAGGGTGAGGGGGTAGTCCATTAGGTTATTGATGCCTAGGTTGGTTGACTTGATTGGTAAAGTATTGTTTTAGGAGAAGGATTTTCAGGTCCTTTTTGAAGAGAGAGAAGGAGGGATTGCATCTGAGGTCAGTAGGGAGTGCGTTCCACATCCGGGTACGTTACCAGAGAAGGACTGGCACTGGGTCATTATGTTTTTCAGTTTCGGAGGGATGAGAAGAAGTGAGTTGGTGCTTCTCAGAGTTCTGGATTTTCCTGCTTTTACTAATTTGCTGTTTAGGCAGTTGGGGGAATCGGGCGCATAGGGCCTTGTGTGTGATGCAGGCCAGTTTGTAAATACATCTACCTTCCAGTTGAGAGCGTTGAGGGTTGGTGAGATGTGTTCAAATCTTTTTACATCAGTTATGAGTCGAGCTGCCATGTGAAGTACTGAGCTTAGTGGGGCTAGGTGAGCTTTTGGTGACCCTGTTAGGATGGCGTTTCCATAGTCCATTTTAGAAAGGACTTGGGATTGTACAATTGTCTTGAGATCCTCTTGAGGAATGAAAGGTTTAATTTTCTTGAGGTGTGTTAGAAGTAAAGCGCACTTTTTGCAGAGTTCTTGATGTGGTGCTTCATTGACAGGTTCTTGTCCAGGGTAATGCCTAGTGACTTTACCGAATCAGATAGGACGAGGCAGCAGTTTAGAGCATCAAGCTCATTGAGCCAGTTTTGAATTGGTCGGTGGTTACTTTTCGGAGAGAACAGACTTAATTCCGTTTTGTCCGCGTTCAGTTTTAAGTGGATTGCGTTAAACCAGGTTTGGATCTTGGTTAGCGTGATGTTGAGGTGTTGGATGTCATTGGGTGATTTGATTTTGTAGTATATTTGTGTGTCATCTGCATATAGGTGGTATTGAACCCCTGCTTCTTTCTGCAAAGGGTTCCATGAAGAGATTGAAGAGGGATGGTGAGAGGATCGATTCTTGCGGGACCCCAAGTTTGACTCGTGTTGGTATTGAGAGGCAGAAGTTGATTTTAATCTGTTGCGAACGGTGCTGAAGGAAGGACGTGAACCATTCTAGCACTGTGCCGTTAATGCCAGAGCGCCTCTTCCGAGTCTCAAGTAAAGCTTGATGGTTTATTGTGACAAATGCCACTGATCAGTCAATAAGGATGAGGAGACAGGCTTCACCTTCATTTAAGGCTCTGTGGATATAATCTGCAATGTTGAGCATCGCTGTTTCAGTGCTGCAATCTTTCCTGAAACCCAACTGAAAGGTGTCGAGGAGGTTGAAGTCATCAATATGTTTGTTAAGTTGTTGGAGAATGCACTTCTCCAATGTTTTAGCTAGGAATGGAAGGTTGGAGATAGGTCTGAGGTTGCCGAGCTCGTTGGGGTCGGTCCCTGGTTTCTTGAGTATAGGTGTGATTTGTCCTAGCTGAAGGGAGACTGGGACACAACCTGATGTGAGAGAGGAGTTGGGAGTCGATGATTTTTGTCCAGAAAGGGGTAATGATGTGGTTGAGTTTTTTTACTATTGTGGATGGGAGGGGGTCCATAGTGTGAGAGGTAGGCTTTAAGCTTGAAAGTATATTGAAGACTTCGATTTCCGACATGAGTTCGAAGTTCGACCAATTAGTGTAATTTTTCAGTTGGAAGTGGGCCTGGTTGTCCGTGGTATGATTTCGAACTGTTTGGTCAAGGGTGGCTAAAGGGGGGTAAGTTGTGAGGGTGGGAGGATTGGAGGTTTGGATGAAGGATTGCTTAATTTTTGCAACTTTATCTGTGAAGAAGCTGGCGATTTCTGCGCATTGATCTTTGGTAGCTTTTATTTCTTGTGGGGGTGTGTTGTTTGTTTGACTTTTGACAATGTTGAAGAGTTCTCTGGATCTATTCTTCGCCTGGTCTAGTTGGCTTCAGAAGAAAGTGGTCTTTTCTCCTAAAATGTGTTTTTTGTATACCAACCGTGTTGATCTAAGTTGCACTAGGTTAAGAGTCGAAGGGTTTAGTCACCAAGTCATTTCTGATTGTCTGAGTTGTCTTCTTTCGTTGTTCAGATCCACGTTGAACCAAGATTTAGATTTGATAGATCTCAAATGTTTGAGTTTGAGTGGTGCTACTTGATCTAACACCTCTGACATTGTGGAATTAAAGTGGGCTGTGAGGTCATCGGCCGTCATATTGGAGGGCTGGGGTAGTAGATGGGCATGAATCCTGGATTCCAGTTCGGTTATGGGGACTCCTTTGATGTTCCTGGTCCAGTGCTTAGATTTATCAGGTCGTATGGGTTGGTTTCTGACATGTGTGTCAATATTGAACAGTATGAGGTGGCGGTCAGACCAGTCAATGGGAGAAATCGAACTCAAAGAAACCAGTTCGTTTTTGGTGATGATCGTATCCAGAGTTGCTCCTTTGATGTGTGTTGGTTCATTGCAGAGTTGTTTCAGGTTGGTAATTTCAAGCAGGTTAGAGAGGTTCTGGGTTGTAGTGTCTTCTGGGTTGTTCCAGTGGATATTGAAGTCACCCAGGAACACGTCTTCTGTGTCTGTTAGGGAGAAACAAGGTATTAGGTTGGTTAGTTCTTCAGCAAAGAGGGTACGTTCCCCAGGAGGATGGTAGATGGTGTGAAATTTGATAGGCATGGTACCTTTGACTGTAAATTCAACACATAGGTACTCCAGAGTCAGGTATTCTGTGGATTTTAATCTGGTAAATTGCATTCCTTCTTTATGAATGATAGCTAGGCCACCACCAGTTTTGATTGGTCTGTCGTGTCTGATGATGATGTAGCCTGGAGGGGTGATAAGGTCTAGGATGGGGGTAGAGTGGTCATTGAGCCAGGATTCTGTGACGAATGCAATGTCTATTTCTTCCACGAGTATAACTACAGCAATATCTGTGGCGTGTTGTACGGCTGATCTACAGTTGAGTAGCATGCACGATAGAGGACGGGGCGCGTCTGTGTTGGTGTGTGCAGTATGTGTAGAAGTGTATTGAGCAGGGGGTCTGGGTGAGAGGACAGGTCTAGGGATTCTATTAGTGCTAACTAAAACTGGGATTGCAAATGGGGCCGAGTTCTGGCTAATTTCGAGGTAAGAATCATTGATATCATCTGCTTCTCGTTCTGAAATGGGGCGGAGAGCTCGGCTAGGTCGATGAGCCTGATTCCTCATAGGATTGGTGGGCCATGGGGTGCACAGTGGGGCCATGGAAGAGGCTGTATGGGGGAATGTGTGTAGTTACCCGGAGTGTGTGAGCAAGGTGGCTTAATCCGGTTGGGAAGGTCTTGCTGTAGGTGTAGAATATTTGCTGCTAGGGAGTTTATTTTCGGCTCCATTCGGGTCAGTAGCTGGGTAAGTGTGCTGAAAGGGCATATTGCCTTTGTCGGGAGCAGTGTATGACTAGGGTCTGTAGAAGAAGAGGGTACTAGGTTGTGGGATTGAGTGGCATCATAGGGATTAGGAGTGGTGATAGATTGGACGTGAGGAGTTGGGTCGCTGTTGCTTCTGGTCAAGAGGTTAAGCGGAGGTGTTGTGGGACATTGGTCAAAGGGAGGGGAGTGAGCAATGGTAATGAGGAAGTCCGTGTCCAGGGGATTGGCAGGGTGATTGGAGATGGGGGCGGTTTGGGCATGTTGCAGAGGGCCGGGAGGGAAAGAGTGTGAAGTGGTTTGAGGGAGGTCATTGTCTGAAGGATTATCGCTGACGTTGGGTATGGAGATGGTTTGGGCAGGAGGTGTAGGGACAGTAGTGGAGTTGTTTTCAGGGGAGAGTCGGGTCTCCTGAAGTCGAGGTGGGGGTGCCTGTAGTGGGTTCAGTAACAGGAAAACTGTCATTTGAGTCCGATCTGCCTAGTTCAGGGTCAGCCTTGCAGTGTTTATTAACTGTGCGTTTGCTGGGCCTGGTGGTATCAGCTGAAGCCATTGTAGAGGGTGTGCGATGGTAGATGTCCATAAGTTGTAACGTGGGTCATCCGGGGAGGGAGATTGGGTCGATTCCAGGTTTTCTGTCGGGTGGGGGGATTGGGTTTGATGGTACTGATGGGTTAGAGAAGAGAGTAATGTTGGGAAGTGCTGATCAAAAATGGTGAGGTGCGGGTCAGTGGCCTGTATGAGAATGTTTCATATTCTGAAGAAATTGTGAGTTCCACTTTAAAGGTAGGGGAGACTGTTGTGAACATTTTTTCGCCATAGGGAATATTAACTGATTTGCTGACTTGAAAGTGAAGAAGGAAGGTGTTTTTCCATTTAGTCAGACGATTTGTGTAAAAGATGAAGTTAGTTTTCATCTTGCCATTAGTCGCGGTGTGGTAGTTGTCTACTATAAATGTTTCCGGGTGCTGTTTTAAGGTACTGTGCTTTAGGCTCTTTTTAGCATTACTGGTCAGCTTTTCTGGGACTTTATGGACCATGAGTTGGGTCCGTAATGTACAAGTTTAGGGCTCCGGGTGGGGTTTGGCTGGTGCATAGTTAAAGAATGAGAGATTCAGTCTCTATATGAATCGATAGGAGGAGAGGTTAGTTGCGCATTTGTGTCTTGTTGCGGTGAATGGTTGAACTAAATAATGAGGCAAGTGCCAATTATAGATCAATCAGAGATGGTTGCTATCTTCTTTGTACAGAGGTTGTACCCTTTTTCTATTTCCATGCAAGAGATAAAAGGTCATTCCATGTATGATTATGTAGGGTTAGGCATCTCGCGCCTGTCTGTGATGGCCATTTTGAGGTCAGGCATCCCTTGTCTGGGGTGGAATGAGAAAATGTATATACTTGGGGTTGTGAATGGTGTTTTTATTGCGCCCACCTAATATGTTCCTCAATTCCTTTGATTTAGATGAAGAACTATTGCACAAAACCATAAATAATCAATGCTTAATGAAGATTTATAGCCTTCCATTCATCTGGTGTGATGAAGGGCTAGTGGGAAAGTGCCCATGCCAAGATGACCGTTGGTTTTCCTTCTGTCCTCCTTCTATTTTTCTAAGAAGGAGGAATTGGGGAGTCTCTCTTCTTTTCCAATGTATCATGCATTGCAGGAGACTTTAAGATGGCTGATCCGGCTTACATATAGGGGACAAGTTTGACTATCGTGGGAATTTGGATAATTATACCAGCTGTCAACTGTCCCAAGTGTGCCAATAATGCTGAAAGACTGATGGTCCTCAAAGATTAAATCCTCGTCTGATCCGCCATTGAAAGGGGGCATGACTGAAGGGTTTTATGCAGTGCATCGGTCCTCATCATCCGTAAGACCGTTTCCACTACTCCCTGGGGCTGTGTAGCATAGTCGGGGCGAGAACCGATCACTTGGCGATGCGGTCGGCAGCTGTAAAGGCGCAAACGGCTCCAGTGTGGCCAAATCGGATGCGTCCATTACCAGTGCTCATATGCATAGAGCCGACTCATGCAGTGGGCGCAAGCAGCTTCGATACAATGAATGCTGCCAGGCGAGACCGGGCCGAGAGGCAGGCCGTGCTGTCTCCGCTCAATCAGGGCTAAATGTCCTCCCCTCAATGCGCTTACCCGTGTCCGCTGGGCAGCCCTTATTTTCCCGAACCAAGATGGCAGTGCGATGTAATCCTCAGCCCCTCTTGTCATATGGGTGTACCTCCACTATAAACGAAGCAGTAAACACCTCACTGCAGGTCAGGGGTGCTCCGCGATTTCTGCACCGGTCGGGCTGGTGGCCTTACTGTCCCTGCTGAGAGCCTTCCTACCTTGCTCCTCCGGAAAGAAAGATGCCGTCCTGCTTCGACAGTCTCCGGTGGCAGACCCAGCAATGAAAGTCGTCCACTTTCCAGGTAAACGCTTCTTCCGGTCTTCCAGATTCCTCTGGAGTCTGAAGAGATCACAGAGCATTGAAAAAGTCTAGACTGGGGTTTACCGGAAAGGGTACTATTCCCAATAATGCACCCTCCATAACCTAATTGCGTCACAGCCAACACCGTTGGCACAGGGCATGAGAAATTGTTGTGGAAACGCTGCTGCTGGACGAGGCTTGTAAAGCTTTAAAGTGCGCTGTTAAAGGGAAGGCCGATAATTTGGATTCTAAAAGCCACTGATTATGTTTGAAGAACACCATTGCAATGCAATTAGTAGTAGGTAATCATCATGGTTGATGCTTACTTAATACTGATTTTGACAGTGGAGATACTATGATGTAGAACCGGGTCATTTGAAATTGCAAAAAAGCATTTTTAAATGGACAAAAGCCAATCTCGATTCAGTAACTTGCTACTGAATCAGAATTTGGGTTTGCGATTCGGCAGTTGGAAGGGGCGTGTTAAGGGTGTCTCTTCCAAATACATGAATACATACCATTGAGAATTGGTATTTGGAAGGGACGCTCTAAACATGCCCCTTCCAAATACTGATTTACAGGTGTATGCATTAATGTTTGTGACTAAATAAATGAATTACGGTTGCAAAACATTAATATTCTACTGACCACTGAACGGTAGTGGTAACCGTTCGCAAATGGGAATGAGTCTCCAAGTGACCACTTCATCTTTAAGAATTAAAAACTATATTTTTTTTAAGAGCAGGAAAAGTGCTACTCTTAAAAAATGAAAGTTAAAAGTAAACGTTTTCTGGGTGTATTTCAAAGAAAAAAGTTTGCTTTATTAAAAAACGATAACCCACATGGTGGTCTGCTGATGCCAAATTCCTAGAGGTGATACCCCGAAACCGGTCTTAGGATGCTTGTTTCTGGTGAAGGGAGGACCTGGCCTGGCAGCTCAGGCTGGACTGCTTCCATGGGGTGCAGGGAAAAGACTGATTTGCATATGGCTGAGCCCAAACTGGAATGTTGGGGTGAGCAAATAAACAATGGATTTAGGCCCAGATCTCTGACTGGGGATGAGTATTTGTCATTGTTCAGTATTCCATACATCAATTACTCTTTTTCCATTGTCACTGCAAGTAGAAAGGGTATGCCCAGGCCTGGATCCAGCGCTCAATATGCCACTAAGCTATCCTGGTTCATGAGGGGTGATACCCTGAAACAGGTCCTAGGATGCTAGTTTGTGATTCAGGGAGGACCTGGCCTGCCAATTTGGCCTGGACTGTTCCCATGGGGAGCAGGGTCAAGACTGTTTTGCATGTGGCTGGGTCCAAACTGGAATGGTGTGGTGAACAAAAAGACGATGGATTTAGGCTCGGATCTCTGACTGGGGGTGTTTGACATTGTGTACCATTCCATCCATCAATTTATGTTTTGCGTGATTCCTAGTGATCACAAATTGTCATCTACATCATTAATATTAATGAGGTAGGTCGATTTGCGACCCCATGTGGCAATCACTGTTTTAAAAAATATACTTTAGTACATTAGGAGTTGGGATTTCCAAATTGCGATTTGGTAGGAATCGTAATTTGGAAATTGCTAATCCTCATTTTTGAACATATATCCCTAACTTATATATAGGAAGAGGGATGAAGGGCTTGAGAGAAAAGAGGGGCTCTGCATCATATACAAGGCAGAGTGCAGACATGGAAGAGGAAGAATAAGAGTACAGGTTACATCCCTCTCTACAAAAGGAACGCAAATGGTCGGTGTGAATCGTACAAAACACATCAGCGGAAATATTTCTACATGAGAGGCATTCGCCGGAATGGAATTGACATTGTTGAAATACCATTCATTTGGACGAATGTAAAGAAACAGATTCATGGAGAAAAGCTACCCAGAACAAGTGAGTTTCTCTTGACATCCTAACATTTTAGATATTCCCCTTACTGTACAAATTACCAGACCTCCCTACTTCAACAGAGAGTGGGATTCAGATAATGACAAACGGCAGAAAGACAACCATTTTGAAATGATTGATGTCAAGGTCCCCAACGTGGAAAGTAACAGCTAATGTATCAGCTATGTATTTTAGCTGTCAACAGAGCAGTGCATGGTTTGGCTCACTTCCAAGACCACAAAGCTGTTTGGACAGAGACATCCTCACTGCAAAAGGAAGAAGGTGGAGTAAAATAATATGATCCTTTAGGCTTTTACACATGTAAATTTTTTTCGTACATTTTCGAATTACTGTTATTAGATACACCTCACCAAATAAATAAAATAATAAAATAAATATGGTAATACTAAAATTGACTACAACTGAAACAAAGTTTGTTTTTCAGTGAATATTAAAAGGCATCTTGTTAGAATAATTAGTGAATCTTATACCACATTAGCTTCTATCATAATGAATTACAATAAGGTCTTACAGTGTGCAGGCATGGGGAGTGACTCAAACAAAAAGCATGTATCCATACAGTTTAATAACAGTCCAGGTACCACTAGTGACGCCGATGGGCCAATTCACACATTATGGCTATGTTTATACACATTGCAACTAGGCTGGCTAAAATTAGAATCACGGTGCAGTAATTGGCGTAATTTTGGTAATTTCACGTAGCAAAATGCACACAAACATTACCGAGATCCCACCGTAATTCCAATAGAAGCCCATGTTGACACCAGAACATGGGCTTCTATGGGAATTCTCTGCGGCATATTATCAAGCCCATTATCGCCGCTTTAGCAGCAGTTTTCTGCCGCTAAAGCGGCGATCATTTTAACGCCGTTTCTTGATAATATGCCTCTTAGTCTTACTTCCTTCAAATCAGCTTATGTGTCATTGCAAACTAATACAAAAACAGCCAAAGCGAGTCTGAAGACTGTTTTATAAACCAGCAACCAAGGAATATTCTCACTGCAGGGAACATATGGCTGTGGGGAAAAGGGACTTGGAGTCAGGGAGACGGGTACCAGCACATAAGAACAGAGGGAACCTCACCACTGAGCAACATTGGGCCAGGGAAAATCAGACTCAAGAGCTCAACATTATTGCACCCAAGAGCACAAGAGGAATTGAAAGATGGGGATCGTCAAAATAAATTGGAGACTGAAAAGAAACATATCATAAAATTCCATGGTTTGTTGTACTCCTGGAAATGAGAGTCAAGGGGGTGATTCGCAAAGCTAATTTTACATGTGAGTAAATTTACACAATATGGTTACCCAAGCTTGATTTAAAACTCTTTATTATGTTTCACTATAGATCTTTACTGTTGTAGTACAGAAGCAATCCATGTTGTATTCACTGAGGGATGAACAATGCTTCTTGGCGGTGACAGGAGGAATGAAGAACGGGTGGTATCAAAAGTGAATGAGATTGCAAACACTTTTGAAACAAACAATTAATGACAATTGGGGTCGTTAAACAGGAGAAAATCCAAATTGTAGCTACCAAGGATGTTTGCAGGGGGAACATGACAAAGCTTGAATTTATGAAACAATTCATAGAGATAATTTATGTTCTCCTTTTTTTTTTTTAAATCGCTTATGCGTTTCTTTTCTATTCATTGGCTTTTGGGAGAATCAGCAACTTTTTAATTTATCCTTCGGTGATGTTTAAAGTGCAAAAATGTCTCTAGGCAGCCTTGAGTGTTTAAAGGTTTACGAGAAGCGACTGCTATTATGCCATGTTCTTTTACTAGTATTCTTTCTCCAGAATAAAGCAGACAACTTCAACGGATCGGAATAGATGCTATCTGATAACTTTAAAATTTGCATTCCCTTGAAGAAACTCCTTTCCAACTGCTTCATTCAATTTAACAAAGAGGCCTCAGTCGGCTGTTTCACTTGTACTCCAGCAAAGAATATGTTCTGGAATGCCAAAATCGGCTGAAATGTCGACCTAATACCTGGCCAGAGGATGACATCGGTGCTCTGGCACGTTGCTGATACCAAGTTAATTAACCAATCTCAGCAAACAACTGAACCTCAATGATAAGATCAAGAAATGTTGGTGTCACTCGTTGGGGCTTTTAAAAAGGGCCACAAATGTATGCATTTGAAAAACATGTATTTGTGACCAAATATATATGCATATGTTTTTTGACAGAAAAGTAACTTTCATATGCCTTCTCACTATCCATTATTTTTGTGTCATAGTCTGAGGTACAGTATTCTTTCCAAATTTAAATACTTTTGACCAGTGCAGGTAAGCACAGTGGGGCAGTGGAGCGGGGCTGGCAGGGGGGGAATCGACAGACGAAGAAATAGGTTTTATTTATTTAATGTTACCTATTCTGTCGACTGTCGGCTTCCCCCTCCTCCCACCCGGTCCCACCTCACCGCACTTACCTGCGCTGGCCGCGGCTGCTTATGACTAATTGGGGGGCATATTATCAAGGACGGCGTTAAAATGATCGCTGGTTTAGCGGCAGAAAACTGCCGCTAAAGCGGCGATAATGGGCTTGATAATATGCCGCAGAGAATTCCAATAGAAGCTCATGTTCACACCAGAACATGGACTTCTATTGGAATTCTCCAGGGCATATTATCAAGCCCATTATCGCCGCTTTAGTGGCAGAAACTGGCGATAATTTTTAACGCCGTCCTTGATAATATGCCCCACAGTTTTTCTGCTTATCAGACCTGCCGACACTAATGGTGCTACCTGTCATACGATATTGGCTTCTTTCACATGGTCACCTACTGAAGCTCTGCTGACAAAATGAACTACTCTAGAGGTAATGGCGAAATTAAGAGATAGGCACTGATTAGAAATGATGACATGAACCAAGGTTCCTTTAAGTGAAATGAAGTCCCAATGCAGGCCACTGTATAATGACCAAACAGAGGGCGAAGGGAAACTCCTTTTGGTAAGACGTTAGTTGCAGTAGAGCAGAATGACAGCCAATATTTTTTTAGGGGAGTGGAGTGGGAGTCTGGTTGCTTACTAAATCTGGTTGCTTACTGTCTGTCCCATTCATTCCATTTAATGTTATTTTTTTAACTATAGCACTAAGTCTAAAATCTGTACAGAAAATAATGAAACAAGCTTAAATTGCAGTGCTCCACCTTTTGGTATGCTTGGGCGTAATTGATGTGAAATATGGTTAATTACTCTTGAAAGGCTCTTAAAAAATCTGGTCAGGGGAGAATGTTAGCCGCTTGAAAGAGGCTGGAGAGCTTGTGAAATGGCTGGTAAGAGAGGCTGAAGTACTGCAGAGCCCAGGAACTAGATGAAGTGGCGCCAGATTATATGCTGAAAATGAAATCTACCTAGTGAGCATATTGTCTCACACCATTTAATTAACGCAAGTTTGCTTCTACGAATTCTGGCACTAGAACCAAATAGTTCCAATCTATGGAGAGGGCTTATGTAGACGTCCATCACATGTTCTCCTTAGTTTATGTTTGAACTGTGCAGCTACAGAAGGCCTAAAATTCCGTTTAGTGCAAGTGAGTACAGTCATCAAGAAAAGCAAATGGCGTGACGCAGTGTTGGATGGTTTAGTGTGGATTTTGGAGGGGATGTATCCGGTAAAGTATGACGGTATAATGCAGGCAGCATCTCTAGGCACAGTAGGCCCGTGAAGTCGCATCGTGCCCACACCTAGAGAGCCCTTGTGTTATCTGGACCGTGGCTTTGTTGCCTAATCAATTCCAAGTTTCTGAAACTAAAGGTGAGGGGATAATTTAGGCCCCTTATCCTTGACCTTAGGGCTGAATAGGTTCATGATAGGTGTTTCAACACTGACGCAGGGTATAGAAGCCAGGTTCTTTCTAAGCATCATACAGCGATTGCAGATTCTTGGAGGAAACAAGTTAGTTCAAGGAATTGATACCTGCCACTGCCTCCTGCAGCGAAACATGGGGCCCGGGTTCAATTCCATGTGCGTCTTCATTCTGTAAGGTATTATGATTGATTCAATTTATGAAAGTGACCTCTCGCTCTACCAATGTACACATATGTACGTAAGCGGACTAGTTCATTCAGTGTGCCCTTCTACAGGGACTTTAGATGCTGTGATCAAAATGGTCAGCCATTAATGTATGGCATAACAAAATGCATCAGGTAGTCACTTACAAAGCATACTAGTGCCCATCAGTACTCATCTATTCTAGTTTAGTACATGTATAAAAAGACGTTCATTGTTTGTTTTTATTAAACAAATTTTATTTGTCAAATAACACATATAAATCAGAGCTCTGTACCCTAGAGACTTCTGCAGCATCAACAAACACCATTTTGACTTTGACTATTTTCATGTGTATACAGGAAAAAATGAAAAGCAATACAAGTGAAACATTAACAAAGTGGCCCAGCTATGGCCCAACCCCCCCATTGAACTGACGTCCACTCCAGAGCAACAAAAAAAAGCAAGAGCTTTATTTATACAGGTAAAATGTGTCATCACCCATTTAGCAACTTTTCTGCCTCTCACGAATAAAAAGAAAACAAAAGAAGTGAAGGGAAAAGTTAAACCGGGTCAAGGTGCCGGGCCAGCGGAGCAGGCTCTAACTCCAGGCCACGGTAGTCCGCCCAGTGCCTCCAAATTTTAAAGTGCTTATGTGGGCACCCCCATGGCCACAAAGATAGGAGTCTCCAAGCCCATACAGAAGTCCAGGCCGTTCTTCCATGTAGAGATGGAAGGCACCACCGTCGCCTTCCAGGCCCTGGCAATATCCCTTTTAGCTAGGGTAAATCCCAGAAGCATGAGTTGGCGTTTGTAAATATTGCCCCCGATTCCATCCATAACGTGCAGGAGAACCAATTTCGGTGAACAGGGAAGGTCCCAACCCAAAACTTCAGAGAGGCAGGCCATTACCTCACTCCAGAATTGTGCCAATGCGGAACAGTGCCAGACAGTATGGAGCAGGGTACCCTCCTCATGCTCACATTGAAGACACACCAGAAAAGCCACCAAACCTGCGCTCCACAGCCTAACCCTGGTATAATATACACAATGGAGGTATTTGAACTGGATAAGCAGTAAGCTCATCGCAATAGCTGCCCCTCGCGGGGAGGCCAGGGCCTCTGTCCAGTCTTCCTCCTCCATCGGGCCTACATCTCCCTCCCATGTCTCTCTAAGATGCTGCAACGATGGGGACCTATGTGTAACTAGGGATTGATAGATTTTGGGATCTTGTGATGCCGGAGATCCCCCATAAACACCTTTGCCTCCACTGGACTGAACTCTGCCAGCATCTCCAACCCCTCCAAACTAGTGGAAATGGCATGCCGGAACTGTAAATATTTTTAAAAAATTGGGTTTTAGGCATATGGAAGTCTTTTTGTATATCTTGGAAGGATTACAAGACAGGCCCCCGCATAACATCACCCAGGATAGAGATCCCGATATTGTCCAAGTCGCAAAACCCAGGCAGAGCAGCCAACTGCGGCAGGCGCCCATTGTGCCAAAGAGGGGTCTCCCGAGTCAACCTATTCCACCAACCCATACTCCGTAGCGCCTGCCTCCAGATCTGGAAAACAATCCTCGTGGCAGACGGCAGTGAGCGTCTCAACTGTGCAGAATAGGGAATTGTGTGTAGGGTGTGGTCCCCCATGCACCTCCGTTCAACAGCGTATGCCGGATCAGTCTTATCCCCATACCATCATTCGTTAAGGACTAGCAGATGCGAGGCCATGTCGTACGATAGGATATCAGAGGTTGCCAACCCCCACAGTACGAGGACTGAAAGCAGGTCCACAGGGCCACCCTCACCACCCCAGAGAAACTGACCCAGGGCCGCGTTAACCTGACAGAACTACCTGGGAGAAATCGAATATGGATGGTTTTGCAATTGGTACAGCAAGCGCGGGAGCGAAACCATCTTGAAAATGGCCGACTGACCATATATAGATAGGGGCATGTGGGACCAGGTTCTAATATCCTCCCGTACACGGTCCCATATAGACACCAAATTTTTATCCCAGGATACGGTAGGTGAATCCGATAGGAACACTCCCAAGTATTTCATCCCCCCATACACCACCTGCACCGCGGATGCCCAAGAGCCAAGATCCCCTTCTTCACCCAGGACCCAGAGGGTAGACTTTGAGGGTTCATATACAGGGCGGAGGTCTCCCCAAAAATCTGCATGATGTGTAGCAGCTGCGGTCCCGTCCTTTCCAGATTAGTGAGGAAGAACAGCACATCGTCCGCATATAGGGCCATACGATCCGACAGTCCGTGTGCCCATTCAAGACCAGTCACTTGAGCGTTGATCTGCACCCAGGCAGCAAGGGGCTCCATCGCTAACATGAACAAATAGGTAGACAGTGGACACCCCTGTCTGGTGCCCCGTCCAGTGGAAAACGTAGAAGAGACAGAACCCGCCACGTGCACAGATGCGCTTAGATCTGTATATAGTAGGGCTAGATAGGACAAGAAACGAGGCCCTATGCCTAGCCTCTGAAGAAGTGCGAATAGGTATACCCAGCTTAGAGAATCAAATGCCCTGTCCATATCTGCCAGCAAAAGCGCCGCCCCCTACCCCAATCCCCAGACGGTCGCAACAGCGAAGTGTGCCCGGTGAATATTATTACAGGTCGCCCGTTGGGGCATTAGCCCAGCCTGGTCGGGATGAACTAAGGAGGTAATATATGGCCAGAGACGGTTGGCCAATGCCTTGGCCAAAATCTTGGCCTCAACGTTTAAAAGGGAGATGGGGCGGTACGACGCATGTTGATCGGGAGCTCTACCAGGCTTGTGGAAAACCACCACTTCCGCATGTCTCCAGTCACTAGGCAAGGGACCCCGTTCTCTGGCCTCTTCCTCCACCTTGCGGTATTGGGGACCCAACTGCAAGAAAAACCATTAAAAAAATTCATTCGGAAAACCATTTGGTCCCGGGACCTTTCCGGGGTGCAGGTCCCCTAGGGCGGCTCCCAATTCGTCCTCCGTGAGTGGGCGATCTAACTCCACACTTACTTCGTCTGAAAGGGCTTTAGGCAGAAGGTCATCTAAGAAGCGGCCTATCACCTCTGCCGATAAGCATTCCTTGGGGGCATAGAGATCTGCGTAATACGTGGCAAAGCTCTCAGCAATAGCCGAGGAGTCTGAAATGGGTATCCCATCTGGTCCTACAATACTAGGGAGAGCCTGGGGGCAAAGTGACTGTGCAGCAACTTGCTAGATTTATCTCCCTGCTACGGGTCGCCAACCATGCCTGGCGAGCCTCATCTAGTAGGAGATGCAAATAACCCTGTTGCGCTAGCAGCAATTGGCGATGAACCTGCCGCCCACCATCCTCCCTACTGCGTGCCTCCAGCCCAAGAATTTCAGCTTCTGCTCATAAGAGGGACTCCCTGTGCGTTCTACGGGCTGCCGTACAGAAGGAAATATTCACCCCACAAATTGTGGGCTTCATTGCCTCCCAAAGAGATTCGGCCCCCGTTACTGAGACGACATTAAATGTCAAATATTGATCGATGGTGTCTTCCATATGTTCCCTATAGTCCTCCTTCTGGAGGTTCCAGGCCGAGAGGCGCCACCTAAAAGACCCATGTGCCGTACCCGCCCATATAGTGATGGCCATCGGCGAATGGTCTGAAAACCCACGAGGAAGAATATCGGCTGCCACCACCCTGCTGTCAACCGCCCAGGGAACAAATAAGTAGTCGATGCGGGAATATAAGTCATGTACTGCCGAGAGGTAGGTGTATCCCTGTGTTGTGCCATGTAGCCTACGCCAAGGGTCCACCCAGCCAAGGCCCATCACAAGGGAATGTAGTTTGGTAGGGCATCGAGCCTCCAGTGAACCTCCACCGATCTCTGGCCGCATCCATCACATCGTTCCAGTCCCCACCCACAACTGCCAAGCCATTGGGTAGATCCGCCCACAAGGTCACAAGCCTCTCCACCAACCCCCAGGACAGTGGTGGGGGGCGTATACACTCCCCAGTACCAGAATTTCGTCACCCACCATACCCTGCAAGAACAGGTACCTGCCCTGAGTGTCCCCCCATGTCTTAACATGCGTGTATGAAACCCGGCGATGGATCAGGACTGCGACTCCCCGAGACCCCCTCACGAACCCTGAGTGGAAGACATGAACATAGCCAAAGAGTTAAAAGCAAAGCGCCTTCGTCCCCATGAGGTGCGTCTCCTGCAACATTAGAATGTCTGCGTGGGCGCGCTTTACCTGTTTAAGGATAGCCTCGCATTTAATCTTGTCAAGCGCACCTTTGACATTCCAGCTGATTATCCGAAGGGACCCAGGAAGATATTGTGAACTACCCAACATAGCTGCCATTGGAGGGCTCTATACAGACCAATGACACAGATGACATCATACAATAAGCGCGAGATGACTCTGAAGTAATGTAAGACAGTGCAATCGAAGAACGAAAAAACCCCCAAAACAACCCAACAATTCCCCCCCCACCCTATACCTCAATAACAGTGAAGTACCTGTCGTGGCAAGCAGAGCAGACTGACCCCAACGGGAGGTCCCACCCCTCACCCACCAATGGATCCCCAACTTACAGCCCATTGTCTGCTGGCGCTCACTCTGTTCGTTAAGGTCCCACAGAGATACCGGCCTTCTTCTGTTCTTCTTCGGTCGAAGCAGCATACCGGAGACCCTGAGATCATAGTCCCATCCATCAGCTAGTCCGCTGACTCATGCTGCCGTGAGGCCGACCCTGCCCGAGAGGAGGCACCGCATGACCGAGAGCGCCGTCTGGACCTGGAGCGCCTGGTACCCCTCCCCTTCAATTTGGGCTGATTCCGGGCCACCCCGTTCAAGGAAGAGTCAGACTCCCTCCCGGGTGGTGTGTGGGGATGCAGCCGCACTGTCTTATCGGTCCACAGGAACACCTCCTCCGGTGAGTCAAAGAAGTGAGTACAGGATCGATACACATTACCCGCAACCTGGCTGGATAAAGCAAAGCATAGGGAAGTTTGAGCTCTTGGAGGCGGGCTTTTGCCGCCAGGAAGGACTGCCTCCGCTGCTGAACCAATTTTGTATAGTTTGGAAAGTTCAGAATGTGGGCATTGTCAAATAGTAGTGGTTCTTTGGCCCTAGCCTGCTTCAGGATAGCGTCTCGATCAAGATAATTGAGCAAATTTGCAATGATGGGCCTCGGGCGAGCTCCCGCTGGGGGCTTCTGCATTAAGGCCCTGTGGGCGCACTCCACCACAAAACATTTGGATAATGACTCCCGGGGAAGCCAGCTCTGCAGCCACTGAGTAAGGAACCGCTCCATATCCCCATCCTCGCATCCCTCTGGAAATCCAACAAAGTGTAGATTGTTGCGCCGAGCCCTACCCTCGGCGTCCTCCATTCTCGATGCTAGTCCACGTTGGGAGGTCTCCAAAGAAGTCACCCGCTGCTGCAGGGTGGCAACTACATCTTCCACTCCCGAAATTCTTGTTTCAGTCTCAGTGATGCGTGCAACTGCATTCCGTAGGTCCTGCCGCAACAGCATGACGTCAGAGCCAACTGCCCCAATTGTGGCATCGAGAACGTCCCTGGACTGGGTGATAGCAGCCATGAGAGCGGCATTGTCGGGCACATCTCCATGCATCCCCCTGATGCCACTGCAGAGGCCCCCGGGCCCGTGAATTTGTCGATCGTGCTCTGCTTGGCCGATCCTCCCCCTGGCTTATCTCTCGTCATGGCGGGCAGCGCACTTCCCCACGCCTTGGACAATATACTGCTTGTGGCCAGCATAGCACCATCAGGATATGAGAGACCGTCTAGTCTGGTCAGAAGCAGCAAGAGTATGGGAGCACGGCCCAAGCGGCCCGACTTGACCGCCAATCACAACACCATTGACGAGGAATACAGGAGAGGGTCAAGGAATCCAGATCCACTAGGGCCGCAGGCACCGACCACGCCCGTCTACCAGGCCACTCCTCAGCCCCAGGGACCCCTCTCACCGCCGGCACCAAGTCAGAAATCAGGGAGGATCCCCACCGGCCCTGCTCCACCTCCCTGCGGACCCCTCACACTAGGGCTGCCGCACTGTAATGGCCCAATGGAGAGGTCTGGACTGGAGCCTCGCTGCGTGCCGACGCAGCCCAACCGGTCACCCGTGCAAGGAGAACACACCACCAACCAGGAGGGGAGCAGATGGTCTCTCGCCGGGCACCAAGGATCCATAGGTACCCGAAGGAGCACAACGGGTCAGGTCCTCCGTCAGAAGCCCCAGGAGACGCTCGCGCAGCCCGACTGATCGCCGATGCAGGCACTCCGAGCAGCGGGAGGAAGGGAGCACTATGCCGGGCACTTGCCGGGCGGCAGGATGCGTGAGCGGGCACGCCCTTTACCTTGCCCAAACTTTGGGCCACGTGTGTTCGCACCACAGCACCTCCAGGCGGCACCCCCCGCAGCCCTACAAAGCCGCCAAACCCCCTGATTAGTTTCGTGCAGGGGGGAAGGCAGAGTCACCTGGATAGTGGGAGAAGCCCGATAAGTGAAAAGCCCCGATCTCTGAGGGCCCCGGAGGTTGCTTGCGAGGCTCAACAAGCCGCCGATGCGAGGATGTTGATGGGTGAGGGGGAAGTTAGGCACACGCTGAAGTCCAACGGAGAGCCGCTGGCACCAGCACGGTTCGGGATCCAAACAAGGACCGGCGGCTCACCAATCCTGCCGCGCGCACCCCCAGCGCCTCTCCCTCAAGGTCCGACACAGCCGCCGATCAATGAGGCTCGCCCTGTAGATGCTGAAGAGGCGGGGAGGCAGCCAACCCAAAGCAGGAGATGCCCGGCCTCGAGGCACCCTCCAGGAATTAACCAGCCTCACCCACGCAGCATGCCAGCCCAGCAGCCATGGCGCCCCCCTCCACCGGGGGACCCAAGGTAGCATCTTAATCCAGATCTCGGCTCCCACGCCACCCACAGGCCCTGCCTTTGGCCATCTCCACTCTGCCACTCCAGGCCACGTCACGGGTCAGGACTCAGCCCAAGTGTGCAGCGCCAGTTCGTGTTAATCCCAGGGCAGCTTTGAGGCGTAGAAACAGACAGGAGAAGCAGGATATTGAAGGACAAAGGTCGAGGCTGTACCGGGCTCACTTAGCACACGTCCGCCATGGTGGCTCGCTAAGCCACGCCCCCGGCATTCATTGTTTTATTTTTTTGAAGATGTTATTATGTTTTTGAAAGCATGTGTTTCTTTACCTTTCTTATGTTGCTACGGAGTTGGTATTTAGAACCATTTAAAACCAAGTCATTGACTTAAATCCCCTCATCGTCCATATGGACCCTGGGGAAAAAAGTCCCAGAGGGAAAGGGGAAATGCCTCGCTAAGCTGGACTCAGTCCAACGATATGCTTTTTATTAATTTCTAGATAAATTTAGAGTTTTATATAGCCTGAATATAGCTTTCAGTTTTGTTAGCGAACCACCTCATTTTGAGTTGGGTTATGAGGTGATGCTTAAAAATGGTAATTCGTTTACAGACAATATTATACTTGAACAAAACAATACCCTTCTTTACCACTATTTTGGCTATCTCTATATGCGGTAATTATCGTTAAGAATGGCTCAGTGAGTTGAAAGCTTCCCTCTGAATCATGCTTTGTTTTGCAGGTGATGAGATTGAATCCTGGCAATGCTGTCTCAGCCTTCCATTGATCTAAGCATGCTAAATCAAGTACCATTTATTTTGGGTTCATACTGTCACCTGTTATTCATAGCCCTTACGAGTTGTGTGAAGCACTATAAACAAACAAGTTGTTAATGATTGTTGTCTTCGTAGCTGTTGCGTTCATAAATGGCAAAACAGTCTACTGATCAACTGTAACAGGTCAGTGTTGCAAGTCATGCTTCTTAGGGGTCGCTTTCCCATCAAGTGAGATTACTTAATAGAACTGTAGAATATAGATATTTATTTTAATTCCTTTTCAGGTCTCGCCTACGCAGCGCGCTTGCGTTGCATAGGAGGAGACCTTTAGGAATAGATGAGCTTTTACGTCCAAAAACGTGCACGCTTTGCATTGCTTTCAATGGCAACGCCTGCACGTTTGGCGATTTCCTTGTGGGAGTGAGCTTTGGTGACATCTGTTTGTAATTAACTTTCAAACAGATGGTGCCCCTGCTTGCTCACGCAAGGGAAACGCTGTGTGTGCTCCCAGCCGCACTCCCCCCACCCCTCCCACTTGTTAGTCCGTGGGCTACGCCGAGAGGTTTTTTTTTTTCTATTTGTTCTGTTTGCTGTTATTTTTTACAGCACGTGCAAGTTTGTACTTGTTATGTAATCCTGTTGCCTTCCCGAATTTGGCGCCTGTTTTTGGAGAGAGAAAGGATTAGAATTACTCCTTTCACTGTAATTACCAGGAAAACGCAGGCGGATCTGACACTGAAAAGTCCTTTTCCTCTGCCGTTTTTTCTGTTCCAAAATAGCTAAGTGCAGGAACTCATCCACAGTGGTTAGCTTTGGGATCAGCGGCTGCAGACCCCCTCGGGCTCGGGTTCCACACAGAATTGGGAAGCACTCATGCACGTTTAGAGGTCGCATGTTAGGACCATGTCGATAGGTTAGAATATGTCAAATACCTGAAGAGGTTGCTCTTGCAGCCTTGATGTTAGGGTACCAGACATCCCCACCCTGCCCCCGCGTTTACCCACAACCCCTATCCCCGTTTGTGCACAGGCAACAATTTTAAAGGAGAAAAGGTGAATGTAGTCATTGCAAAGCATGGTCTGTCATAAACTCACAATCATTATTTTCTCACTCCTTTTCTACTTTGCCCTCTATGTGATTTCTTATAGAGTTTTGAGGCCTGGCTTTAATGCCCAGCTGCCTGCAAGACACATTTTTACCAAATACTTTGAAATATACACATAGTGGGTACTGGCTGCCGCCAAAGGAATCGTTTTCTGTCACTTGTTGCTATTAACTGCTTGGTGTATCATTTCGCCTCCTGTAGAGTGCTTGCATTGCATTTCCTTAGATACTATTTTACATTCCAACAATGCTCTGAATCATCACATATACAGGGGCATATCAGCAAGCAGGCGATAATAAATTATCGTCGCTTTTGCATCCGTTTTCGGACGAAAAGCAGCGATAATTTTTTCGCCTGATCAGCAAGGTCACGCTATCGCGTGAAACCTTGCCTGAACGCCATTTCCCTTAACGCCCATCTTTGCATCTCTAATGAGATGCTAAGCGACATTTCTCCTATTATCAAGCCTCACGCAAAGCAGTATAGCGACAAGAAAAGTAGCGATAACCTCTGTTACCGCTACTTTCCTTATGCCTGCTTTGAAACTGACTTAGCCATGATATCCTATGGACGGTGGATCTCATGGCTAAGTATGTGAGGCCCTTTCAGCAAGCTATCGCCAAAAGTTGTGTGATTATCGCTGGATTTCCAGCGATAATCGTACATTTGGCAGCTTGCGCTCTGAATTTTATCGCTTTGGAGATAAGCGTTGGTAATAGCACGCTATCTCCGCGATAAAATTCAGAGTTGGCCGGCGATAATTATCCTCATGCTAAGAGCGCTGAGCGATAATTATTGCCAGCCCTTGCTGATATGCCCCACAATTCTTTATCTCCGGTTCAGTGTATACAGAAATCAACTGGTTGATTTCTACTCTGCTGAAGACTTTCTTAATCTTTTACTCAGGACTTAAAAAAGCAAACCACACCCATTAGCTTTGACAGTGCTAGTTCTGCAGAGTGGCGGCTGGCATGTAAGGAGGGTGGTGAGTGGGAAGGAGAGGGGACACAAATAAACAAGCTTTGGCATAGCCAATAGGTCTTGCTTTTGGCACCTTATAAGTGTTTAGCCATGAAACAGTTGATGTTGCTGCACTAAGGATATTGTGCTGCATAACTAAATACTTATAAGGTCCCAAAAGCGAGACCTATTGGCTATGCCAATGCTTGTTTAATTTATTCTTGGATTATCCATTTTCAGCTATCCCCACCAGGAAAGTTACAATGTGTAAAGTTGCTTCAATTATGCTAAAGAGGAATAATAATCAAGTGCTCACTTGCCATGATGTTGCTTCCTGTGATATCAGCAGTGGCATAATGAAACTTGAGGGGGTTCCGCTACAAAGTACATGCAGGGGGCCCCCATGCTCCGGACCCAGTCCGGAGCTCCCAGGCCTGGGACCTGCCAGTGTCAGAGGGGGCGTCCGGAGCTCGCCCTCCTCGCACCGCGGCCCATCCAGGTAAGAGCATTGGGGCCGTGTGGGGGGTATCTCGATGGACGATGACGAGGGAATATTAATTATTTATTTAATTTTCCCTTGTCATCATCCTTTGAAATACCCCACACATGGCCCCACCGCTCTTACCTGGACGGGTGGCTGCTGACCGCAGGGCCTGCTGGGGCTTTTGTTACGCCACTGGATGTCAGGTCTTATGCAAATGAGATGGCATCGCACTCCTCCCTTTCTACCCCAGGCCTGAAAAATTATAGTTCTGGTCTTGGTAATGAATTTTAATGTTGACATATTCTGTGGATTGAAATGCTTTTAATGTGGCATAAAGTGATGTTGTGTAGTATGCAGGAAGGCAACAAATCATAGTCTGTTTCATGTGAATCTTCTGACAAAGTGTGATGTGGTGTGTGGAGGGGAATTGTGGTATACGATGATGTAATACGATATAGTGTAGCATGCTGAGGTGTTTCATGGTATCATGCAATACTGTACTGAGTGGCCCAGTATGAAGTGGTATTTGGCTCATAAGCTGTGCTTTTGTAGTGTGTAATGTGTTGTGGTACTGTGTCATATTATGTGGTGTGATGTGGTGTAACAAGGTGAGGTGTGATGCATTTATTTGAGTATGTGTGATGGGATGTGATAGCATGATTTTATGGTGGGTTGGGTGGTGTATAGTGGAATGAGGCAATGTATTATAAGGATGTGATGCCTTCAATGGTGTATAAGGTGCTGTGAAGTGTTATAGTGTCAGATGTGTGATGCAGGGCTTTCATATCGAATCATTTCGAATCTTCTCCCAACCTCAATCAAAAACATTCCCTCTATTCTGTCATTCAGGAAAGAGGTAAAAACCTGGATGTTTACATCCATTTAGACCTAGCCAAGACACTCTCCGGTAGTTCTTGTTTCTGTTACAGCGCCATGACGCCTATGGGCATGCGTGCGCTTTATACATTTTTTAATCAAATCAAATCATAACTTCTTAGTGTGTCGGCCTGTGATAACGAAAAGCATAGTGTGATGTGGTGTGATGTCATACTGTGTGGTGTATATATCACCACACATCGGTCGCCAGTAGATAGTTATAGTTACAACCTAGTTTTCGATAGGAAATCTCAAAATTCTATTTTGAATAACTTTGGCACCGGTTGACGAATCCTCGCTAAATTTTCAAAACTAATGGGGCGCTCCGTTCAGCTCCTACCCTGAAAGTCTCAGGGTGATTCGTCAAGCAGGGGCCGAGAAAAAAGGGGGGTCCCAAAACGCGTTTTCCCCATGCATTTTTCCATAGGACCTTTAGACACAGCTACAGCCCGAACGGCTGAACAGAATTACTTGAAATTTGGCAGAGAGGTAGCCATAAGGTCAAGGAAGTGTCTGGTGTAAATCTGTTCAGTATTTCCTGAGAAAATAGCATTTAAAAGCATATATATATGTGGGCGGAGCCTAACCACACATCTCATCCTGAGATCTGATTGGCTGTCAGCACTTCATCCAAGAAGTGTTGGCAGCCATCTTGGGACCAATATACATGATAGCACCTCATTAAAAAGCATTGCAGTTAATAGAAGGTTTTAAGACTTTAGTTACATTATAAATCATTGATGGTACCATACTCATTTTAGGAATTGTGGTATGTTCTAAGGTGATTTCACCATGTGAAAAAGCCTTATGCTGGGATATCATGATTGAGAGAAAAATATTTTCTCATGCTTTTACCACAGAGGTTTGGAAGGTGATCTATAAGCTAAACTGAGAGCTTATTTTCTGTAAATTCACATTATCTTTCTCAGTCATGTGAGAATGAAGTCTGACATTCTCAGTAAAACATGTACATCCAACAAGGGCAGAGACTGTCAGTTGATTCCTTTGTGTTTTACTGCAGCTTCCCAGAGTGTTCCAAAGAACTACTAGAGCGCTAACAGTCCTACTTATGATAAACGTATGGCACACCTGAAGCCATCTTGCTTGGATTAAAGTGGTAACTCTTAAAACATTTAATTTAAAAAGGAACAAAATGAGGGGGTTCATTATTCCATAAAAAGTATGATTAGTGCTGCAGAAAGAAAAATTAGGGCACATTTTGAGTGACTTCTCAAATCCTCTTCTATTTCATTAAAAAATTCTGACATGCAGACTGAAACATGCACTTTCAATACCAGCAGCAGTTTTCCCTGGTGAGCAGTAGCTTTACTACAGTGATCTAATGAGCAAAAAGAGTGCTAACATTCTGAATTTATGGCAAATGTGTGACACATCTGAATGCCTTCTTGATGGAATCAAAGTAAAAAACTGAAAGTATTTCCTACTGAGGAGACTGCAGTAAATGAGGAAATTAGGAAACTTCATAACAAATAAGTCTCCCAAGATGGCCACCAGAGACAAAAGAGCCCAAATGTAGCCCAAATATCACCCAGATGTAGCCCAAGTATAGCCCAATGACAGAATGTCCCAGAATGTTCTTAAAAACAACTAGAGCGCTTACTGTCTTCATTATGACAAAAGTATGGCACACCTGAAGCCATCTTGATTGGAATAAACTGGTAACACTTAAAACATTTAATTTAAAAAGGAACACAATGAGGGGGTTCATTTTGCCATAGAAATTATCATTAATGCTGAAGAAAGAAAATGAGGGCACATTTTGAGTGACTTCTCAAATCCTCTTCTATTTCATTAAAAAATTCTGACATGCAGACTGAAACATTCACTTTTAATACCAGGAGCAGACTTCCATGGTGAACAGTAGTTTTACTACAGTGATCTAATGAGCAACTAGAGTGCTAACATTCAGAATTTATGGCAAATGTGTGACATATCTGAATACCTTCATGATGGATTCAAAGTAAAAAACTGAAAGCATTTCCTACTGAGGAGACTGCAGTACATTAGGAAATTAGGAAACTTCATAACAAATAAATCTCCCAAGATGGCCACCGGAGACAAAAGAGCCCAAATGTAGCCCAAAATCACCCAGATGTAGCCCAAATATAGCCCAATGACAGAAGTGTGCAAAACACTTATTATTTTTTGTTTTTGCAGTGTTATATTGTGCAGACTTGTCAGGTATTGGAGTGCTTTACATGAGCATTGGTTACATCACACAAGAACAAATTCATTTTGGTTGTAGACATGGAGAGACTAAGTGATTTGACCAGATTCACAGAATGTCGAGCTGAAGCAGAAACTTCAACCTGGTTCCCCAGTTGCAAAGTCTGCAGTTCTGGAAGTAACACCACATCCTCTCCCCTAAGTGCAACATTTAATCAAGTGGTCAACTGGATAAAAAAACATAAAGATAACAAATAATTTAAAAGTGCTTTGTCGCTATTTGAAAACTCAGAAAATATGTCCTTATTTTAGTCTTTTAGAGCACTAACCATAATTTTGATGCCAATAAGACCCTCTCATATATGTAATTTCTAAAGGAAATGCTCTAGGTATTACAGTTTTGATTACATCAAGATGATGTCAGGCGTTCCACACTTTTGTAATAAATATAGAATGTTAGCAATCTAGTTGTTCATTGGGATACTGTTGAGAGGCAGTGGCCAGGGACACGGACTCTGAAAATGGAAGGCAGGTAGGAGGGTGCAAAGGCAACAATTTAACCACACTGAGCAGGCAGGAAGGGCCGTGGAAGCACAACAGACTATGGAGGGCAGTGGAAAGGGGGGCAGGGGCAACAAACCCATAATACAGGACTTGCAAGAGAGGCTGTGGCAATGTAATAGACCATTGTGGGCAGAAGGAAGAGGCAATGGTAGTACAACCATACAGCCAGGAAACGTCCAATGTTTTTAAGCTCAAATGGGCTTTATTTGATCTGTCTCCTGTCTACAATCTCCTCTTTTTCAATGTAACTCAAAGGGGAATATCAATACCCCAGTTTTTTTTCAAAATCTCCCTCTTACCAAGTTCAAAATGTTCGCAAGTATGGTACATTGGATCATGGAAGGAAACGGGATAGGGACATGGACTTGGATAACAGAGGACAGGAGGGACATGGAGAGGTGCACCAAACTGACCCTGCAGGGCAGGCATCAGGGTTTGCAGCAGCACAATACACCACACAGGGCATGCAGGACGGGAGTGCAGCACAACAATCCATAGAAAGCAAGAGGGAGGGGACAGGACCATGCACATGGACAACAGAGAACCGAGGGGCAAGAGGCAATGGTAGCTAGCTGACCATAATGGACAGACAGGAGAGAAAGCTGCAGCATAACAGACCATAAAGGGCAGGAGGGACGGATCAGGGGCATTACAATGGAACAGACAAGTCAGGAGGGAGGGAGTAGGGGTCTGCACATGTAAACAGAGGGCTGGGGGCAAGGGGGCAGGGCAGGAGCAGCAAGATAGCCATGGAGGTCAGGCAGGATGGGCACTAGAAGCAAGACACACCATGAAGAGCAACAGTGAGACTGTGATGGCATACACACAGACCATGGAGGGTAGGTGGGAGGGCGTCAGGGGCAGCTAACTGACCACACAGGGAAGGTGGGAGGGGCCATGGCAGCACAGAAGACCATGCATGGCAAGTGGGAGGGTTGGTGGCAGCACAATGGCTATGATGGGCAAGAAGGAGGGTGCAGGGGCATGCACAAAGGACGATGGAGGATAGAAGGGAGGGTCAGGACCTGTGCACAGACAAGAAAGTTCAGGGGAAGGGGCCTCACAACAGACCACACGGGGCAGGCAGGAGGAGCAGTTGCAGCACAACAGACCAGGGAGGGCAGAAGGGTGTGGCAGTACAATGGACCATGTAGGACAGGAGGAAGAGGATAGGGGCATGGCATGTGGACAGGCTGGGTGGAGGTGGCAATGACAGGTTACAGTCATCTGACAATGCTAGGCAGGTGGGAGGGGAGTGGCAGCTCAACAGAACACTCAGAGTAGATAGGAGTGGCAGGTCCATGGGACATGGTGGGCAAAAAGGATGGAGCAGGGGCATGCACAAAGACATTGGAGGGCAGGGGGAAGGAGAATAGGGGCAGCAAGCTAAGCACAGAGTTTAAGCAGGAGGTCAATGATGGGGCATAGAATTGGGCAATGGAAGGCAGGAGGAGTGGACTGGTACATCATACTAAATTGAGGGCAGTGGCAGCACATCAGACCATGCATGGCAGGAGGGAGGAGGCTAGTCCATGGATTCACACAACAGAGGATAGGGAGGAGGGGGATGGGGCAGCAAGCTAACTGTTCAGAGAAGGCGGGTATTAGGAACTTTATTGTTTTTAAAACATTGTGTCTGTGCGAACTACTTAAAATATGAACAAGTATGCAGCATAATCTCACTTTTATTCAGGAAGAAGAGGACGTTTGTGACTGTGACTCCGGGCTCACTTGGCAGAAACACCCCCTGACCCTCCACCCCCTATCGCAAAATGTAATGCCCGTGAAAAGGGTAGGTGAACACAGTGTTATATAGAACATAGTCCTGAGAGCACGATTGAAAATGAAAACTAGATATAGTGTATAGTATAAACTATGCACCAAAAAGTGTGATATAAGATGAACCGGGCGTGAAATATAATATGCAATACATTGTGCGCAATGACAGATTCATCGGAGAGAGCGAGATAGCACAGGCACTAGCGCGTGCTATGCGATATGCGCCTTGGAGTGTAATATGCACAGGGCAGTGTTGTGTAACCTAACTAGTCTCTAAAGTTGCAATATAAAATATGTGCTGGGGAGTGTAACGTTGCATATGCACTGTGACAAAGATATGGATCCCAGATTGTAATATGTATGGCATAGCACTGTGCGTTATAACATAGGCATCGAGGAAGGCACGTTAGATGGGGCAATATAACCCGTGCAAAGACAAGTGTGGCATGACATATTCACGGGGTGGTGTTACAGTGCACATGGGCTAGAGAGTGTCATAGCATATGAACTAGCTAGTGGAATACAACACAGAGGTGTGTGGCACTCGGCAGGCAATGGTGGGTGTAACACAGCATTGGGCTCTGTCAGGAGCGCGCTGTGACTCTCAAGTGATGTTCGTCCCCTTTCCAGAGAGTAAAATAAAAAGTATTTCACATCCGGCAGTGGATGTGTGTTTTATTAACCGTGAGGGGGGTTTCTTGCATAGTTTTGGTCGAATTATTGTCGAATCCCCTTTGAATGGCTTGGTGTGCATGTGTATTAATGTGCCCGTCAATAGCTACCCATGTTTGTATAAATAAACGACAAGGGTGTCTACCGGGATTAGGCACGGTAGGGCATCAGACATGTCAGAGCTTCACTAGTGGTGTAAATACATTCCACGTGGATTCATTGCATGCATAGTCGCCTTTTAATGAATATCACGCAAATCGTCATGGTGATAGGTACGTACGGTTTGTCCAGCATGTCCTAGGTGTGTCTATAAATATATATTTTTATAAAATAATAAAAAACAGTGGCCGGCCCTGGGGATTGGGGTCAAAAAAATATAATTAGGAGACAGGCCCTGGGGGATGGGGTCATCAGGGCCAATAAATTAGAATAAGAAGGGGAACCACACAGCCCCCCTTCTTAAAAAATTAAAATAAATAAAAGACTGGCATCGTGCCGGAGGCCATGCCCCCTCCGTGCAGCACTCTGCAAACGCGCCCCCAACAGGCATCTCCAGTATGCGCCAGGGAGCTGCGCTGCAGACAGGTGTTCTGAGGCCAAGCCCCTTTTTACACCTCTCTGCAACGCAGCTCTGTGGCGCTTACTGGAGGTACCTAGTGGTCTAGTTTGACCCTAGGGACCCTTAGGATTCAAGGGGACTTAATCTCTCAACTTAGAACAGCCACAGGGCGCGTTTACACAGTGGTGAAGGGAGGGGACGGGGCCTGAGGTGACGTGTGCAAACACGCACTATGGCACGTTTTAAATTGGGGATATAATTTCCCTTCAATACTGAGGGCCCCTGGGGGCTAACTAGCCCACCAAGTGCTTCCAGTAAGCGCCACTGAGCTGCATTGCAGAGAGGTGGTCCAGGCCGTGCCACTTTTTACACCTCTCTGCAACGCAGCTCTGTGGCACTTACTGGAGGTACCTAGTGGGCTAGTTGGACCCTTGGGACCCTCAGGATTCAAATGAACTTAATCTCCCAACTAAAAACGGACACAGGGCGTGTTTACACAGTGGTGAAGGGAGGGGACGGGGCCTGAGTTAACGTGTGCAAAAACGCCCTGTGGCCTGTTTTAAGAGGTAGTTTTAATCCCCATGCCCTATTATATACTAGGGGCTTACAGAGAAGGTCATGCTAATCACAGGGGGACCCCAACGCATAATGTTCCCTAGTGTATGTAGGTGTTTTCACTGTATTCTAAGTGTCTTTTAACATAGCACTGGCTCTAGGACTGGTTAGTCAGACTCAGTTACCACCAGTATCCGTCTGAAAAAGTTGAGGGTACAGGATGATTTTGCAACAAGGCTTCTTTCTGCTCTTCTTTTTGTTCTTTCTGCACGTTATCCTTCTTCCTGCACTTATCTTCGTATTTGAGGACTTCTGTTGCTTCTATCTGCACTTCTTTTGTTTCTTTCTGTGCATTTTTTCTTCTTTCTTCACATGTCCTATCTCTGTAGGCATAGTTAGAAATTAGCATTTAAAAAACCTTTGAAATTCACAGAAAAAACCATAGGTCTCAGGCACGTTATAGTTAGGAATTAGCATTTAAAAAACCTCAGAAATTCACTGAAAAAACCATAGGTTTCAGGGGTGTTATAGTTAGCTGGACTTTTCACTTGTACAAAACCATTGAAATTCCCCCGTTATAGTTAGTTCAGCTAACTATAACTCGCGCGCCCGCAATGCACTGCTGAGAACGTCACATATTACATCACTCATGACATGGTCAGTGACATCACTCATGACATCACTGATGACATCTCAAATGACATCACTGATAACATCACTGATGACATCATCCTTGTGATAGAGTGGCAGACCTCCTCTCACCCTAATATAACCTGTGATACACACATTCAAAAATAGAGACTAAAATTTTCAAAACAATGTACATACCAATACCAGTTACAACAACCTCTTCAGTAATTCTAAGATCCACATACACATCCACTCATTCACCAACAGTCCTATACAGTCACTCATACATGTACTCATTCATCATATGTACTCATACACCTATACATCCTGTTACACAATGCCACTCATCCATAGAGTTACTCACACACATAGTCACTCATGCTAATAAAGAATAAAACATACATTTACTTGCATATACAGTTATACACACACCACCACACTTACTTCTACGGAAACTTACACATACTTAGTCTTTTAAACAATCACTTATAGAAACACATACTTATTCATACAGGAACTCTTTCAATCTCTCACTCTCACATATACTCACATATATACACCAATAGTCACATATACTAGTTTAAAACATATGTAGTTACTCATAAAGACACTATTGAGACAGTCATTCACTCACTAACACACCCATACACACACTCATCCACCCATACAGTCCTGCACACATGCTGTGTTTAACACATACAAACAGTGAGTCACTCATTCATGCACCTATGCACTACGTAATACCCCCACCGAACCATGCAGACACTCAGACTGATACTCAAAAAACCAACTAATAACCTATATAGACACCCATGTAGCTACTCACCAACCCATGCAGCCACTTATACACAAAGTGAGAGACTGATACAGATATTTACATATTTAAACATTACTCACTAAGCCATGTATTCACTATGATACACTTAATCAGTCAGTTACACAATCAATTTTTCAAAAACAAATCATCCATTTAGACACTTATATACCCATTTATTCTTCCATCGACCTTGAGATATACATATGTAAAACATATTTAATTTTCAGAAAAACACACATTCACTGGATGATGTCATGATGTCATCAGTGATGTCATTTGAGATGTCATCAGTGATGTCATGAGTGATGTCACTGACCATGTCATGAGTGATGTAATATGTGACATCATCAGCAGTGCATTGCGGGCGCGCGAGTTATAGTTAGCTGAACTAACTATAACGGGGGAATTTCAATGGTTTTGTACAAGTGAAAAGTCCAGCTAACTATAACACCCCTGAAACCTATGGTTTTTTCAGTGAATTTCTGAGGTTTTTTAAATGCTAATTCCTAACTATAACGTGCCTGAAACCTATGTTTTTTTCTGTGAATATATATATATATATATATATATATATATATATATATATATATATATATATATATATATATATATATATATATATATATATATATATATATATATATATATATATACATATATATATATATATATACATATATATATATCATATGGTTTAGTTGTATCTGCTGTCCCATGCATGTAGTGTTGTCTGATGCTATGTGATGATTGACGGTTTGATGTAATAAGATTTGATATTTTATTTGAAGGTGTGATATGGTGTGGAGTGATGCAGTACATTCTATCACAGCATGGTGAAATGTAGTATTCTTTGATGTGAGGTGACTTATTTTAATTTTGTGTCAAGCAAGGTAGTGTTGAGTTTTGAGGTGAAGTAATGTATGGTGTGGTCTGGCTTTGTGCAGTGTTTCATGGTGTGGTGTAGCGTAGTAACATATCGGCTTGCTATTTGTGTTGTAATAAGTTGTGTTGTGTAGTTTAATATGATGCACTGAGATATGGTATATCGTAGTGAAATGTGGTATTTCCTTGTGTAATGTAATTTAGTATGTCGTTGTGCAAGGTGTGTTGTTTTGTCATGTGATGTGGAGTAGCTTTATGTGATCATATGTGTTTTTGAACTCTCTCATGTGAAGTGGAATGGTGTGGTATATAAGGTGTAATCTAATAAGACATGCTGTGGTGTGCTGCAATTTGGTGTGTTGTTAGTGTCTCACTGCCCCCTCATTTGCTCAAAGCCAACTGAACAGTGTCCTAAGGCAAATATATAAAGGAAATTCTTCATGCAAGTGGATCAACCTTTTGGCCAATCTCCTCATCTGATTCCGGTTATCTCTGAGTACAGAGTAATTGTACGTTTGGGGAAGCCTTGAAGTGAATGATGAGGATGGTGAGGTGACTGAGGTGCATGCATTCAGGTCCCTGGTCCTTCCAGACCCAGTCAGGGCCATATGTAAGCTTTCAGGTTCTGTCACCCTACCCTGACCTGAGAGTCCTGTCTTTCAAGGGTGTCCTTGGGCAACTTGATCCTAAATTGGCCAATCCTCATCTGACCCAGGTAGATGAGAACAAGACAGATGGAGCAACTCATTTCTCATTACGTTAGTGGAGAATTGCTCACGCGGGTTAATCAGAACATACAATTTGGCAGAATGTGGGCACGTTAGTTCTCAACTCTCATCTGACTGACACTTAGGGACAGATATAAGAAACTTTTTTCATCTCGCAAACTGCCCAATTCACAGAATTGGGCCGTTTACGAACTGAAAAAACATTTTTAAATGCACAAAGCCCTATTTGCGATTCGGTAAGTTATTACCAAATTGCAAATTGGGTTTGCATGTTGCTATTGGGAAGGGGTGTGCCAAGGACGACCCTTGCTAATAACGAGTTGCAGGTGCAGGTGTATGAATGTTTTGCGACCGGAATGCGGTCGCAAAACATTCATACTTTACAGACTCTGTGAAGAAGGTGGTAACCCATTCGTAAATAGGAAGGGATCCCCAAGGGGCCCATTCCACTTTGCGAATGTGGGTGCCAACATTTTTTTAAAGTAGTCATTGGTGTCATGTAACACTGCCTACTCTTAAGAAATAAAAAGGAAACTTTTCTTTTTTTCTTTTTTAAATGCATCCAGTTTTCTTTTAAGGTAAACAGGCTGCATTTCAAAATAAAAAAACTACTTTATTTAAAAAGCAGTGACAGACATGGTGGTCTGCTGATCGCAGCAGACCGCCATCTGTGTGAGTGCCGGCCATTTCGCAAATTTTGACTTGCCTCATAAATATTAATGAGGCAGGTCCCATGCTACCCATTGGAATCGCAAACAGTGTATAATACACTGTTGTACATAGAAGTTTGCGATTTCTTAATAGCGAATCATAAATATTTGCTATTAGGAAATCGCAAACGGAAGTCTGTGTACATCTGGCTCCTAGTTGCAGGCATTATGAGCTAAGGTGTTTTGCAATTCCATCCTTTCTCTTGTTCCATCTTTCTATGTTCTACAGGAATCTCAGCACTTGTTACTAACAAGCTTGCATATGACAGCAGTACTGATCTTTTTCTTTGTCAAATTCTCATTTTTTTTCAGTGCTGACATCCACTCTCCATTTAATAATAAAAAGGAGATCAAGAAAAGATAGATTTTAAATATTTGTCGGTATTTTCATAGTAACATACACATCAACAGTGCGGTGAAAATAAAACCAGTGCCTTTACAGTTTGTGACTTAATTATGAGGTCACTTGTGGCATCTCAGTTTTAATTTAGGCATGACAGCGCCTGCCAATCATGTATTGCTTTGTATGAAACTCATATCCACTATCTTCTCAAACTCAGAAGATGCATTGTGTGTGAATATCAGATAAGCATTTTGGAATTACTTCTTGTAATGCCTCTTTACATTCATGCCATATTCATTCATTTCTTTAGAGGGCATCTGTTAAGACATTGGCATTACAATATGTCAGCGCATAGAAGACTTAATAATTCTCCCTTCATGGAGATGCACCAATATGTGTCTGATTCAGAGATGTTCTGCTGGAACTATATTATATTTTTATTTATTGCAGTTTTATTTAGCGTGAACTCGGCCGAAAGAGATTGGACATGAGCACCAGACTACATTACACAAAGTTAAATAAATTTTTTTAATGCATTTGGAGATTTTGTGATTTGCGAAGAACCACAGGATGTTGAGCAGATTGGAAAATGGTTTAGTCCCTGGCCAACAGCTCTGGCTATTAGGTTTTTCTACCAGCTTCCTTGCACATAATTTCTGTCACCAACCTATTGCAGGGAATAATATGTTAAGGAATCTATCAGAAATATGTCTATGCATGGAAAATCAGGATCTGTGCATCCTGCACTCTGAGTGGAGAAAACCCTAAGACTACACAGTGCTTAATTTGCAAAAAATAAGTGCCAATGCCCTCGTCAGGAGTCCACTTCCGCTTGTACCGCCCATTTCTTTCGTCAGTGCTACCAATTACGGGTACCATACACAAAAATTCAAAAGTATAACATAGCATAAAATGTTATAACATTTATAATAAAACTGTTTTCTTCTATGGGATCTAGCTTGTCCACAACTGAGTAGTTTTGCTTGATGAGCACTGTCAGCATTGAGACTTTTTTCAGTGTGCCTCTTTTAGTCAAATAAGATGTCACAAAATGCATTAATACTATTTGCACCCAGAATTGAATCGTCAGGAAGTCCAGTTCAGTTTGCACTCCCCCTTGCTTCTGTCAACGCTACCAATTAGAGGTGCAACACAATTGCTAAGCATCCCACAACTATAAGTTTGACAATTCTGACTATTAAAGGCCCCACAAGCTATGTAATTGGCTTTGGTACCAGGTATTGTTCATTTTTATGTATATTGAATTAATAAACAACTGTTGCTGAGCTCGTCTTTAAATCACAGAAACAGCGCCGCCATGTGGCAGACTTAGTCATAGGTAACGGTATTGACAATTAAGTACTGGTTCCAGGCACAAAAAACACCCGCTCAAATTAAGCACTGGGACTGCTGTTTCGTTTTTTGAGCAATTGATAACTAGCCACAGTGACCAAAAGGGAGCCTATATTCAGACCGTTACCACGAGAATATGATCAGCCTAAGGATACAAACGTTTTCTGTGTTCTTCTCACCTTAATGTGTTGGAAGTACTAAACACAAAAATATCCACGTTTTTGTCTCTGTATTCGGTGGCTGTGGCTAAAGTCTGCACATGGGCTCTGCCTTCCTAATCTCGTCTAAGGGTTTGAAGACTTAGCTATTCTATCAGTAACATCTCACTATTCCTTCTCTTTGAATCCACTTTTCCCTATTCTCTTTTTAGGTTGAATATGGCAGCTGAATGGCCAGTTTTTAGATTGTATATTTCGTGATAGAGGTACGAAGCTCTATCAATAAAAATATAACATTACATACAATCTTATAAAATGTATAATACAACTGTTTTCTTCTATGGCATCGAGCTTGTCCACAGCTGAGTAGTTGTGCTTGGTGCGTGCTGTCAGCATCGTGACCTTTTTCAGTGTGTCTCTTTAGTCACATCAGATGTCGCAGTATGCATTAATACCAGGGCACAAGTCCTAATAAAAGAAGTGGGGGGAGGCTGACGTCACGACAGGAAGTGACGTCACAAAAAGTGGCTTGCACCATCAGACTCATTGCCTCCCCTCGCTCACCCCTTAGATCAGATTGCATCAGAGAAGCTAGCGCGTGAGCAGCGTTCTGAATGAGCTCCGATCTCGCTCCAGAGAGGCCAAAGAGTGAATGTGTGGCTCCATTTGCTCCAGTTATCGAGCTCCCGGTAAAATAAGTGGGGGGACGCCGTCCACCCGCATGGTACCCCGACTCGAGCCCTGATTAATACGATTGGCACCCATAATTGAATGGTCTGTTTAGGCAATCAGAAGGCTTAGAACGAGGGCAATACATGTTGGCATTCCTCTGCATTCTTATCCTTGGTGGCTGGCAGGTCTTTATTTACCTGTTTGTCGGCTACCTTGCTCTCTCCATCTAGGGATGTGGACCTTCTCCTAACCTTCTTTCCTTAATCCATGTAAATTCTACTTTCAAGTTACAGGCTGAGCATGATACCCTGATCCACCGAAGAGGCAGTGATAGAGAGCGGTTCTTGAGATTTTTTTTAATTGAGGGATGTTGCCAGGGTAGATAATGATAACCTCAAGAGGCTGGCCAATGGCTTTCCACTTGAGGGAGTGGGCTTGGGTTCATGTGAAAAATCTGACAACTGCTGATTGAAACACAAGACTTGATAAGGAGGAATTAACAGTGTCTGCTGGCTTGTACCGAGGGTGGTGGGCAAAAAATAAATAAATTAATTAATTAACTTACCGTTGCAGCGTGAGATCCTCCGCCCTCGGGTGTTGTCCTGGAAGCTACCGATGCAGGAAAGTGCACTACCCAATCCTGGTGCTGCTCTCACAGCATGAAAGCAGCGCCAGGATTGGATAGAGCAGGCTCTCCCAGCGCTCCTAAGAGCAGTGGAGGTCTGCAATTTCTATAACCCAGCTGTCTAAGACAGCTGGGTAAGAGAACTTTAAAAGGCGCATGTGTGGCCGGCCGTCCCAAGACAGATGCTGAAGAGACATGTGCATTTTAAAGTGCACAACTCCCTGCTGCTGTCACTCGGCAGTGCTGGCCCTGCTCCATCCTGACGCGTAGGGGCATATGTACAAGCCACTATCGCCACGGCAACTCCACTTTTTGTGACGTTTCCGTGGTGATATGGGCTTCGCCTTATTTACAAGGCAGCGTTAAACCACTTAATGCGGCTTAACAGTGCTTTGTAAATAAGGCCCCCTTACAGGCTATGGTTAGTGTGAAAGGGGTGGGTAGTGGGTGCTGCGGTGGGCGTTCCACTGCAACACCTATTGATTTTGACGCTGCCCCCTATTTACAAGGGTAGCAGAAATAGGAAGCAGAGACAAAATTAAGACCAGGGAAAACCTGGTCTCAACTTGGCGAAACAAGGAAAAATGCATTATTTTTCCTCGTTTTTGCTCTTTCCATGTGTGCTGCCTTGTGCAGCACACATGGAAAAAGCAGAACGGCATGGATTGTTTATGTGTAGGAAGGTGAACCTTCCTGCACATAAACAATCCTTAAAAAAAATGACATATTGTAACTTCCATGTGTAGCAGCACACATAGAAGTGATAAAATGGCCTTTCAGGATTGTTTATGTGCAAGAAGGAACATCTTCCTACACATAAACAATCCTCTCCTGTACGCAGACACCCTTGCACTATGGTGCAAGGGTGCCTGCGTTGGCGCTACACTGCTAAGTGTATCACCAGCGCAGGTGGAAATGCAATGCTGCACCAAATCCTTGAAAATTTGGTGCAGCCTTGCATTTCTGAAGTGGCGGAGTGAAGCGTTAAACTGTGCGGCTAATGCCTCACTCCGCAACTTCTTTGTACATATGACCCTTAGTCGCTGAAAAATGAAATGGTAATAAATACATTGTAATACCATTTGATTTTTCAGCTTTGGGGCTTGTGGGGCGACGGTCCTCCACTCAAATGGAGGAGCCGCTCCTGTTAATGTGAACATTCATTTCTCATAATTGCTGGAGAAATGTTAAATGACCAAGAGCAATTATTCCAGATTGTGTTCTAACATTCTAATGTGCGATTCGAAATGTAAAAAAAAATTACAAAGCTAAGGGACGTGCATTTTCAATTTCCATTTGAGAAGTTTTATAACATTAGTGTGATTTCCAAAAATGTTTAAATCTTACATACTTAAGCCTACACAAATCGTAGGTTCAGGCCCTATGACTAGCCCTAATGACTATATTCCCAGCCACCCTGTGTTTATAGGGGTGTATCTAAAATGTTTTGCAGCACATTTATTCACTATCTCCAGCGTTTTTATAGTGGTTTTAGTTCTGCAAATTGGCTGGAAAAACCCACTGGATTTTTTTGTAAACACAAAGTTTAGTCTTTGTGGTTTTCTACATCATTACCAAGGGCCACTACTTCCGCTTCCTGGGAAACACCTATGTTCCCACCACTTCCTCTAAATGTTCGATAGTGGAAAATCTGAAACAGTAGCAGATTATCTGTCATTGTAAATTCAATAGCTGATAGTAAAATACAACTCAAAATCCAAGCAGATACTTGTGTTACATGTGCTATTGAAGTCACTTCCTGAATATTTTTCTCTATTAATACAATTGGACATGATGCATGGCCAGGCAAGCGATCATGTAAATGTGCTGATATTGGGCTCCATGTAACTCTTTAACCCTGTGGTCTTTCTCACTGCCCCCCACCATCTGATCGAAACGAGGTGCAGTGTGTGCGGAGAAAGGGCGGATGACTCCCCATAGCCTGGGAAGCGGAATACGCCTCTGCAACGCCGTGATTCAACTTCCTAGGCTTCGGCTACTTGGCTCCCCAAAAAGGAGAGATACACCAGCACTGGGACAAGGGCGGTGTCTCTGAGCCCCAGAATTGCAAGAAGGACCGCAGCGCTACAATGGAGGTATGAGAAGCAGAGGAGCAGCGCTAAGGCCCCGTCGACAGGTGGAGGTGCTGAGGGCGTGACAGAGGAGCTGTGGACTGGCCTTTCATTAATTGGCTGCATGGAGGCATCAGATGGAGGAACCGCCCTGATGAAAGTGAGGGAGCAGCCTCAGGCCCCTGAGCTGCGGGCGGGGCATTTGTGGAGCCGAGGGATGGCAAGGACTGACGGGGGCATCTGGGAACCCGTGCCCCGCACTGTTAACGTGGAACAAGTCGGTGCTCTCATGGGGTAAAGGCGGCCTGAATGGGCTGATGACCAGCTACTAAGTGGAGGCCTCAGACTGGACTGGTGCGACTGCACCAAATGTGATGCTGGAAGGTGTCGGGTGTGCCTTGAGAGTCACAGTCATTACCAGAGGGAGCTGGAGAGACTTCAGAGCCACACTAATAGGCACTGGACAAACTATGATTGGCATCTGCAACGTTAAGGTCCAGGAACTGAAACTCAGGTATTTAGCGCCCCCCCCCCCCAACCCATTCGTACAGTGAGCACCCTGGCTCAACCATAAAAAGCATTCTACCCTGTAAAATATAGTATGATGCAAAAGTCATGATGTTCTCCTGAGCATGGACGGTGACACTGTAAGTGGGCGTACTAATGTGATCGCCTTTGGACTACTATCTTGCACCTCCCACCTACACTCGGGCATCCTGGCTTCTCCTCTGCTGATCCACTTTTAATCGTGGCTCCACGTGGTACACTTGAGAGCCTCTCAGACAACTATTGTTTTCCCTCTGCCAAACCCACTGTTGATCACAGTGTGGGGAGATAACACATGCCTCCACACAACCACAAGCGGCATCCGGCAATGGAGAAAAAGTGAAAAACGCGACCCCTTGAACATAGTGATTGCGGTGACCCCCTTGGAGGACCATCCAGATCAAACCTGGAGACCATGAAAGACACCCTCTGGGAACATAGTGTTAAATTTGAGTCTATCCTGCAGGCCTAATTAGATGTAAAAACCACCCTGAATCCAAGATAGTTACAACAGTCATAGACCTGAGCCTGCTCCGAGCAGACCATCAGAAACTGAAAGACAGAGTAGAGACCAATTAATCCACATTACCCACATTGCAACCCACCATGAGAGAAGTGCAAACGCAGCTGCAGAATCTTCAAAAGGAAGTCCACTGCATGAAAATGAGGGCCTCTGACTATGAAGATGGGTGTCACAGGACTAATATACGTATCATGGGTATGCCAGAAAATGAGGAGGGCCTCAGAATGGAACTTCATTCGGAGCAATGGCTGGTGGGTAAATTATCTACTTTTTTCTCAGTGGAAAGGGCCCACAGCATTCCAGGATATGCACACTTGTCTGGAGCTCCACCATGCCCAGTGTTGGCCCGCCTCCTTAATAACAGCGTCTGAGATCATATCTTGCAAAGTTTTAAGTCGTAATATGTCACTTGTGCCAATTGAACCCTCCCTACTCCCTACTCTACCCAGCCAAACTATTGATAATTGATAGCAACACGACTCATTTCTTCATAAGTGTGACAGAGGTTCACACATGGCTAGAATCAAAAGAGATGACAGACTAGCCAGAGCAGAGACCTAGAATCTCACAGTGACGCCATCAAGGACAGTAGAGGCAAACTCACGGAAAATAAAATAATTTCCCTTCTCAGGAATAGGATGCCAAGGAGAGAGCCTTAATAGTAAAGGAATTAGAACTATACACCGACTCAAGCACAGGACAAGCACACAGTGACACTGACTTCCAAGAAAAAGAAGAAGTCAAAGCAATGGAACTGGAAAGAGAACTCCTACAGGGTCCTGCTGTCACTCCCGTACCGTTGATGATGTACACTGATCCTCCATGCTTATTTGTTCTCACACAGCAACACGTGGGAAATTAATGTGAGAGATTAACTGCTACTGGGCTGCAGAGGGGTCCCGGGAAGGGGTACGACAGAGAGGGACGGTGGAATGGTGGCTTTCCACAGGGGCAAATGGGACCTAAATGTGAACTGACAATTAGAGGCACCTGTCTCCATGCTTCCCAATACCAACCAACTTGGACATTGCATGTTTCTCATGCTAGAGGTGGTGTTTACTTTCAAGGTAGTTCTGCAAACCTCTGGTAAATCAGATGGACGTTATAATGTGAACACCATTCTGCACCTTTTAGTTTCACACTGCGGGAACTGCTGATGCGAAACATATGCAGAGGCCCATGGCAGCCTTAATACTGCCAGTCCTCAGTCCTTAACAGATGACAACACGCACTACACCCATAATCCGTAAATTCAACATTCTAAAATGGAACTTTAGGAGAATGGCCACATCTGTGAAACGTTACCTTATACTTGTCCACATGAAAAGAAGGAATATCCATTTTGCATGTTTACAGAGAACACACACTTAACAGTCCCTGACCTTAACAAGCTGCAAAGGAAATGGAATGGAATTATAGTAGGGACAGAGTACTCTAATTATGCCCGGGGTATCCTCATTTGGATCCCCCAGGGTGTCCCTTTTTTAGCCAGATGGAGCAAGGTAGACCAAGATGGCAGTTATGCGGTGTTGGAGTGCCGGCTGGATGGGGCAATCTTATCAATAGTTTCTGTGTATGCCCTAAATGTTAATGTAATGGATTTTCAGCCACACTCACACCATCCCTACTCTTTACCGTCAACAGTTCATGTATGTGGGGGTGGCAACTTCAACTGTGTTCTCAATGTAGATCTGGATGTATGTGTGAATGACACAATCATGCATGCTTTTACAACACATGCCATTATAACATGGGCAATACAACAAGTGCGTTGTTACAAAGCGTTCCATTACCACGCAAGTCGTTACGACAACTTGCCTTAGGGAAGCGCTGGACTTTGGAATAGTATATATTACTATTCCAACAACAGGCTGTGCAACAGTAGTGAAGGTGTTGGATTTAAAATACAACAACACGTTCCCTAATGTAAGTTGTTGTAACGACTTGCGTGGTAATGGAGCGCGTGCTAATGGATCGCATGCTAACACCATGTTCATTGTTTTGCTTGCATTGTAATGGTACTGCGTAGTTCTGGCTGCATAATAAAGGCTGTTTCCCATCTGGATAGATCAACCCCATAGCTAACGGGGTCTCAATACCTTGTCACCCCCCGCCATTTAGGGTGAGAGACTCTCTGGTGACGGATATCTGGCATGACTTACACCCTCTTCATCGTGAATGCTTACTCTATTCAGAAGTTCACCTCCTCCACATCTGCATAGACTTATTTTACAGTAATCTAGAATCTATGAGGGTTGGAGATACTGAATATTTAGGAGAACTTTGTCGAACCATAATCCCTTAAAGTTAATGCTATTGTGGGCAGATCACCCCATGTATACCGACATGGAACCTCCCTCTAATCTTGTTACATGACGCTCTGATCAAAGAGAAGATAGCTGGCCACGTAGACCAATATTTTGCTGATAATGAAGAGACAGCTACTACTGGTTTGCTGGACTAGGACGCAGTCAAAGTGGTTGTGAGGGGTCACTTTCTACATACTGATCAAGGGGTGAAGCTAGCTGTACTTCAATAATTGGAGACACTGGAGGAGCGTATAGGCACACTAGAAACTAACTCTGTCACACAGGTACACTTCAGGCATGAACAGGTACAAACACTAGTAGAGTGCCTGGGTAACTTAAGTTGCAAGGAATGCCCTGCCAGACAGCATGCTGAAAGGGATAAAGAGGACAGGGTACTGGCATGGCTCCTTAAGGCAGAGACCCCTAGAATAGTGGAGGGGGCATTATGGGACAACACTGGAGACATAATTAACAGCCAAAGGGGGATTAATACCATGTTTAGAAGATATTATGAAAGATTACATGAATCCCCACAGAGCATACATGGGTCCAAGATGCAACAATATCTTGAACACTTTCCGCTCCCAAGAGTGAATGACATGCAACTACTGGAATAGAGTGGACCCTTACAATTGCACGAAATCCAATTTGCCATTACACAATTGGTCCTTGTGCCCCAGCTCTGAAAAGCATTCTTTAGGAGTCTTGTGCCTCTGAACATTTCAGGAACCTGGCAAAATGGGACCCTCAATGCTAATGCAACCAGATATCTTATTACTGGAAAGGAAGAGAATGGACATCTAGCCTGGGAGAATCACTGGTGGCACAAATAAAACAATACATTTAAAACATGGAGAAAAAAATATGGCATCATTTGGAAGACGTTCAGGCCAAATCAGAAAAACTAAAGTTAGAACACTGTACTAGCCTTGTTTTGTGACTTTTTCCCCAATTGCCAAAACGTTTAAGTTTACATGACGACAAAGTATGATTTGTAGAATTTCCGCCTTTTTTTTACCTAACAGCATGAGTTTGTGTGCAGTATCTGGCTGAGGACAATCTGAAATCTTGAATTAGAAAATGTGTGAAATTTAACAAACATTTTTTTTTCCTTTCTAAACACAAATTGGAGCTATTCGATGTAGTGTCCATCACATTCAATGCCACGCATTAGTAGTTAATTCAGATTTAAGTAAAGAAGTGGAGGTAAGGCTTTGCAAATGTGTATAAATACCTACAAATTCATGACTTTTGGGTGTTCAACTCATTTGCTCTTCATTTTCCTGGCCACCAGTTCGACATTCCGCAGGGAAAGTCCTCATCTTCTCTTGTAGTGGCCACATACGAAGGCCGCAAATGCCACCGGAAGAGAAGAATTTCCGTTGACTCAGGTGACACCAACACATGGAAAACTGTTTGCGAATCACCTGTTATCTCCATGTAGAAGTCTGACATGTACATGTACAGAAAAAAAACGTGAGAATCTGTCCAAAAAAAAGAATGGTGGGCAAAATAAATTGAAATCATATTTATTACCTGCTACTATTTGCTTTGTGTGGATAGCCTGCAGTTCCTCTATGAAAACCTGTTCATATTTTCCTTATTACTGTCTATTTGTGATGACTCTCGGTGAGAATGACGTCACAATTTTATGTTAAGATTTGCAGTGATCGCAATGAAAGGAGTAGTATGCTACAATGAAAGGAGTACATGCACTCTCGTGAAGATTTACAACTTTTTGTAGTTAAAAAAAAAAAATTGCAGGAAGGAGCACAAAAAGTTGCACCAGGTGTAAGGTTCAATCAGATTCTAGGGACGATCATGTGATATTTCAAATGGTATCTCATTCACGCTGTGCGGAGTTCTCCATAGCAGCGAACCCCACACCATGAAATGGGATGACTTTTGCAAATGTACTTCTTTTTCATCCACACAGAAAATATTTTTCCCCACAGAGAACTTTCCCTCACCAAATCTGCTCGTGTTTCATTCCTAATTCTAACCTGGAAATTAATTTACACCATCATTCTGCTGGAGTAAAAATTCAACCCATTCAAGTCTGGAAAGGGGAATGTGAGCAGCTTGTTAATTCCTGACTGGTGTAAATTCGGTCATAAACTTGTGTTTACAGTTTTCCTTTGTGACTTCAATATTGTGACATGCAAAGGCTTCTCTCACTCAACATAGCTAAGTACCATCTTCTGTTCTTTACATTCTGCACAGCAGGGATTTATGTTAATTCTCAGATTGAGGAAAACTTTATCCTGACCTAGATTATTTTCGGTTCGCACAAAACATGGCACGTCTCACACTGGAGGCAGGTTCATTGCAAAGATACTGGTCAGTAAGCGTGCAAAAAGAGGAATCTCTCGTCATTTCACGGTTCCTTCTACAGACCTGCACACTCACACGGTGCCACCATGTGCCACACTATGGGGCAGATTCATGACGACTGGCGCATCCCTGCATATCAGCAGGGATGCGCCAGTTATTATGCGCCACAGCTGCGCCACCATGGATGCGCCGCATTTATAATGCGGCGCACCATGGGGCAAAAACGGCACAGATGCGTGACGCATCTGTGCCGAAAAGTGGCGCATTGCTGGAGTTGCGTCGCAAGCGCGACGCAGCTCCAGCAATGATCTGCGGGGCCCTATCTTTAAAATGCTGCGTCAATCCTTACGCCTGCTTCAAGCAGGCGCAGGGTTTTGACGCAGCATGGGCCTAAAAGTGACTGAGTGAAATCTTGTAGATTTCACTCAGCCACTTTTAGGAGGCGTTCCTGCGCCGGAACGCCCCCACCTGCCCTGGAACGCCTACATGTGGCGCAGGGCTTTACAACGTGACGCATCTCCCAGATGCGTCACGTTGTAAATACCCCGCACCATGGCGCAGGATTTGCGCCGCTGCTGCGTCACAAAAGTGACGCAACGGCGGCGCAAAAGTGGCGCAAGTGCAACATAAATCTGCCCCCTAGTGAGTAGCCAATATCGCATGGTGGCACAGAAGAAAAGCTGAAAACTCCTACATAGAGTGGATTCCCATATCCTCTTTGGAGACTGTGAACAGCCACTGTTTATTAAGAGGTGTGAAAAAACCCCAGGACATCGCACGAGCCTCAGCAAGCTTACTTTTTTTAGGGGGAGGTATTGGTGGGCCTAAGGTAAACATGCCTTTTATGTAGTTCTCCGTAAGACGCCCCGTCCGCCAAGGCCATGTCACTGACATAATGAGATGTTATTCTAAGATGGCAGGTCTGCTTCTATATATTAAGGCGTACGGATTTCCTCGTAAATATGGAAATGTGTCTGGTTCCATGGGTGTTGCACGGGAAAACCCACAGCAACACCCATGACCCCACACTGCGTGTAAAGGGGCCATATTTACAAGGACAGGAAAAGTCACGCAGTTTGGCTTTTCCTGTCCTTGTAAATATGGAGCAGTAAAATGCGCCACCAGTACGTCACAAAAAGTGACGTATTGGTGGTACAGGGGGCTTGTAAATCTGCCCCGAAGATGGAGCCGTGTTGCGCATGGAGGAATGCAGGGGCCTCTGCACGAAACCTTTGGTGGAGCAGCGGATGGCGGTAGCTAGCTTTACTGAAACAGAGACGTGGTAGGTAGCCTGACGGGACGGCCTACGACACCGATAGTGGGGTTCCTCATCCCAATTCCTTGATAGTCCCTCGCTAGGTGCCAGTTTATAACTGTAATACAACCCTGGGCCCTCGCTTCAGCATCACTATCACCCTGATTATTAGATGTTTTCTATACTCTTAAGCACGACTTCTTAAGTTTCATGTGTGCTTTGTTATATGCCATTAGGCACCCTTAGCCTGAAGAATAATCCGAATGTGTCATCTGGAAATTTGATTAATTCTGTGCTGAATGGGCACGATGGATATTTACTAAATAAGCAAATATTACATACTTGATGTATCAATGTAGACTCTTCCTTACACTGGAAATGATTTTTAATAAATGAGCGAAAAACCTATTTTTAAATTTTTTTTTTTAGAAAGCAGCTATGGTGACATTGCATGCCGGTTCAGCACAAATGACAATCTGTGTCTGCGGGAACACCCTGCACGTCATGAGGGAAAGGTACTCGGCATACTATTGTGGTGAAGGTTTACTATCTTGAGTAGAGCTGACAATCTAGTGGGATTTCAAAAGCTACAGTGCAGAAGGCTGGTTCACGGCCCTAAGGCTCAGTGACTCCAGACAGCATGAGTGAAAGCTGTTACACCCCACTAGAACACATTTTCCCCAGGTTCTTCTAGCCAGTAATTAGATGTTAGGTGGAAACAATTTTTTTTACAGTTTATAAATTCATGTTAGCCATCTAAAGGTTTTTCTTGGGATTAAATGCATTCACCTTGTTTGCCACCCAGTGACAAAACTGGAAGATTTTAACAATGCGCACTTGCAAATGTTCTGTACGCCAAATTGCAACCCAAACCTGAAATGGAAATAACTTGGATAAGAAAAGAGACAAAATCAGTGAAAACAAAATTCCCGAGTGGTCTCGTTTTCAGTCCATGATTTATTAGAAATGACTGAGCGAGGTTTAGAGACCAAAAAACATCTGTGAGTTTCAGTAAGTTGTGGTTCATCTACAGTGCAGATTATTTGTTTCTTGATTGGGAAACTCGCATAGTAATTGTCTTTGTTCACCTTTATGCTGCACTTCAACTCGGGGTTTCCCTACAGGACATAACTGAGTTTTATTTAATTTTTTGCTGTGTCACACTAGCAGGGAGAAAAATATAAGGGATTTGTGCTTGGTATAGTAACAGCTGCAGTGTTAAAATACAAAGGCGGGCCTGTAGGATTGCAATAAAAGAGTTTAAAGTTCAGGATTGGTAGAAGGTTCCATCAGGAAGCGGAAACAAAAAAAAATCCGATAACAAGGTGTTGCACAAGGCTAGAAAATCAAGCATTCTTTTATGACAAAGACACGCGAAGGAGAACAAAATGGCGCCGTTTTTCATATATTACCGGTTTCATTGTTATTCCAGAAGGTTCCTTGGCCAGTCTCGTCTTTCATGTCTCTTTTGTAGCTCGCTTTCAGCTGTAAGACATAAACAATACCTGTCAGATTTTAAATTGGTGCCAGATTCTGCCGACATCTGCAATGACTTGTCTGGAACAAGGCATAACATATTGTATTCTCATTCTCTTCCAGCATAAGTAATAGGGTTATTGATAGTGCACTGCAGTGAGTCACGCAGCGCAGTACCCATTCACCGGCGCAGGTGCATTGTTGACTACCCTGCTAGGGAGGTAGAGAGCAGGGATCGAGTAGGAGAGGATCCCCATCTGAACTAGGAAGTCGCCTAACCAGCGGCAGCCCTCCATTAGGGCGGAGGAGCGCCGCCCCCTGTCACCACCCGAAAAATAAAAACGATAATAAAATGGGTTGTTTTATTACAGTTTTGTCTTAATCCTCCTGGGCCCACCCCCAGGACTCTGACAAGTCTTGGGGGTCAGGGGCGTAACACAGGCCCCCGCAGCCCTCGCGGTGCGGGGGGACCCCCGAGCTGCAGGGGGCCTCCTCAGCACTGTACTCCGGCCTGAGAGCTCCATCTTGAAGTGGGGCCCCCTCAACCTTCGTTACGCCGGTGTTGGGGGTGGGTCCAGGTGGATGACACTGTGGTGAGGGAGTGGCAGTGCACTCCCGTGTCCCTTCTCTGCGCATGAGGGTTTGGCTGGCTGTTTCAGGCCGGCCAAACCCTCATGCGCAGTGAAGCTCTCTCCAGCCCCAGCTGCATTCCTGGGGCTGGAGAAAGCAGGCACAGGCTCCCAGTCTGCCTGGGAGTGGAAAGTCCTAGCACTCAGGCCAATCCTGACGCTGCTTTCATGCAGCGCAATGATTGGCCTCAGTGCTTTCTGGGAGCCTGTCCCAGGAAGAGCGCAATGCCACGGACGATGGCAATCAGGATTTTTTTTTTTATTATGAATGAATGAATGAAGTGATTTTATAGAGCGCGCATTACCCGAAGGTGTCTTAGCACTATGCGGATCAAGAACTGAGGACATGGCAACAAGCCGAGTTAGGTCTGAGTAACTTTATTGTTACCAAAGGGAAAGAGCCAGATCTTTAGCTGCTTTCTGAATAGCTGTAAGCTAGATTGAGACCGGAGGGCAAGCGGAAGGGAGTTCATAACCATCGCTCAAATAATTCAGGGCGCCAATTGTGTGTCCAAAGTATGTCCCCCAACCAATGAAAACTGCATCGAATTCCTCGAATAAGGCACTGAGAGGATCATCGTGATTCGATTAAATATCTCTTTATTCTCTATCAATGTACAACAACTAGTGAGGTGGGAGGAATATCCTCCTAACCCGCTGTGACGTTCTCAATCTCATGTGGTGCCCCTCATCGTTCTGTATACTGTATTCTCTCCCTGCAATTCAACATGTAATTGGATCCACTGGGAGTCACAACATAGAACCTTGGTTCATCAATCCACAATCACGCAGATGCCACACAACTTTGCATGAAATGTCTTCCATAAAATATGTTTACCGTCTCCAGCAGTGAATAGCACAAAGTTAATTAACTCACAAAGAATGAGTGATGAATCAATACTCTAGACACAGGTAGCTCATCACCTTTAGTGTCGTTTGTCCAATATCACTATGGTCTGTGCACAATTTTGTCCTGAACTACATACTGCGTCTTAGTTTCTCCTGTCCTACTTCCTGCATCTAACGAACTCCTGAACCACAGATTGAGGGTGAATCAAAATGAACAGTCAGCCAATTCCCAGCTGTTAGAATCTGGGTTCTCTGGTTGGCACAGGTAGGTACTTGTGTCAAGCAGGGAACCTTTCCTCTAGTCAGGGTAAGGGGTTACACTCTAACAATAACCCCTGCTCACCCTCTAGGTAGCTTGGCGCGAGCAGACAAGGCGTTATCTCAGGCGTAATGGTTGAGCATTTGTGAACACACACACAGTAAGTCAGCGACAACCCCACACATGGACTCCACACAGGGATATATGCAAAAATAGTACTTTATATATAGATTCAGGTTTAGCACAAGACCAGATAGCGTTTAACTGGCCCACAATACTTGGTAGCAAAAGAGTTCTTTACTTTAGCGTAGCGTCAGGGTTCTGTACGCTTCATTCCCTCGGTGCGCTTCACACGCATTAAAAAGAGGCTTGGGGAACGGGTCTTACACGCACTGTAGGCGCTCCGGACTGGAGCGTACACCCTACGGTGCGAACAGGCACAGTACCTTTGTCTTGGATGAGGTCGTCACGAAGGTTGCGCGGGCATCAAGCACGATGTACGGTGCGTTGTCCTCCTGGGCGTTGTGTACTACGGTACGTTAGACCTTGGGTGTGCAGGGCTCAGGGGACGGTGCGTAGATACGGTGCTTACAGCTCATCGCGGCGTTCGTGCCGTACCGTGAGATCGGCAATCTTGGGTCGAAGCGCTCGATACAAACAACCGTACGCTCCGCACAGGGGAGACGTACGCGACCACCACATGCGCCGGAACCTTCCCGAAAGCTGGGGAAGGAGTGTACGCTGGCAGTACGGTTCGTAGGGGGATAGAAGCAATACAGGTTGCAGTCCTTCCGTTACAGTGCGAGCTACGGCTCGTAGGGGGCCAGATAGTCATGTTGCTCAGGCCGGATGGTACCTTCCTTCGCGGTGCGAGCTACGGCTCGTAGGGCCTTAGTCACTTTGTTCGGGCCGGACAGCGGGTGCAGGCTTCCAGGGGGATTACGCTTTGATCGGCGAGGCGTAGACAGCAGTTCTCTTCAAGATCTCAGGGGAAACGGTCCGTTTTCCAGCGCTCTCTCACGGCGGTGAAGTCCACTGGTCCTGGGACTTCGTTCAGGGGGCAAGCTCGCTCACAAGCCCTTGGAGATCTTTTAGCACAAGTCAAATAAAAGTTTTTTGGGTCTTTTCTTCCTCTTCTTCAGCAGCAAGGCAACCACTGCAGGCCAATCCCCCAGATCAGGGACAGTACTCCTCCATGCAGCTTTCCCGGTTCCTCCTCGTCGGACAGAGGTTTCTTCTTGGCAGGATAGGATCTAGTTTCTTAGGAGCAAGGCTCCTACATTTATACCACAAATCTTTTGTTCTCCCAGGCCAGGGGGGCCCTTGCCTAGTTCAGTCCAGTTCTGGAGCACTTCGTTGACGCGATGCAGGCTTCTTCTTTCAGGGTGCAGGGCAGAGTCATCAGACGCTCCACAGGGGGTGGAGCCAGCATTGTGGTGGCAGAGCACAGCCCTATTCAGAGTCCAGGTGTACTCCTCCCACCCATCTATAGGTCAATCTTTCTATTCACCACCAGGCTACCTAGCCCTGCCCCTCTGGGATTCCCCAGCCCTGTCACTCACACAAGTCAGACAGCAGATACACATCAGCGCATAGGCGGGCTGAAATGGTTAGGCAAGCAAATGCCAACTTTCTAAAAGTGGCATTTGCAAATGCAGAATATTAAAATAAACCTTACTAAAAGATGTACCTTATTATTCTGAGTTCAGGCATACTAAACTCGATTTTCTACCATGTTCCCTGGGCCTGTTAGGATCATAGGATGTAATAATCTTAACAGCCCATTCTGGCCTATGAGAACAGGGTAGCCTTACAATAGTGAAAAACGAAAATGGCTGTAATTCACTATTAGGGCATGCCACACACATCAGGGCTTGTCCTACCTTATGCTTACAATGCACCCTGCTCTTGGGCCTACCATAGGGGTGACTAACATGAAGTTAAGGGAAGGTTTAGGGACTGGCAAGTGGGTGCACTTGCCAGTCAGCATGACAGTACCAGACTGCACGCAGGTTCTGCAATGGCAGAACTTAGACATATTTTACCAGGCCGCGTCTGTGGGTGGCACAACCAGTGCTGCGAGCCCACCAGCGGCATTTGTATTTACAAGCCCTGGGCACTCCTGGTGCACTTTACTGGGGTCTGACAGTAAACCAAATAAGCCAATCATGGAATCCAACCAACATATACATTTTAAATAGGGAGCACTTGCACTGTGGCACTGGTTGGCAGTTGCACAGTGCTCTGAGCAGCCAACACCATCAAAACTCATGAGGCATAGCGACAAAAAAGTGGAAGGGAGACTCACGCCAAGGTGCCAGGTCTAACACCAGCATTTTCTCTTAGGAAAATAGTACGCTCGTTTCATAACTCTGACTTCATAACTATGGTTCAATCGATGGAAGTCTACTGTGTTGAAAAATTCAATGCCATTCTCTCTGGTCTATCATGGTCTGCCCTGGAACATCTGAAAGCAATGGCCAGACACTTCAGTGAGACAGACTTACCAGAGGATCTACAGGGTAAAACCAAGGAACAGCATCCTCAAATCTTCTGGGCTTCTGCTCTTTTGAACCGCATGGTTCCCAGAATCGTTTTGGGTAAGTGAAAAATCTAGATTTTCCACCGTGAAGCCTCAGCTGGCTCTGTCATCAGAAATCCATGACCCAGATGTACATCTGCCACAGTGCATCAGAAGACTGTCCATTTTTAGGGTGGGGCTTCCGGAACATATTTTTGTGAACAGGGCCTCCTGCAGAACCTGGCAGTCCCAGGCATACACAAACAATCAATGGGCTCCCATTACTATGGTGTTAACACCATGCTGAAAGTTAGCACATTCTTGCTGATAGTTGTAACTATTTGTTAAGAAGATTGGTGTTCTATCAGCCAGTCAAGTTGAGTGGGTTCTCTTGTCTGTCCTAGACAGTGTTTTAAAGTCAGGTAAAATTATTCTGATAATACTTTTTATTTCAGTGACATTGATACCACTGTCAATTCCATTCTCATTAACAGTATCTCTGAGGTAATTTCATCCTTTAGGGAAACTTGATTTACGTTTTAGGCGATGACAATGGAAAATTAAATAAATAATTAATTTTCCCTCTTCATCATTCATCAAAATCAATCTCACCATGGCTGGTTTTAGGTAATTTACTCGCAAAACATTCTTACAAAGGACTGCAATTTGGTAATTGGAAGAGGTTCCTTTCGCTAACATAAATTGTGATTAGATAATGTGTTACCAAATCGCAATTAACACTTTTGTACATTAAAAAAAACATTTTTTGCGGTCACATATGTCGAGATTCTGAAAATCGGATTGTTTCTGCCTGCAAAAATGCTTTGTACATATAGCCCCAGGTTTGATTTTTGGTGTCGGTTCAACATCCTGTGATTCTAGGCAAATCACTTAATCTCCTCATGCCTAGATAAAAAAAAGAATGTGTCATTGTGTAATGTAAAGCTCGTGTAAAGTGCTCCGATAACTTTGAATTGAGTTTGCAATACATAAATAAACAAAACAAATTCTTAAAGGAACACAAGAGTATTGTCACCCTACTCCCTTAGACTCCTCACCCCTTCCCATACATTAAAAATAATCCAGTGTCCTGTATGGCTTTCCTTCACCCTGACATCCTGAGGATGCACAGAAGCGGCTGTCACAGCATCTGTTGAGCATGATCGAGACATACCTGGGCTAGTCAGGGATAATAGTACGTGGTGACAACAAAGCATCACCCACTATTCTAACGCCTTAATCTGGTCTCCGACAATCCAAGTTAGGTGACAAATGAATGTCACTGGAGTCAAGCTAGCCTAGCTGATGAGCGGTAAAACCATGAAACCGGTCCTAGGATGCTTGTTTCCAGTCCAGGTTCTCTGCAGTTCGGGCTGGACTGCTCCCATGGGGAACAGCGTCAACACTGATTTGCATATGGCTAGGTATAAACTGGAATGGCATGGGGAGAAAAAAACATGGATTTAATTTAAGATCTCTGTACTGGGGTGAATGTATGACATTATTCAGCATTCTGTCCATCAATTGTTCTTTTTGCAAATGAAAGGGAACACAACCTCTTCCCAGCTCTACTGCAAAAGCAGTAAGCCAGTCAGTGGTTCCCAAACTTTTTACTCCTGCGGACCCCCACTGAATCACTACTGGAGGCAGGGGACCCCCAAGCAATTTTTACAATTTAAATTTCAAAAAATTAAAACAGTAATTCGCAAAAAATACTTAAACAAGTACACACCAAACAAATACTTGCATTACCAAAGCTTTTATTATTTTATATTGAAAAATATGCAAAAATGAAAACATTTTAATGAGAAAGGATGGTGCTGCATCTCAGCGACTAACTTTTCAATGTTTGGTTTTATTTCGGAAAGTTGAATCCTTAGGTCAGATTCTACATTTTGCAAGCGATTTCTGTTCTTATTTTTAAGGTACATAAGATTTGAGAAAGCCTTCTCACATAAATATGTGGTGGGGAAAGGAAGTAAAACCTTAAGTGCGCTGTACGACAATTCAGGATAATCTGTTCGTACTTGTAGCCAAAAATTTGTCAGACTCAGAAACTTTTCCTTGAATTGAAGTTTAAGTGCACTATCTGTAGAGATTTCAATCAAACCGTTTTCTTCAGTTGCTGTCAGCCTCATTAAATTGTCAATATCTACATTAAAAGGATCTTTAATCCAGTTTTTGCTTTCATCTGGAAGTGGAAAGTACTGACAAAAACTAGACCGTATATCTTGGAGATGCTGGATAAAAATTTCCAAGACTTTGTTAGATAATTCATCATCAGCAGATTCCAAGAATGTCTTCAGGTTATGAAAAGAATCAAAATTTCTTTGTGTTAAGCGATGAGCCCATAAGTCTATCTTTTTTATCATTTCCTCAATCTTGTCTTCAACATTAAAATGTGTGATACCTACTCCTTGCATACTCAAATTGAGTGCATTTAAATGGGCGAAGATGTCTGCCATATATGCCAGCATAGCTTACCAAGTATAGTCATGTAAGCGCTCACCAAGTGCAAATGGAGATTCCAGTTCAGTGACGAAAACTCTGATTTCATCTCCTAATTCAAAAAGCCGAGACAAAACTCTACCACGTGACAGCCATCGGACTTCTGTATGCAGCAAAAGCTGATGATGATCACTATCCATGGACTGACAAAGCTGTTCAAAAAGCCTTGAATTTAGTGACCTAGCTTTGATGAAATTTACAATTTTGACTGACTCATTCAAGATCTTTTTTAATTCCTCTGGTATCTTCTTAGTGGCTAATGCTTCTCTTTTTTTTTCTTTTTTTTTTTTCTTTTGTCCTCATGTGCTGCTTTCCACCCGTTCTATCTGTGTAACGCCCAAGGGTGTAGATTATCTTATATTTAAGGAGGTCTGCTATACAGAGAGCTGGAGAAGAGAGGATACAAAATCCTCACTCCAACTTCCTGCCACAAAATTCTCCAAAAGATAAAAAGCAACTTAATCATTGGACTGGAAGTTTCCATCAATACAATACTTCATTATTAAACCGATCCTCCCCCATCCCATCACCCATAATGATCAAAAAATAACAGCCAAAATCTGTGCTTCTTTTTCAGGGGAACTACCATGTCCAATTTGCCAATGTCTCTCATAGCTCTAATCCACATCAGATCTGTAGGGGAGTCAGGAGAAACCCAAAGTTTACAAATTTCCCTACGGGCCAACAGTATAGCATAAAACACCAATTTTGCTCTATCGTCCAAGCCCTTACCTTGTAGATCCATTCTACCTGTGATAATATTCTCAGGGCTTACCTCGATCTTCTGCTTGAAAATGACTGACAAACATTTACTTACAGCGTCCCAAAAGATCTTGATCGCCGGGCATGTTGCAAACATGTGAATATCATCTTCATTTGGGCTATTACATTTGGGGCATCTTACATTACCACCTTCTTTAAATTTTGCCAGCCGCTTTGGAGTCCAATATGCCCTGTGGAGAGTGAACAAGTGGTTTCTTCTTAAATTCGCAGGTTTAACCAACTTATATAATATCGACATAGTTACTTGCCATTGGTCTTCTGTCGCGATCTTTGGCAAGCTCTCTCCCCAGAGTTTCTCTGGCAGTAGAAAAGGGCCATCTTCCAAGTCAATTATAGCCCAGTACCATGTTGCCACTTCTTTTTTAAAACAAGCTTCCAATGCCAATTTTGCCTCGAAGTCATTATAGCGGCCAATAAGATGGTTTTTTCCAGTAACCCAGCTTTGAATTTGAAGATATTTGAATTTGGAAAACTTAGGACCCCAGCTTAAATCGCATTCAGACCATGGCAGCAAACAACCGTCAACAAATAACTCCCCCCATTTCTGAGGACCCTCTGATTTTAAGATCGTTGCCAGGGCATCGTTAGTCCAGCTTGGAGCTCCCGGAGTTTCCCAAATTGGTTCATTCACACTGAAGTAGGGAATTTTTGTGGCCCTTCTAACGCGATACCAGACCGTAGCCAAATCTCTTAGAACCTTCAATCTTACGTTCTTGAAAAATTGCGGATCTGAAAATTTATACATGAAACCAGACGATTTGACCCCCTCAATTCTTAACAAAATTAATAGTAGTTCCCCAATCGTTGAATTTCCTGGAGTAGTCAAGAGCATTCTGTAGTTTTTGAGCAAAAAGGCCCAGGAATAGATTTGAAAGTCCGGAGCTGCCAATCCTCCCTTAACATGTTTCCTCCTAATCTTTTTCCATGATAGCCTAGACCCTCTGGAAGACCAAATAAATGACCCAATCTCACTTTGCACCTTCGCTAACCCCTTTTTTTCAAACATCAGAGGAATGGAGTCAAATAAAAATGTTAACTTAGGAAGCACTGTCATCTTAATCAGATTTACTCGTCCGAAAATTGTGAGAGGAAGATGTCTCCAACCCTTCATTAAACTAGAGATATCCTTCGCGGTTTTAGCCAGATTAGTTGTTGCAATTTGTGAAATATCCTGTGTTATTTGCACCCCCAAATATCTTATCTGTTTTTTCGGAGTTATAAGGTCTGTCTCGATGTTCCACGACATAATTTCCGTTTTGTCAGCATTCAAACGGTAACCTGAAACTAATCCAAAGTTATTTGTAATTGTTTCTATCTTGGATAAAGTTTGATTCAAATCTGATGTTAAGATGACAATATCATCAGCATAGAGTCCAATCTTCTTAACCCAACTCTGAAATCTAAAAGGAGGGATGTCATCGGTCTCCCTAATTCTGCATGCCAGTGGTTCAATATATAAATCGAACAAAAGTGGGGACAGAGGACAACCCTGCCTCGTTCCTCTCATTACCTTAATATTTTTGGTTAGAACTCCGTTAACTAATACCCTTGAAGTAGGGGATTGATAGAGGGACAGTAGAGATTGACTGAAGTTTTTCCCCAATCTAAGATGCATGATTACCGCCTTAAGGAAGAACCAATTTACACGATCAAACGCCTTAGCGGCGTCTAAGGCAACAATCGCTAGAGGAAGTTTTCGGTCAATAGCAACGTCAATGCTTGTTATAAGAGAAAAGGTTAAATCTTTAAGAAACCTACCCTTAATGAACCCCTTTTGATCCTCCTGTACTATTCCTGGGATTACCTTCGCCAACCTGTCTGCTAAAATCTTGGCATAAAGTTTATAGTCACTATTCAAAAGTGAGATTGGTCTATATGAATCCATATACCTCGGTGACTTCCCAGGTTTAGGAATAATAATGATGTTGGCTTGATTCCAAGAGGCAGGAAGCTCTACATTACCTAGAAAGACCTCATTAAATACCTTTAATAATAACTGTGCCAAACTACCAGATATCATTTTATACACCTCAACCGGGAGGCCATCTGGACCCGGTGCTTTGCCCTTCTTAGCTGATCTAATAACCAAATCTAGTTCCCCTTGTGTAATCTCCTGATCTAACATATTTTGTGAGTCATCAGTCACAGGTCGTAAGCAGTTTAACCATTCATCTATCTCCTTCCTGTCAGGGACCATGTCTTCCCTATACACCTCTGTATAATAATTAAAGAAGGCATCCACTATGTCGTTAGTTTCTGTAGCTATGACACCTGATGGTTCTACTTTCACTTCTTTAATTATATTCTTAGTCCTGTCTGTCCTGGCTTTCCAGGCAAGAAGCTTACCTGATCCCTCCCCATACTGAAAGTTAGCTAATCTAGTAGCTAGCCATTTCTCTTTTACCCGATTGTTGACAACTAGCGTTAATTTCTCTTTCAAATCCAGCAGTTTCTGAATATTCTCATCTTTTTGTAAACTATCCCTATAACTGTTAGCAATATCTGCTTCCTCTTGCCTAATTTCTTGTTCTAAACTTTCAACCTCAGAGAAATATTTCCTTCTTTTGCTGGCCCCGATAGCACCTAATCTCCCTCGTAAAAAAGCCTTAGTTGTTTCCCAGACAATATCTAGTCTAGCCGTGCCTAAATTTTGTTCGATAAAAGTTTCAAGTTCATATTGAAGAGACTGCATTGCTTCCTCATCATATAAAACTGTACGGTCCAACCTCCATACTGACTCTGATTCACAAATTCCAGTCGCAAGCTCTAGGATTACCGCCGAATGATCAGAAAGGTGTACCCCAACATGCATGCTTCTTTTTACTTTACCCAATAATCTTACATCAATTAAAAAATAATCAATTCTCGATTTATGGCGATATTTTTTATTAAAGAAAGTAAATCCCAGCTTCTGACCTGCCCTCAATCGCCAAACATCACACAAACCAAATTGCTCCATCAAACCTCTTAATTTAGAAGCCATTTTGCTATTTACATGAGCTCTGCTACTCGCCGAGCGATCTAATCTGGGGTTTAATACCGTATTAAAGTCTCCGGCAAAAACTATAAAACCTGTAAGAGACAGCATCTCCTTGGCTAGCTCTTCTAATGAAGTCACATCATCTTGGTTTGGGCCATAGTACCCAATTACATTGTATAATAAACCGGCAATCTTGATATTCACTAACAACCACCTACCCTTAATATCTGCCTTCTTTCCTTCAATCTGACACATTAATCCCTTCCTGACCAACACTAGAATGCCCCTTGTTACAAATGTCTGTGGTGTGTAAAGCACAAAATCTAGCCAACGAAGTACACCAACGAATTTTATACTCTCTGCCTCTGTTAACTGAGACTCTTGAAGAATAATAATGTTTGCCGGAGAGTCTTCCAGATATCTCAGAATCCTATCTCTCCTAGATTTAACCCTTAGGCCATTTACATTCCATGACATCCAGATAATTTGGTCTCTACCCATAATTAACCTCACCCCTATTTGCTATCTCCAACACCCAGATGCTAAAGCAACTCATGAGAACTATTTTAATATTTAATACCCTCTCCCACCCCCTCAATTTCCCTACCCCCAACCCTAACCCTCCCAACCTCCTACCCCCTAAACCCTGAACCTTCACCCGGGAAAACCCACCCTCTAACATTAGGCCCAACCTAGGCCTACCGAGTGCCAGGACGGTAGGCGTACTGGAACTATTACCTAATTTATCACATCAGTAATCTGTAGCGGCGTTCTTTTATAAACCTCCTGAATGGTCACCGGCTTGACACACTTCCAAAAAATTATCAGCAACTTCCACTTCTCTAAATATATGCATCTTATTGTTCCACATAACTTTCAAGAATGCCGGAAATTTTAATTGAACCGTAGCTCCCAGTTTCCTGAAAGATTCAATCCTCTTGCCCAACTCCCACTGTCTGTTTGCTGTTACTGCTGAAAGATCTGACCTTATCTCAATTCTTGCTCCGTCAATAATCAAATGACCCTTCTTTAAAGCAGTTGCTAGAATTTTCTCTTTTAACCCATAGGTCAAAAAATTAATCAAAATCTTCCTAGGTTTCGAGCGATTGGGATTTAATCTAAAAGGATCACGATGTATCCTCTATATATCCTGCAATAACTCTTCTACAGTCTCCTTCAGCTGTAACTCCGTTTTTAATAAATGTACAATAAAACCCTTTAAATCGTCCCCTTCCTTCCCCTCTGGAAGCCTCAAAATATTTAGATTGTTTCTTCGCTGCATATTCTCCAATCTTTCCAGCCGCTCCTCGTAAACCTTTTCTCTAACTTTAACCTGCGTTAGCTCCTTACTATTCTCCTCAAGTTTATCATGAATCACCTTAACCTCCGTCTCCAGAGTGGCTGTGCGCAGATTCAGCTCATCAAACTTAGCTTCCAACAGACCGACTGCCTCCCTAATTCCATCTTGTTTAGCCTTAGACTCCTCAAAACCCTTATGCATATCTAAATCAAGCTTTTTTAACAAGGCGATAACAACTGTATCTGTATGGGCCTCATCTGACATGCCTATAACACTTGAAGAATTGTCCTGTGAATCAGGAAGAACAGCCGTAGCATCTGAATCACCCAATCTAGAGATATCTATTGGGACCCCGGGCTCCTCGTTTGCTCCCAAATCCAAGTTACCTGCCTCCATCTCCAAAGGGTTATATCTATTAGGAGAGAGGTAATCAGCCCAATCGTCTAAACTACCTTTAGATCCCGCTGAATCTGAATTAATTTTTGTTTTTTCTACACCTGCCAAATCTACTAAACTCTGGCCTCTCGTGAGTATAAGAGTCTTAGGGACTGGTTTGAAGTATGCATTTAGGGAAGGGTTAAAAGTAGTCTTCTTGCCTAGTGCCCCCAATTTGTGAGTTTGCCAAGTATATTTTTTCGTATTGCTAGGAAGTTTACTGTTTATTTGTGAATCCCCACCATCCCCTCCCTTTAACTGGATTATGCTTCTAAGCGCGTAGCGCTTGCTTGTTTTTTGCGCTGGTTTTAACTTTAATTTAGGAACGGTATCAAGCTCCCCACCTAATGCTTCTCGATGAATGCAACAATGATGCCATACACCTGAAGGGTTAATTTCCCTTATTCGTGCTACAAGTCCAGTTAGTCTCCCAGACATGGCACGTGCCCCATCTGTGCTGATTCCTATGCATTTGGACCACTGAATTCCATTTGATGTCAGAAAGTCATTGAAACTGCTGAAGACCTCTTCAGCAGTGGAATGTATCAAATAGCGGCAGAACAGTAAATCTTTACAAATGTTACCCTCAAAATCGTATCTAACGTAACACAGGAGATGAGATTTAATTGCTATGTCCGTACTTTCATCTACTTGTAGGCTATAATGCAGACTTTTACAAACTCTTTCGATCAACTGTTCCTTCATGTTGTCTGAAATTTTGTCAATTTGCTTTTTTACAGTGTTGTTAGATAATGGCACCAAATTTAAATCTTTTGCTACTTTTTCTCCAACCATTGCTGTCACCATGGCTTTAGCAGCAGGTACTATTAGTTCTTCAGCAATTGTATACAGTTTTCCAGCTTTTGCTATGAGCATGAACACTTCATATGAAGCTTAGAGAGCATTTTCATTAACAGATCCTGTTGCAGTTTTCTTAATTTTTCTACTTTTTAGGAGCTCTTGCTCTTTATTCTTGAAGAATTCTATGGATTTAGTTGCATGTTCTTTATGCTTATTTTCCAAGTGTCTTTGTAATTTTGAAGGTTTCATGGCCTCATTTGACAAAATTTCATAGCATAGCATGCATTTTGGTGGCTGTTCATTTTCTAAACCTGAACATGTGAAACCCAATGTTAAATATTCACCATCGTACTTGCGAAACTTCCTTTTCTTTTCACTTAACTCCCTTTGTTTTTAGCATGATGGCCCATCATTGATGTCTTCAGTGGATTTTCGCTTAAGGATAAGCCAGCGATCCATCGTTGTTATGTTTTTTAGGATACCCACAGGTGACAAGTTTATTGAATCACATTCGGTTGTGGAATAATTCTCTAGCAAAGCTATTTGGTAAAGCACGTATTTAGACCTTCACTACTTTACCTACTACAGGCTGCACCCGTCAGATGTTTCCAGACTACATATGCTTTGACGTTGAGAGACGAAGCAGTGCCTGTAAGAAGATTTTACCACTGTACTAGCAAATCATATGCATGGATATGGCAATTTTCTGTATTGCAGCTTCAAGATAATTCCATTTGCTCAGTTTAATTAAACATAGCTCATTCATTGTGGAAGCAGAGAGGTGCGCACAATAGTATGGGAAAATATGAGCAGGGTTTGTAATTAAGCAAGAACACTTCAGAAAGTCATTTTGTCTGCTACGCACTGGCCGTAACTGTGTTGTGGTTGAGATTAAATTCAAACCAGGATGTCACAGACGTTTCCTACGTGGTTTGCTGGCAGCCATGTCACATGGCATGAGCAGCTGATGTGACACAGAGAATAGTTAAATAAATGCATACAAACACATGCGGAAAGTGGGTTATTTAAAAACTATAATTGGGAGAAAGCAATGACATTTCAGCGACTATGAGCGACACTTGCTCACGAGCAAAATAAAGCAATGAAGAGGAGGGAAACATAAATATCAGAAATTACACCAATTTGAGCAGCAAGACACGCTAAGTTAACTGCTTCAAAGCATAAGAAACAATTGTTAAACAACTCATTTATCAGACTGTAGCCAAAATTGCGTAAAATAGATCAAGCAGTCTGGAAGACGTTCATAATTTATTATAATTAGACTCACTCAGTTGACGCTGACCACATGAGCTGTAAATAGGGCTGCATTCGAAAGCGGAGCGTGGGAGGCACTCTTTCACAGCTAGAGGCAATTACAGCAGCATCATTCTTATAATCAAACATCTTGCTCTCCATGTCTGAAACTTGATGAGCATAATTCCATAGTTAACCAAACTGGTGGTTACCAGCTATCCTTCTCCTCCATGCCTTTTTCTAATAATACCAGTGTCATCTGTATCGCTTTTAACCTCCCCTGACCCCCCCCCCCCCCATCAAGAGTGGCGATGACAATCACTTCTTTTTCAGGCCATTAGTGTACAAAAATAACTCACCGAAACAACTGCCTCACCTCACTACTGTGCCTTCCCCAGAACACCCACATCTCCTTTAAGCTCTTTCATCTCTTACAAAGACACACATCTCAAGGGAAGTGTGAAATATAGCGTCATGTGGGACGAGAGAGTTGCAGAATAATACAACAAACAACAAGGGGAAGGTGTATGGCATTCTATAACCAGAAGTACGGAACTCCGCCCGAAAATAAAACTCCAGTAAAGCACAGTCACCATACAACTGCACTGCGGGTACATGGATATTTTCCAAGATACTTTCAAATACCCATTCGGCGCTAGCTAGAATAAAGGCTTCACAGGAAAAAAAAAGTGTTTTCTATCGACACCGTTCGAAAGGCACTCAATGAACGATTAATTTAAATGCACATTTTTGCTAGTTACATTTGTCTACTACTAATACTCGCCTCCACAAGCATGTTTTTAGAAAAATATTGTTTTAAACACATAAAAGCACTGTTAAAATCTACACCTGCATTATTAAATTTTAAAACACTCACGTGCTCATCGGGTGAAGTGGCCTCCTGCTGGCCCGAGGTGCCGGAATGCTGTTTAGCCTTGAAAACGAGAGGCACAGCAGTAGTGGAGACAGGACATTGGGCGGCAAAACACTCCGGGGCTGGACACAAACGCGAGGGAACACGCACTGCCGTGCGAGCACGCGCGCGACTATGAAATATGCAATCATGCTTCAGCTTGAACCTAAAGCTGAAAGGGTGATTGGCCCGATTTTGTTGTGGTTCCGCCGCCCCTGTGCTGTCATTCACAGGGCTTGTAGCGCATGGGCTCTTCAGTGTTTATGTTGGAAGGTAAGTCCGGTGGATCCTCTGGGAATGGGTCGCGGACCCCTAGTGGTCCGCGGACCACTGTTTGGGTAACGCTGAGCTAGATGATGACTTTCAACACAGTAGAGATTAGTCAGGATAAGACTGTTTTTTGTAAATAACAAGGTTGTTTCCCTCCAAGGGGTTCCAAATTACAACATGGCCAAAAGGAACAAACCACTGTTAATCACAGCTGCTCCAAATACTCTGGCATGTGATCTACCACACCCTCCACAAAAGCATACTCCACTTCCAGCCATGTTCTAGTTGAGAAGCTTTTCACAAAAGAGTAATGGAGGTCATGCACAACCTGGTCCATCCTATCCTTCAAATTCCCCATTAGCACTCTCCACCAGCCAATACATAAAAAGGTAACTCTGGTACCCTGCCACGCTGCCATACCTCACACTCGCCTGCCCTTTCTCCTCCACTATTTTTTTCTCATCAATATCTTACATCCTGCCACCTTTCCCCCCTCCCTATATGTCTTCCCTCCCCCTCCTGTTCTAAGTACTTAGTATTCTTCACTCTGTGAGGAAGGTCAGAGATGGCACTGTGGTAACAGCTCCCAGCTCTGATGGAGTCACCATCAGCACTGAGGCAAATGCCCTGTCAGTAGCAGGTTCGCCCAGGACTTGGCATGGGCGAGCTAGGCCTAGGCCAAGGGCACCAATGTGTAGCAGGGGGAAAAAAATAGTCTTCATAAAGGTCCTGCTAACAGCAATGCCCCTCTTCATCGGCTGTAGTGATTTTGTTAAAGTGCTCGTAATCATTGGGTCGAGCATCAGCGCGCATGCGGTGTCTGCAAGACCTGGAGTCATCAATAAAAGGACTGTATTCCCGCCTCCTACTGTCTCCTACTTACCATTGGTGCACTCCAGCGTCGCTCTTCCTTGCTGCCGCCTGTTTCGTTCCTGCAGACGACACCTCACTTCCTTCCAAGGCTGAGGAGCACCGGGAAAGTACAAGTGTAAGTACGCTTGTTTAATTAATGCTCCTTCCTGGGCACTTTTTTTGCTTTTCCTCACTTCTTATGTTAGCAGGGCACCCTTTTTTCCAATGCTGCGCTTCATGTGCGATGTTAACAATGCTTGTTTGTTGAGCTTCATGCAGCGCCGTGTTTAGCTAATGGCTTTTGTTTATGTATGTGTGCTAAAGCGCCACGCATCACTTGTTTGACTGACGCATTTTTCAGGCAGAGGAGAGTATGCTAAAGTGCAGCAGAATGTAGTGACAGCTTAACAGCCAATGAAAATCCCACACTCTTAAACAAAATGGCCAAATTATTTTGAGGAGGCGACTGGAAACATTTTGGAATGGCTTACGTGTTATGTGTTCAGCACTCTAGTGCCCATCGATTACCTACGTGCACGCATTGTGTTCTCCTGTGCAAACTAGTCTAGTCTATCTCCTCTACTTTAGCTATCACAACAATGATCCTAGTGCACAACCAGCATGAGAGACGACTAGTTTGTGAGGTTAGCTCAATCTTGTCTGTCACGACATGTTTCTCTCTGAGGATCGATTTGACACCTTTATTTTTGCAGTAAAGTCGATCAGTAGCTGATGCTGATGCTGCTACCGAGAAGGGCAGTGCATTTAATGAGAGTCCTGCAAGTCTTACTTCCCCTTGTGCTTCGCATAAATCTTGAGCTCGAATCTCACTTTAGTAATTTAGCCTGTCATGGGCCCTTGTAATTCGTAATTTTGCATCTTCCCGTGCTCAGCTATTGAGGATGCCGCTGTCTGTGTGAAGGATTTCCCACAGTCCAAACATTCCTCCATCTCACTCTTTTAAAATGTAGTGATAGCTGAACAGCTAATAAAAATCCCACTCTCTCAAGTGAAATACTCAGCCATTGTCACCCACTGTTCCCTTAGGCATTGAGACAGTTCACATTTTGCACTGCAGCCTCATGTGCCAAGAGAAAAAAACATAAGTTCGAAAACTTACAAATTAGATCCCAAATATGTGTTTTCTTCACAGAATATAAAGATCATTGCAGACCTGTACTGTAATGTAAGGCTATAATTCCCTTGAGCGGTTTTATCGATTGCCTTTCGATTTTTACTTTAGTGTTTTTCACATCCCTACACTTTTTAAAACATGGCAGGCCTTTCAGCAGCATCTGTGTTATACTGCGCACAGAGAAGGCATGGGAGTCTACTAGCTTTGGAGTGATTGAAGCTGTGCCCTGGACCGACCTCTTTCTTCAAACCAAATGCCAAGATATGTACAGGATGTTGCATTATCTATTTTTACCTTATCCATAAACCAGCTTTCACTTGTATTTAATTTACGACCAAATATTAAGATCTTATTTTAGGGATGTTTATTTTGCTGTTGTTTAAGTCACAATGCACAATAAGGCGTCCAAGGACCTTTGAAGTCCGATTGTGGTCTGGTCCAGTAAGGTAGTATCGAGTGTAAGATGTTACAACACATACATTTACAACGCATGCCTTTACAACACAGTTTTTACATCGCAACATCCTTTACAACGCATTATTTTACATCGCATGCCATAACATCGTAGTTAAGGTAAGTGTTGGATAGTATAGGGGTAAAAATTACTATTCTAACTCCAGTGAGTGCAGCAGTAGGGTAAGTGTTGGATAGTGTAAGGGTACTATGCGTTGTAATGGTATGCATTGTAATGGCTTGCGATGTAATGCCTGCGTTGTAGTGACATGTGTTGTAATGACATGCGTTGTAGTGACAAGCGATGTAATGGCTGCATTGTAATGACATGCGTTGTAAAGGATGTTGCGATGTAATGACTGCTGTGTAAAGGTAGAGCGATGTAATGACTGTGTCGTAAAGGTTGTTTCCCGGTAGTATCATCAACTTATGGTAATGCTCTGATCTTTGTTCCTTTGATGCTCTGCGGAAAGGACCTTACTGAGCTGATTGCTGGAATCAAGTCTGCCAAATAGAGATTAAAGAGTAAAGTAGCTAGTACACAGTTGTGCGTTAGGCCTTTGTCAGTATTGATGCATGGATAAGCTGATAATGCCCTTCATAAGAATGGATGGGATGCCCCACTTGGCAAGTTTTGACCACAATTTAGTTCTATCTACATTGTCGAATGGTTTGGCAAAGTCTATAAAGCCCGCATAAAGAGGGTGCTCCCTTCCCTGCATTGCGTGTTCAACCGGATGGCTAAACCAAGCAGGTTGTCCTCTATACTACAGTCCTTCTGGAATCCTGTTTCATGTATTGGGATCAGAGGCTTCTTTCTTGCGCACAGTTCTAACTCATTGTTTGAGATCTTAGCAAAGAATTTCCCCTCTATATCAAGAAGGGTAATAATGTGAAAAGGTCTCTGGTGCATTAAAAGATCCCTTTTATGTATTCACACCAGAATCAACCTCTCCAATTATCCCAGATGGTATTGGAGACTCGCAAGACTTAAATAGTGGAAAGAGGATTGCAGCCCATTGTGACTGAGCAATCTTAAAAATGGCTCCTAATATACCATTTGTCCTGGAAGCCCCATTGCTACAAATTTCTTTGATGGTATTCTCTACCTTGTCTTTTGTTTGGGCAGGGCATCATTACTTGGTAGTGCGGTCTTTAATTGGTCTTTAATTGTATTCCAAATGCATCCAGTTCATATTCCAGTTTATTGTCTCCAGCCTATAGCTTTCCAGTGTAACTTGCCCAGGTCGCATTTGATATATTTCAGCTGATCAGTTGGGTTTTCTGTGATGATATTTGGTTAACAAGGTTCCATAAATTCCTGGAATTCTTTGCTTTTGTGTCTTCAAACAATTTGATAAATTGTTGTTTTTAGTTTCTTTTCTACCCAAATTTCTTTTTTTTTATAGCACGCTCTGAAATCTTTTACATTTTATTTTATTCCACCATTGCCTTTGACAGATTTCTGGTGTCCTATGGTACTATTTAATTGTTTTTTTTAGAACACTGATGACTGTTCCTTAAAATTGTTCGGGGTGCTACCCTTGACCGATAGGTCTTTTATGTCTATTATTAAAGCCTCTAATAAGTAGACAAATAAACAAACTCATTCATTGGACTATATAACTCCTCATAGGTGCCACGTTTTCATTGTGCTTATGTGTGACATTTCCACGTTTTCAGTCTGAATTGTGTGACATGTCAAATCATTACTTGTGACACTTTGATTGACACTGTTGTGAGTGGAGCAAAGCCATCACGTCCCTGCAAATAGATACATTTAAAAACAAGCATTTGCGATGCAATAGGTCCTGCATTACTAAAAGTTTAAACTATTGGTGTTGCAAATAATAATGCAAAGTCAAAAGCTTAAACTTTCCGTAATGCAAGACCTAATGCATTGCAAATGCTTGTTTTTATCTTGCACCCTATCAACCCCCTACCTTGCCCTCCCATTTATCTCTAACGCACTGTCTTCAAACCAAGCTGCATGAACTATTCTCCAGAAGTTGATCTATCACTTGCCTGCACGCTTGCTCACTTCTCGCAAACTATATTCTTACTCTGTTATACTGGACCCTGTGGTCTGATCTCTAGGAGAGATGCCTAGAACTTGTCCCTGTTACATGATATTGTTGTTATTGTTATGCAGTTCGCCTTGATCATTATAAAGCACTCTGATACTCACAAGGGTCATGTTCGCACTATATAAAACTTTATAAGTAAATAAATAAAATAACCCCACGCCGAGACACATTCATCCCACCCCACTGTGTCCTAACCCAACCTACCAGTTAGAACCAGCGTGATGGAGATACATTGGGGGAGATTCCGGTGATTTGCTGGAGGTGCGGAGATGTGTGTTCAGAGGCAAGTCGCTGCTTTGATGTAGCCAGCCATGGACTGAACTGTGTCAATTTAATCAGCAGCAGTCACAAAAGCTGACAAATGTATTCCCCCCCAGGGCACTATTGGAGCAAGGGCCAGCCCCGGGTTCATCCTCATGGTAATGATATAATTGATCATAGGCAGATAGGAAGCCGAGAAGGCCTGCAAGGATTCAAAGTTGTGAGTCTAAAACTGAGCAAGTAGAGTACCTACTGAGCTATCACTGCATTATGATCTGTGATGAGCAGTGGTCAAAGTGCATTAACAAAAGCATGGGTACTGTGATGCTTCACGCAGTGGGGGATGGAGTGAGTGAGCGTGGGGGTGTGATCAAAGGCGTGGCTAAAAAAGAAATATTCAGTAACTTTATTCAGCCTTTCCCCTTTAGGACAGCTTAAATGAAAATGAAATGCAAGTTATGTTAATGGGTGGGAAATGCACTATCACATATTATAAGTCCTCTATTAGTTAGCACACTGCACCAGAGAGCCACAGAATTAAATCTTGGTTTGTGCAGTAAAGTGACTTGAGTTTGTTTATTGCTATGAGTTCCTAGTCTGTGACAGAAAGCACTGTGAATATATCATTATTTTAAACTTGAATTTTCACAGTATAAGACTGGCTGCTGCAATATTTACATGAACGTTTAAAATAAAAAAGATCTTAGTAATACCCAGACTGTACTTAATGCAAATGTTTTTATCTAACTATCTTTTAAAAGCGCCCACTTCACAGCTTAGCTAGTAGCTCCTAGACAATGTCTCTTAGAAAGAATAGAAGTGTCATCAGGAGGCCTCGAGTGAGTCCATCAATTTAAGCCAATACTGGCTTTCGGGCACTTTTTACATTTGCAGATTAACAAATGGCACACATTTACGTGTACTTCAGCCTGCGGGCATCCTGGACAGAAGAATTATTTTGTCGTTTGCCCCTCCATTGATCGCAGACGTTTTAAGGCATCGGCAAAGTGGGCTCTGGCCCAGGGCCCTAGCCTTTCTGGGGGGGGCCCTGATAGGGCCAGCTGTGTTCTGCCGAGAGTATTGCCCCATTGACCTTGAATAATTTTACCTTGTTCCTTAAATTAATCTTCAATGTGTGTGATTTGTTAGAATATATTACAGACATTTTAAAGAATTTTTTTTATGTTTCATGCAACACCCATCAAAAAACTTTCTTTTACATCAAAGCAGGACCTCACATATGAGAAATGGGAGGGTGTCACAGTGATTATTTTCAGTAATATTAGTGAGCTGCTGCTCTAATACAATTTTGAAAACACTATTCCTTAATATTAGATGTAAATACGTTTAGAATGTTCACCATTGTGCCTTTGCACAACCAGTGACCTGGCCAAAGAGGGCATGAAAGGGCTGAAATTGGATCATAAACTCAAAGCTGTTCTGAACAGGGGCTCCCAAAATACGATTGGCCCAGGGCCCACAAAATACGATTGGCCCAGGGCACCCAAAATACGATTGGCCCAGGGCCCCCAAAATACGATTGGCCCAGGGCACCCAAAATACGATTGGCCCAGGGCCCCCAAAATCCTTAAGATGTCCCTGCCCTCGATGTGACAGCACAGGAGACTCCCTGCCTTACAAGTCAACTCTCAAAATTAAGGGTTCAGGGGCGGTTGTGTTTTCACAAACAACGGGGCAACTGTTTTTCTAAAATAAAAAAAATGGGCACGGCGCGGCGCTCAGATCCACCCCACTTCGAGTATTGGTGGTGAGACACGGAACGCCACAAATGTGAGAACGGGGAGAGGATGTGGCCTAATGGCAAGAGCTACCAACTTTGGAGCTGGGGAAGCAGGCTCGAGCCTCAGCATTGGCTTAGCATCTTGTGATTCTGGGCAAATCACTTATTCTCCCCGTGCCTACCAAAAAGGAATGTGTCCTTGTGTAGTAACTGGTGCTCATGTAAAGTGCTCCAATACCTTTGGGTCGAGTTTGCGCTATATAAATCTGCAAAAAAATAAATAAAAATGTAGCAGATATATAGCGATTACTATATCTGTGTAGGATGCGGAAGCGCATAGGTAATGAATGGAAACCTAAATGCAGAGCAGACAAGAGAAGGAAACTATTTCATCCCACAAGAAGAACGGGGAAAAAAAGGCCTCATTAAAGCAGAACGTTCTCTTCGTGTTACCTAGAGCAGAGAAGAGGAATTACTTTCTGGCTGGGTGGAAAGTTACATGTCGTCATGTCAGGAGGCAAGCCCTTAAGCGGGCTCAGCTGGGCTAGACCTCTTTAGCACTGTATTTATAGGATGTCACGTGACGGCGTCGAGGGCAGCAGGTCAGGCGTCTGCTAACACTGGCCTTTGGCTCGGCCGCCTTGAAAGGTCAGAGAGGCGCTCTGTACTGCACGACACGCCTGCCGGCCGCTCGTCTTCTTTACACCGATGTGAAAGGAGAAATGACCCGTCTGGGAACAGCAGGCATTTTACTGCGAAATACTGGAGCCCACTTGACAAAACACGTTTTGCAAAAAATGAATTCAATTGAATTATAAACCAGGACAGTGGACTTAACACTGTAAGAGTTTACACAAGGAAGTCAATTAGGCATAGAGAAGGTGGCAGCTGCTGCCCCCTGGCTTGCCCTTTGGTACTCCCCCTCTTCCCCCGCCACTGCCTTTCCAACCTATGAACTCGGGGGTCAGCAAGGCACCGGAAGGAATAAAGAGTAAACAGGGCTCTAAAAACACTGTTTACATTTGATGCTTTCCATTTCCTTGCCCTCCCGCGACCCCTCAAGTGGGGCAGGGGCTCAACCGGAGTCGCCAGAGGGTTCATGAGGTCACTTCTAGTACCAATTGCATGTTGCTTTGGTATACTATTTGATATTTGTAAACTATAGTGCAACTTGCGGGCTGGCCCTTGGTGTTCATCATCTCAGAGTCAATGTCCATTCAGGAGCGTTAACTATCAATAGTGCAGCAGGTGTAGTGGCACCAGTGCCCATGAGTGTAAAGGGCCGGATGCACCCAAACTTGCCGGTGCTTAGCTGCCCAATCTGGGTCAAGAAGGCCCATGTTCCTTTTGATTGCGTTGGAGCCGATAGCGCCCTAGCTGCATATTTGTATATGCGTGGTCAGCACTGATTTATAATTTATATTGCATTTTCATATAATGCCCTTTGCATGGAAATTCTTATTACCCAATCAAATATGCGGCTCACTTTGTCTGCCACAGACGGGTGAAGGCTCAGGCAACCGCGTCAGTATCAAAATCTGTGACCTTTAATGACACACGCGGCCTGATTCTCAGAACCTTTTGGGGAGGTGTGCAAAAAGTGTGATCCTTACCCTCAAATAAAAGAACCAGGGGGCATATCAACAAGGCCTGGCGTTAAAATTATCACCGCTTTAGCGTCTGTTTTCGGGCGAAAAGCGGCACTAATTTTATCGCCCTATCAGCATGGACACGCTAACGCGTGAATCCATGCCTTATCGCCCATTTGCTTTGCTCCTCGTCTCACATTGCTAATGAGATGCGAGGTAGGCGTTCCCGGCTGAAATTCAGCGAAAATAATCGCTAACGCAGCTTCTCCCTATCAACAAGGAAATCACTAACCCTCCTAGCGACATAAAAATTAGCGATAACCGGGTATATCGCCGGTTTCTTACGCCTGCTAATTTTACGACTTAGCCATATATATCATCATGGCAGGTGGATTGTAGGTCCACATCTCCCTATCTACAATATTTTCCCTCACATTGTTTTCTATCTCTGGAAATCCTGCGATATTGCCGCTTATCGCCGCTATTGCCGGGATTTCTGTCGCGTCGGAGATGCACGTTGTTAATAGTGTGCTAACCGGGCGATAGAAATCAGGCAATAGACGGCTTTACAAATGTGCACGCTAAACGTGGCCAGCGATAATTATCGCTGCCGCTTGATGATATGCCCCCTGATTTGCAGAATCAGGTTCAGTGGATATTTGTAGAGGTTTGTTACAACTGTAGACAGTCTACCCGGTGTCATGATTTCCCCCGGATCACAGGAAGTATGTTATTCCATAGATTAAAATTAGTGGGGGAATGGGTGGAACAAAAATGTCACCCAGAACTCAGCTGCTTTTTGCCTTTTGAGTAGGTTTGTGCTTTAGAAATCTCATTTCCATCCATACATTGCAACCATACATACATACATTACATCTACATACCATGTCAGGGCTGGTGGCCGGAACTTTGTGAACAATGAAAACATGTCCAATGGTTTTCACAGCCTCAAGATGCTCCAAGCACCCAATATTCACCAACGGTAAAGTGGAAGGAATTGCTCTACATGGAACAACTTTTAAATAAAGGAGGCATATAATATGTGCAATAGAAATACATGTTTAGACTGGGGAATTCCACAAACACCCACCTTCATATGTTTTTGAAAGATGTAAGGATAGGATGTTGCAACAAAAACGCTTTACATGTCGATAAAACAGGAAAAAGTATCAAACGCCACTTTAAGCCCAGCTTTACAACTGCAGTCTGCCCCTACTGCTGACAATCCACGCATGTGTAATAATAGGAGAACACATGGAAATCTATGGTTTTCATAGGTTTCCGAACTTACCCCTATGGTTTTTGTGAATCATATCCAAATAAAAGAGGACATATGTGGAAATTATAGCTGTATTGTCTACCAAACATGAATATATATATATATTTTACCATCAATGAGTATTAGTGGTAGTAAGTAACCCTCACACATCACTTAAGGAAATGTGATAGAAGAGTGTGGGTCCACTTCATGAAGTTATTTCTATGATTAGGTATGAAATACTAATAGAATATAAGGAGCGAGAGACGTGTGCTTTGTGTGATTCATTTATGTAGTCTGATTCCATTTTTACATTTCTGCATCAAAGTGCATATTTTTCATATGCAAACGTGCTTCATTTAGTATTAATTGCACATGTACGACATACAACCTCTGCTTTATTATAGGTTGACATGCATCAATCACTTATATATGTATTAATCTGGCTTATGCTGTGAGATGTATTAATTTTACTAAATGTGCAACGGAATTCATATTCTAATTCATGCATTTTCCATTCATTATTAATCATGAGGTCTGGCCTTTTTCATAATAATCAGGAAAAGTGTATTGAAGCCTAGTATAGACATGTAATCACTTTAGAGCCATCTTCAGCTCTTCCTGGGTGCTTCATGCGAGTTGTACTCAAATCACCTTTAACAAGGGCTATTAACGCCTCAGACTCAAGCCCTTATTAACTCTGGAAAACAATAACTGACAGCACCCCTCTAAGTACAGAAGCTCACTGACAACAATTCTGTTGTTCAGGTAAGGTGTGTAGGTTAGAGGCCACTTAAGAAACTTTGTGGTATATTCTCAAGAACGTGTGATAACTACCGCAAGAGTAGCGTATTGCAACTCACCACATCGCAGTCCATCGTGGGAAAATAACTCTGTGTCAATGTGGTATTCCCAAGCCGGTGGCAACATGCGATAGTCCCACGACAATGCGTCAAACCAAAGCGACGCTGCAAAAATGCGAAATACCAACGCCAAAAATGCAGCGATCACGCCAACCGTGATACATAAATCAGCGAAAACCAGCCACGGGCCTGCAATCCCCACGCGACATGCGGGAAAATGCTCTACAAAAGGTGAAAAAAAACACATACAAAAGCCAAACAACAGCGAAGCACAATGGAGTCAGCCGGAGCAAGTGCAGAGGACAACCAGAACCCCACAAGCCCACGGAGGACCAGCCTGGAACTTCGGGGTCAGGGAAGGGCAAGGAGAAGAAGAGTAGGAAGAAAAGGTGCAGTCCGCAGGAAAACAGGATCCTGATAATGGAGGTGATAGAACACCATCAACTACTGTTCGTCCCCTCCACTGTGTCACTGGGAACCAAAAATGGAATATGGCAGACCATCGTGGACAAGGTGAATGCAGTCGGAGTGCTGAAGATGTCAATGGAAGAGGCCAAGAGGGGCTGGAATGATGCGAAGCGCAAAACCATGCAGAAGCTCACAAACAACAGGAAGGCAGCAATGCAGACTGGAGGTGGCAGTCCAGCGCTACAGGAGGAGCTGGACGAGATGGAGGAAATGGTGTCCACAGTCATCAGTGGGAAGACAGTGGCAGGAGTTGGGGGACCGGACACTGCTCAACAGGACCGGACACAACAGCAACAGGGTGAGTAACGACCATGGACTTGGGGGACAGGGGGAGATGGGCACAATGGCACACATGCACAAGTAAGCACAGCACATCATCAAACAAACCATGCCCCAGACCCCCAACTCCCACCAAGATACCAATGCACCCACGAATGCCACATCCCAGCACTGTATAAGCACAGAAGGCAGAGGCACACCGCATGTAAGGGATCAGTGGCAGCCAACTCAAAGCTGCAGGGGCGACTCCCCCAAAACGCAGCACACACATCACATGCAGAGCACAACAACATTGACAACGATGTGGCACAATCTGCAACACAGCCACAATAGAACAGGGGACACAACTGGTCCCGCTTGTGTGCAGTAACTGGCCAATCACATATGGCCTCGCATGGAAATGTGAGTTGACAATGTACAAGTACAAACACACATCCGTGAAGTGGTCGAAATCTCCACAGTCCCACATCACACAGGCGACTCCCCACAAACAGTCACAATGTACACTGTCATTCAGTTTGCATGTAAACATGTTCAATGCATCAACATACATGTGCACACAATGTTAAACTGCATCTCCCCTTCACATTCAAGAGGGAAATACAACACCTCCTGCAGAGCAGTCCCAGCCTCTGTTCTCTGATGATGAAGAGGCCAACCAGACCTTCGACTCCGACGCCCTTCAACAGCTCGTGGACAGCCTCCGCAGCCCACTTCTAGGAGCAGGTCAGCCCAGCTGCTACGAGGAGAACCCACCCCCTGCACAGTACACACAGCAGGCAGCACCCACCACCACGGGTGACTCCCAGGACCCAACACATAGCCTTCCAACTCCGTGTGTTGGGGTGCCAGGAGAAGCTGGCCATACAGGTGCAGGTGGGGTTCGACCGCATGGCAGACAAACTAGACGCCATACGTGGGTATCTAAGTCCCATCAGGGACCACTCACAGTCCCCAACGGACACCGACAGTCCACTCCATGCCCTTCCAACAAACCATGGCTTAAATTGCCAGGGTCCTGACTCAGAGGCAAGAACGACTGTTCAGTCATAGTGGCTCCAGCGAGCTCGCCCGAGAGTTGGGACTCATGCGGAGGCTCATGGAAGACAGGGAGCGTAACCATGGGGAAACAGCTGCTGACACAGCTGCACACCAGCGAGAGTTGGCTGGGTCCCTCAATGCCATAAAGACCATCCTCATGGCATTGCTGCCACGAGGCCTGGCGCCGATGCATGCTGCTGCTACCACTCCATCCACATCTCTGGCCCCTGCGGTGTCAGTGCCACAGTGCTGGAGACAGAACACCACCACCCACATGTGAGGCACCTGAAACAGCAGAGGATGAAGATGCGGATGAATCTGGCCTCATGGTCATAAGGAAGCGGTAGCATCCATGTCCGCCATATGGCCTGTTAATGCTTGGTTCTGCCCTCAGCATCATCCCCTTTCAGTGTCCCCCGATGCATTCTGCGACACTTACCTTGGACCTCAACATGGACTTCCATATTCTGTCTGGTCACCCATGACACAGATATCAGACTGTGGACTGAACTCCTCCACTACTAAGGAAAATGTAATTCACAGAAGGACTCTGGATGGAGCGCCATGGGCCGACACTGCAAGGTGGGCTTTGCATGGCCCTGTACTGCTCCGCATACAACACTCCATTGAATGTGCATTAAACATTCATTTTCACAATGATGTGTCATGTCTATGATCTTGCAAGTGTGGAGGCATGAATGCATATACATCCATGTTGCTTATGTTGTGGGACTTGGGTCACAGGGTGACACATTGCCGATTGCGTGCCGGATGGCGCCAACACTAGAACAGGAAAAAACGCATTGGTTACTTCCTTGTCCCGGCCAGGAAGGAAGCACACACACAGCCGCGGGGTCATGGTTCACACACCTACGCTGTACTGGCATACTCCAGGCCAGTCCACTCTGCTCACGCTCACAGGGGTGGACGACAACGCTACATGTCTCAGGTCTTCCCTGTAGGGATCTGCTGCTCACAGGTCTAGTTGTCAGCATGCCACAGCCACCCACACCACACCCATTCGGCACCAGCGTCACAGGACATGTGACCGTACCAATAAAAAGGGCCTGACGCACATGCTGGATGCCATTTCCACTCTCCAATTGGGTGTCTCCGTGTGGGTATCCTTTATGCATGAGGGCCTAGGGCCCGGGCACAGCACATTGCCCGGTGCCGTGGGTGACTTGATGGCGTCCGCACCACGGGACTCAATCATAAAGGGTCCATGGCTAGTGGTGCACAGACTTGGTGGCACCAGATGCACTATGGCAGGCATAGGCACACCGCCACGGGACGGTGTCATTCGGTGCACTGAGATAGGGGTACCTTCAGTGCTGAGCAGGTATGCAGCCTGCGATGATGCGCCGTCCGGGCGTTCCGGAATGGTGGCATTGGTGTGAGCCCTGCTGGACCGCAGTGTAGGCCTGAGCCAGCGGGCAGTGCGTTCCTCCCCCCACGTAGCGTCGCCTCACAGTTCACAGAGTTAGTGGCACCTATTGGGCTGAGCAGGTGTGAAGCCTGCGATGATGCCCTGTGCACTGATGTGTTCTCTGCCATTGCAAAATCAAGACCCAGAATCATGTGTGTGACCTGGTGGCCAGCGGTGTGTGGCTGCATGATGTGGAGGGTGCCATGGTCGTGGGCCACGGGCTTGGAGATCCAACCGGCACGTGGTGGGCCCTCTTGGAGACACGCCGGTGGCAGAAGGTGAACAGTGAGGCCTGGTCGCGTAGGGGGGGCAGTCTCTGCTGGGCGGCAGGAGGGGCTGGGGTGCAGCAGCCTGTGTGCGTAGGGGTGGGCAAGTGGTGATGGCGTGTGCTACTGTATGGACTATGCCATTCATGTCTCTAGCAACTGTTTCAGATGAGTGACCTGGGGACTGCAGTGTGAGCTGGCACATGGTTGGAGACACACCGATGGCTGCAGGTGAGCAGTGGGGCCTGGGTCCGCAGTGTCGGCACTCTCTCTTTCTCTCTCCTTCTCTTCCTCTCTCTCCCTCTCTCTCTCTCTCCCTCTCTCGCTCTCTCCCTCTCTCTTTCTCTCTCCCTCTCTCTCTCCCTCTCTCTTTCTCTCTCCCTCTCTCCCTCTCTCTCTCTGCCTCTCTCTTTCTCTCTCCCTCTCTCTCCCTCTCTCTTTCTCTCTCCCTCTCTCTTTCTCTCTCCCTCTCTCCATCTCCCTTTCCCTCTTTCTCTCCCCCTCTCTCTTTATCTCTCCCTCTCTCCTCTCTCTTTCTCTCTCCCTCTCTCTCCTTCTCTCTCCCTCTCTCTTTCTCTCTCCCTTCCTCTCGCTCCCTTTCTCTTTCTCTCTGCAATGAGGGTTCGACCTCATGGCAGCCAAACTAGATGCCATACGTGGGTGTCTAAGTCCCATCAGGGACCACTTACAGTCACTAACAGACACCCACAGTCCACTCCATTCTCTACAACATTCCATGGCTGACATCGCTGGAGTCATGATTCTGACACAAGTACAACTGTCTAGTCAGAATGGCTCCACCGATGTCACCCGGGAGTTGGGACACATGCGGAGGATCATGAAGAACATGGAGCGGATGCAGGCGGAAAGAATAGCTGCCACGGCTGCAGACCAGCAAGATGTAGCTGGGATCTTCCATGCCCTGCAGAGCCTCATCATGGCATTGCTGCCACAAGGCCTGGTCCAGATGAATGCTGCTGCTACTACTCCATCCACATCTCTGCCCCTGATGTGTCAGTGCCTCACAGTGCGGCAGACAATCCACCTCCGCCCCTGATGTGTCAGTGCCACACAGTGCTGCAGATGAAACACCACCACCCACATGTGAGGCACATCACACATCAGAGGACGTTGATGTGGATGATTCTGCAATTCTGGTAGGAAGGAAGAGGTAGGAGGCCTGGATTAGCCGGCTGCAAGATGGCCGAACGGCTGCAAGATGGCCGAACTTTAAGTGGGCTCTGCTGGCTAAGCTCATTATCCGCCAGAATCCGGCAGACTACATCCCCGAAACCTGTCTCCGGCGTATCTGGTCTTACCCTGTCCAGGGGCATCGCCTGTTGTCATTTGTGGCCCCCCCCCCCCCATGCTGCTTCTCGGCCGAGTTCCACTCCTGTGCCTGCACCTCGCGGTCGGGCCTTCCCGCTGGCGCCACAAGTCCTACCTGCCTGTCTTCCACTGCGACGCACCACGTTTGGAGCCCCAACCTGTGGTCTGCCCTCCTCTGCTGCCTGGAAGTGCCGCTGAGTGCTGCTGTCGCCAGGGGCTTTCGGTGGCGGGGTTGGGGGCGCACGGGCCACACTGTCTGGCCTGAGCTGTTTCACTGTGCGGGCACTGCTCACCTGAGGTCCGGCACCCGCCGTGATGGCCCTCCCCCACCGGGCCAGGCGACGTGGGCGGCGTGCCTCTCATGACTCCTCGCTGCTGCTCGCCTCTTGGTTTAGCCGCACCCGGCCCCCTGCACAGCCCAAATGCAGTCTTCCTGATTGGCCTCTGCCACACACCGGACCTGGCCTTCCTGCAGCCCACATATCTTGATTGTTCTGCGGCCCGCTCTACGGGGCCGTCCCTCCGCCCTAAACGCTGCAGACGCACTGGTCTGTGCGGTGCCTGCCCAACCTGCCTCCCTGCACCTGAAGCTGCAATCGGATCTCGATTCAGTCTCCTTTTGGGCCCAGTGCCGACCGTCATCTTATACTGGTAGGGCCCCCTGCACCTGGCGGCTCGATTTTGGCTGGACTACCCTACTCCGCTCTGCATACTACCCTCCTGTCTGTGCCTGCTGGGATCTACCTGCTACCCGCCTCCTGTTGCCTGAGGTAAGTGCTTTTGCTGCGGGGGCTGTCGTAGCTGGGCTGAGGGCTTGCCCACCATACCGCGGGGCCCCACTCCTAACCGCCAGTACTGCTGTTGACCTATTGCCCTCTGGCCCCGCGGATTTGGTCCCGCGTTGGAGGCCGCACACCCTCCGTGAGTCCCCGCTGCCATGTCCCCGCGGTTGCACACCCTCTGAGAAGGCCCCACCCGGACTGACATTGCTGCGATCGCCCCCCGCTGGGTGGCATCAAGATCTTACAGCATTTCACTCCTACATGTCCGGCCCGCCAGTGCGGAGACGTACTTCTCTGGATCACTCATCTGACTGACCTCACGGTCCTAATTGGAGCCTGCCATGGCGGGCAGCTGGCGGGAGCGCAGCCCAATATTGCTCATTGGCTCCCTTTGTCTTATCTGGCATTGCCCCCCGATTCGTCTCTTCGCAAGCAGGGACAGCCCCCTCACACAGTTGGGCACTGCCACCTCGCCACCCAGCTGTGTTCTCTTCCCACTCACTTCACTTCCTGTGCCTGCCATGGTAAGACTGACCCTAAACAACCCAAGATTGCATTCGACCAACGCCGACAGACGCACCAGGACGGCACGGCCACTGACGGGGGCGACTCAGCAACCCCCGCAGAGATGGCCCCCCTCTCGGGAGGACGACCTCAAGTCCATCATGCAGGAGGTCAAGTCTGCGGTCTCTGGCATAGCAGCCCAGCTGGAACAGTTGTCGTCTCGGTGGACTCGGGTGGACTCGAACGACACTCGCCTGCTGCACGTCGAGCTGAGGGTCTCTGACGTTGAGGACGCCGCCACCCAGGATCGACAAAAGCTCCTCCAAATGGACAAAATACTGGAACTGATACGCAATCAAAATGAGGATTTGGAAGCGCGTTCCCGCAGGAGCAACCTCCGCATCACGGGTGTGCCCGAGTCCACTAACATCTCGCGGATGGAGGACTTTGTGGAACAACTTGTGCTTGAACTGTTTGGCAACGTGCTTTCTCCGGTCTTCATTGTGGAGAGAGCCCACCGCTCCCTGGGGCCTTGCCCAGGTCCCGGATTGCAGGCCCGCCCAATCATCGCCAAACTCCTCAATTTTAGGGACCGTGACGCAATTCTTTGAGCGGCCAGGGAGAAGGGTGAGATCCATCACCAGGACAACTCCCTGTCATTCTACCCCGATTACACCCTCGCGGTACAGGCTGCCTGCCGCAAGTTCCTACCTGCGAAGCGGATTCTCCAGAAACATGAGGTCTCATACTCTCTGGCATATCTGGCCAAGCTACGACGGCAACCTAAGCGACAATGACTGACTCCGTAACTTTACAAGCTTGTTCTCTCTCATGCTGCCCGTTCACCGGTCTAGTCTGGGCCCTATTTGCATCCCCTGGCTCCATGGTGGCTTGCCCCCTCACTGCAATGCTTAGGGGCTAGGCACGTCTGTTTTTTGGTCGCTCTCTACCCCGATGTCTGCTATTACACCTGGCTTGGCCACCCTGTCTTTTTGGCAGGGGTGTACGCCGAGCGACGCCATGCCTCCGCGGGATGATTCCCACTTTGGTTATAAACTTTCCCCTTCCCAGTTGTGGTTCCCTGGGGTGGTTGTGGGTGGTTTCTCAACCTGTTTGGGGGGGTTGGTGTGGGCGGTGGGAGTGGGGGGATTTGGGTGTTTGTGGCCTCCTTCTGAGGCTCTTCTGATTTTGTTTGTATGTATTCTGTTGTTTTCTTGCATGTCCTACTATGCTGTGCCATGCCTGCTCTGCCGTGTTGTATCGCATTGCTCCCCGCACTCACTCGAGGTTCTTTACTTGTGTACTACACTCCTCGATACTTCTTTCCCTAATTTGGGGGGTTTGTGGTCTCCCTTTGAGGCCGAGTCGTTTGTTATGGCACACTCCGGGTTGTTTTCTTACATCCCCAATGTTGTTGCACTGCTCATCTCTCTTTATTTTATGCTGCACCGTTGTATGCATCTGCACGAGGGCTACTTCCTATTCACCACCTCCCTCGTCAATATTTTCCTGTATACGGCACCATGACAGACACCACCTTCTGGACCTGGAATGTCCGTGGCTTTAATGACCACCGCAAGGTGCGACTGGGACATGCCCACCTTCTCCGGCACAAAGTGCATATTTGTCTCCTTCAGGAGACCCACCTGCTCTCTGCGTCCGCCTCCAGACTCCTATCCCGGCACTGGGGAGAAACACACTCTTCTTTTTATTCCAATTACTCCCGGGGGTATCAATCCTTATACATAGAAGGCTTCCTTGCCAAACTTCCCAGGTAATTGCTGACCCCGTGGGGCGTTTTGTTATCCTCCATGGTACCCTTCAGACTCAACCATTGACGGTCGCTGCGCTGTACGGTCCCAACAGTGACGACCCGGACTTCTTTGCACAAGTAGGGCATCGTATTTTGTCCCTGGGCCCTGCTGCGCTCCTTTGGGAAGGGGACTTTAATGTAACACTGTCCCCTGCATTAGATCGTTCTGGCACCCACGCCTCCCACCCACGCGCTGCAGCACTCCTTAGCTCTATCCTTGCTGAGAACTCCCTGTTTGATGCTTGGCATCACATGCACCCTGAGGCTCGCGAGGGCACTTGCATCACTGACACTCATGGTTGTTGGTCCCATCTGGATCTCTGGATCACCACTCCAGATGCGCTCTCCTGGCTCACCTCCGTCGATCACATGGCACGCACCCTCTCAGATCACGCTCCTGTTCAGCTCTGTCTACGTCTCCCCCAGCCCCCTCGGCGCGCGTTTTCCTGGCGGCTTCCTTCCGATACGTTGTGGGACTCTGTCTTATGCAACGAGATTCAAACTGCGATCACTAACTACTTCGATCTCAACGAGGGTACAGTGGACTCCCCTTCTACGCTCTGGGAGGGCTTTAAAGTTGTCATTCGCGGGGAATGTATTTCTAAACAATTATTTCTCTATTGGCCTCATCGGCAAAGTCGGTAAGTTTCCCTCGGATCTGGGCTAGCGTGTCAGGGTTAGGGTCCCGAACGTGGGAGGAGTCCAAAGATTTAATTTCCGTTTCCAATTTGTCGAGGGCACCTGTCACTAGCACACCCAGTGCCCACTTGTGTTTTATGGACACCATACACTTTAATTGTACAGTAGTGCTGTTATAACTACCTGCAATTACTAAAAGAACCTTATTTTCATTCTTTCCATTGTGGTCTCCCTTTGTCCTTTCCCCTGGTCTCTATGATGTATGCTGTTTTTCTAACTGTCTATGCTAAATGATCCCCAGTTGAGACATTGTTACATTGTTATACTAATTACCCGGTCTCACCTGGGTTAACGGGTCCTACTCCTGTTATTCTTGCCTTGTGTGTAGGAAAGGCTGAATTGTTCACAGAGGCAAACCAGCTTTCTGTCAGCTTCACATAGGATCTCAATAGTAAGTATTTATTAGTGAGATCAGAGGTTTGTCTAGGCATAGAAATTTGCTAGCAGTACAAAAGGTGTGTGCAGCGGCCAGATCGGCTGACTTTGGAGCTTGGGGCTCACGGTTCGATCTCCTGCGGCAGCTCAGCTCAGCATCATGTGACTCTGGTCAATAGCTCAATTAATCTCTCCAACGGCCCCCCGGTGCCTGGATAGGGAAACAGCATTTACATCGCATGCAGTACTTTGCATGCCATTACAACGCGGTTGTTGTAACATCGTCAACCATTACATCGAAAGTCGTTACAATGATTGCTGTAGGGGGCAGAAGGTGTTGGATTTACAGTCCAACACCTTCCCTGCTGTTCCACAAACTGGAGTAGGAATATTAATTTATACTATTCCTAAATCCAGTGTGCCCCCTACAGCAAGTCGTTGTAACGACTTGCGATGTAATTGTTCACGATGTAACAACGCGGTCGTTCTAACGACCACGTTGTAATGGCATGCGATGTATCACATGAGTAGTAAAGAGATATATTCACCCTTAGGATACCCTTAGGGGTGATAAGTTTGCACTTTACAAATGTGGAAAATATTACTATTATTATTATTATTACTGCTATTACTATTATTATATGCTAGACACTGTACACTTACATCTGCGCCATGGTGTGAGGTTGTGCATCAAGCAAGGCAGTTAGTTAGTGAACTAGTGCAGGGGATAACCCCAGAGGCAGGCCATTTTGAGTAGTTATGTAATTGCGCTGTAGTCTGTCTTGTGCAGTGCATCAAATCTGGCTGCTGCATTGTATAGCATTAAAAAATTAGGAAATATGGGCCTGGGCTTCTTGAGCAAGAACTACATCACATTCATTCATAGCAGCAGGATGAACACAAAACCAGCAGAGCAAAGAGTTGCATTCGAAGAGACCAGGCTTGACTTGTGCTCATAGAGCCTTTTTGTATGCCAACGGAGAACATCACATGCGCCATTGTGGACACGTCGTCATTTATATTTTGCATGAATATCAATAGACAGAAGAAAAATAAAAGAGTCACTGTTGAACGTTAGTACTCAGTCATAACAGAGGTTCTTTGTACCAAAAGCTCATGAATCCACTATTTTATCTCGTCAATTTCATGATAAAGAAGCACTGATTTCGAGCGAGGGTTGCCCACAGGTCAGGATTGTTCGTTTACACTTTCATAGAAACAAGCATTGGCCAAGACAATATGTTTCCCCTATGTGAAATCAATTAGCTTTGTCAATGTTTTTTACATGATGACAACAACACAACAGGAAGGGGTAGTAGGGAGAGTGCAAACAACAAGGATGAGAGGAGAAACGGATGGGGAGGGGTACAGAGGGCCTGCAAACACATGTACTCTTAAGTTCTAGATTAAAAATAAAAAATAAATACCTGTACAAGCCACAGCCAGTTGAAGGACATTGGCTGCAGGGACAGGCAATTGTACATGGTTCAAGCTCCACGGATGACCGGACAGCAAGAAGGACCGAAGAGAAAGCGGAAGCAGCAGGTGGCCCTGTCCAATGAGAAGCAAGGAAATGAGAGCGACGTGGGAGCCAACCAATGATAAGTAACAGAAAGTATGGAGCGGGCTCTAAGCCTGTTTTTATTTCATTTACAATGCTTTCACTGACAGTGCATGAGCACTGTAGGCGAAACGCAAAAATACAAAATAAAAATGGATATCATAGTGGAGCTGTTTAGTGGCTGCTGTGCAATATGCTGAAATACAATTCACACTCTACCACTTCTGATTATATTCCTTCACAATTATATTCATTTAGGATTTGCCATTGTCTGCAGATTTATGAAAATAAACACAAATCTGTACTGTAGCATTTTGCTCTATGGCGCTCAGTCTACAACTCACATGTTCAAAAATGTGTCAAGCCCATTTTGTCATTTTGGCTGTAGTGTGAAGTCATTGCAATATTTTGCATGCATATTTATTTATTTATTTATCTATTTATTTATTATTATATGCATTTATATATCTATCATTTATTTATGTATTTATTTATTTACCAGTTTTATATAACTGTCTTCCTTAAGAAAGTACTAGGGCATTTTGACAATAGAGCAACAGATGCACACATTAGTCGCAACAGGGAGCTACAGAAGTGAAGAAAGAGGAGTTAGGCAAGGATAAACATAGAGACATTCCTAGTTCAGGCAAGGACTGAAGCAGTGGTATCTGACTGACAAATGAGAATGTTGGGTCCTTAAATCTGTTGGAAGGTCGTTCCAGAAAGCAGTTGCAGCTCCTAAAAAAGATTATTGTTGGGCTTAGGTAATTTTTAATCTTATAAACTAAAAAGTGCTGAAGTGCATAGTATAGCATGCTGGGTGCAGGTTAGAAATTACGCATGCTTTGTCTCCCACCACCTGTATGTCCTGCTGCCTTTAACGTGCTATTCCAGTTGAAATGTGCCAATAAATACAAATGACAGACTTTGCTTTTCTAGACATAATGACAAATCTAAGTAGGGCCAGTGTTACCACTATGCAACTGAGCTGAACAGTGCTCTTTTTATGTTCTCCATAATGTGAAAGGCAGAGTTGGCCCTTTTGTTATTATAGTCTGTAATCTTTGGAAAACAACCATTACAACGCAGTCATTACAACACACTACATTTACAACGCAGTCATTACAACGCAGCTGCATTTACATCGCATGCCATTACAACGCAGCCATTGCAACGCATGTCACTACAACACATGCCATTACAAAGCATGTCACTACAACGCATGCCATTACAAAGCATTATAAGGTAAGTAATGGGTAATAGTAATTTTAAACCTACACTATCCAACACTTACCCTACTGTTGCACTCACTGGAGTGGGAATAGTAATTTTCATGCCTACACTATCCAACACTTACCCTACTGTTGCACTCACTGGAGTGGGAATAGTCATTTTTATGCCTACACTATCCAACACTTACCCTACTGTTGCACTCACTGGAGTGGGAATAGTATTTTTTACCCCAACACTATCCAACACTTACCCTACTGTTGCACTCACTGGAGTGGGAATAGTAATATTTATCCCTACACTATCCAACTCTTACCCTACTGTTGCCCTAAAAGTATTATGCGTTGTAATGGTATGCGTTGTAATGGTATGCGTTGTAATGGAATGTGTTGTAAATGTAGTTTCTAAAAATGCGTTGTGATGGCATGCGTTGTAAAATTATGCATTGTAATGGATGTTGAGATGTAAAAATCACGTTGTAAAGGCATGCGTTGTACATGTTTGCATTGTAACGTGTCCTATTCTAACCTTTAGATGGAGTAAAACATTTCTGCAGCAAATTAGCTAATTCACATTGTCTAATTATAATAGCATCTGTCTGATCTATGAAGAAACTTTTACTTAGTAGGTTGATGATATACTATGACCCATGCAATGCAATGCTTTTGGGAAATGGCCTGAGCAATGCGGGCAGAGCCACGCATGCCTTCCAATCCAAGCGCAATTGCCTTAACCATGCCTATGCCTTAACCAGGCATATGCTGGAATGGGAGGGTCCAGGAACAGGAAGGATCGGGAGAGGGCGCAGTGAGGTAAGTGGGGCTGGGGCCGGATTTTGGGAGGTGGGGGTCGTTTTGAAGGGTTTGGGTAGTTTTTAAGGCTGAGGGGGGTCAGGGAAGTTTATAGGACTGGGAGAGTCAGGGCAGTTTTTAGGGCTGAGGGGGTCGGGGTAGTTTTTAGGGCTGAGGGTAGGGTCTGGTTACTTGTTAGGGTTCAGGGGGGGTTGGGTCGTTTTTAGGGCTAGGGGGGTCAGGGTTGTTTTTAGGGCTTGGCAGTTTTTAGGGCTCAGGGCGAGTCAGGGTACTTTTTAGGGCTCAGGGTGGGGTTGGGGTACTTTTTAGGGCTCAGGGGTGGGGTCGGGTAGTTGTTAGGGGTATAGGGGGATCAGGGTAGTTTTTAGGACTCAGGGAGGGTCGGAGAAGTTTTTAGAGGTCGGGTTAGTTTTAAGGGATCAACATGGGGTCAAAGTTCTTTTTATGGCTAGTGGTAGGGTTATTGTTAGGACTAAAGGCAGGTAGCATAGGGTGTGATCTTTACCACACATCCCTATACCAGTCATGCCTTTACCACAAAATTGCATGGTAAAGACATGTGTGGAAAAGGAATGCGTTGTTCAGACGCATTCATAGTTTAGGCAGTGTAATTGAGGCACGCATGGTTTAGCCATACATGCCTCTGTCATACAACCAGTGCCTTTTGTGTTGAATTTACAGGATGTAGTACAGGTTACATGTCTTCTGTCTAATCCATTTTCTGTCTCTATGTTTCACCTTACATTCTTTAGTTCTTCTAGACAGCTCTGATTTTAGGCATGATTGTGTAGAGCTGTCAATCTCTAAGTGGGATGCCATGCACTGAGACCCACTTCGTGCAATACATGAAACACTAACAGTCAAAGTATACATTTTCCATATTTGACGTGCTCATTGTAGCAATATTTTTCCTTGGACTGAATCACTTGCCAGGTAGGTGAACTGCTTTGAGCTAATTGAAGCAGACTGCCATTTCCCCTTAATGTTTTGTCATTTCCACAAAAAGGATAACAGAGGATGCTTTCAGAGATGTTCTGGTTCTTCCTGCTGGTGCTGGCCTACATGACCGCATAGTCTTGGGTTGCCTTAAAACTGGGCCGACCTCAAGATGTGCAGTCTATCCTGTGCCTGATGAAGAGTTAAAAAATGATTTCCTTCTGTTGGGTTAACCTAATCAATGTCGACTCTCTGTTGGTTCTGTGTTACCAATATAATAATTGCATGGGCTCCAAATGAGATGATTCAACTTTTTAAAATGCGTGTGCCTTACATAGTTCATCACATCTATGTTCCTTTGTAAGGAGAGGGTTGCCTTCAAATTTATTATGGCTCTTGTGCATTTGAAGATGGTGGATCGGCCGCTCACCATTGTTAGGGCCCGCAGCCTGAGCCTTTGTGTTCATGCATTAAATACATTGCAAAGTTTATCAGTCAATTATTAATAAAGTGTGAGGCAACGGTGTGCACAAAACTGTGTGATTATTTCATTTAATATCATGAAATGTCATGAAAATTAGGCCTGGGCGGTGAACTCTGCTCCGTTCGTGGAATTTTGGGAATTTTTTGCACTCCATGGAGCTTGCGGAGTGCAGAAAACCCTGCTCCGCGTAGTGCAGAAGAGTTTTTTCCCCGCTCTAGAATGGTAATTTGGGAAGCGCGAGTTGCCGCTTGAGTAGAATTTCTACCCGAACGGCAGGAAGATCAGTGTGAACAGCAGCTCGCAGTGCACTCTGCCACTTGCGGAGCTCCGTGGAGTTTTCATGTCACTTCGTAGAGTTCCGCATAGTGAAACTCCATGAACTACACCCGGGACTGATGAAAATGGCCTAAAATTAGGTGAAGTTACACTTTACAAATAAAACTTGGTTTTCGATAGCTGGTTTGATATTATTTATGCAAGTGTACTTCTGCATCGTGTGTACAAAAGTCTCATGAGCTACTGGCAGGAGTCTGGTTCAAGCAGAGAATGTCTCTCTGCAATACCCTTTCTCAATGCATCCCCTCAGGCTTGCAAACATTGGAAATGTCTAATTTAGCGCTCATCTATAAATGAAATGCATGAATGTTCCCCCCAAAAATACCTGTATCTGGATAAACATGCTAAATAAATAACAGTAACACCATGTCACTGGGGCGACCAAGACCTCATGTGCATTAACCATTGTTAACATACAAACGTATTCACCTATATTCCTGATTTCATTATAGATAGCCAAGTTTACTGTAATTATTTATAAGAAGGAGAAAGTTTTCAACATTCTTCATTGTGTTTCTGAAAAGTCTTCACCATTCTCATCTGATATGTCATGTGCTAAGATGCACATCACACTTGTATGCCACTTCATAAACCTCCTTTGTTCAGAAAATCTATAATTCTTGTCAAGTCCACTAATCTCCTTATAGGCACTTAGGAATGTGCCGATTAGCATGGCAGGAATTTCTCCCTCACAATAATTAAAGGGAAGAGTTGGGTTCTTACAATCGAGGAGAATCTCATCCTCGTTGCCATTTGTCAAGAAGTGCTCCAACACTTATCTGGTTTAATTTCATTTATTGCATTCACCTCAAGCCAACACTGTACATAGCCTCCAGGTCAAAATCTCTTCTTTAACTGCTGTATCAGGAATCTCCGGTACTCAGGATTCTACCTGATGACACCTTGCAGTTAAAGAGACAGCAAGCTAAGTACAATAGCTTACAACGCATCGATTTACTGAGGTCTTTTCATTAGTGTGGAATACAAAGATGTATTTGGTAGCGGCACTCATTCTACCATGCAAAATAAGCCCCATTACTATGCTGAATATATACAATCATGGATGGGTAACAGTCAAAAGAGTGGAATGTTTTCCATCAAGGGGCTCCAAGTGACATTAGAAAGACAACAAGAGGTGACCAAAGGATCCCCATTGTGCATAACTCCACATTATTGACAACTAACCATCATCTGTGTATGTTCTAAGGGTGGAAGATATTTGATAGCACCAGGTGTACCAGGTGTACTATGCCTTACAGTGGTACTAGCATTTAATAGTGCAAGGATGCTTCTGCAATAGGTGGGAGGGTCTATGTGTTACCAGGAGGCTAAGCCCTGATATGATAGGTATTAAAAGCAAATCTACTATGCTGTAGTTTGGGAGGGAGTTTCATTAGATATTCTAGGATGGAAGAGATTACGTCGAACCAGCAGTGTTTACAGTAAGGAGAGTAAGCACCACTAGAAGACCTTTTCCATAGTGTGGTAAGGAGTGAGCACTTCCAATTCTGTCCAAGGATGGTACGGATGAAGAGTACCCCTGTAGGCATCTACCTAAGGTTGGTAATAGTTGATAGTACCATCAGAAGGCCTATGTCTTGGGATCGCAGTGGTGACGTAGGACCAGAAGGCTTATGCCCTTGAGTGTTTTGGATTCAGAGTACCACGAGGTGGTTTGTTCTCTTAGGTGGTACGACTGTGCTGTTTCAAAAACAGATTACAGCAGCAACCCCTACCCACTTCAACTATGCTCATTAGTGATGGAAATACTGGGTCACGAGGAACATGTAAACTTCACATCTGATCTTAAACATGAATAGTCAGTACTAATCAGAAGTATAAACTCCCTAGTAAGTCCAGGTGTAGTTCCTTGTTCTTCATGCTGGTTCCAGACATGGACACTGGAATGATACGATTCTGCTGCCGTGGTGCTTTCTGCACAATTATAGAGTTGCAGCATTCACCACACAATCCATTAATGGCTGCATAATTAGCGGTTTTTAAAAAAAAAATGTCTTTCTTAGATGGATCTAAAACTGTCCCACCACCCATTACCACGCTGTGAACACACCTTTGCACACGTTGACTTGCCACTTTTGAGCTGCTTATTGCTGTGTCTGGCTGTTAAACCCGCACTAATGAGGTGAAACCTTTGCCCAGACTGTGCTAACGTGTAAAAAGCAGCCCTGGGCGTAGTGAGGCTTTGTGAAGCATTATGGAGTGGGGGCAAATCTACGGCCACCTGCACACTTCGCGTAGCCCCACTACGCGCCGCCCGCCTCCCTCCCGCCCTCATTTTACAATTACTTAGAAACATTACATAAAGAAAATTAACTACCTGAGCTGCCGCATCCCGGGGCTCCATCTTGCAGCTTCCTGGATAGCTTCTTCCTCACGAATGCGCACGCGCGGGCGCCCGTGCATGCGCATTTCTCCCGAGAAATGCGCATGCGCAGGCGTCCGCACATGCGCATTCATGAGGAAGAAGCTATCCAGGAAGCAGCAAGATGGAGCCCCGGGACGCGGCAGCTCAGGTAAGTAATTTTCTTTATGTAATGTTTCTAAGTAATTGTAAAATGAGGGCGGGAGGGAGGCGGGTGGCGGGCAACTCTGCTCCGCTGCGGGGTGTGCGTAGTCTGCCCCTGCTACGCCTACTTTGCAAAGCGCGAATTGGGCAGTACTACGCACACTCCGCGGGCGGAGCGGAGCACTTCGCCCACCCTTAGTAAAAAGAGAAAAAAAATGAAGTAATAGTATTACAAAATGTGCTACACTGTGCCACGTTTATGGACCTGGTCAAAGCAAGCAGGTCTGCCGGCAGCCCTTCTGACCCCTGTCCTCCACAAACTTTCAAGACAATTCTTTTAACAACCTCTGCTGCCACTCCAGTAAGAAGAATCATCGACGATTCCTTAACTACCGGAATATTTCCAGAAGAACTCAAAAAATCACACATACGCCCTTTACTGAAGAAAACAAACTTGGACCTGCTGAACCCTGACAACTACAGACCCATTACAAATGGATCTTTGCGGGGCAAACTGATAGAAAGAGCAGCGTTCGCCCAGATGTCACAATTCATTGAAGAGAATGACATACTCTCAAACTTCCTAACAGGATTCCGTCTGGGACATGGCACTGAATCTGCCCTCCTTGCCATCTGGGATGACCTGAAGAATACAGTTGACAGCAACAGGGTTGCTGCACTACTCCTCTTGGACCTCTCGGCTGCCTTTGATATGGTTGACTATGACACTCTAAAACAAAGACTCTATGAAGCCGGCATAGAGGGAATTGCTCTAGACTGGATCGCGTCCAACCTACGAAACAGAACTAATGTCATCCATATACCACCTTTCGCGTCCAAACCATACTCCACAAAAGCAGGGGTCCCTCAAGGTTCTTTTATATAGCCCATGCTTTTCAACATCTACATGAAGTCATTACCGGTACTGATCAATCAATTTCACCTCACGTGCTATAACTATACAGATGACACGCAAATACTCCTTCAACTGGAATGCCCGGAAGACACTGGAAAATCCCCAATTTTCAGTTGTCTCAGAGCCGTGGATCAGTGGATGACTTGGAGCCATCTCAAATTGAATGCTTCCAAAACGGAAATACTCATGTGTGGTGATTGGAAACATTACGACCCGCTTGCCGCTTGGCCTGATGAACTGGGATCACCGCCTAAAGTATCGAAGGAAGTAAGAAACCTCAGAATGACCATGGACTCCACGCTGTTGATGAATGTCCAAGTGGACAAACTAGCAAGATCAAGCTTTGTCACTATAAAAATACTGCGACTAATTTTCCCTCATTTGGGATTTCCACACAAGGTCCAAGCTACCATCTCCCTTGTTCTGTCCAAACTCGATTACGCCAATAGTCTCTACCATGGATCACCTTTAACAACCATGAAAAGACTACAACGGATTCAGAACTCGGCTGCCAGACTACTCTTGCATCTCAAACCGCGAGACCACATCTCACCTGCCTGGAAAGCCCTGCATTGGTTACCGGGTGCCAGAAGATCCACGTTCAAGCTACTTTGTATCAATCACAAAGCAATACATGGAATGGGACCGCTTTTCATCAGGAATAAAATCATCAAACACATTCAACAAAGTAACCTACACTTTAAAGGGGCATCTCGCCTCAAAATCCCAAGATACAAGAAAAAAAACATGGGTGGCACATCCTTCTCTGTTCAAGCAGCCAAACTATGGAACTCTTTACCCCCCAACATAAGATCCACCGACAACCACCTTATCTTCAGAAAACTACTTAAGAATTGGCTCTTCCCTACATAAGCACCATACACAAACATAAATTTACAGCATATCCCTTTGTATATAAGCATTTATTTTCACTATAGATATGTACCTATCTTTGTGTATTGCTTTGTATAAACATGTAGAATAATTATATTGTTGAAAATAAATAAATAAATAAAAAATAAAAAAATCGTCTTTGGTCTACATGTACTTACTTCCATTGTGCATCTATGTACCTTCCATGTACTTGGATCTGTGTGTCTGTTACTTTTCTCCTGAAAAAGCATATCCAATGCACTACCCTATTTCTCATACTGTACCTCTATCAATATCTTTAATCTACATATACTTACCTCCTTTATGCATCTATATACTTTCAATGTACTTATGGATCTATATATTTATCACTTTCTTCTAATTTAGCATTTCAAATGCACTACCCTATTCCCCAGCCTATACTTCTCTCAATATATCTTCTAGCCCAACCTTCCGACTCTTCTCAAACTTCTTTCTACTACTCTTTCCAATGCACTACCCTATCTCTCACCATATACATCTATCAATATATCCTCTACATCCACTCTCTCATTTATCCCAAACCCCATACCACTACTATGATCCACAAAATAACCCCTTCTAGACTCTCTCCTACTTCACCACTCCTTGCATAATCTGACACCTCTTTTACTGTTCCGGTCCCCCAAAACACACCTTTCTAAACTCTTCCCTCTGACTCTTCCCCTCAAAAGCCCCTTTTTACTCATCCAAATGCCTCCTTCTACTGCTATGACCTCAAAAAAAAAATCCTTCACTCTTCTATCCCTCCGCTATACTTTTCCATCAAAATAACAGACTAACATGTTCACTTCTCAAATTTTAAATTCCACTACACTAATTCACCACTAATGCTTTATGGTGCTACTCGCCAATAAAACGTTTCAACACCCCATCAGGGTTGCCAGTGCTATATAAATGCAAACCTTTTTCCCTTTTCTACCCCTCCCCAAAACTTCTCAATCCAAATAACTGACTAACATATCCACCACTCAAATTACTTTCATGTTTCACCATACTAATTCAAAACTAATCCTTATGGGTTCCATAGTAGTGTGCTACTCGCCAATAAAGTGCTTCAAAACCCCATCAAGGGGTAGCAAGCGCTATATAAATACAACCCTCTTTCCCTCTTCTATCCCGCAACCTACCCCTCTCTATTAAAATAACTGAATAACATATCCACCACTCAAATAACTTCATATTTCACCATACAAATTTTTACACTAATCCTTTATGGGTTCCGGAGTAGCGTCCTACTCGCCAGAAAAGCACTTCAACACCCATCAGGGGTAACAGGTGCTATATGAATGCAAACCTTTCTTCCCCTTTTATCCCTCCGATATCCTTCTCACTCCAAATAACTGACTAATATCCACCACTCAAATTACTTTCATATTTCACCATACTAATTCAGCACTAATCCTTTATGGGTTTCCGGAGTAGCGTGCCTCAGCACCCCATCAGGGGTAACAAGCGCTATATAAATACAAACCTTTTTTTTTCCTCTTCTATCCTTCTGCTTTCCTTCCGAATCCAAATAACAGACTAACCTATCCACCACTTGAAATGTACTTGCATGTATCACTATACTGATTCAACACTAATCCTCTATGGGTCCCGGAGTAGCGTGCTACTCGCCGAAAAAGTGCTTCGATGCCTCGTCGGGGTTGTAAGCGCTATATAAATGCAATTACAATACAATACAATACAATCTACAATATTATTTTATGGATGGCCTCTGACCCAAGCAGGTGAGCAATGCAGGAGTAGAAGAATCTTGGGTAATCATGCACAACTCGGCATTACATGTCTCAGCTCACCACCATGTGCTTTACTTATAAAATTAAACATACCTGGTGTCCTAACATTCATGTGTGCCATTTTGTGGTAATATCACTACCTAAATATTAGAAAAAATTAACGATGCCATCCTCACCCACAGTTCTTGTTGGTTTCCTCCGCTTCCCTAAACAGCTACCTCCCTATATTGCTTCTCTCTTTCCATATTATGTTTTAGAACAAGCATTGGAAATGCAATAGATCTCCTCACCTCAATAAAATAAAGAACTCCGTTGTGTTTTTTTTTAATACAGTAAACTGCAATGGTGCCACAGCACTGGGAGTGAAAATGGCAGTTTCGACTCCACCTTAAAACAAGCAGTGTTGTGGGAGTGCAGTACCACAGGCTGTCACTCGGTTTCCCTTGGGGCCTCTTTTGGCCACATATGGTACTGCACCCTGCAACATGACTAGGCAAAGGATATGGCACAGGTGTAATATTCTCAGTGCCCTGTTAACTTCAGTTGTTGAAAAGATAATGACTTTGCAGTAAGTCAAAATGCTCATAAAATGAAGGTCCCGGTCACAGTGACATCCCATTTGCACTCATGTGACTGATAATTCAGCCCTTCACGATTTGCAGTGCTCCAAGCCAAATCTACTCTGCATAGTCTAAAGTCAAAAAATGCCAGGAGTAACTTATTAAAATTGTATTCCTCTAACAGCTTTTCTATGTGTAAAGAATGTTATCTGTGGTAAGTGTGGAGGTAGGTATCAGCGTTTTGGTTGAGAGATTTCCAGGGATTGAAGAGACCTCATCCCGTTCTGCGAAGGATGGTATCTAAAGCAGTCTAAGGGCTCTCAACCGCCGCCGGGCCTGATTGCCATGCATCAAATTTAGAGATAATCGCTGGCCAGCAGTCATCTCTGTAAATTCAAAGAAACCACTCCCACTGCAGTTCCTTACACGTGTTGGAGAGGAAATTACATTCAAACTTTAATGACATGAGAAACCCGATTATGACACATTCTGAGAGAAAGATTAACAAACGGGCACCAATTACATGTTTTAGAAGTATGACAAAAACAAAAGAATCTTAGTTACTGCATCATAAAAGCATGCATAAAAGGTGCAGCCTAGATGATATTATTTGTGTAAATAATACAGACTGTGATTTACTATTTCAGAAGGAATTCTTTTTTCATTAACGGGTGCTAGAAATGTGTAAATGATGAGCTCTCACGTTATGGAATTTACCACTAATCATTCTTTATTATCATTTACGTGTGAATAACTAATGAAGATTCATCAAATATTCTAGTCGAACCTGATTATGATGATGACAATTATTGAAATTGATCTTTTTCATGTGGAAACGTATGCACCAAAATGACAAAAGAAAAGTAAGTGTTGCACATTCATAATTGATAATGTTTTCATGAAACTTTCATTGATTGTATTTAACACATGGACTAATGAAAAGCACCTAAAACAAAATCGTAAAAATGTAAATTGCAATATATTTACACGTTAGTACATTCGTCAAGTAGACTACATCATACTGACATGTATTATTTGTAACCACACTAAATGATTTCAAGTGCATCAGAGTAATACTAGAATCATGACATCTTTATATTTCCTATGGATGTATGCTTGATAATTCTATATATAGTATATAGTTGAAGACAATATTGTTGCAATCGCAGCACTTTTTATTACCTTGGACTAAACATATGTAACATATACAACATATAGCAGGCATAATGGTAGACATCACGTTCATCCCCATTGATGTCTCTTGGGTGCTATTAATAGAAAACGGATGTTAACTTTAATTTCTCTAGGCAGAGAGCTTCTATTGCAGAAATGTTCAGGATGATTCGGTAAATTTAGATCGTGATACCAAATATCAGCCAAACAGATAATCTCCATATAAGAATATCGATGGCAGAATATTGAGAGACAAAATATGGAAAGGAAAGTTCATATGGAAGTGTAGATTTACTATTCCTAACTTCACATCTGCATACCTTGAAGATATGTGTACAGCATAGACTTAATTTTTTTCGATATTTCTTTTCTCAACATTTTGTGCTCAATATTCTGTTCCATTGATAGCCAGACATTGATATTGCGGGTGAACATTGTAAATGTAAATTCTCATAAGCCAATAAGTCAAAAATTGAAAAATTTCACATAACTACACAATAAAATACCAGCTTTGGAAAGAATTATATATAAATGCAAGGTAACATTTCAATTTAGTTCCTAACTGAGCACTACTAGTGTTAAAACTAGGATCTAAGATCAAGCAGCCAATGGAAGACCTCCCTCATCGACTCATATCTATCTCCATGGGAAAATGGTCGCCACCCAGTGGTGTGATGTAAAATGATGGGACCTCCTGCAGAATGTAATGAGTCGCTCCTAAGTCTTCAGTATCTCACAAATGTTCATATGTCTTGGTCTGAAAACGACCCCGCCGAAGATCTGCTGGACCCTCGAAAGGGTCGGTGTTCCCCTGCAGCACAAAGGCTGTGCAGGCCATGAGTTACGCCTCTGGTTCCAACAAACGGGAACCTTAGTCACGCCCTTTCACCTTTTTCTAATTTACACAAAAAACATAAAAAATCGCACAAAGGGAAAGTGGCAATCTACGGAATTGAACGTTTAGTATCTGTTTCTCGTGCCCTTGGAATTATCCATGTGCAAACTTGAGAACGTTTTATACAGAAAGGCAGCTGATGTTCCTGCACCTTTGATATGGTACATTCCATCCTGCAGTGGGCGCGGGCCTAGGCGTCCAACGCGAGAACAGGTTAATAATCAATTGACTCCTGCCCTTGATTTTCCACTGAGTCTTGCACTGACGTTAGGCAAACTGGTGAAAGCACTTTTGCATCCTGTGAATCAAAAACCATCATAGTCAGTCCGGGACCGTCTGAGGACAAAGAACAACTTGTGCAATTTTCAATGTACAGCTCACAGTTCATAATCCCATGACCATCTAACAATGACTATGATGCAAACTGGCCAGATAGCCCATCAGTGAATTATAGACATGAACTGCATGTGCGTAGATGGGGCGTGAAAAATAATTTTGCACCCTGCCAAGCTGATATGATTGGATGTTTGCATTGCTGTTGCTAACACAAGCTTGGCAGATAGACTTACTGTAAAATATAGACATGCACTGCCTGTGTGTTGGATGAGGTGTAAAAAATAATTTTGCGCCTCTCCACGCTGAGGTGACTGGATGTTTGCATTGCTGTTGCAGATACAAGCTTTGCAGCTAGGCCTGCAGTAAATGTTAGAAATGCACTGCGTGTTTGTTGGATGAGGCACAAAAAATAATTTCTGCTTAGCTGAGAGGGTTGGATGTTTGCATTGTTGTTACAGATACAAGATTTGAATAGTCTGAACTCATACAACTGTAGAATAGGCCACGCATACTTTAAAGCACCATGCATCCATCCAACACAGCATAAAAAATAACATATAGCTGTTTATCACCAAACTTACAACAATTCTTACTCCATGATGTGCAACACACTGACCCCCTTAAAACACACTAGCCATATCTCCAAATGTATACACAACAAACGCTGTGTAGGGTATATAGTTGGCTGTTGGTAGCCAACAGTATTCTCCATCCATGCCAAACACCCATGCACACACACACACGCACGCACGCACACACACACGCAGTGCCGGCTTTTTGGCAGTGCGAGCGGTGCCACCGCACCGGGTGCCAGGTCGGGGGGGGGGGGGCACCATTTGTGCTCTGAAATCGTCGCTCTGCCCAAAAGCCTGCACTGTTGAACACTGTTGTCCTCTTTCTTTTCCACGATGGTAATCTTCGTAGAAATATAAGAGAGAGAACAGTGTTAAACAGACCAGGAGCTACGTTTTTAAGCCCACCCATGCGCTGCAGTAAATCCTTTGCTTTTGGGCCAGAATATAAAATAAAAGGTTTTGCATGTATGTTCGGGTGTTTCATTTAATTGATGTAGCCACATAGAGCCGAGCTCTGCTCTCTTCTCGCACCATCAGTATGGCTTCTTACCGCCTTGATTACTAGAGATATTCTACACCAGCTCAATTTTGTGCAATTCACTTTCGGTTTGTTAATTTAAACCAAGTAAGTTGTAGGCAGGGCTGGCTCTGTGGTGGTGCAACATATATTATGGTTTTAAAAGCACCTGCTGCTGCATTGTTTGCCTGCAGCAATTTTCAGGCAGCAATAAACATGTCACTATCACTCTAGTGATTAATGTTATTTTAAGAGAGAGACTGGAGTTTTGTCTAGTGGAAGTTTTGATTCATCGTAAAGTAGCACAGACGGTTAATATGCCTGCTGAAAAGAACGTGTATAATGCACATCACAAAGAGCATATCATGTATGCAACAGCAGCCAGGCAAAAAGAGTTTCTTAGCCTTCGTCCTTCTCTCCGTTCGATGAGTGCTCGCTATGGCCTTTTTCACCCGTGCACTGTTAAAGTGACTTATCAAAATTGAACTCTGTCCTTTGAAGACCCTGCAGAACTCAAGAAGTTTATCCACTCTCACTCTTCGGCCAACATGGATACTTCTAATCCTCCTACAGGATGATGTACTCTGCCCATATTCTCAAGATTCTCATGGTTGTCATAAAGTTAATATATGAGCTGCATATGTTTATGCTTACATTTGTCACTGTTTGCTTTTCTCTGTTTGTTCTTTGGGTTGACATGTTTATATTTGTCATACTTATTAGTTTTTGTATCTCTTAATGTTGTTTGACATGTTTCCTTCCATTATTTCTTTATTGACTTTAGACCTTTTAATTCCCTTTTATCTCCATATAGGTTCAGTCTCTCATGTTAATAGTTGTTTGTTACGTCCGCATTCTCTTCTGGTGTGGCTGGATTCCTTGGTTTGGACATCTCGTCTTCCGTTCGTCGCCATTGCCCCAGTCTTCTCTTGCTTTCATCCCTCTCAGGTATGTTTTTCTCAGTCGTCCTTTATGGATATGTACTGTCTTTCCTTATGTTCCTCATTTAACTACTATATTCCTTCCTTCCTCCCTAACTTTCTTTCCCTTTCCTATATTTGTTTTTCCTTTCATTCTTCCAATAATGCATTTCTTGCATATTTAATTCTGTATAAAGCTTTAATGTTTTTGCATTCAGAGTTATTTCCTGGAATGTAAAGGGTTTTATCAGCCCAATTAAGAGACAGAGAATCCTTTCCCACCTCGCCTCTTATAACCCTGATTTAGCACTTCTGCAAGAGACCCACCTCACTGAATCTGAGGCGTTGAAATTAAAAAAAGGCTGGGTGGGTACGGTCTTATTCTCTCCTTCTACCAATAAAAAAAATTGTGTCATCATTTTATGTCATAAAAAGTTAAAATGCTAAGTTTTATCTCAAGAAACTGATACAGAAGGTAGATGGATACTAGCTAAGTTATTAATTAATAATGTTTCCTTAACTGTATTTAACGTCTATGGTTCTACCCATCCTGATTGCTCTTTTTGGCCTCAAATTACACAAAAATGTGTGCAATTCCAGCATGATCTTTTTATACTAGGAGGCGATTGCAACCAAGTTGTAGACCCATTTCTCGATCGTCAATCTCAAGTTCGTTTTGTTCCCAACAAAACCCATAAACATTTTATTGACACTATATCCCAAGCACATCTCATTGATTCCTGGAGACTCTCTCACCCTGACTCTTTAGACTTCTCTTTTTTCTCTCCTCTTCGCGCCTCTTTTTCCCGCTTGGACTACATCTTTCTTTCTCAACCTTTTTCCCCAAATCTTCTCTCCTCCTCTATTGAACCTATTGTTATTTCTGACCATGCCCCAATAGTTACAGATCTTGATTTGCTCCCTCCGCATTCCAAATCCTCTCGTTGGCGTTTTAACAATTCTCTCCTTTCAGATCCTCTCTTTTCTTCTTCTTTTCGCTGTTTTGTAACTGAATTCTTTGATCTTAATTGCGCCCCCAACTCCTCCCCTCATATCATTTGGGACTCTTTTAAAGCTACTGCAAGGGGCTTTATCATCGACTTCACTAAAAAAAAAAGAAACATTTTATTCATCAACGTAAAGCCACTTTAGCACATATCAAAATTTTAGAACACAAATTTTACACTTCTTCAAAAGACTCGGTTTTATCGGAACTGATTCGAGCTAAACCTGCTTTTAATAAAACCACCTCTGATAATGCATCTTCCATCCTTGTGCGAAGTAGTGCTTGTTACTATGGAGGCCATAATAAGTCAGGGAAACTTCTGGCTAATTATCTCAAAACGCATAAGGGACGCACCCTCATAGATGCTATATACCCCTCCAGTGACTCCCTTTTACACAAAGACCAAGAAATACTAAACGAATTTAAACCTTTCGATCAAAATCTCTACACCCCAGAATCTCCTCCATCTTCCTCTGCCATTCAACAGTACCTCGACAAAATTCCTTCCCCTCCTTCCCCTCCGTCATCTCATCTTAATCTTCTTGATCTTGAATCAGACTTATCCCTTACAGAGATGTCCCATGCCTTTAATTCTCTCACCAAAGGGAAGTCTCCTGGCCCAGATGGATTCACTGTTGAATTTTATTTGCACTTTCCTGATTTACTACTACCGAAACTTTTATCACTCTTTCAATCATTTGCTTTAGCTGGTAAAACAGAAGGTACCTTTCAAGAGGCAACAATTTGTTTAATTCATAAAGAAGGCTGAGACCCTAAATATTGCAAGAACAATCGTCCGATATCTTTGGTTTTGCCTTACGTCTAGATCCTCTCATGCCTCATCTTATTGGGAAACAACAATGTGGATTTGTCAAAGGAAGACATACCGCTGATAACTCACGGCTTTTTCTTAATGTTTTTAACAAAATCCCCTCCATCTCCACTTCCTTAGCAGCCATATCTGTTGACGCAGAAAAGGCTTTTGATAGAGTAGACTGGTCCTTCTTATTTGCCTCATTACAATGGCATGGTTTCGGCCCCAAATTGATTTCACTTACCTCTCTACTATATTCTGCTCCCAAAGCCTCAGTATTAGTAATGGTTGTATGCCATCTTATTTCCCTCTTCAGCGTGGAGTTCGTCAAGGTTGCCCTTTATCCCCTCTTCTTTTTGTTCTAGCTCTTGAACCCTTTCTATCTTCTATCCGTAACAATGAACCTATTTCTGGTTTTCCTTTTGGAGACCAGCAATTACAATGTTCTGCTTATGCGGACGATATCCTCTTATTCATTTCTGAACCTGACACTTCTATTTCTCCTTTACTTCATGAGTTTGACTCCTTCTCCCAGGTTTCTGGTTACAATATCAATTCAGACAAAACAAAAATTCTTCCCCTCACTAAAATGTTGTCTTCCCCATTCTTTTTCACCCACCGGTTTTTCCTGGAATGATTAAAAACTTAAATATTTAGGCATATGGTTCTCCAACTCAATTGCATCTTCGGTTAAATTAAATATGACCGCTGCTTTGTCTCGTATTGATAAATTACTTTCTTCCTGGAATCCCCTTTTCCTCTCTTGATGGGATCGATTAGACTCAATTAAAATGATGATTGCCCCTATTTTAACTTATACGCTTTATATGCTTCCCGTCCACATTCCTGCCTTATACATGAAGCGTATTGATTCCTGCCTTTCTAAATTCCTTTGGAAGAATAAGAAAGCTAGAATTGCCCTCTCTTTTCTTCGTAAAACAAAGTCTAATGGTGGAGTGAACTTCCCTGACTTTCGCCTTTATCATAAATCTTTCTCTCTTCGTCAAGCTTCGAAATGGCTCTTATCCGAACATTCTCCCTTTACCCCCCCTTTGGTTATCCATTGAGCAAGCTCTATTGTTACCATTCTCCCTCAAGGAAGTAATGGCTTGTTCAGTCAAAACTCCTCACATATCCTCTTCCCTATTTACTCACACTTGTTCCCTTCTGAATCCTTTAGTTTTGCCTAATCCTCTCTCTCGCGATGCCTTCCTAGACTCTCCCATTTGGCACAATTCTCTTATTCTTCTTAACAACAGACCCATCTTTTGGATTTCTTGGAGATCAAAAAGTATTATTTGGGTTCAACACCTTTTTAATGGTCTCTCGCCATGCTCTTTTCCCCAATTTCAAGTCTTTTTCCACTGTCCTCGTTCCTTTCTACAGAAATTCACTTCTCTCATTGCTATTATTCTTGATGTATACTATTCTCTTCCTCCCCCTTCTCTTACTGAGTCCCAAAACCCTCTTCTTAAACTTCTCCTTTCCTTACCCAAAGCTTCCCTTATATATAAATATTTCTCAGCCCCCAATCCATATCGAGCTAAATCTAAACTAGAATTCTGCTGGAAATCTGATCTGGGATGTGAAGGGACTATTTTACTATGGGACAAACTTTGGTCTAGATCCTTAAAAATCTCTTGCTCTGCCTCCTTTACTCAATCTATGTTTTTTCTCTATCATAGACTTTACTTCACCCCTGTTTCTATTGCTCGTTTCTCCTCTAATTATGCCTCTAACTGTTAAAGTTGTGGTTCTCCTGACGCTAACTTTATGCATATTCTCTTCCTTTGTCCTTCGGTCTCCAATTTTTGGAGATCTGTTTGGTCCTATATCTCTCGTATTTTTAGACTCCCTATGTCTTATTCTACTCCTTTACTGTTTGCTGGAAGTCTCTTCGACTCTTTGCCTATACCTGCATGTGATCATGGTCTCTTTGATCTCATGCTTGCCCTCAATTGGAAAAATCTTTCTAAACTTTCTATACAACACTGGTGGAATAGTCTCTGCCACTTTAATAGACTTGATGTTGCCTTCGCCTCCTCCTGTAAACCAACACTTAATAGAGAGCTTTTTTGGTTACCCCTTACTTCTTATTTAGACCAGATTGTTGTACAGCGTAATTCCTCCTTCAATTCTGAAAATGTTAAACCCCCTTGAATACTGTCTCTCTGCTCTCTTTCTTTATCATTCACGATGATCTCATTTACAGTATTAATTGATCAATGCCTTGTTTACATTCCGTTATAGTGTGCAATGTAATATGCAATCTTCTGTTGTGTTAACATATTAGTATTTCCCTCCCCCCCCTTCCTTCCCTTCCCTTCTCTCCTTTCCCACTCCATATAAAACCCTAAAAAATAGCTTTTATCCTTTTTATTATACTAGCCATATTTCTTTTTTGTAATAACTCTGCCTCAATATCTGATTTCATTGCTGGTATTTTTATTGTCTATTTCTCTGTTTGTTCGATGAAGCTTTTCAAACACAAAAACAGAGCATATCATGTAAATAAGTCAGTAGGTTACTGCTTTTGTCAGAGAGATCCTATTGTTACGTGCAGTTTATAAGTTAAAATCCAAATGTAGAACAGTGAGCAATTAACTGTCATCAAAGAGCTGCATGAAAACTGCATGGTATAGGTTAGAGCGTTATGATTTTCTCCCCAGTCTTTCATTATCCTAATGTTGCAAAATGGATGAATTGTGGCAGAAATCAATTCTTTTTTTTATAAGTTCCCAAAAATCTTTTGGGGGAAAAGAAATTGAAGTGACTGAACACGATATGCAAAAGAAGTTGTACATCTTCACATTCCAAGCTTATCATATACAGAATAATAGCATCTGACATAAAAAAAATGTATATTGAACAATTGAAATATATATGCCATTTAAATAGATAGAAAAAACTTATGGAACAATTAGGGAGTCTAGGGTGGTTTAGGAACCTCCTGTTGAGAAGGGTGTAGTAACGAATACTGTTTAGCACATGTATCAATAAACCTTGTGACAGGCGACGTTAAATCAGCACGTTTTATAGACAAACATGGAGGAAATACAAAAGCAGTATCCAGCTTGTGATTATGGCAGACGGTATATCACCAAGCCCTATAAGAGATTTTCGATGAATCTTTCCAATTGACAGTAATTTGTTGAAAGGCCACTGCTAATAATAAATCAATAATCATGACATTGAAAGGCGTATCATCCCAGATAGGAGAAAGGCTACCTAAGAAGATATGAGTAAAGGAGAAAGGGAACTTAGTTTTGTTGATTAGATTAATTTGGGCCCAAACTTGTTGCCAGAATCTATGAACCTGTGAGCAATTAAACAGCATGTGAAATAAGTCAGCGTTGGGAGAGGAACATGTCCAACACGTATCTGGGGTAGATGGGAAGTGTTTAGAAAGGGTAGCTGGTGTAAATAACAATCTATTGTAAAAAAGGGAATAACGTTTGGGTAATATTTGCTGCTCGTGAGGCCTTACGTAGTTTAATCCATATGCCTTTCCACAGTGATAAAGGTCAACATGTAGTAAAATCTCGTTCCCATGCCAGTTTGATTTTTTTCTTCTGTTTGTTAGTGTCATTGCCCTGTAAGTATCTGTAAACAGTAGACGCCTTAGGTGTGGTCATTAACAAAGTCTGAAGACTGGTAGGGGGATCTGAACTAAGCCTGGGCAAAGCACAACGCTACGCTCGCGTAGTTTGCGAAATTTGCGCTACTTCGCACTACGCGAATTGCACGAAGCACAGTGCAAACACGTGTAGCGTAGTGCAGCGGTAATTTTTTGCTTGCTCGCGGTCCTCAACGTCAAGTTGGCGACCGCGAGCAAGCAAAATGACATCCTGGTGAGACTTTTTCCTCGTTCGCGATCAGCAACATCAAGTTGGCGATCGCGAGCGTGGAAAATAAACCTCCCGGCGAGATTCTCAAGGCGAGGAGGTCATGTTTCTCATTGCGAGTGGTCGCGTATGCTCGCGACAGCTCGCGATGAGAAACTACCAGTCCGCGTTGGGAAAGCTGCTGCTCGAGTAAAAATCTACTCGAGCAGCAGAAAACTACAGCTCGCACTGTGCAAGATGTCGTTTTCAATGATTGCACAGTGCCAGTTACTTGTCCGCACTGTGCAATCATTGAAAACGACATCTTGCATAGTGCGAACAGGGTACTACGCAGTTTGCGAAGTGCTACGCGTAGCTCGCGTAGTGCGAAGTGCACTTTGCGTAGCTTCGCGTAGTGCTACTTCGCGAACTACGCCCAGGGTTAATCTGAACCATTGGAAGTGTCTTGTAAAGTGTGGAGATGGAAAAGAGAATCCGGCACGCTGCCTCTGAGTAAGTTATATTTATTGAGAAAGGAGGCCGGCAAATTGAATATTAGCATGAGTTTATCAAAAGTTATGAATTGTGATTCTGAAAATAATTGATGAATCCAAATTCAGCCTCTCTGTCTCCAAGTCTTCCAATAGAAGGGTTTATTATGGATCAACAACTGTTTATTATGCCAAATCGTTGAATTTAAAAAGGAATCTTTCGAATCCTGATGAGAGAGTGAGCATAAGTCAAGCAATTTAGAAGTGTGTTTTATTAAAGGAGTAGAAATAGATTGTGGCTTACGGGAGAAGGAGAGATATTCAGGAAAGGAATAAGGAGCTAAAAAGAGGCGTTCCATTGAGGTCCAAAGAGGACAGTCATCTGCAGAGTCAAGCAACCAGAGAGAAGCCTGGCGCAACAAGAAAGCTTTCTGATAAGCATGGAAATCAGGGAAATTGACTCCTCCTTCTGATTTGGGGCGAATTAATTTTAGCAAGGAAATTCTGGGTTTTTTATTACTCCACAAAAAAAAGGATAAGATGGAATTAACTTTTTTAAATAGTTTAGTAGCAATTGGGACCGGGATGTTCAAAATAGTGACTAAGACTATGGGCGATAACATCATCTTGATGGTATCCAAGCGACCCCACCAGGACAGATATAGAGGATGCCATTTAAAAGTCAAATCGGAAATATTCTGAATGCATTTATTCATACAGTGACCGTTTCCGAAATTGAAGGTGTAAAATGTAGACCCAAATATTTAATGTTATTCGGATTCCAATTAAAACGGGAAGCTTGAAATTGTGAACTAAAAGTATACTTTGTTAAGGGCAAAATTTCGCATTTATCATTATTTAACTTATACCCAGAAATAGAAGAATAGGATTTCACCTCTGCTAAAAAGCAGGAATTGATTCTTCTGGTTTGGAAATAAAGAGTAAGATATCATCAGCACATGCTGCGAGTTTAATGTGGACATTCGAAGATTGAAACCCCAAAATACTTGGGTTTTGACGCAATTTGGATAAAAATGGTTCAAGGGCTAAATCAAAGAGGAAAGGCGAAAGAGGACAGCCTTGACGCACTCCTCTGCCTAAGTTAAAAAAAGGGGAGACTAAACCATTAGCGCAAATTGCTGCGCGAGGATTAGAATAGAGAAGAGAAAGTAAATTTATGAAGTTGGGGCCAAATCCAAACCATTTTAGAGTATAAAATAAATATTTCCATTGGACTCTATCAAAATCCTTTTCGGCTTCTAGTGTTATTGCCGCTAAAAAGTGATTAAGATGGGAGGATTTGGATAAAATATCAAAAAATAGTCGCGTATTATCCGAAATGACTCGACCTTTGACGAAGCCAGATTGTTCTTTCCCTAATAAATTTGGTAAATAGGAATCTAGGCATATGGCTAGGGCTTTAGAGAAAAAATGATAATCAATATTAACAAGTGAGATAGGTCTATAGTTTTTGCAGTATCTGGAATCTTTACCATCCTTTGGGATAAGACAAATGTGAGCTTCTGAAAAGGAACCAGAGGAATTATTGGAGAAAGAAAAAAAACTAATAAGTGAATGTAACTTGGGAATTAAAAGCTGAGAAAATTGGGTATAAAATTGGACAGTAAAGCCATCCGGACCGGGAGCTTTATCTTTTTTGAGACTTTGAAGAGCAGTAAAAAGTTACTGTTAGGAAACATCAGATTCTAAGCAAGACAAATCCGGAGGTGCTTCCTGAGGCTTCTGGATACCCGAGAAGAACTGCGACAACGAATGATCTGTAGGTTGAGTTTCCGAAGAATATAAGGATTTATAGAAAAGAGAAAATTTGTTCAGAATTTAGACTTCTTTAAACTTTAAAATTGAATGCTCATCAAAGACAGAGTCAATATTCAATTTATTTTGGCGAATCTTTAAATAATTGGCTTGGATTTTCCCTGCTTCTTTCTTACCCCGTAAAATTTTTGCGCTCGATTTTAACAAATAAAGGGAGGCGTCCTCTGTTGACTTTTTATTACATTTCAATTTAGCATTAATAAGGGTTTTTAAGCATTCTTCTGAGTGGGATGTATAGTATGAGTGCTCCAGTGCCTTAATGTCTTGGAGGAGATCTGTCGTAATCTTACGTGCAGTTTTTCGCTTCTTCGCAACAAAGTTTATAATAAAGTCTCTTGCTGACGGCCTAAAGGCATCCCAAATAGTTGCAGGTGATAAAGGCTCTGTGCAATTTCTATCAAAGTAATCACCAAAAAAAGAGGTAAAGGAAGCTAGGAATTTGGGGTCCAAAAGGAGAGCGTTATTAAAGCGCCATCTTCTGGGGGCAGTATTCCTGGGCAATATATCAAAGCCAATGGAAATAGGTGCATGGTCTGATAAGAGAATGCGGCCAATATCTGCGAATGTGAGGGACTGCGAAATATTATGAGAGACAAAGACATAGTCAATTCTTGATTGGGTATGGTGTGTTGAAGAATAAAAGGAGTACTCCCTAGTGGTTGGATTACAAAGGCGCCAAGCATCAAGCAATTTATGTTGGGATATAGTGTGAACAAAGGACTTCTGTATTTTATTGGGAATAAAAGGCACTTTAGAATTCCTATCTATAAAAGGGTCTAACACTTGGTTACAATCTCCAGCCATAATAAATTATCCTCAATGCAGTTGGATATTCGTTTGGCTAAGGTGTTCCAAAAAGAGGCATCTCCCCCCGTAGGTGCGTAAACATTAAGAAGAGATAAAGGAACACCTTTTAGTGATAATTTAACAATAAGCCATCTCCCTGTAACATCCATTTCTTGTGACAATAAGGTAACTGGAAGGGACTTACGACACAATATCCCAACAGAATTTCGTTTGCCGTCCCCAGGGGAAAAATAAGCCTCACCCACCAACCTCTTTTTAATTTCAAAGATTTACTATCAGTAAGATGTGTTTCTTGTAAGTAGACAATATCAGCATTCAACTTAGCTAAATGTGCTAAAACCCTCTGTCTCTTAATAGGAGAGTTTAATCCCCTAATGTTCCACAAAACCAATTTAAGCGACATAACAGATTAAAACAGAGTATAAATAACAATGTAAAACGACAGTCCGAATCACAACAATATAGTAAGCTACATCAAAAGAATTCAAGTTTATGATGCTAAAATCCAAATCTATGTAAAGACAATGTAGATTGTTAAAGGAGAAAAGAAATAGTAAGAAGGATAAAATGAGCTTAGAATAATGAAAGTTATAGAGACTATACAAGCAAGGGAAAGAGAGAAGAGAGAGAACAGTCACATAAGAAGAAATTAGTACAGAAGTAGAATGATGAAGAAAAAAGATAAAGGAATGTGTTAAAAAGCATAAAACGAAAGACAAAAGAAAGGACATACCAACACAAAACGTACCTACAAAAAGAAGACTCAGGGAGATACGTGAGGGGGATGGAACCACATGGGAAAGGCGGTACGACTGGGGTCAGCCAAACGGGGGATCCAGGAGAAACCACGGTATAGGATTGAAAAGTCTGTAAGGGCGAAGAATAATAAGGGTTAGAATCAATATTGAAACAACAATTAAGCTAAATATGGAAACAATCAAAAATAGAAACAACGTTAAAAAACGGAAGAGCTAGACTAAACAAATCAGCAACATGGAACCATGTGTAAACAGAGAACATCAAATAGAAGGGAAGGCGATTAAGGATACATGGAACAGGAGATCAGGAAACAGTAAAAATGAAACAATTTTGGTGGAACAGACAAAATTCAAGGTAGGAAAATGCGAGGGAGATGGTCCAGGTAATCTAAGGAGCTAATTTATATGCAAAATTCCACACAGGATAAATCAAGACCTAAATAGGAGGGAAAGATATACAGAAAACCAACAATGAATGAATAAGAAGTCATATGGAAGATTGAACATGCAGCCCATGAGGGATCAAGGAATGTATAAGTTCAAGAAATTCATAAAGTCAGGAAGTATTCGAAGGAGAAAGTCGTTGGGTATCCATAGCATTCGGGCTGCATGAATTAATAAAACTCTGCAGCCTTATTGGATCATCATACGTTGTGGTTCTATTATTGTATGTAATCTTGAACAAGCATGGATGGAAGAGGCCATAGCGGGCTCCCAGCGAACGGAGAGCTGGCCGCAAATTAAGAAAAGCTTTTTGTCTATTAGCGATTCAGAGGCAGCGAGCCTCGTCGTCTGCGGCAGGAGATTCCAGTTTACGTGAGCCTGTGTCGTTAAAAGAAATTTTGCCCATGACCGCTGGCCGTTTTCTGATCCCCACAAAAGGGAGCGAGAGAAGTTACCCTCTTTAAGAAAATGTATTACAATCGATTATTTTAGATGCACTTTGAATTTAGTTTGGTGAAATCCGATCAGAGACCTGAAATTAACGGCATTGTCCCCCTTGTTGGTACATGAGTGTACACTACTCCTGGATGATTCTTGTCTTCCTGCTGTTGATACCACACTGAGATTGATCCTGAATTTCTTGGGATCACATTTTATCCGAAGTCACCTTTGGATTCTACAAATGAGACTGACGAGGCATAAAAGAAAATCTATTCAATTGAATGCTTGATTGTCTTGACTTAGCCTAACATATCAAATTATATTGAGTCTTCACCGGTTGGATATGCCATCAGCGCCCTGAGGAAGGAAGACTCCGAAACGCGCGTCGGCGCATTTGTGTCCTTCTTATGTTTTTCTATGTTTCCTGTAAATTGTATTTCCTGTTTTGTATGATTTCACTGAACTGTTCACCTTTGTGTACATAACACTAATTGTTTTGAGTCTTGATGTTATGTTTTGTTTCTTCGATAACTGTATTGCTTCGTCGCTCTTAGTTTGGTTATGTTTTTGAATAGAAAAATGAAATGAACTATCTAAAAAGAAAAAATTGATACATAACTCTATATATTTTTACAATAAAACACAAAAAAAGAATGTTATAGTAGACTTTCTGTTTTCTGTGGGATAGTTTGATTATTTCTCTTACAGGGGTTCTGTGTGTTTGCTTGAATTGTCTATTAGCAGTGGCCTTAGCATAATCCTGCACGAAAAACAGAGTTGAGCCAGACCAGGTAATGCGTTGAGCAGATTTAGCCGCAGATAGTACCAATAACAGATCTGTATACTCCAGGAAGTATATAATTACCTCTCTTGGTCGTTGTGAAGGCGAAATGTTAGAGGAAGAGTGACCAAGCCTATGTGCTCTTTGAATGTTTAGTTTTGTGCCCTCAGCTTGACCTAACACCTTAGGAAGGAAGGACGAAAAGAAGGTAAGGGGGTCGGACCCTTAAACTCCCTCCTCCAGGCCATAGATACGCAAATTATTCCTCCTGTTGCGGTTTTCAAGGTCCTCAATCTGCTTCTGGAGTGTCGAAACTTGAGACTGAAGCTGGGAGACGCTCACAGTCGTATCCTGAAAGGTGGAAATACTCTGTTCAACTGCAGCGACTCGTGTGTCAAGTTGAGTCCAGTTATCTGTGAGAATTTGAAGTTTAGAATTGGTTTCCTCCATAAAGGGTCGAAGGGCTCTTATCTCATCCAACAGCATCTCCATGGAGACCGGAGAAGCGGATTTAGGAGGAGAAGGAGAATTGTGCTTGAGACGCTTAGTAAGGGACTTCCCAGGTGGCGTAGGTAAGGGATCCATGTCGACAGCCAAGGAACTTGGTGACAGCTGTAGAGAATAAGCAGTGAAGATCTTAGAGTTTTTAATAAAGACGTGCTTTTGTTTTGTCTGTGTAGATAAAACACCCTTCGTCCTGCCCATAAAAGAAAACATCAACGTAGCCCTCGGGCAAAAAAAGTAGCTCTGTGATGTAAAATTTATATATAATAAAAGAGGCGATGTGAGTGACAGCCGAATGTGCCAATGTACATCCAAATCAAAATCGCAGCATCTGGCAGAGCATAGGCTGAACAAACAAGTTCAGTACTGTGGTAAAATTTGCCAAGGCACAGAAGATGAAAGTCAATGTAACTCAAGCTTTGTTTTTTAATAATGCAGCATAAAGGAGAGAATAGTGCTTTCGTTCCTATAGGCTGAGCTGAATGTGCCATAGGAAATAATGGAAGCACTCAAAATGGCCGTCGGAGTCCTCTTTTAGGCAAATAAAGAATCAGCTACTTATGCAGTAAAAAAAGAAGAAAACTCCATATTCTGTTCAATAGAATGCCCTAACATGAAAGCATGCCAAAAAGAGCAATAAAACTGCGTAGGTGAAAGCATCACGAAAAATATGAGGGAATCTGCCGATCGTGGATAATTCAAAATGGCGGCCACAGCGTTTGGTTTCCACAAAACGGACTCACTTGTGGCAAAAGTACATTTCCTGAAGGAGATAAGCCTCTTCAAAGCGCTCACGTTACTCAGCAGTCATTCCGACGATCGATGCTCCTCTTAATTTCGCCCGTCACTGCCAGGGACCGTGGAGACTCGTAATCCCCTCCGGAGCGCTTCACCCCAGCAACGCCATCCGCGCGGAAGCCAAGCCACGCCCCCCCAGAAATCAATTCTTATTATTAAAGAGAAACCCTAACCACAGTGTTAAGTTTTATATTCTAAGTGTGTGCTTCTCCAGACCAAGCACTCTTAAATGATACTGCCTACAAGTATGGATGACATGACTCCTATTGTAGTCCTCTGTCTTATGTAACATTTTCCATACACTGATTTACACATGTTTAATTGATTCAGTGGTATAGCAAGGGGTAAAGGGTGGGGCGGGCTGCCCCAGGTGGCACGAGTTCTAGTGGAGGCGGCCTTCCCCGCTCTTACCTGCCGTCTCGGGGAGGCAATCCCCCTCCACTCTTCAATTGGCTGCCGTGAGGCGGCAACCGCAGTGACCGCCACGGGTAGCCAAAGGGCTAGCTACGCCACTGGAATGATTGTCTCTGTGTAATATGTGTGATGTAAAAGGCTCTGACACCCTACACTGGTATCAGTGGTGTTATAAAACTAATTTAATGGATCTGTTAGAGAGTAGTTATGGAGACTTGAGGGGCACTGTTGAAGGGTAGTAGTGAGGGAATCCCTGACGCAGGTGGTCATTGGGGGGCGCCTACAAACATTGTCGCACAGGGCGCCACCAACGCTAAAGCCTGCCCTGCACACACACAAAACACCTTTCCACCAGGCAATGAGTTTGTCTGTTTTCCAACAAGATGAACAGGCAAAGCGCTCTGATCTTAACCCTCAAACACCAAAATCATACACCCACAGGTCACTGAATAACGCACAGCCACCCAACAGAAATTGATTCCAGTACCCAACACACATAAACACAAACCAAATCAGATTATGGCCTGAGATGGTAAACCCAGAAATAATTGGAACGTCATTGGACTAGGAAGCTCTACTAAGGGCAGAATGGGTACCCATTGCCAATAACACAACATATTAAAGCAACTTACCATAACAAAGCACATCTGCATGAAACAATGCTCCTGTTTCCTTAATGGGCGGGTGGGAAGGCTGAGACGGCTCCTTCCATTTGTAATCTGCGAAATGCAGCACATAAAGTCAAGAACAGCAAAAAATCGTGGAATAGCGAGATGTGTAGGTTCACAAAGGGGTTTATGGCTCTCTCAGTTCTATCTGCTTTAACACACTAGGGGGCAGATTTATGACGACTGGCGCATCCCTGCATATCAGCAGGGATGCGCCAGTTAATATGCGCCACAGCTGCGCCACCATGGATGCGCCGCATTTGTAATGCGGCGCACCATGGGGCAAAAACGGCACAGATGCGTCACGCATCTGTGCCGAAAAGTGGCGCATTGCTGGAGTTGCGTCGCAAGCGCGACGCAGCTCCAGCAATGATCTGGGGGGCCCTATCTTTGCAATGCTGCGTCAATCCTTACGCCTGCTTCAAGCAGGCGCAGGGTTTTGACGCAGCATGGGCCTAAAAGTGACTGAGTGAAATCTTGTAGATTTCACTCAGCCACTTTTAGGAGGCGTTCCTGCGCCGGAACGCCCCCACCTGCCCTGGAACGCCTACATGTGGCGCAGGGCTTTACAACGTGACGCATCTCCCAGATGCGTCACGTTGTAAATACCCCGCACCATGGCGCAGGATTTGCGCCGCTGCTGCGTCACAAAAGTGACGCAACGGCGGCGCAAAAGTGGCGCAAGTGCAACATAAATCTGCCCCTAGGTACATTGCACCCAAAAAAGCAACACTGTGCTGTACCCATTCCCTCTAATAACACAGCTGACTTCTCAGGTGATAGTTTCTGTTTTGGCTGGACTACTGTTCAGCAAGAAATGTCTTACTGTTCCTTGTGCAGCGTTGCATGCATGCACTAATGTGTGCGCGTGGGTTGCTCGCCTTTCAGTGGTCTCTTTTTACCGTTTTCAGATGAAACGCCAAACATTTCTTTTTGGTGCTAACAGAGCACACAGAAAGCTTTGTTCATTAATTCAATAATTTTGCAGCTGCGATAGCTATAAGGACTGCATAAAGTCAGTAACTGATCAAACAACCCTTTTTACACGAGCGCTAAGTCACTTAATTTAATTAGTTTTTTCATCATTTGTCAGACTTACTCTGGTGACAAATGCCAGTGAGTCAAGGGCTGGTGGCTGGGATTTTTGTCTAACCTCGGATTCCGAGCTTGAATCGTTTCTTGGCGGACTCATTCTTTTATCCATCTGAGCTTCATAAAATAAGTACCATCTGGCTTTTACGGTATTACAAAAGGGCAAATCACTCAAAGTAATCTCTACAAAATTAGTTGTAAACAAGGTATGAACAGAAGGGTCTTTTGTCCTGTCCAAGAAAATTAAAATATCAGAACATTGTGACGCATCGTTTGATAACAAAAGCAGTCAAGTTCTGCATATGTCAGATTAGCATAAAAAATGCCAGTTTTCTGTCTCTACGAAAGATAGCTACATTTTATTAATGTCTATAATTTGTTTTTGTAATGGGCAAAAGTATTCAGAATCAAATTGAAGGCAGAATATTTTTTCATTTGTTAATTCCAATAGTAAAAACGCATGTGAGAAAAATGCAAGCTGGTTTCCCTAATCTGCTTTTCTCATGAAAATACAATTGTCTTTTCTGAAGAAAAGAGCTGCAATCACTTTCATTCCACCGTCGTCATGGACCGAATCTTTCAAAAAGAAACTGTCCTCAACGGGAGCATGTTGTGCACCCTGTCTTATTGTCACAGAGGATTGTAGGGCCTAGAAACACAACCGCAGACTCTGAAAAGTGGACCTCACTTCATGCATCCACAAATATGGACCGGAAGTTAGACTAGATCATGTGTCCTCACACATTTGCCATGGGCCTAAAATATGGTCTGTGGGGTGACTGAGGGCCGCAGAGATGCCAGCAGAGTGGCGGTAGGGTGTCTGGGTGGATCGGGGATTGTGTAAGGAGGTCTAATTATTTTTTTAATTAATGGGTATGCATTTATTTGCAGGTCAACTAAAGGTATTTGGTGCAGGACACCACCATAGTTACTTCTTAACTTCATTCAACCTGCAAATAGATGCTGGCTCCATTTAACATTTTTTTTTTAAAATTAGCGCTCATCACATAAACAGCAGCTCGTGCTGCTGCTCACCAGGGGGCCGCATGATAAGGTTAAGCGAGCTGTAAGCCGTACTTTGAGTATCACTGGACTAGGTGAAGGGACAATCTAGGCTAATATGGAGCTTTATCGTGGAAGCCAAACTACACCAGAAGTACTGAAGAGCATCTAAATAAATATAAATAAAGAGAGACTGATAACAAAAGTCAGTATCCTTCATTTACATACAAGTATGTTATTTTTAAGTCTCATAAAAGAAATAGTGCAAAAAAGAGAGCATACATAATGGGTAACTCTGTAATATGGTCAAAATATTACCCTCAAGTAGTCCTGGTGACATCATAAACCTCAAGGCCTCATGTCGAGTGGTTTGTGCAGGTCACCAGTAATCTGCACTGGCAATATAGGACTATGTTACATATTTTTTCTATTACTTGTTTATTTTGGTGCATCTAGCATGAAAAAAAATCATTGGGCACTCATTGGAATTATGCTCGATTTTATTCACCTTTCGTGAATAAATGTGTTCATACAACAATGGACAATGATGATGGCCAGTGGGTTTATACAGTTTTGTGGATGTATAATTAAGGAATTACAGCATTGTCATATAATTTGCCACATAATGTGTAGATTTCTCAAAAATAGTTCTTGCTCAAATAATGCTGCCTCAGCATGTTCCACATAATTTGAATTTTTTGTTGCTGCATAGATTTGATCACCTCACTTTCTCTCTCTCTCTCTCTCTCTCTCTCTCTCTCTCTCTCTCTCTATGTATATATATATATGTGTATATAGATATTCACTGAAAAAACCATAGGTTTCACACATGTTATAGTTAGCGGAAATTTTACTGATAAAAAACCAGTGAAATTCCCCCGTTATAGTTAGCGCAGGCAACTATAACTCACGCGACTGCAATCCTCTGCTGATGCTAATACTGTATTTAGACACTTATTTGCCCATGTCTTCTTCCATACATTTTTAGCTATACATATATTACAAATATTTTTTTTTCATAAAGACACATATGTCATCAGCAGAAGATTGCAGTCGCGTGAGTTATAGTTGCCTGCGCTAACTATAACGGGGGAATTTCACTGGTTTTTTATCAGTAAAATTTCCGCTAACTATAACATGTGTGAAACCTATGGTTTTTTCAGTGAATTTGCAAGGTTTTTTAAATGCTAATTCCTAACTATAACGTGTGTGAAACCTATAGTTTTTTCAGTGAATTAGTACGGTTTTTTAAATGCTAAGTTTTTTTCCCTTATAATAAGCCCTGTACATTTGGTGGCCTTCGGCCACCAAAAGCACAGGGGGTGGGGTAAGTGTGGATAGTGTTTTTTGCCCTTAACATAAGCCCTGTACATTTGGTGGCCTTCGGCCACCAAAAGCACAGGGGGTGGGGTAAGTGTGGATAGTGTTTTTTTTATTTTTATTTTTTTACCGTACGCTTACGGTAAGCGTACGGTAAGCGTACCCCGCGAAATTGCCGAAAAAAAAATAAAACCGTTTTTGCACTTGGGGGATGTTTGGGGACTCCCTCAACATGACTATGTGGGAGGGAGTTGTCAAAACAGCCCCTTTACATGTTTTTGGGCTTGATATTTTAAAAATCACTCTCAGTGCGAGAGACAAAATGGCGGCCGCCGCTTCCTGGTTTCGGCCGATTCGAATGTTTACTAAGATCTAAGAGCCAATCAGAATCGCGCTCGCGCACGCCACCGTACGCTTACCGTAAGCGTACGGTAAGCGTACCGTAAGCTGGCTCAGATATATATATTGATTTAAAGGCTATTTTCTCAGAATCTACTGAACAGATTTACACCAAACCTACAAAAGGCACTTCCTTGACCTAGGGACTACCTCTCTGCCAAATTTTGAGTAATTCTGTTCAGCCGTTCGGGCTGTAGCTCGTTCTAAAGGTCCTATGGAAAAATGCATGGGAAAAACGCGTTTTGGGACCCCCCTTTTATCTCAGCCCCCGCTTGACGGATCCCCCCGAGACTTTCAGGGTAGGAGCGGAGCGTAGCGCCCCACCTATTTTGAAAAATTTGCGAGGATTCGTCGACCGGCGCCAAAGTTATTCAAAATAGAATGTTGAGGTTTTCCTATGGAAACGTGGTCCTAACTATAACTACCTACTGGCTATCGCCAGTAGGTAATATGTATATATATATATATATATATATGACAGGATTCCGCCTGGAACACTCCTGCACGCCAACAATCCTGGAGGAGAGCGGGAACAAACGGAAACCGACCCTGATAGCGAGTGAGTAGATTTTCTTTATTTAAAATTCACAGCACCGCCTGCATGACGCGTTTCAGCCTCCCCAGAGGCCTTGATCACATGACGCCATGGGAGTTGTGATCCCGCTTTTTAAAGTGCACAATGCTAATTGATAGAATGACACAATTGGCTAATTCAAACACTGCATCAATAGACATAGAGGGGTTGTATATACATTGAAACATGGACAAAACAGGGCAATAGAATCTAAAGCATCTGCGTCAAACAATTTTAAAATGCTAAAGCGCAAATTTCATTTGATAAAAAATAATTATATGGTAAAATCATTTCCACAGAACTGGCAAGTAATTAATATTTAAAACAGACTTGTTGCATTTTGGTTACATGCACAAATAACGGAAAGCAATAAAGTTATTTCTAACCAAATTGAATATATATATATATATATATATTCATTTAAAAAACCATAGGTTTCACACATGTTATAGTTAGCTGGACATTTCCCTCGTAAAAAACCAATGAAATTCCCCCGTTATAGTTAGTGCAGGCAACTATAACTCACGCGACGGCAATCCTCTGCTGATGACGTCAGATATTACATCACTGTATTTAGACACCTATTTACCCATGTCTTCTTCCATTAATCTTTAGCTATACATATATTACAAATATTTATTTTTCAGAAAGACACATATGTAATCAGTGATGTAATATCTGATGTCATCAGCAGAGGATATATATATATCGCCAAGCACTCTTCCAATCCGCGCTTTTCCCTTCAGCCACGGCAAAAAGAGCACGGACCACGATTTTCTTAAAATACCGATTAATTTATTTCATGTCGGTTCACATCAACAAAACGGCAGCCATTATAATAAATATTCACTAAAATAGCAAGGTTAAAGTGAAGCTACAGTTAAATTTGGTTATAACATTAAAAGTATGTGAAGAAAAACTTAGAAATTCACTTAAAAAACAAAGTTAAGGTAGATATTGCTAGAAAATAATTGAACCTGAAAACGTGCAAAACCCGGAAATTTGCAAGTTATTCTTAGCTTTGCAATCCATAACTCATACAATAGCCATTCAAAGCATAACTCACACACTGAATGCAATGCTTATAATCTCATTGTATTTATACCAATAAATAACAACACCAAAGGGCAAAATATAATTCAATAACAACACATATTCAAACCAGTAACTGATATTACATTCATAGCCACCTGTTTCCTAGTGTTAAGGATACTGTGATATGTAATCTCATCTTTAAGAATATTTACATTTGTGATTGGATCCGTTACATCAGGAAAAGGTCACAAGCAGTGCTTTTGGTGTGCGAATTTTCTGCAAATAAAGACTTTTTGACTCCTTTCAATCCTTCTTTTTTTTGTTTTTGTTTTTTAATTTCAAAGTATTTTTATAAATTTTTACAAAACAAGTACATTTGCATTTTCATTATGGGTTTCCAGATAAACGTGGTTGGTATTACAGTAATTACATGGTACTGTTTTGTACACGTCCAGCGGATCCCCTCTACGTTGACTTGCTGGAAAATTAGAAACAGGATAGTAAGAAGAGAGAAGAAAGGAGAGAAAGAGTAGAGATAGGGTACAAGAAGTGTTCTCTCGCTATGAGCCTAGTCTGGGGTTGCATCACTGTGTGGAGTCCAATCCCCCCCCCCGGGGTCCCAAGTGGGCTCACGGGGGTTTGTAGGAGTCCAGGAGCATGTCTAGTGACCTCCACATCCCCCTAGTGGCTGGTCTCCAGGGTGAGTTTTGCAGGGCAGTGCTATCTGCACCTCTGAGGTATGTCACCCAGTTAAACCAGCATTTGTATGATGTCCTAGCAGTATCCTTCCAGTTGGACAGGACCAATTTAACTGCCGCAGTCAATTGGAGGTCTAGAAGGTTCCTGTCCTGCTGTTCAGGGAGTCCTGCGGTTATAAATGCAGTGGTGAGGGAGGAAAATTCTGGACTTAGTGTACACCCCAGCGCCCTTTTTATGAAATCAAAGATTTCCTCCCAGAACTTTTTGAGTTTTGGGCAGTGGAAGATGAGATGTGCTAGATCCCCTTTTTCACTCTCGCAGTTCCAGCACAGGTCATTTTCTCTGAGGCCTAGCAAGGCTAACCGAGCGAGGGTCCAGAAGGTCTTGTGGAGTAGCCACAATTTTGTTTGTTGAAAGTGCTGGCGAAATTATGTTACGTGAGGGGGAGGCCCAAAGGAGAGCTAGCTCCTGCTCATTGAGTGGGGTATTGATTTGTTTTAACCAGTAGTTAGATATCTTGTCGTTAAGTTTGGTGGAATTTGGGCGGAGTAGTTTGTAGAGGAGTGATACTTGATGACCTGTTCTATTGATTTTTGTCATATTCTGCATGATTGACCTCCAATCCTTTTTTTTAACTCTGCCTCACCTTGATGGATTTGCCTGAAACTCAATATATTAAGTCCAAGCTTAAAATGCTGATTTGAGATACAGCACTTAAGTTATTGGCACCTCAAATATTGTTTTCTCTCTGTCCTTCCTTTACTTGTGATGTCCTTTCTCAGATCTCCAAAAACCTGAGATTGCTGGAAATGGTTTAGCTTGATAACACCTTGATGTATCAAACAGCGCCAAAGTAATTCCTAAATTAACAATTTTTCACCTCTCCTTTTTACTCTGCCGTATTGATGGATTTACAAGAAATTCAACACACCAGCAGTACATTAAACATGCCAAGTGTCTGCCAAATTTTGAGCCGATACTTGATGCTGTACTGAAGTTAGTAGCAAGTGACCCAACCTCTTTACCTTTGCATTCCTCTATAGCAGATCGTCCTTAAATCTGAGTTTTAGGGGAATGCCAAAATTTGATAACAGTTTGATCAATTTAATGAAGATTTATTTAATAGTATCAAAGCCATTTGCAAAAATAATATGTTTTGGCTCTTTTTTAACTTTACCTCAGAAGGATCTGCATGAAACGTGTAATACCAACATAAAACAAAGTACGCTAAAGATTTATCATATTTCACACAGATTTATCAAATAGGACCACAGTTGTCACAAAATAAACACTTTTGCCCCCTTTTTCTTATTTGTGCCACCCATGGATCTGAACAACACTGAAAATGTCAACAGAAAGCTAAACATGCTGAATGTAGGGAAGCTTGAACTCAGAGTCTGATTGGAAAATCGACTCATTCCTATTAGGCTGAAGGTTTTTATAGTGTTGTGACATCGTTCCGTGGCCATATAGAGCACCTAGTCTCGATGGAGCTGCTGATACAACCACCCAAGGGTCCAACCAATGATCTGCTGAACCAGCTACCCATACCAGGAAATGGGTCCAGATTTCCACTACAAACAGCAAGGTTTGAGCAGACACCAAAGAAGGAAAGATGCCACTTCTCCCACACGCTGCTGCAAAATTTCCAAAGTATACTGCCATATGGCCTGATGAGACTACAATAAATGACCACAAGAACAGGCCAAATTGCATCGAATGGCACCAAAATCGCCTTGTTGGTACAGGTTAAGGAGCACCCAAACAACAAAACGTAATTTGGCTGGGGTTTCCAAAATCCTTGCAATGGAATACCCCCAGCACATGAGAATCAACATGTCCACCCAAAAAAACTTAAATTCATTTAGATAACCATATGAATATTAGCCATTAACAAAATGGGCTTTAAGCGTTTTCCGGTATGTAAATCATGCGGGGAACTAAATCAGAAATCTTGAATGATTCCTCAAACTACTTCTACACACCTATCTCTATCAAGCTCATGAATTATTCTTGCAGGCTACCATCATAAAATCATCAAGCCCCTGTGGTTAATTCCAATTTTAATATACCATCGTCAAACAATGAAAAGACTGGACAGTCACACATTCATGAAACTCCAGTGGCTGCCTTTGCCAGCTCACATCATCTTCAAAATCAGCTGCATCATCTACGAAGCCATCGCGATCAGCACCCCTGCCTATATGGCTATACATCTTTGGTGGATCTCGGGTCCCCAAAATCTAGGACACCATCATCACCGTCCATGATCGGATTTAGGAATAAGCTGAAGACACACCTCTTTAAAAACACAACATCATGATGGAGTAACAGTTCACATTAACCTTTGGAAACCAGCTATCCGTCTAATCTTTCCAGTCACAGCTGTTTTTTTGCCCAGTTCCCTGTACCCTGCTAACCTATCTTTAGGCTTGGTTTGCGGTAAATAAAATACCACATTCATACATAAAAGGGAGATCATTTTCACACCACACAGATTTGTTTTACCCAAGTCTTTTATAATGTCACTCACCTGATTTCATTTAAAGTTATATGAGTTTAGACTGGATTAGTTACTTGGTTGATAAGTAATAAATACCTTGTTGCTGTCCCGGGAATACCTCATATGTAACTGAGAAAGCACTTCCCTTATGTAAGCCATATAATGGACTTCACTGGGGCCAACCACCTGCTGTTCCATTTCCTGAAAGAAATTTACAGCAACTGAAATAGAAGAGATTAACTGGAGAAGGCCTTTAATCCAGAACAGGTCAGGTCACAGAAGTCGCTAAATTTAAAACAGGACGCAAAGCTCGTTGTGCCCTGTTTCCTTATTGATTCTGAATGCGGGAACTGTTTAGCACTTCAAACAAACTTTTAAAAATAGGCACCTACACAAGTGGAATTCAGGAAATCTCATTCCAGTACTCTCAATTCATGAAGGTTTTTTTTAATGTTATTTTTAGTCCTGTTTATCCAATTATAAATTTAGGACTACAAGTTCCAGAATCCAAAGAAAAATCTAGACTGTGTGATTTACTCATGCATGGAATTGGACAGTTCAAAACCCATAATGTGAGTTATATTATTATAGCTTCTAATACCGGACTGATGTTTTGCCCTGGAAAGATCTGCACCATATTAGTTCCTGGCTAGTGCCAGAGAGATTCTTATTGCCTAATACCAATATAATACATGGGACTCTGCAATCCCTGTATAATACCTAGTCTCTAATTTCTTTATACTTGTCACTTGTGACATATACAGTTGCTGATTATAAAGAAAAGGCAGTAGAACTCAACCATAATTACCTCTGACAGTTGAGTTCTGACATCACAATCCCTGCTGCCAGAGCCAGCAGCCGGGGGGAAGGCAGCCCAGGTCACAGAGTATAATTAAAACAGCAGTTTAAAGAAAGAGATGTGGCTTTTCTTTCTTCTGCTCTGTTTTGCTAGATGTAAGGTGAAAGGAGAAATTTTTGGCAACATGTTTATTCTTTGCACTCAGTATCATAGAAAAGTTAGAATCCTTCTGCAAGTTTCTGCAAATTCTGAGAAGTTGATTTTTTTTAAATCTGCCGTAATAAACTGATTCTAAAATATTTAGCAACAATTTTTTAAATTTTTGTTTTAAAACCTTTATTTTGTATTTTACAATAACAACACGTGTGTGTGCATTTACTGGCAGGGGGTCTAATGGGATCTGAGTGCGAGATACAAATAAAGAAAAACAATAGAGTTAGACAATTTCAGGTACCAGTAGCCATATATCTAGGGGCCTAGTAAAAGTCACATCAAGGGCATCTACTCTCCTCATTATCAGTCCCACTGCCACTCGCATCTGATTCATGATGATCTCTTACAGTAACCTGTAGAGTTAAGAAATCCCTGCAGAGCTCCCTCCATGTCCCGAGATCATCTTCTAATTTCTCGGCCCTCCTACTAGCCTTCATATGGGCCCACTCCGCAAGTGATCACTCATGCACATCCCTCAACCAATCATCCACTAAGGGGGAACGCTTTCCAATCCATACTATGGCAATCCTTCTTCTCGCTAAAACCAGGAGGAAATTTGTACGCCATCTTGCGTTTTCTAGGTTTTATGACTTGCCCCAGCAGGCAGTGCAGTGGGGTTACCTCCACCCAAAGACCAGCTCCAACCTTCACCTGCTCAACCACTTGTGTCCAAAATTGGTGCACCTCAGGACACCCCCATGTTAAATGCATAAATTCCGCCCCTTCCATTGCCCCAACTAGGGCAAACATCAGATTGGTTTGGTTCAATACGGCGCAGTCTTGTCTGGGTCATTTACACACGGTGCAGGTAGTTAAAGTGTATTAACTTAAAGCACGCATCGCAGAATACTGTGTGCATTAGTGCACATGTTGCTTTCCGTGTCTTGTCGCCCATGAGTGTATGCAAATCCCCGCCCCAAGCGGCCCGTGCCCTAGGGAATAGACCCATCGAGTCGGCCCTCATGGCATCGTACAATAATGAGATTAATCGACGCCCGCTCCCACATGTAGGCATTATGTTAAGTGTTTGAGTCGTCTGGGGAGCGTTGGGATATGTGAGCCATGTCGCCCTGGCCAGGTCCATGAGGACAGCATGTTGAAGGTACTGGCGTTGACCCAGACCAAAACCCTCACAGGCCTGTTCGTATGAGATGAAGGTCGCATATGGGTACAAGTCTGCCAGCACTTACCAACCTCCCTCCCTCCATGCCTGAAATGAGATGTTTTTCATAATTTTTCACAGTGGGGCGATCCATACATATGTAATTCATACATTTAGTTCACTATAAAATGGAGCGTGCCTAAGTATGCACTCCACAAAGACTTTCCATAAATTTGTGGTCTATCTGACCACATATGGCAGGTCGCCAGAGGCACCTGCCCCACCATCAGTGCCATTGGAAGTCTATCTGGCTGGACTCGCCCTCTAAGTAGTCTTTTTTCCCAATTATATCCCTCATCCAGCTACTGGGCCACATGCCGCAGATCATGCCCGTGTTGCGGCCAGGGATAAACCCACACTGGTCCTCATGGATGAGGTAAGAATTGTGGGGCAGTTGCCTCGCCAGAACCTTACATAGTATTTTGACATCAGGGTTTATCATGGTAAGCAGGCGGTATGCTGCCGGGTCCCGACCGTCTCCCCCCATTTCAAGAGCATGCATATTTCCCCTTCCTGCAGGGATGGGGGTAAGAGTCTCTGCTCGACAGCTTGTTGTATACTTGCAATAATGGTTGCGCCAAATGTTCCGAGTAGGCCTGGTAATATTTAGCCAGAAAGCCATCTTCCCCGGCACCTTGGCCATGGGCAGCTCACGCAGTGCCTCAAGTATTTCTTTGGTCGTTAGTTGTGCCTCCAACTCCTTCTGAGCCTCTAGAGGAGGGCAGGTCAATGTCAATACACCCAATCCAACCAAGAATGGGACATAACGGTCCCCCCAAAAAGACCGGTCCGCAGTGTATACCTTCTGTAAGTGCTGTTGGAACACTTCCAGTATGCTTACCCTAGAGTGTACCATATTGCCTGCTGAATTGCGCAAGCAGGTCATTAGCAGGGGTGTCTGCTCCAATACAAAATGCAACAAATATTTAACAGCTTTTTTGTGTTTCATTTTGCACTAGAAATATAATTGTTATTCTTCATGTTTTCAAACATGCTCTATATTTCATAAGAAATAGCTACTCACCAAGTATTTAAGTGGTTTGAGGCAAAGGTGATTGAATGACCATGTAATATAAGGAATAAAGCACCCCCCTGCTGAATGTGATAAGGATATTTAAAGTCACTTTGGCCTTGTTCCTCTATATGGTCATGAAATTCCTCTGTGACTTGCAATATCGTTATAATGTCTAACAGGGGGTGCTTTATACCATATGTAATGTGTAAGGTGTGGAGGCTTAAATTGAGAACTGTCAACACAAGCCAACCTTTTCAAACATCTGCAGTTTTCAAAGCATCTCAAGGCAGTATGACTTAAATCCACGTTGAACCCAGAACAAACTGCCCTCAACTACCCCCAGACATTTTAGTTTACCAAATTCCAAAGTGATCTAACCAAGCAGAGGAGGCTCTAGCTGAACATACAGACTCCACTAAAATCCACTCGCAATGAAGCATTTATCACCTACATTTAAGACCTATGCTTCAACTAGGCATCTTATGAAGGAGTATGTAATAGGCATTAAAGCAACATCTCCACTAGAGCTACCTATCTTCTCCATTCATTCATTTTGAATCCCGAACCACCTCCCATTAACGCCCTCCCTTATCCACCAAACCCAAGAAGAAGCTTTCCTCCCTCCCTCAGGATATCTCAGGTTTCAGGGGATGCCATCACATTTCTCAGGCCAGATAATTCATAGTTGCTGCAACTGTGAACAACATCTTAATCTCTCCCTCACAACATGGTCTGTCCCAAAAGTTGGCAAGTAGGCCATTCTTTCCAGGATGTAAACAAAAATATCCCTTTTGCAACAACTTTTAGAAATCACTGACCTATTGTTGGTCTTCTCTGGAACTCCAGGGAAGGTTCAGATGCCACAATTTCACTAACCTGTTGCCACTTTGACCCCTCAAACCAGACTGCTTTCCAAGACATATCACAGTGCCCCCTTCAAGACAAACTGCGACAAAATTCTACTCTTAACTGCCCGTAATTTACTCACCATACTGATCATCATTGGCCTGTCAGCATCTTTCAACACAGTGCCTAATGACACACTCAGCAACAGACAGCAGAAGATAACAAATTAAGCTGACCCCACACTCCACTGAGATAAAACAAGGCCAGTCCTCTCCAAGCCCACACTTTTGATATGTGCGATTTCTCACTCCCATCATTACTGAAGTATACAACACCAAAACACACAAGATGATGGACGGAATGTTGCACATTGGCAAAACATTCCCCCGCAGTCACAGATCTGGGTTTGATCCATCGTTATTTTTCTCACCACGCCATCCCAGTTCAGACATGGCCGTATGCAATCAGCCAGTGGGGGAGTTCACGGAAATATTGCCTGTTACGTCCCCCCCGTAAGCATGAGCGGAGTGGGAAGGCCCGGCGTACACCAGGCCAGCGTAGGGGTGTGAATAAAAAGCACGTAGCCCTGGACGTGGTCCTCTTCTGGAAAGCCCAACGTCTCTTCCAGGGCAGTGCCTCTCACCACGCCACGAGGTCGATGCCGTCCTTGTGAGCGGAGTTGCCTGCGATCCTGTGCGCCTGCCGTACCCCGGCCCGCTGGACCCCGAACCCGTCAGGCCCGCCCCTGCGCAGCCAGGCCACACTGATCACCTTCCGACACCGGCATGTGTCGAGGAGGGCCCACCACGTGCCTGCGCAAGCTCGAAGCCCGAGGACCGCGACCTTGGCAGCCTGTCAGACCATCACGGCCTCCACGACACAGGCCCTTTTTACTCCTTTCTTGTTGACATACTCTACTGCCGACTCCGGTCTACACCACGGTCAAGTAGGTCACACATTTGGAACTGAGTCTTGATTACACCATGGCAGTGAACATTATTTAAGGAAGAGTTCATGTCACCATACTCCCTTCTATGTGGTGCCACAAAGTCTGTGCAAGACATTCCAACCACACGACCGCGTTGAAATCGCCTGCAGGGAAAAGAATTTGTGGTAAACGATGTTTACCCTTAATAGAAAGCTGGACACGGTGGCACCTGATGAAATCTGAATTGTGAATAGGCCTCTGGAACACCCCCTATGCCATGGGAAGCTGGTGGCTTCAGCAACCCATTGGACATAAATGGCATAGTGTAGCAGCAGAGAAGCAGCAAGTGAAGGTGATCTTTTCTGTGGCAAACAGAATGCTTCTCTCAGACTTACCCCACAAGATCTCTCCAACCCAACATCTAGAGTGGGATCATGTGCAGCAAATGACTGACCGCCCAGTTTCGGACCAGGAGGTGTGTTGCTTTGGGTTGGGGAGGCAGGTAGAGTTCAGCATGAAGCCTCCAGAGTGGCAAGTGGCACTGGAAGACTGACTGCCCTTATGAAAAAAGAGAGGAGGAGGCTTTCATAATTGAGCAATAGTGAAGAGGCACCAAACATTGCTGTGGGAAATGTTTGTTTGCACACAAAAGATGACCTTAAAACTTCACCCTCACTTGGGGGCACAGCACTTTCCACTGTGCACCTGTTCAAAGTCACGGACTCCCAACAGGGACCCATTTGCGGTTTGAAAGCAGAATATTACAGGAACCACTGCAGGTAAACTGACCACTGGTAAATAGGGAAAATTGAAATCAGACTACAGCCATCCTTTTATCAGCCTTGAAGTCTTTTAAGTTTTGGACATCCTATTTATAAGCACCTATTGTAAAAAGGCTAGTGATAGTTTAGATAAAAGCTCCAAGTACATAAGGGGCAAAAGAAATCATCAGGGAAAATTGGTTCCAATTTCAGACCAATCTATTTAATCAATCAGATTCATTAAATGTCTTTTTTTTTCTTTTTTGTCCTCATTCACTTCATTTATCTTTGGCTATCGACCTCCAGTCCCTTAATTCTACCCTGCTTGATCACCAGCGGGCCCTTGCTTACAAGTCTGGGAAAATGTAGTTGACCTTTCCGATCTTATCCCAAACCACCTGGGTTACCTGGCTCTAGGTCTAGTATAATCATAGGACTATTAAAACAGCCCATCATCCACCTTTTTCTCTAGCCATGCAATTAAGGGTCCCCAAATATTAGACTTTCACACAATTAAAATGAGTATCCATTGTTAGTGTGTACATTACTGAGTCCAGCCACTCGGCTACAGTGGTAAGCATATTTGATACCCACTTCCTGCAGATCTCCCTCCTTGCCAACAGGATCAAATAAAATAGCAACTTACTACTGTCTTTATTCAGCTTCACCACTTCTTCTGTTTACCCATAGATTATTAAACCATGGCTTACCTTGATGTCCACTTGAAGAATCTCAGTCATGTTCCTACCTACGACTTTCCAGTACTGTTGTATCTTTGGGCAGTCCATAATCAGATGGATATCATCGCCTTTTTCTTGGCCGCATTTCATACAGGACACAGAGTCTCTATTCCCCAATATCCCATGCTTCTTTAGGTTTCGGAAAGCTCTGTGGAGGGAGAAGAGATGGTTTCTTCCTAAATATGCAGGTTTTACTGTACTATAAAGTGTGCACATTGATATTTGCCATAAGTCCTGGGTCTGCAGCCTCAACAAGTACCTTCCTATCATTCCTCCAGAAGTACAAAATCTCAGTCCATGGTGTCCAAAATTAGCCAGTACCACAGTGAGATTGCTCTCTTTTGTAATTGATATTCCAACTCATTCGAATTATCACCCTAGGCTCTCAGACCTTGGGTCCAACTTTTTAACTGAAGGTATTTCAAAGTAGAGATTTTGACCTGGGCCACCCTTTGCAAATCATTCCACGGGAGAAGCTCAAGATCTTGTAATAGCTGACCCCAAGAATGTATGTCCGTCTCCCTGAACGGAGTTGCTAATTTATCTCCTAGGCAATCCTGTTTACCTGGTGACTCCCACACTGGTGCGTACTTGCTATAAAACAGTAACTTTGTAACCTTTCTGATCTGTGACCAAAGATATCCCATTGATTGCAACACTTTCATTCTTACTTTCTTGTAAAACTTCACGTCCCCAAATTTTTACAAGAAGTGTGATACACCCCCTCTAACATCCTTCAACATGGACTTGTAAAGATTCCCCTAAATTGCTGTTTCTTTATGTAGACCCCTACAGTTTTTCAACTGCAAACCCCATGCGTAAGTCTGGCAGTGAGACGCCTCCCTTATCTCGCCTTCTATGCAGCTTTATCCACGAGATTCTCGCTCCCTTTGATGCCCAGATAAATATGGTAATATTACCTTGCAACTTCCCCAACCAGTCATTTTTAGTATATTAGGCACATGTATCAAACAGAGAAGTGAATTTTATCAGGATATTCATTTTTAACAAATTGGCCAAATATTGTTAAAGGTAAGTGAGACCAACTGGTTAACAGACTACTTGCGTCTTTCATTACCTTTTTTAAATTGGCTTCTGCAAACCTGTCCACGACCAGCGTAATTTTTATCCCAAGATACATCATTCACTTTGGACTGCTTGCCTGATCCCCTGCGTATTCCAGGCCAATATTTCAGATTTCCAAGGGTTTCCCGTTTACCCTGACACCTTCCCAAAGTCTGATACCAATTGTTTAAGCCCTGGGAGAGCAGATTGCAAGTCAGCCTTTGATCATCAAATTGCATGCATATAGGGAAACCTTCTTTTCTCGTACGTCATATTTAAAAGGTCTTATCGTTCTCTCTCCCCTCAATTTCCTTGCCAGCGGAACAATGTATAAGTTAAACAGCAATGGGAAAGGGGACATCCCTGGCTCGTTTCTTTTGTAATTTTGAACTCTGATGTTAATCTGCTATTTATGAGAATTCTAGTGGAGGGGTTCGACTAAATCAACTGAATTACTGTCTTGGAGTTCTCTCCAAGATTGATGAAATGTCTTACATTATAACTGAAAGATGTAGTGTCTAATTTGTTATACATTGAGCAGATGTCTGAAAAATACTCATATACTTTAGAGCTTCTTGCCAGTCTTATGATCAAGATAGATATTATTATCTCAATCTATGTGTTGAAGGCTTTTGATCAGATCTGAGGAGATTGTATCTTTAATGCATTAAAGAGCAATTGATCTGGACAGTATATTCTTCGAATGGATCAAGTGCGTTAACAGGTCAATAAGTGTGTGATAGAATTGAATAGATATACTGCTCTCATTTCTGTATACATTGGGGCATTGAACTTGATTTACCCCTATACCCATGTTTGGGGATGCATGTTGAGTCATTCCTGCTTAAATTCAGGCAGGAAAAGGCTATTCGTGGTTTCCTCACAGAAGAAGTTGAAAATATGCCTTAATAAAAGCAGAAAACATATTACGATAAGATCTGTGACTCAGTCACAGCGATTTGTGAAATGATTGCAATGAAAATAAACTAGTAGGATACAAGGTAAATTTACCCAAATCTGAAAACCTGTCAATTTAGTCCTCACCGCCTGTGTGTTACAAGATTACCTTTTATGTATGCAATAATAATAAGAAAATGCACGTCATAGCCCAGCCCGTATTCTTAAAAATAAAATTCTAATATCAGCTTATAACCAAAAAAGGGGGGTCGAAAACAATTACACATGAGGAAAATGGGAAAGCGAAAAAAAAGAAAAAGGAGGTGCTGACAAGAGCGAACTGCATGAGTGTTGCAAATCACTAGATACATAGTTAATTAACTTGTTCAAGTTCTTACTTTTCGATATTTCTAGCTCGGCCCGAATAGTCAGGTTATCCAATTCCGTGTAAAAACAGATGTGACATTCCGCGCTTTTAACTTGCAACGAAAAACATTCTTTTCAGCAGAAGGTATTTGGTTGATATCTGGTCTGCACAAGACTGGCCCGCCAGCCAAGGTGGCAATCGATTGGGCTGGAGGCAGAAGGGGTGTTCAGGCTAGGCTGCTGCTATTTGACCTCAAAGCGTTACCCATCTACCCCTCAGAAAGATTCAATTACAGTAACTGTGAAGCCTCTCCCTGTGAGACATATGTGAAAAATACCACATGGGATCAGAAATATTGGGTTCGAAATATCGTCTGATAGTAATATTGGGTTTTAAATATAATTTACAGACAAATCGCCCCATTTCAGTTAGTCGTAGTAACTCTGCACCCAATGGGGTGCAACAATATTTAGAACACAATATTTAAGTCATATGGTTCATTACAAATGCCGTAGTGTAGCAAGGATGCTATGGATCCTTGAGCAAGCAAGGAAAATTGACCCTTTGACTCTGTTGGGGTAGTAAAATACAGCATTTATCAGGATTCAATAAGCGTTCAATAAGCCCCTTAGGGTTCTGAGTTCCAGTACCACTGCACCTGCTGCTCTAATTGTAGCTATGCCCCCCCCCCCCCCCCCACGATGAGAACAATCACACAGAGGCCCAGAAGTGGATTGAGTGAGCTAGGGGAGCAGCCAGTTTACTTCATGTTTTGGCATGTGCACACAGGGCCAGTAGAGTAACCATTGGCCACTGGTGCCCTGGGTAAGAGGCCCCTGCAGCCCCTAGGCATCTCGATGGGCGTTCCAGTCGGCTGTAGTTTTCAATCGGTATAGGGGTAAGAAGTGGACGGAGGGCATCGAGCATGTCAGTAATGTATGCTGAGGCAATGCAGAAAGTTGGGTGACAACAGTGTACTGTATAGAATGCCATGACATTGGTTCTTTAATTGTAGGGGGGTGCTGAAGCTGGAATGACAGTGGTGCTTTATGTATCGGCGATGTCTTGCCAGTTGTATTTTAAGTTAGAAGGTTTATGGAAATGGACCTGTAAGTGCTTAGCATTCTTGTGTTGGTAAACTACAGAAATATAGCACTTTAGATTCTGGGTGGATGACACTGGCAAGACAGTAGTGATCTGTTTGCTGCAGCCTTGAAAACCAGCATGGCAATGGTGCTTGACATATATGTCAGGTGGAAATAATGATGCTGCACATTGTACAAGTGGGCCTCACAGCGGTGATGTACTGTCTAGTAGGAAAGGTCATGGCAACAGTGCTTTTTGTACTAGACAGTTGTGGTAGTGGCATGCCATTGTTCCTTTAAACACAGTAGAAACTAGCTCTGCAATATCATTTGGATGTTGGGGTACAACATGGAACAGCAATCTGTCCGTTGCAACCCGGGAAGTGTGGAAAATGCCATGATAGTGTCTTGCGTGCCAGGGACAAAGTAAAAACTAAAATGGCACCATGCACTAGATATAGTAGGGAGTGTCATCTTGTTAGATATTTTTAAAGTGCGAATCTGCCATTGGAATGGGATCATAATGTTGGGTTCATAGCGCAATATGGACATTATCATTTTATCAGTGTCTGTGATCCAATGAACAACTCCACTGTCTGAAGATGAACTTTAAAAATAATTTACCAGAGGGAAATCAGTATCCTGCACCACTCTGTTAAACAGCATTTGTGCCTTGGCCAAGTCTCTGGCCTGATTTATTTATTCATGAAGTTTTATATAGCGCGAAATTGACCCATACGGGTATCAGAGTGCTTTTCATGTATTCTAGGTATAGGTAGAATAGACAGCCACATCATCAAGGACGGCACAAGTGTTACAAAATCCTTAAAGAAATCCCCAAAGGGAACACATTATGTAAACCACGGCTACAAACTTTATATGCAAGACAAAAACATGAGTTAGTAATATGGAATATATCGAGTCTGCGAGTAGAGTTTATTTAAGAGTGTGATTCGTGAGATCTAACACAGAAATGTGTTCAAAACGGTAAACAACCTTTACAACGCAACTTTCACAACGCACTACTTTTACAACGAAACTTTTACAACGAACGCGATGTAACCACGCTATGCCATTACAACGCAAGTCTTTACATCGACTTGCGCTAGATGGTGTGCTGACATTACAAATAGTGTAGTTTACTATCCCAACACCTTCCCTACTGTTAAGTGGACTGGAGTTGGAATAGTAAATTACACTTTTCTAATGTTAGCACGCCATCTAGCGCAAGTCGATGCAAAGACTTGCGTTGTAATGGCATAGCGTGGTAACATCGCAGTCGTTGTAACGATTGCGTTGTAACTGCACGCGTTGTAATGACTCGCGTTGTTACATCATACATCCGTTCAAAACACTGTGTCATTGTTGAAACTGCTATCAAATGATAGTCTGAACAAAAAGTCAGGACATTATGTGCACCCAGAATATACTTAATTCTGAAACTGGACTCCAAAATTGTGGTGGCCATAGTGGCTATCCTTGCTGTATTTTTGTTTTTATTTTAGCACCAGTCAAATTTTCTACCATGGTCTATGGTCAGACTTTATCAAACGTTCACCCCCAAAAGTAAGGTGAAGAGCATCTGAGCACAGTGAACAGCCATCTTCGACATAGTACGAAGCACAGGCATATTTGATCAACACAAAATTCCCTGATAGGCCCAGTCCTTCTCCTTGAGTGAAAGGCGACGAGAGTCAGATTAAACAAGCATTGACATAGCCAATAGGTCTCGCCTTTGGGACCTTATAAGTGTTTAGCCATGCAACAGTTGATGTTGTTGCATCAAGGATATTGTGATGCATAACTAAATACTTATAAAGGTTCCAAAAGCGAGACCTTTTGGCTATGCCAATGCTTGTTTTCCTGGCCATGGTTGAGGGGTTGACACAAAAAACCTTCCATGATGGAGCATTGGTGGAAGAACGTTTTGGGGTTAGTTTTGTGCAGATATATATCAAATGACGCCACAGTTATTAGTGAAGAAAAAAGCACTCTTCTAATGGAAATAGTAACAAGCCCTGCTGTGTAATAATTTCACTAAAATGAAACGGTCTGGGCTAAAGCGAGGTCTAAAAATTAAAATTGTGTTACTGAACGTGATTGTTAGGGGGTTCTTTGAAAGAGTTGAATAATTTAGATGATAAACAGGAACCGTGGGGAACTCTTGACTTCTAAAATGTCTACTTCCCAGTCCTATGTAACCCCATCTGCTGCAGGAAAATCAAACAAAGTTGTGTTTCATGTGTGATAATTAGGGTTGCAGCGAGTCTACTCGCCAGACACGTCGCTAATCTAAACCTAGCGTGATACTGCATCACAGATCATACTGGACCAGAACTGTTCCTTTAGTAAATAATGAAACCAAACTAATGCATTTTAACTAGATTTCAACACTTTAAATAGGCTTAACGTATCAATGTATGCATGCTGTTCTATATTACTTGGAATGCAATACATGTCAGTCGATTTGGGGCTTCGGTAATGCGTGCCTCCGAGGTAAATCCACCAAAATTTCGAAAAACACACCATTGATCAGTAGTGACTTAAAAGTGAAAGATTAAAGGCTCATTACAGGTTATTCGCAGATCTTGTACATTTCTGAAGCCCAACAGCGCCATCATGCGGACGGTTTCACCCTCATATTAAGCAGAACAAGAATACCATTGTTGATCGGGTATGTGGTAGATAAATCTATGACATTCTTATATGGGGTCAAGGCTGCTTGTCATCGTGGCAGGCACCAACCAAAAAAGTGATGATCAGGCAAAGCGGGCGGAACAGATTAAGCCAGTGTGTGCGTAAGGGGCTATTGAATTATAAGCGAGAAAAAGATAAAATCAAGCATGTCGATATTGCTAAAGGAAAAAGCAGAGATAAGAAAGGCAGATGCGGCCGCGAAAGTGAAAGTAATGGCCAGCAATGCGGAGAAAGAGATAGGAAAGGCTGATGGCAGCTGCGCGTGTGCATGCGAGCGTGCACACAAGCTTGAGGCCAGCAAAAGCTTGTGGGTAGCACTTTGAAAACCCCCTTACTAAAAGTCGAGCAAGCAGCGCTCGACCTAAAAAGTAGTCAGGTTGCCAGATGAACAGGAAATGCTAGGATTTCAAAAGCCTTTCCATTCAACCCTCTTTACCGTTAAATATGGCATCTTCAGTGTACACATACCTGCTAATGGAGTTTAATCTGTTGATAAGAAGCTAGTTGATGAAGTACCCTTCCAGTAAAAAATCCTATGACGAGACACTCTTTAAAACATGTCACACATTGGATATGTTCTGTACAGTGGAGCCCACATAGAATGTGAAATATTAGGAAAAATAGATGTTCTTTTTTTTTACGTAACGCCTGGCTCAAGGTGGTGCTATTTTTTGACGTAACACCAGGTCTGACAATCTATGTAGATCTGGCTTTGCATCAAAATCCATAGACGGTAGTAATGGAATGCCATCTACGTCTTATGCTGGAAAGTAAATACATTCTAAAGAGCTTATGCTGCTCTGTGTGACTTTGCACAAGTGTAAACTCTTGATAAATACGATGCAAAGTTTGAAGTCAAGTAAAGGGCCACAATTCTCAATGTTTGGGGAAAGAGGAGGATTTCAAATCTTCCTGATACTTGGAAAACTCTCATTGAGGTGCAGAGCCATGACTGGAGACTTTCAGAAGGAAAAGCTTCAGGCTGAAATATTCTTTGACCAAAATGTCTGTACCGCTTTGTGTAACGGCATGGCCTGTTTTGGAGGGTCAACCCTGGTGCCTCATCAATGCACGTCAGATCAAGAGTTTTAAGACATATTTAAGATCATGACCATGGAGATGTTGATGATCAAGGCACAGGAACATGTAAGAAAATCAGGACACTGCTTCTGTAATAGAAGTAGTATGAGTCGAGGAGGAGTAGTAGTAGTAGAAGTAACAGTAGTTGAAGCATTGGAAGCAGTCATAGTAGTAAAAGCTGCAAAGAGAGAGCATTGCATTAGAAATGGTTGCCTCTGGATCTTAACATGGAAATTACTCTAATGTGCTCATTTATCATCCTTCTCTGCTAATGCTGCTGTTTCTTCATTTGAGAAGCAGTGCAATTGAATATGAGTATTTTCAACACTTTTAATGTTATCTCAGAACAGAACTAATTTACTTGTCAAGGCGACATGCTCTATGGAAGACTCTGGGGCTAAATTCTGACCTCTGTGAAAACACAGAATTACAAGTTGTTTGATAACGATTATACCCGCACAGTTTTTTCCAGAAAATTCCAGCAGGTTAAGAGTGGCAGAATTTAAGGTTAAGAGTGGCAGGCCCATGGAAAAAGCAAAGCATGGAATTTAGTGTGTTAAATACTGATCCTGCGTGCTATGCCTCATTTGCAAGTTAAAAGGCTAAAGTAGGAGGGATTTATCGTAAAGTTGAAGTTGAAGAAGACATGCTAACTCAAGGTAAAAATACTCTCTGTATAACTAGCCCAGAGTGGTAATATTGTGGCAGTGACATCTAAATTGTGGCTCGTTTGTAATTGCTACCTTTGCTAAATTCACTCGGTATAGAAAGTCAAAATATCCACATCTCTTACCCAAAGTCTCTCCAATTTCTCTCTTTTTTCCTCTCTCATTTTCCATTTTTTGCTTATATCTATTCTCTCACTCTATCCCTTTGTAAATCTCTTTCCTTTTTCCAGGTGTTCCAAATGAAACAGCTGCGATAATGAGCCTGATAATATGCCGCAGAGAATTCCAATAGAAGCCCATGTTGACACCAGAATATGGGCTTCTATGGGAATTCTCACGGGCAAATATTATCTAGCCCATTATCGCCGCTTTACCGTCAGTTTTCTGCCGCTAAAGTGGCGATAATTTTAACGCTGTTTCTTGATAATATGCCCCTTGGTGCCTAGCGTAAATGCAGGCAGCCTTGCTCTATGGTGCAAGGTTGTCTGCCTTGTTGGCAGGATTGTTTTTGTGCAGGAAGGGGCACCTTCGTTCACAAACACAATCTATGGAAGCGTTTTCCTTGTTCTATGTGTGCTGTAGAATGCAGAATGAGGGTTTTGTAATATGCAGTGTCGGACTGGCCTATACGACAATCATGCAGTGTCTGATGGACTGGTTTGATAAGTCAGTGTGCGGGCCAGTTTTTTGAAGGTTTGTGGGCCTGTTTTATGGTTTCCTGGGCTGGTTTTTACTGTTGGTTTCTCTGATATTACCCACTGCATTGCCTTCAGCAAGCACAAATGCATGCAGTCGCCCAGACCTTGAAAAACACCTATACAGTGTGTCTCTTTACAAGTTCAAAACTGCTTTATTTGCAAATGTTGCCACTTTTTTTAGGTATCTGATTCGGCAATGGGGCCACTTTAATTTTGGTGCCGGGGCCGATCTTATGTCTTAGCCTGACCCTAGTAACTTGCAGATTAATAATGAAAGCTTAAAAAAAGTAACTGGCATATTATCAAGCACGGCGTTAAAATCATCGCCGCTTTAGCGGCAGAAAACGTCCGCTAAAGCGGCGATAATGGGTTTGATAATATGCCCTGGAGAATTCCAATAGAAGCCCATGTTGACACCAGAACATGGGCTTCTATGGGAATTCTCAAGTGCATATTATCAAGCCCATTATCGCAGTTTTCTGCCGCTAAAGCGGTGATAATTTTAATGCCGTTTCTTGATAATATGCCACTAAGTGTTTTTTAAAACAGTGGCTGATCATGGCTTCCGGAGTCATTGCTGCTGTTCCCATCTACGCATTAAAATGCTTTCCGTACATGATTTTGCATTTTTGGCGCGCTTTGGAGAGTAAGGGTTGTAATCTAGTGTTGCCAGCGAAGAAAAGCTGGCTTCAGTGACGTTTCCGGGCCTGTTGGCATGTCTTAATCAGACATGTCCACGAGCTATGAATTTATTGCATTTTCGAGGAATCTTTGCACGTAACATATTCGTCGCGAACATAATGTCCCCTTGTTGCTTACTTGCTTCCCACAAAGTAAGGGGCTGGCCTGTTGACCTATGGTTCTTTAAACTATCCAACCGACCCAAGTGTCAGGCGTGAGTTCCCCTTGCAACAGACAGAGTCGCGTGACCCTGGTTTATCTTCCACGTCAGTTGCACGCTATTGGGGGTTAGCTTTGTAATAGCCTCGCTTTTATTTGGCAGTCTACCCGAGACCTGCGTCAGCCTGAAGACGCGTGCTTAAAAAATGCCCTTCATTCGAAAACTAAATTTACTTTCAAATAAGACCCTGTTTAGCAGAATCGGGTCCCACGCTACGAAGGGATTTACTTTTCATTTTGAAGATGACATCCTTGTCAGGCTAAGTCCGGTTTCGTACATGCGTCTGTATTGTTTACATTCTCCAAGTAGAGTTATTTATTCCCGCAGGATTCTCTGGGGTTGCTGACATCAGAGAGAAAGAGAATGAAATATATAAAGACACTTATGGACGTAGCTTTTGCCTCCATGACGTAGGTTGCATTCCATAGCTGTTTTACTGAGCATTAAACAAAAAACAGAGCCTGCGTGTCAACGGTAATGATGTAGCTGAAGACGTCATTTAACGCAGAAGAGGTTTAGCAAGAGGATGGTAAATCAAGGATTCCCACACTTTTGCACCAATTAGTCCCAATCTGACCCGCAGGGTTAAAGATAATTTAAAGTCAGACCATTGGAATTATGTATCTTTGCGGCCATGGCATTTTCTGCATAGTTATGGATTTGCCGCATTTGCCACACAATACGTCATCTGCTTAATAATTTCCAGTTTTTGAGAAAAAAGTTGTTTCTAGCTCAAATGGATCAAAAGTTGCTAAGAAGCTCCACCCCTTCAAGAATGTAAAGGGGCCCTATTGGTCCCAACCAATGTGGCCGCTAGGTCCTGCAGGGATGTCATAAGGGGTAACAACTGCCCCGCTGCATGTCAGACGTATTTTTTAAGCAATGTAACTCTCAGGTGTCTGTCCCCTATATCTTCTTTCACGCCTTGCTTTCCTGCTCCTTTCTGATTTTCTTTCTCTTCTTCACTGTTATGATATGTAGGGCCTGCAAAGAATTATATGGTCTAAAAGCGAGTGGTCTAATCGATGCAAACCTTGTAACAGAATTGTTAATGTGTTCTTGCAAAAAATTAATAAAACATATTGAGATAAAAAAAAAATGTTGCTAACAATGTGGTAACACATGTTGCTGCGCAATGGAAGCCCCTTAGAAAAGGTTGATGCTCACTATTTAGCTGCTTATTGCTGAATTTGGGTGTTTAACGTATAACTAATGAGGTGAACTCTTTGCCCAGACAGTGTTAATTTGTAATAAATGTGACAAAATAATGAATTAATACCATTACAAAATGTCCCGTATTACGCCACATAACTTGCCTTTTCTTGATGTATAACTTAGATAACCCTGCCCATGATTTGGCCCACCTGTGTCACATAATTCCAGTTGACATGCACATATTATACGTCAGTGGGAGGGAAGACTACCTAGAATGCAGCATGGACACTTACCAGCGTGCAGTGTCCCTGCTCCATCAGCTGTGAAGTGGAGGGTGTCTTGTGGGAGGAAGCCAATTCATGTCCAATCCTGAACAGTTATTGGCATGTTGTATTCACAGAAAGTCTGTAGTTCAACTCTTTGCCCAGTGGCTGCTGTTCAAGGTTGCAAGAAGATGGGCAAAAAGGCCTCCCAGCAATGACCGATTCTTTGCCTTGCATCAAAACCCTGATGTGATTTCATCAGTTACAAACTTACCTCAAAAATATCCAAAATTTGCAGGATTTTATGTTATCATCCAACTTAAAATCAGGCCTTAAGGGAAATACAAACAGACTTCAAATGTTTAATTTTACAGGTAGTATCTTTGCAATTGGTACATTCTTCTTCAATCACCAGGCACAGTGAAAATAAATCCTTGAACATCAGCATCACTGAGTCACCATGATGAAACGCTTCAACGAAAGCAGGCTGGGGAAGGATAAAATCCTGAGCTAATAGAGGCGAAGTGCAGGCATGCAACTTTTCAAAGTGGACTCTTAAAGTTAACAGAAGTTTTACATTCTCTGATACTGAGAAATAAGAGTATGTGTCTCTCAGTCGCTAGGCTATGTAAATCACCAGATTTTGGGATTTGTTAGATTTATTTATTTATAAGTATACTGTGTAAACAATACTGTAGTTGTGTCAGAGGGTTCTACATAACGATAGAATCTTGTCATTACTGTCCAATGCTAAAACAGATAGCTAGACAAGTTTACATCATGCAGGAATTTAAAAATAATCACAGCAGAAAATTATATTAGGGATAAAGTACTCACTGCTCTACGTTATAAGGATATTGCAGATCACAGAGTTCTATGACCATGTTAAGGAACGAGGCCAAAGGCCGAGTTCCCTTATAAGGTCATGAGGGCTGATTCACAGAACTAATCTGAGACAAAATCCTAAACTTACTTCTTTTGGTATTCACAGAAGGCATTTAGTAGTAGTAAAGTTAGGATTTTGTCTTAAATTAGGATTTTGTCTTAAATTAGGATTTTGTATTAAGACCAAAACTTAAGACAAACTTAAGTTTAACTTAAGTTTAATTTAAGACAAAATACTAATTTAATACAAAATCCTAATTTAAGACAAAATCCTAATTTAAGACAAAATCCTAACTTTACTACTACTAAATGCCTTCTGTGAGTAACAAAAGTAGTAAATTTAGGATTTTGTCTTAGATTAGTTCTGTGAATCGGCCCCCTAGTACTCAGAGGTGACTTGTAATAGTCTTTTAACATATGGCAGTGGGTATTTTAATCCTTATAATAAATGGTCAAGTCATCACCCGTCCCACAAATCATTTAATTCCTTGGTGTCTTGCCTTTTTCACATGGAAGAGATAGTATGGTTGCAGACATGAAGAGTAAAAGCAGAATCTGTGGGGTACTACTAAACACATCAAAAGCAGTTAGGATTTTATTGCGTGATAATATCAGAATCAGTCAGATTAAAAAAAAATGCTGCAACTCAAGATATGTAGAAACGTGCAAAAAGATTCAATCTTTCCTACAATTACCCACAGCATGCATAAAATAAACATGTTACCATAAATGCCTCCTTTCTGCTGATCACAGATCAATAAACAAACAGATCAGAAGAATGAAAAGCAAGTTCTCGTTTTGTTGTTTAAACTGCAGTTGATTGTGATTTTCCTTTCACGGTGGCTGCTGGTTCTAGTGGCAGGAACTATGATGTCACAACTCAACAGAAATAACTTATTACAGTTCAGCAACTACATATTTTCTCATTACACGTGGGTAGGAAATGTCACAACCCAACTGTAATACAGAAATTAGAGACAGGCTTTTATACCAGGGTCTCAATTAATATATACATATACCATATACAAACTCTGCGATGCATCTTTCCCCATCTAGGATTTCAACACAAGGTCCAGACTACCATCTCTCTTGTTCTGTCCAAAGTCGATTACGCCAATAGCTTTCACCACGGATCACCTTTAACAACTATGAAAAGACTACAACAGATTCAGAACTCTGCTGCCAGACTACTCTTACATATAAAGCCACACACCCACATTTCCCCTGCCTTGAAAGCTCTGCATTGGTTCCCGGTTGCCAGAAGATCTACATTCAAGCTGCTTTGTATCACCCACAAAGAGATACATGGCACAGGACCGCTCCTCATCAGGAATAAAATCACCAATTACATTCAACAAAAGAATCTCCGCTCAAGAGTGGCACCGCACCTCAAAATCCCACCTTGCAAGAACAAAAAACCATAGGTGACACATCCATCTCTGTTCAAGCAGCCAAACTACAGAAATCTTTACCCACGAACATAAGATCCTCCTTAACTTCAAAAGTCTACTCAAGAATTGGCTCTTCCCCATATAACCACCATACGCAAACATAAATATAGATCATATCCCCCTGTATTTAAGCATTTATTTGGACTATAGATATGTACCTACATATGTATATTGCTTTGTATAATGATATATAATGATTATATTTTAAAAATATAGATATTTGTTAGTCCTGCTTATAAAATGTACATATTACATATAGTTACATTATTCTACGTTTCAGCATGTATATAAGTGAGTGCATAAATAAGTCAATCTTTTATCATAACTATTTGTCTACAAGTGCTTCACTACTGAATCACAAAAAATAAAAATAAACAAATGAATTTAAAGTACAACAGCACTTGAAAGACGGAGTTTATTAAATGCAACTTTAATCTACATATATCACCTTCCTTATGCATATATATACCTTCCATGTACTTATATATCTTTAAATGTAATTCTTTGCTTCTAATTCAGCATATCCAATGCACTACACTGTTTCTTACCCTATACCGGTCTCAGTATATCCTCTACTGCAACTGACGGACTCATCTCAAACCTCCTTCTACTACTATTTCCAATGCACTACGCTATTTCTCACCCTATACCTCTATCAATATATCCTCTACCTCCATTGTCTCATTCATCCCAAACCCCATAGCACTACTCTGATCCCCCAAATAGCCCCTTCTGGACTCTTCCCTCCTCTACCCCTCCTTGCATCATCTCATACCCCTTTTACTATTCAGATCTCCCAGACAAGCATTTCTAAACCTTCCCTCTGACCCTTCCCCTCTACCCCCATTTACTTATCCCAAATCCCCTCCAAATGCCATGAACTCAAAATAAAAGAAGAAAAAAAGAAATTCAAGACCCTTCCCTCTACTATCCCTCCACTATTCCTTTTCAGTACAAATAATAAACTAACATACACCACTCAAATTAATTTGGTATTTCCCTATACTAATTCACCACTAATCCTCTTTGAGTTCAAGAGTAGTGTGCTACTCATCGAAAATCGCTTCAACATATCTTCAGGGGTAGCAAGCGCTATATGAATGCAGACCTTTTCCCTCGTCTTTCCCTCCACTATCCTTCTTAATCAAAATAACAGACTAACATATCCACCACTCAAATTGCTTTCATATTTCACTATACTAATTCACAACTGATCCTTTATGGGTTCCGGTGTAGCGTGCTACTCGCAGAAAAAGCGCTTCAACACCTCATCAGGGGTAGTAAGGGCCAGGGGAGAGGGTGTAGCCTAATGGCTAGTGCGGTCGACCTCGAATCTGGGAACCGTGTATGAGTCTCGGTAATGACGCTGAACATCCTGTGATTCTGGGCAAATCACTTAATCTCTCTGTGCCTATATATATATATAAATTCAAACATTTTCCCTCTTCTATCCCTCTACTATCCTTCTCAATCCAAATAACAGACTAACATAGCCACCACTAAAATTACTTTAATATTTCACTACACATATTCACCACTAATCCTTTATGGGTTCCAGAGTAGCGTACTACTTGCCGAAAAAGCTATTCAACACCTCATCAGGGGTAGCAAGCGCTATATAAATACAAACTTTTCTCTCTTCTATTGCTCCACTATCCTTCTTAATCCAAATAACAGACTAACATATCCACCACTCAAATTACTTTTATAGTTCACTATACTAATTTACCACTAATCCTTTATGGGTTCTGCAGTAGCAGGCTACTTCCCCGCAAAGCGCTTCGAAGACTCGTCAGGGGTAGTAAGCGCTATATAAATGCAATCACAATTGCAATACAATACAATATTAGAAATTACATCATGGATTGAGACGCAGGTTCATAAATCAGTAGATACGTAACCAGTCACATTTGTAATGTGAAACTACAATAAACCGATTTTCACACCTCTTGTTGAGCATTTCAAATAATGAATCCAAGGAGAAATACAATTCCAGATCTTATGAGTTCTGTCTGAGAAGATTTTTTTATTTTTGAAAATTTGACAGGAGTGGATGTAATTTCTTAACTTCACGCAACTACGCTTGCTAGAGAAATGCCTGCAGAAAAATATCTTGAATGCAAATGTTTTAACAAAACACTTCTTCCAGAAGAATACTCTTGATAAAGGTATTTTGCAGAATTATTTTCAGACATTTTAAATAAGTTTATTAAGTTTGAAAAATATGGCGATTTAAATGAGTAAATACACACATAATTTTAAACACATTTTCAGTCCATAAATAAATACCTATACATATATATATATACATATATATATATTTACTGAAAAAACCATAGGTTTCACACATGTTATAGTTAGCTGGACATTTTACTGATAAAAAACCAATTAAATTCCCCCGTTATAGTTACTGTAGGCAACTATAACTCACGCGACCGCAATCCTCTGCTGATGCTAATACTGTATTTAGACACTTATTTGCCCATGTCTTCTTCCATAAAATTTTAGCTATACATATATTACAAATATTTTTTTTTCATAAAGACACATATGTCATCAGCAGAGGATTACGGTCGCGTGAGTTATAGTTGCCTACAGTAACTATAACGGGGGAATTTCATTGTTTTTTTTATCAGTAAAATGTCCAGCTAACTATAACATGTGTGAAACCTATGGTTTTTTCAGTGAATTTGCAAGGTTTTTTAAATGCTAATTCCTAACTATAACGTGTGTGAAACCTATGGTTTTTTCAGTGAATTTGTACGTTTTTTTAAATGCTAAGTTACTTTACGCCATTTGTGGCGTGCGCGCCCACTTAACGCAGTTCGTTCCGTGCGCGCACGGTGCGCTTCGCGCACCGTGCGCGCACAGTGAGCACGCGGTGCGCTTCGTGCACCGCGCGTCCACGTTACGCTAGATGGGCCCTGAACGCACGATGCGCTTCGCGCACCGTGCGCACATGGAGGAAACATATGATGAGTATCGTTGTGACAGGTAAAATATATGTTTTGTAATATATATATAAGTCATGCACAACTGGTGCCCTTCGGGCACCAGTTGCACACGGGGTGGGGAGAATGTGGATATATATATTTTTTTTTAATATTGGCTACCGTACGCGTACGGTAAGCGTAATCGGCGAAATTTTCGAGAAAATAACAATTGTTTTTTTTTACTTGGGGGATCGTTGGGGACTCCCTCGACATGGCTAGGTGCTTGGGAGCTGTCTAAACAGCCCCTTTACATGTTTTTTGACTTTGTTATTCAACACCCTGTCACAGTGCGAGAGAGAAAATGGCGGCCGCCGCTTCCTGGTTTAGACCGATTCGAATGTTTACTAAGATCTAACGGCCAATCAGAATCGCGCTCGCGCACGTCACCGTACGCGTACGGTAAGCGCACCGTAAGCTGGCTCAGATATATATATTGGTTTAAAGGCTATTTTCTCAGAATCTACTGAACAGATTTACACCAAACCTACAAAAGGCACTTCCTTGACCTGGGGACTACCTCTCTGCCAAATTTCATTAAATTCTGTTCAGCCGTTCGGGTTGTAGCCCTGTCTAAAGGTCCTATGGAAAAATGCATGGGAAAAACGCGTTTTGGGACCCCCCTTTTATCTCAGCCCCCGCTTGACGAATCCCCCCGAGACTTTCAGGGTAGGAGCGGAGCGTAGCGCCCCACCTATTTTGAAAAATTCGCGAGGATTCGTCGACCGGCGCCAAAGTTATTCAAAATAGAATGTTGCGGATTTCCTATGGAAACGCGGTCCTAACTATAACTACCTACTGGCGACCGCCAGTAGGTAATATATATATATATATATATATATATATATTCACAGAAAAAAACATAGGTTTCAGGCACGTTATAGTTAGGAATTAGCATTTAAAAAACCTCAGAAATTCTCTGAAAAAACCATAGGTTTCAGGGGTGTTATAGTTAGCTGGACTTTTCACTTGTACAAAACCATTGAAATTCCCCCGTTATAGTTAGTTCAGCTAACTATAACTCGCGCGCCCGCAATGCACTGCTGATGACGTCACATATTACATCACTCATGACATGGTCAGTGACATCACTCATGACATCACTGATGATATCTCAAATGACATCACTGATGACATCACTGATGACATCATCCTTGTGATAGAGTGGCAGACCTCCTCTCACCCTAATATAACCTTTGATAGACACATTCAAAAATAGAGACTAAAATTTTCAAAACAATGGACATACCAATACCAGTTACAACAACCTCTTCAGTAATTCTAAGATCCACATACACATCCACTCATTCACCAACAGTCCTATACAGTCACTCATACATGTACTCACTCATCATATGTACTCATACACCTATACATCCTGTTACACAATGCCACTCATCCATAGAGTTACTCACACACATAGTCACTCATGCTAATAAAGAATCAAACATACATTTACTTGCATATACAGTTATACACACACCACCACACTTACTTCTACGGAAACTTACACATACTTAGTCTTTTAAACAATCACTTATAGAAACACATACTTATTCATACAGGAACTCTTTCAATCTCTCACTCTCACATATACTCACTTATATACACCAATAGTCACATATACTAGTTTAAAACATATGTAGTTACTCATAAAGACACTATTGACACAGTCATTCACTCACTAACACACCCATACACACACTCATTCACCCATACAGTCCTGCACACATGCTGTCTTCAACACATACAAACAGTGAGTCACTCATTCATGCACCTATGCACTACGTAATACCCCCCACCGAACCATGCAGACACTCAGACTGATACTCAAAAATCCAACTAATAACCTATATAGACACCCATGTAGCTACTCACCAACCCATGCAGCCACTTATACACAAAGTGAGAGACTGATACAGATATTTACATATTTAAACATTACTCACTAAGCCATGTATTCACTATGATACACTTAATCAGTCAGTTACACAATCAATTTTTCAAAAACTAATCATGTTATGTTATGTTCTGTTACGTTATTTTATATTTATAAAGCGCACAGATGCCACAGCCAAGCGGCGTCCCGGCGCTATACAAGAACGAGCAACATAACACCAGACACATAGTTACAGCAATGACCATTACGCCAAAGGAAACAAAAATGTTTTCACAGCCTTTCTGAAAGGCAGCAAGTCAGAGATAGAACGGATACAAAAAGGCAGTGTGTTCCAGAGGCTGGCTGCCAAAACACCAAATGAGCGGCCGCCCACTCTAGCTTTTTTAAAACGGGGAACCTTAACCAAAAATTGACCCGTTGAACGTAGTGCTCTGGCAGGGATATAATAAGAAATGGTCTGAGCTAGAATAGGAGGGGAGGCAAGCTTCAAGATTTTAAAAACGAGGCACAATACTTTGAATTTTATCCTCTGCCTAACAGGCAGCCAATGAAGATCAGAAATGGAACGCCTAACTGAACAAAACTTAGGCAAACCAATCAACATTCTGGCACCCGCATTTTGCACACGCTGAAGACGTGTAAGTTCTGCTTGATCATCCATTTAGACACTTATATACCCATTTATTCTTCCATCGACCTTGAGATATACATATATAAAACATATTTCATTTTCAGAAAAACACACATTCACTGGATGATGTCATCAGTGATGTCATCTGAGATGTCATCAGTGATGTCATGAGTGATGTCACTGACCATGTCATGAGTGATGTAATATGTGACGTCATCAGCAGTGCATTGCGGGCGCGCGAGTTATAGTTAGCTGAACTAATTAAAACGGGGGAATTTCAATGGTTTTGTACAAGTGAAAAGTCCAGCTAACTATAACACCCCTGAAACCTATGGTTTTTTCAGTGAATATATATATATATATATATTATCTACTGGCGGTCGCCAGTATATAGTAATAGTTAGGACCTATTTTCCATAGGAAATCCGCAACATTCTATTCCCAATAAGTCTGGCACCGATAGACGAATCTTCGCGAGATTCTTGAAACTTTTGGCCAGCTCCGCTCCGCTCCTACCCTGAAAGTTTCGCGGTGATTCTTCAAGCGGAGGCCGAGCAAAAAGGGGGGTCCCAAAATGCGTTTTCCCCATGCAATTTCCCATAGGACCTGTTGTCGCAGCTACAGCCCGAACTGCTGAACGGAATTACACCAAATTTGGCAAAGAGGTAGTCCTCAGTTCAGACTCGTGCCTTTTGCTTAAATGGTGTAAATCCGTTCAGTAGTTCCTGAGAAAATTAGAGTTAAAAGTTAGTGATATCTATGGCCTAGGAGGATCCGCGAACCCTCCCCGCACCCAGCGCACACCCTGCTGTGGATGAGCTGAATGCTAATTGGCTGTCAACACTCCAGATCAGGAGGTGTTGGCAGCCATCTTGTGCCTCGGTAGAACCGAGGCACAAGAAGCCCCAAAAAAACATTGCAAAACACGAAAAGGGGGCAGGGTAGAAACACCCTGACCCCCTAGGCATGCTCAGGGGGTCCCACAAGGACCCCCAAGGCCCAGGGACCACCATCCCCCGGGGCTTATCCTAATGTATGTGGGGTGGCTCATGGCCCCCTCTCAGCCACGGGGACCGCCACCACCCGGGGCTTGTTTTGTTTTTTAAAAATCTGTGTGGGGGAGCTCCAGCCCCCCACCCGCCCCAGGGACCACCACCTCCCCGGGGCACTACATATTTAAAGTAGGGGGTCTGGTACGGACCCCCAAGCCCCGGGGACCACCACCCCCCGGGGCTTTAACTTAAGTGGGAGGTGGGCTGCGCGGCCCCCCTCCTGGAGCCTTTTCGTGGCCCTGGGGACCGCCACCCCCCAGGGCCGGCTCCTGCATTGTCCCGGGGTGCCCACCCCCGGGACACTGCTGTTTGCAATGGCAGGGCGGGAGCCTCGCGGCTCCCACCCTGCCATTGCAAACTGCTTTGCTATTTGGAAGAGAGAGCAGGGAAACCTGCTCTCTCTTCCAAATAGCAAAGCAGATTGCTTTTCCACATGGGGAGCAGCATGCTAGCTGCTCCCCATGTGGAAATGCAATGGCGGCTCCCGCAGGAGGCAGGGAGCCAGCGGGGCCGTGGGGGGATTGGGGCCCCCCCACAGTTCCCAACGGAGGCCAGGCCCCGGGGGATGGGGTCCCTGAGGCCAAAAGAGGCCACAGGAAGGGGGCAAGGCAGCCCCCCTCCAAAACGAAAAAAAAAAAAAAAAGGGCCATGCCCCGGAGGATGGGTCCCCGGGGCAAATTAAGGCCTCGTGAGGGGGGGCCACGTGGCCCCCCTCCAAAGTTTAAAAAAAAATAGGGGGCAGGCCCATGGGGGATGGGGTCCACAGGGCCAAAAAATAAGAAAAAGAAGCGGAGCTACACAGCCCCCCTTCTTAAAAAGGAAAAAAAAAAACCTTTGAAATTCACTGAAAAAACCAAAGGTTTCAGGGGCGTTATAGTTAGGAATTGGCATTTAAAAAACCTTAGAAATTTACTGAAAAAACTATAGGTTTCATGGGCGTTATAGTTAGCTGGACATTTCTCTCGTACAAAACCCTAGAAATTTCCCCGTTGTAGTTAGTTCAGCTAACTATAACTCGCGCCCCCGCAATGCACTGCTGATGACGTCACATATTACATCACTCATGACATGGTCATTGACATCACTGATGACATCTGAAATGACATCACTGATGACATCACTGATGACGTCATCCAGTGAGTGTGTGTTTCTGTAAATTTTAAATATGTTTAATAGATATATATATAGGGAAAAACCTATGGAAGAATGAGTGGGTGTATAAGTGTGTGAATGGATGATTTAGTAGGTGAGTGACTGACTCTATAAGTGAGTCATTAAATGTATCTTACTGCAGACTAGTGACTAAACTGTGTGAATGTCTGTATCTGTCTGTCTGTTGTTGTATAAGCAGCTGCATGATTTTGTGAATAGCAATATATGAGTGTCTCTATGGGCTATTGATTGGTTGTCTGAGTATCTGTACGGGTGCCTGAGTGCTTGTGTGTAAGTGGGTGATTCTATGGGTGCACGGTTTTAAGAGTGCATCTGTCATGGACTGTATGGTTGGGTGAGTGTATGTATGGGTGTGTTAGTGATTGAATGTATATCTCAGTGGTACATGTGTGAGTAACTACATATGTGAAAGGCAGTATATATGTGTGTAAGAGTATATAAGTGGGTATATGTGAGAGTGTGTGATTGTGAGAGTGGCTGTATGGATGAGTGTGTGCTTGTATCAGTGATTGTATAAGAGCATAAGAATGTGGTACTATTTTTATGAGTAAGTGAACTTGTGTGTGTATAACTTCATAGGTGAGTAAATGGGAGTGTGATTAATTATTTGCATGAATGACTAGGTGTGAGAGTACCTCTATGGATGATTGGTGGTGTGTGAGTGTCTATGTAGGTGTATAAATGCATATGATAGTCCTGTACTGAGTGACTGTAAGTATGGGTGACTGTACAGGTGAGTGAGTGGATGTGTGTGTAGATCTAAGAGTCAATGAGTGGGTATGTAGTTATTGGTATTGGAGTATCTATGGTTTTGAGAATGGACGTCTGAAATTTTGATTGAGTATATCAAAGGGTGTGAGAAGATGCACTAATTTATCACATGGATGACATCATCAGTGATGTCATCAGTTCTGTCATTTCAGATGTCATCAGTGATGTCATCAGTGAGGTCACTGACCATGTCATGAGTGATGTAATATGTGACGTCATCAGCAGTGCATTGCGGGGGCACGAGTTATAGTTAGCTGAACTAACTATAACGGGGGAATTTCTAGGGTTTTGTACGAGGGAAATGTCCAGCTAACTATAACGCCACTGAAACCTATGTTTTTTTCAGTGAATTTCTAAGGTTTTTTAAATGCCAATTGCTAACTATAACGCTCCTGAAACCTTTGTTTTTTTCAGTGAATATATATATGTATATATATATATATATACTGAAAAAATCATAGGTTTCATGGACATTATAGTTAGTTGGACATTTCACTCGTATAAAACCAGAGAAATTTTGCCCCTGCAATGCACTGCTGATGACGTCACATTTTATATCACTCATGACATGGTCAGTGACATCACTGATGACATCACTGATGACATCATCCATGTGATAATTTGATGCATCTTCTCAAACCCTTTGATACACCTACTCTAAATTACAGACTGCCATTCTCAAAACCATAGACACTCCAACACCAATCACTACATACTCACTCACTGATTCTTAGATCTACACACCCATCCACTCACTCACCCATACTGTTACTCATACTTTCAGTCACTCATCAGTAGAGGACTATCATATGCACTCATACACATATTTATACACTCACACACTGCCACTCATCCATAGAGTTACTCACACACCTAGTCAGTCATGCAAATAATTAATCACACTCCCATTTTCTCACCTATTCAGTTATACACACACCACCTCACTTACTCATACAGAAACCTATGTTTTTTTCAGTGAATTTCTATGTTTTTTTTAAATGCTAATTTCTAATATAACGTCCCTGAAAACTATGTTTTTTTTCAGTGAATTTCAAAGGTTTTTTAAATGCTAATTTCTAACTATAACAAAGCAGTCTCGTTTTCAGAGTGGAGAAAGGTGAGCGCGGCCTCCAAACACATTTTAACAATCCCACTGTGTGGGATTTACTGGAGGTAACAGGAGAGGTAGTTAACCCCCAACGTCAACCTTGGAGGCCAACTACCCCTTTTGTTACCTCCAGTAAGTCCCACACAGCAAATTGCTAACTTGTTATATCAGTACCCGCCCCCTCTCTGCACCACTGAGCAAACACACCTGGTTTCTTGTGACTCGGTTCTTCTGAGTCACAAGATGGCTGCCAACACTTCCTGGTTTGGACTGTTGGCAGCCAATCAGAATTGAGTTCATGCTCGGGAGGGTTTGCGAATCCTCCTCGGTGCTTGGATATCGATATTTTTTCTTTTTTTAACTACTGAACGGATTTACACCATTTAACAAAAAGAGCTCTTTCTGAACCAAGGGCTACCTTTTTGCCAAATTTGGTGTAATTCCAATCAGCAGTTCGGGATGTAGCTTTGTCTAAAGTTTCCTATTGTAATTAAAATGGGTAAAACTTGTTTTGGGATCCCCTTTTTTCTCGGCCCCCGCTTGACGAATCACCCCAAAACTTTCAAAACAGGAGATGACCGGAGCTCCCCACTAGTTTTGAAAATGTTGTGAAGTTTCATCAAACTGCGCCAGAGTTATTGGGAAAACAAAAAACGCTTTTTGAATAGAAACGAGGTCCTAAGTATATCTACCTATATATATATTCACTTAAAAAACCATAGGTTTCACACATGTTATAGTTAGCTGGACATTTCACTCATAAAAAACCAATGAAATTCCCCCGTTATAGTTACTGCAGGCAACTATAACTCACGCGACCGTAATCCTCTGCTGATGCTAATACTGTATTTAGACACTTATTTACCCATGTCTTCTTCCATTAATCTTTAGCTATACATATATTACAAATATTTATTTTTCAGAAAGACACATATGTCATCAGTGATGTAATATCTGACGTCATCAGCAGAGGATTGCGGTCGCGTGAGTTATAGTTGCCTGCAGTAACTATAACGGGGGAATTTCATTGGTTTTTTATGAGTGAAATGTCCAGCTAACTATAACATGTGTGAAACCTATGGTTTTTTAAGTGAATTTGCAAGGTTTTTTAAATGCTAATTCCTAACTATAACGTGTGTGAATGGTTTTTTCAGTGAATTTGTACGGTTTTTTAAATGCTAATTTATTTATGTATTATTTTTTTTATATATTTATTTTACAATAAACTACGTATTAAAAATTTTTTTTTTTTTTTTTTTTTGGGTTTTCACCCTGCGAATTTTTTTTTTTTTTTTGTAAAAATTTTTTTTTTTGTGTGTGTTTTTCCGCACCCCCGCGATTTAAAAAAAAAAAAAACATTTTTTTTTGCCTTCGGGGTCCTTCAGGGACCCCCTGACAAAGGCTAGGGGGTCAGGAACTCTCTACCCTGCCCCCTTTTCACGTTCGCCACCTTCCTTTTTCACTCTCGCACTGAAAACAAACAAAATGGCGGCCGACACTTCCTGATTTCGACCGATTCGAACGTTGACTAACATGTAACCACCAATCAGAATTACGCTCGCGCACGTTAGGGTGCTCGCACGGTGCTCGCACGGTGCGCGCACCCTGCGCGCATATAGATATATATATGCTTTTAAATGCTATTTTCTCCGGAAATACTGAACAGATTTACACCAGACCTGCAAAAGGCACTTCCTTGACCTTATGGCTACCTCTCTGCCAAATTTCAAGTAATTCTGTTCAGCCGTTCGGGCTGTAGCTGTGTCTAAAGGTCCTATGGAAAAATGCATGGGAAAAACGCGTTTTGGGACCCCCCTTTTATCTCAGCCCCCGCTTGATGAATCCCCCCGAGACTTTCAGGGTAGGAGCGGAGCGTAGCGCCCCACCTATTTTGAAAAATTCGCGAGGATTCGTCGACCGGCGCCAAAGTTATTCAAAATAGAATGTTGCGGATTTCCTATGGAAACGTGGTCCTAACTATAACTACCTACTGGCGACCGCCAGTAGGTAATATATATATATATATATATATATATATATATATATTATCTACTGGCGGTCGCCAGTAGATAGTTATAGTTAGGACCGTGTTTCCATAGGAAATCCGCAACATTCTATTTGGAGTAACTTTGGCGCCGGTTGACGAATCCTCGCGAAATTTACAAAATAGGTGGGGCGCTCCGCTCCGCTTCTACCCTGAAAGTCTCGGGGGAATTCGTCAAGCGGGGGCTGAGAAAAAAGGGGGGTCCCAAAACGCGTTTTCCCCATGCATTTTCCCATAGGACCTTTAGTCCGAGCTACAACCCGAACAGCTGAACAGAATTACTTGAAATTTGGCAGAGAGGTAGTCCTCAGGTCAGAGATGTGCCTTTTGCAGGTCTGGTATAAATCTGTTCAGTAGGTCCTGAGAAAATAGCATTTAAATCAATATATATATCTGTAAGCACGATCCGTGCGCTTACGGTAAGCTTACCGTACGCGTACGGTGCCGTGCGCGAGCTCAATTCTGATTGTTGGTTACATGACTGTAAACATTCGAATCGGTCGAAATCAGAAAGTGTCGGCTGCCATTTTCTGTCTCTCGCACTGAAAAACAAAGGTGGATAACGTGAAAAGGGGGCAACGAAGAGAGTTGCAGACCCCCTAGCGTTTGTCAGGGGGTCCACGAAGGACCAAAAAGTACGAAAAATACATTTAATAATTTTAAAAGAAAATCGCGGAGTGCGCGTACGGTAAGCTTACCGTACGCGCACGGCAAAAAAAAAAAAGAAATAACAATCACATTTATTAAAAAAATTGAAGGACCCGCAAGGGAGAAAAAAAAATTGTTACTGTGTAAAAAAAGGCGAGGTGCGCACGGTATGAGCTGCGCAACGTGGGCGCTCAGTGCGCGAAGCGCAGCGAGTACCCACAGCGCGCGCACGGTGCGTGAAGCGCACCGTGCGCGCAGGGTGTGCGCACGGTGAAAAACCAGAAAAAAATAAAATAAATAAATACATAATTAGCATTTAAAAAACCGTACAAATTCACTGAAAAAACCATAGGTTTCACACACGTTATAGTTAGGAATTAGCATTTAAAAAACCTTGCAAATTCACTTAAAAAACCATAGATTTCACACATGTTATAGTTAGCTGTACATTTCACTCGTAAAAAAACAATGAAATTCCACGTTATAGTTAGATCAGGTAACTATAACTTGCGCGACCGCAATCCACAATGTGTCATTTCAGATGTCATCATTGATGTGAAGAGTGATGTCACTGACCATGTCATGAGTGATGTAATGTGTGACGTCATCAGCAGTTTATTGTGGGCGCGCAAGTTATAGTTACCTGATCTAACTATAACGTGGAATTTCATTGGTTTTTTACGAGTGAAATGTACAGGTTTTTTAAATGCTAATTCCTAACTATAACGTGTGTGAAACCTATGGTTTTATATATGTACCTATACATATACATATATATATCTATACATGTATAGATATATGTATGTATATGTATGTATATGCACAGTCAAGGAAAGGTTTCCCATCACAGCCTCTCTGTTGCCTTTACTTGAGATGGTGCACCTCCCCACGACCGGACCGCCGTGTGGATAATTGTATTGAAACAAATGCCTTGGAGTATATATATATAAACAAAAACAGTCACCTATCATGTCAATACATTCTGGATGCTAATGCAAATATGGCCATAAAGTGCAAAGACAATCTATCTTTCTGATACAATGTTGCCCAATCTAAAATACATTAATATCTCTGCTGCACCTTAATTTCCTATTGTATATACAGGTACCCCTTCCTGGTCCTCCTTATTTAAAAAAATACTCTAATCAAAAGTTTCAGGTAATGAGGTATTTTAGCAGCTTCAAGACAGCAACAAAACTGTAAAATACGGAGTAAAAATGCTAAAGTGATCGTAACCTAAACAGTATCAACCCTATTCATAAAAGTCACTGATTCAAAGTGCCAAGTCAGGGGCATTTAGTCAACCTCGAGTCGAAACTGCACTATAAAGTACGAAGTTAAAGTGCAACAAAGTGATCTGTAACCTGACAATATCACAATTTTAAGGTACATATGTTGACCAGCTACATTCAAAACAATTGAGTATTTTCTAATCATCAATTTATATTTAGCTTGCTAATACAATGTCCCTAAATCTTTAACAGATTTTCTCAAAATACTTGCCTAGCTTGTTACATAGCACAATATTTTCACACTTCATAACTGATCTAAACAATGCAGTAAAATACACAATACCAGTATCTCTGAAACATCTGTTAATGCTGAGCAAATGACTAACAGATGACTAAATGACCGTAGGCCACTTTTACAAAATGGGCAATTTCTAAAATGACTTGCAGTAGAAGGAAAGGCACTTTTTGGAGGCTGCCTGTCTATAAACTATTTCATCTGTCCCAGCCTCAACTTCAACATCCACTGTTGAGTACCCCTTTTATTTATATCAATTAAATAAAAATTGGACTACTAGTCCCAGAATGCAAAAAAAGCCTGAACAACAGCTAGTCACACATGGCCAATCCAAGCTTTGCAGGCATGGACAAGAAATTGCTAAAGGAGCCTAGAGGTAGAAATGCTGCAGTATCCTTGAGAGAGGATGTGCTGCAAAAGCCTGAAGCGATGTAGGAGTGGGATCCATGTTAAAATATCGATGTTGAAAAAGATCGATGAAAAAAATATCGATGTAAAAATATCGATAACAAAAATATCGACTCCCTATACTTAAACAGGTAAGTACAATAAGATCAACACAAAAATATCGAAGTAAAAAATATAGAAGTAAAAAGTATCGACTTAAAAAAATTACATAACTTAAATAAAGTTAATTCAATAATAATAATATTATTAACAAAATCAATTAAATTTAATATATTTTAACTAATTATAACAAATCAACTTAATTTAATAAATCTAAACACAAAAAAAGTGTACATATACATATATTTAGTTAAATAAATGTTATTAACTATTATCTTTATTTAATTTATAAACCTTTTAAATTATATAAAAATAAAATATACACACATATAATTTAAAATAAACTAAAATATTCCATATTTAATTAACACATTATTAAAAAAATAATAAACTATGCATTTAATACCAAAACAAACACAATAGCAGTGAAAACATTAGATAGCTTGGGGGTAAAAATTACTATTCCCACTCCAGTAAGTGCAACAGTAGGGAAAGTGCTGGATAGCTGAGGGGTATAAATTACTATTCCCGCTCCAGTGAGTGCAACAGTAGGGAAAGCGCTGGATAACAGAGAGGTAAACATTACTATTCCCACTCCAGTGAGTGCAACAGTAGGGAAAGCACTGGATAGCACAGGGGTAAAAATTACTATTACCACGCCAGTGAGTGCAACAGTAGGGAAAGCGCTGGATAGCGGAGGGGTAAAAATTACTATTCCCACTCCAGTGAGTGCAACACTAGGGAAAGCACTGGATAGTGGAGGGGTAAAAATTACTATTCCCACTCCAGTGAGTGCAACAGTAGGGAAAGTGCTGGATCCCACAACAATAGAAAACAAAAACATCAACATTTTTATTAAATTTCATTTCCAAAATTAACATAATTAATATTTAAATCTAAATATACTATTATTAACAAAGATAATAAAAAATCATTAATTACACATTAATTAACACTATAATATCCACAACACACACCTAAAAATAATTGCACAATTACAATTAATAATTACTAATGAATTAATGGAAATTAATTTAAAAATATTTAATAATTAATCAATAAAACATTAATTACTTACCACCCTTCACACCATTTACACATATAAACACCACAACACACACCAAAAATTAATTAAACAATTAACATAATTAATTATTAATTGATTAATTGAAATTAATGAACAACTAATTATCAAACAATTATTAATTAATCAATAAACACATTTAACTCTATAAATTCACAATTATACATATTAATTATTCAATAAATTTTATATAATTAAATTACTTCCCACCCTATTCCCCTATAAACCCATAACCCGCTACAGAACTAAAAACACAAAATTAAACTGAAAATAAATGAATAACTAGTAAAATTATAAAACATAATAAAATGACAAACAATTCTCATTAAAAACACTAAAATACATAACATTATTAATAAATCGATATTTTTGCCTACTATGAGGCCCATTAGGATGGCGGGCAGACTTTAGTCCGCCCGCCACCCTAGCGGTGCTGGGACCGGCCGCCAGTGGTGCGGTGGTTCCGCACCTGCAATTAGGTTGCCACGGCCACCGTGGCGGTGGCATCCAATGCTGGGAATGCACTGTGTGCATTGTCATGCACAAGGTGACAGGCACCGAGAGGTGCCTGCCACCATGTCCATGACAATGCAGGGGGGTACCATAGGTACCCCCCGTGGACCCCCGAACATCCTAGGGGCCCGCAACGGGCCCCCAAAGCCAAAACCGCCTGCCTTTCCGTGATGGAGTCTCCGCCATGGAAAGGCAATTCCCCAACATCATCCTAATATGGATGGCGGTGCCTGCAAGGCACCGCCACCATATTCCTGGGCTTCTCCGTCCGGTAGGCAATCGGGCAGATTGCCTACCGGCGGACGGTCTTTCCGTCCGCCGGGGTCCCTCCCGCCATCGTATTGTGGCGGGGGAAAAGTCATGCGGGCGAAGGAGTTTGGCGGGCGGATCGCCACCGCCATACGGGCGGTGGCGATCCGCCCGCTATCGTAATGACCCCCTATATTTTTGTAAACGATATTTAAGATGTCGATATTTTTGTAATCGATATTACTTACCTGTCAGTCGATATTCTTGTCAACGAATTTTTGTTCTCGATGTTTCTTCCCCGCGATATTTTTGCGGCGAAATGTATGTCTCTCGATATTTCTCCAGCGATATTCCTACTCTGCACCGTAGGAGTGCTAGGGAACGAAGGATGGAAAGACAGTTGTAGAACTAAGTAGGGAAGCAAACTACTGGACAATAGCGGCCATGCAGGTAAGAGCAGTGGGGCTGGGGGGGGGGGTTCAACAGGCGGTGAGGGAAATGAATTATTTATTTAATTTTCCCTTCTGGTCGTCTGTCGAATCCCCCCTCCTAGCCCGGCCTCACCGCTCTTACCTGCACGAGCCTCTACTGCTACTGGAATTCAGGTGGTGGAAAGGGAGACTGCACAAGCTTTAAAAATGCAAGTTAAGAGTCAGCAGTGAGAGAGCACTGGAAAAGCTGGGACTGGGGAGACAAGAAGAATGCCCCATTCCTGTAACTCTCATGACCCTGTATAATCCCATTTTGAATACATTTTGAATACGCTTCTTCTCCCTCTACATCAAACATGCTCCCCCAAAAATATAATTGTGTGCAAAAGTTAGCTTGGGGTCCACCCTTGAACGATAAACATTTTCCTCATGGCGGCTCAGCATTATAAAGTTTGAGGACTACTGAGATGAAGGCTCATTTACAGCTTAGATAGCCAGTTGCTGAATGGTTGCCTCATGCTGCCCAGCAGTGGCTAGCATATTTGGAAGAAAGATCTGACTGGTATTTTTCACTGAAACTACTCATGCTGTTGTGCAGTACAGCTCAGACAAAAAAAGACTGACGGCCTACACACCAAGTCACAGTAGCATGGTAGACCAATTGGCACTTATTTGTTTTTTAGTGACAAACCCTCCAAGCAAGGCTTTATTCTTTAGAAAATAAAGCTACAATGAACATTACATACTTAAAGATTAATCCCTGAATGTGGAGTGGGCATTTTGTTGGTTTCCTATTCAGTATTATTGTTTTACGCATGGAGAGGTTGGACAGGAAAGAATACCTTGAATATGGTGGCGGAAGACCCACCCTACAGTGGGCAGGTCTTCCATGGAAATTTACACCAGCTGCTGAGCAGAAATGAGGGTTTTCTCCAATTTTAGGTAGAGCCTGGCCAGGCCACACGCTGCTCTGCGAGGCATGCTGTATTCAATTATGGACTTGAAGCTCCACCCACTCTCTGCCCATATTTTTCATTGGCTTGTGTCATTGTCCTTTGTAAATGCTGGCTTCTGATTCGTAAATAAGCTTGTCAGCCCCTCTTTAGTACTGCCTTGTCTTAATTTCTAACCCCCCATGAGGACTGGCTCTTTTACTTCAGTTGTTTTTTTGTGTGTTTTTCTTAACTGAGTTTTATATACCGCGAACTTGACCCGAATCAGTTATCAGAGTGCTTTACATAGCACCAGCTGCATTACATAGGACACAATCATTTTTGTTTGGCACTGGGAGATTAAGTGATTTGACCAGAATCACAGGATGTTCAGCGTCATAGCCGAGACTCGAACCCAATGGTTCCCCAGATTCGAGGTCCACCGCCCTAGCCGTTAGGCCAACTCCTCCTGTTACATTGTATGTCTTATTTAGTCTGTAAGCACTATTTACTTTAATGCGTTTTTCCTACTGCAGGCTTGACACACTTTCTTGCAACTTTCCATCTGCCATGCGTGCTTTCACTTTCCAAGCAGCCCGGGGAAAAGGCGGCCGAGGTCTCGCATTTACAAGAGTTTGATTTATTGGCATTTTAAATGACAATGCCTTTTATTTATGTGTTAATTATCAAAACAGATAAATAAAAGGCCTTGTCATTTACAATGTCAATATCTCGCAAATTCGAGACCTATTGCCTTGCAAATGCTTGTTCTCTTTGGCATAGCTGGCAACATCTGCCTGTCGTGAGAAATTAAATTCCCTGTCTTCAAAATGATTTGGAAAATGTAAGTGGTGGGCGGATGGGTCAGCTGTCAATTTTTGGCAAATGCATATTTACAGCTGAGCTTTGGTTGACCCCTTATCTCTTTATTTATTTAACCTTACAAATGAGGTTGCATAATATGAAATCCTGGAACCAGATTCACGAAATTTCCTTCTAAGGCAGATTTTTTCCAACATTTGCACCAACAAACCTGTGCAAAAAAACAACATTGCGCCAACCCACTTGAGCTCCGACTGGCTGGTGCATTTTTGCACTGGCCTGTTGGTGTAAATGTTGTTGTAATATTATTCGGCACTCCTGAACATGTTTGCAATCTGTCCCTGGTGCACTATTCCACGTAATTCCATGAGAAGTTGGAGTTCAGAGTTACATCAAATGGGGACCTAGGAATAAATAGAACCTTTGCTAGCTTATTTTCTCTGAAGATTAATTTCCTTGTGGCCTTGCTTGTATTGGAAAACTAGCATTTGCAATGCAATAGGTCTCGCATTTGCGAGAGTTTAAGCTCTTGGTATTGCAAATGACAATGCCTTTTATTTATCTGTTTTGCCAATTAACACATAAAAAAATGAATTGTCATTTACAATGCCAGTAGCTCAAACTCTTCTAAATACGAGACCTATTCCCACCATTGTCCCGGCTGCTCGAAAAGTAAAATCGCGCATGGTGCGCTGAATCTGTTGCAGGAAAGCATGTCGTGCCTGCAGTCGGAGAAACTCATTAAAGAAAAAAGTGCTTACAGACTATAAAAGACGTATCTTGTAACAACCGAAGTAAAAGGGCCAGTCTTCATGGAAGGTTACAAATGAAGATAAGGAGGTACTATGGAGGGACTAATAAGCCTATTAACGAATAAGAAGCCAGCATTTACAAAGGACAATGACACAAGCCAATGACAAATATGGGCGGAGAGTGGGCAGGGCTTCTATACCATACTCCAATACAGCATGCCTCGCTCGACCTAAAAAACACTCCTTTCAGTTTTTAAATGTCTTTACCATGGCGACCCAATGAAAAAAATGAAAACAATATTTCAACTTATTGTTTAGTATCCATGGTGGGAAAATGCCCTCTCAAGTTAGCCTCTAGCCAAAGCATTCTGTGCTCAATATATAAGCTCCAAAACCCCGTCAGAGCTACTACATTGAGGAAAAGGGAACAGAATGGTATTTTCGACTTTTTTTGAGAAGGCTGCACTTCGGTCAGAGGTGACATACCACGCTGCTTACACAGTTACTAGGAAAGTCCTGCGGTTCTAAGTATTATGTTATAAAATATGTGACACTTCCTCTGCAAAGTCTGGAGCTCACGGCGCAACGAGGGAAGTTGGTTTTAAAACTCCGAGATAATTAACAGGACTCGACCATGAAGGAAACGGGTGACACGCTGCTGAGTAAGGCCGGAGGCCAGCAGCTCCGAGCCAAACTGTTTACACTGTTACCATGGAGATGGTTTGACCTTTAGAGCTTAAGGTGACATGGAAACACTGTACCGTACATTACGATCGCATGCTATAATGAGACAGCTTATAATAACCAACGTATAGCGGTTATCAGAGAGGACTTCCAGCAATGCGTGCCTGGCATTCGGCCATCTTGATTCAGAACCCTGAGGTTAAAGCAGCCTCGTTCTCAGTTTTAAACAGACAACTCGAGTGTGCTGGTAAGGCAGGGCCCAGAGAAGGTAAGGGCCTGCTTCTGTGGCATCACACATGCACATAAACAATAACAGGGGCAGGTGAAAGAAATTCAAAATGGTTTTGACGTAATATTACGTGATCCAAGCCCACCCAGAGTAAATCGAGTTTGCTGCTTCTCTTATGTCTTATCGCCTGAAACCCAACCCCTCAACCAATGTCTCCCCTCCCCCCTTCCCCGAAACTGACTTGTAGGTATTCCTTGCAAGTACTAATTGGCATTTATCCCCTTGTATCCCTTCCTCCTCCAAGTAGGTACTTAGGGCCACATTTACCAATGGGTTGCATCGCCCTTGCACCACGCAACGGGGCGCAAGAGCGGCGTACCTCTTAAGTTAGATTTATCAAGCCACTCAAGGTCTCCTTTGTGGCTCTGCGTGGCTTGATAAATCTGGAGTAACGCAAGGCAGCGCAAATCGCGGTGTTTCGTTATGCTGCCCTCAGGGAGGCATTCCATGGGTGGTGTGTGGGTGAATCAATCTAAAACACAAGGATTTGGGATGAATTCCCAGATTTACCATTACTGGTAGACCTGGGAATATATCAAAATGAAACGCATCCGCAAGGGAGGTGTAACAAGGAGAAATATGTTTATTTCTCTACATTTGTTCCTCTTTCTATGTGTGCTGCAAGGAGAATGCGTCAGGGGACCATTATTGTGCAGGAAGGTGCCCCTTTCTGCGCAAAGACAATCCTGCTTCCAATGTAGGCACCCGTGCACCATGGTGCAAGGATGCCTGCGTTGCCGCTCGGCCGCACATTGCGCGCCAGCGCTCGGAAAAGACAGGAATGTGCCGTATTATGTTAAACATGGTGCATTCCCACCCTTTCCCTGCCACGCAAAGCACCAAGGTGGCTTGCTGCGCTGCTCTGCATGGTTTTTTAATGAATGTGCACCTCAGTCGGGTTCTCTCCTCCAAGTTTAGCAATGAGTGGCTACTAGAAAGTAATGTGGCCATGAAATGGATATTCCATCATCTTGCAAGAAATCTGTAAAACTGTTTGGGTCACAACTTTGAAGCCGGCGATTTTTTTTCTCTAAACAACTTAAACTGGGTGCAAAATCCACAAACTTTCGTTTATATTCGTAATTTTTTAGAGAATTGCGAAGTTTCTAAGAGAGCATTTTTCAAATTTCACACTCACAATAATTAAAACTCAAACCAAACAAAGGTTAACCAAGGAACTTTTTTACCCCTTATGTTTTATTTTAAAGGCTTTGCTTGGACTTGTTACAATAAAACATTCATTGGCCCACGCAAAATCCAACCAGTACATTTCCCCTTATAGGGCCATATCAGCAAGGGGTAGCCTTAGTTGCACTGATCATTGTCATTGCTCAGAACTGTCACTGGCAATTTATGTTTCCTGAGGATTATGATATTAAGAGTAATAAATCCACCATCATCCCGCACCTTCCCATTCACGCAAACTACAAGGCGCACATTATGAAATATTTTTTACATTCACAAACCAAAATGCATGTAAATGTAGATATTTTAATGGGGAGGTCGCAGATGTGCTAAACTGCAGAATATCACTTTGTACTTTTTGCTTCCAATGCCTGTTTCTCTTTTCGTCGGTGCTTCAATTGAGACAGTCACTAGATTCGCTTTTCTGTGCTTGCACTGTTCCCATAATTTGTAGCCTCTAGTTTCAAAATCTTATACATTCACAGAGCGGGTTAAAAATTCTGAATTTCATTTTTGCTTTTTTACGAATGTATAATTTATAAATCTACCAATGTTATATATTTTTCTAAACAGATGCAACCTCTGACTAGGTGCCGAAGACTGCCATGGGTCTGTAGATCTCAGGTTAAGAATCGCTGTCCTAGACAACAACAGCCCATTTCATCTCCTCCACTGCCAAAGCAGTCAGATTTCTAGTACATTCATTGGCAGTGAACAGCAAGGGGAAGAAGGAAGTCGACCTGTTCCTGGGTCCACAGTTGATGCTGATTTGATGATTCACCCGTCTGTCTTTGCAACATCAGGAAGTAAAACTCATATTCCAGTTGGGGTCGGTGTTGTGGGTGAGTGGGAGGTGAGCGGGGGGTCATAGAGGACTCGGGGTTAAATAAAAAAAAAAGAATAATAAAAAAAATGTTCCTGCGACCGGCCACGGCGTGCTATTTCCTGCTCTTTTCCTCTTAGACACAGGCTCCCAGACCGCCCTGCAGCCAATCCTGAAGCTGCTCTCATGCATGACAGCGGCTTTAGGATTGGCCTGAGTGCCATCGATTTGCGCTCACAGACAGCCTGGGAGTCTGCACCTGCTCTCTCCAACCCAGCAGCGCAGCAGGGTTAGAGAGAACTTCAATGAGCATGACGGTTTGGCCGGCCTGAGACAGCCGGCCAAACCATCATGCGCACTGAGGGTAGTACACTAACACTCCTCCTGTCATCTCCGTAGCCCCACCCCTAAGACTCGACAGGAAAATAAAAATAAAACAAGTATTTACTTTCGTTTTATTTTTCCTTTAATGCTGTTTTGGGGGGGGGGCGCGTCTCCGTGAAAGTGGAGGAGTCGCCGCTGTCATATTCCCTGATTCATCTCCTTAAAGTAAACTAGCTTTTCATGCCTCCCGATATTGGTAAGAATCTGAGGTTTCAGTAGCGGTCCGTGGAGGGAGTTCGGTGTGGCAGTGAGGCGGGGCGAGGGAGAGGCAGAGTGGGGAAATGTAAACACCGGAATATGGATGAACGGAGGGAAGTACACATTTAAATAAATAAAACTAATTCCTTTGCGCGCACTGCATCGCAACGAAATTCGTTTTATTTATTTAAATGTGTACTTACCTCCGTTCATCCATATTCCGGTGTTTACATTTCCCCACTCTGCCTCTCCCCCGCCCCGCCTCACTGCCACACCGAACTCCCTCAACGGACCGCTACTGGAGGCTTTAGTGGTCTACAATAATCCAATAGAATTCAGATTTTACTGCATTAATCTTATTGGCGTATAAAAGCCAGGTTTTCCAATTTTTGCCTGGATCAGATATTTTGCATGAAGTCTAGACCGGCTTTGAATTGCGGCATCTCCAATATAAAATTGTTGAAATGTAATACTTTTGCCTATCTTGTTACCATCCTTATACACGTTCTAGTTTACAGGCTTGTTTCCTGTGTTTCCTCCGCGTGTGTGCTGTTCTCACACTAACCTTCTGTGAAACTGGCTTCAACCCTTCATTTCTACAAATTCATTCTACTCATTAGCATAGGGTGGGCAGCAGAAGCACACATTTCCTCCATTATGAACAGCAATGTGCATTCTGTTCTCACATTAGTCCTTTAAGAACCCTTTAGTAAGTACGGCATTAACACCATTTCCATGAGCCATTAAATCTGTATTTAGATATTCAGCGATAACACAAGGAACAGTAGGCAGTAACAAGTTTGCAGCTGATAGCATCAATATGTGCTTTCCCATAAAGGTTTGGAATTTTATCCTGGGACAGCGGGCAGGCTAATTTTGACAATTTCTGCTGCCTTTGATGCAATGGTCTACCCCATGCCGCTACACTTCTTGACAACTGTTCTAAGTACAAAGGGAGTAGCAGCCAAATACTTTCTTTTTTTTGTATGAGGGAGAACATTTTGTTCAGACTGATCCATTTTGTCTTTAAGGTCCTGAAGTGACATTGCAGAGATCTTTAGGGCCAAATTTTGTCCCCATGTTGAAATAATAGCAGCATGAAACCACTTAAGACACTGCCAGCATTTTAGTTTTCTTTTTCAAACATAGACCACTCGCCATGACTTTAAGTGGGGACTGGTCCTGTCTGGATTTAACCCCATTAGTAATTAAAAACTGACTTTGAAAAGGGTTCTTACTGGCCCTTTATGTCCTTAAATAAATGGACAAAACGCTTATTGATTTCTCAAGAATGGCAATGAAAACCTTTAAGCTGTCCATATCAGCCATGCTTTCCCTCTTTGCATTTCATATTTTTTTTACTTCATGTTGCATTTCCTAGATTATTTGATTTTTGAGATGTTGTGCTTCAGTAGTTCTTTTCATGCAACATATGATCTTGTATAGTGCATTCTGTGAACTGATTTACCTCTGGGTGATTGCAAGGTGTGAATGGGTGTGCATGATGGAATACAATTGAGATATCTGGAGTTAAAGCTGAAGTCAGTGCAAGTTTCTCACAGTGCCTGTCAATGGGTCTTAAAGGAGTTTACACTAAGTGATCATTCAATATTTGGCCTCTCTGTTGAGCACAGGGACCAATGATTACAGGTGCACCAACTGTAATTGTCATTTTGTCTGAAGGAGGTATACACAGGTGTTGAAAGACCACACCAAAGGAAAAGAAAATGCTGTGTTTACAGGTGAGGAAAAAGCGAGAGAAAATGTGTGTGTATGTATGTGTGCCTGCATGCATGTGTGCGTGTATGTGTGTGTGTGTAACAGAGAGAGAGAGAGAAAGAGAGGGACAGAGAGAGACAGAAAGACAGAGAGAGAGAGAGAGAGAGAGAGAGAGAGAGAGAGAGAGAGAGGGCATACCAAAGGGAAACTGGCTCAAGAAATATGCGGAAAGACAAAGTAAAACACAATTATGAAGAGGAAGAGAATGAGTTGTGAGAAATGCAGATAGTGGATTTCACAGGGATGTGGAGATTGAAAGGGTGTAAGGGGCTAACACAGAGTGAGGGATTGCATAGGGAAGGGGTCTGAAGGGGAGGACAGGACTGATTCTCAAAGTCTAAAGACCACTGCCCCTTACAAAGCCCTTCGTATTGTTTAATTCACAGAAACATATTTTCTGGTTTTAAACAATTTAAATTTTAATTATTTGCAGCATTATCATTGTTATTACTCATTTATCTGACACACCTGCTAATAAGCATTGGAAAAGGTAGCAGGTCAGGCTTATTTTGTGCATCTTTTCATTGTTGTGTTATACATTTGGATGCTATGAAAGAAACCTCACAGGAAGGCTCCCAAATACTAGTCAGTAGGCATACCCTGTCAAGAATAGGATTCTGGTTCAAGTGTTAAGGCGACAACCCAAATTTAAAAAGCTAGGGCACACAAAAAGGATTTGTAGTTGGTCTTCGTTAGTCACACCCTTTTTAGAGCCACCCCACATGTTTCATCCCACTTAAAGCTCTGCCAATTACCATCAACTTCAAGAGAAGGTGAGGATCAAAATAACAATACAATATCCTTTTGAGCTTATGTTTTAACTAAGCTTACAATTTTTACATGGTTATGTACAAGAAAAACCTGTTAGAACTTCGGAGAACACAGATTGCTGGTGTTCAGCTTACATCTGGCTTCTGGAATAAATTCTTTTGTAGGCCAGTCACAAGCTTGACCGACTCCCATAGCTAACAGAGTGGTGTAGAAATGTCTCTGCCCAAACTTGAAATTCAGGAGAGTGGACATCCCAAGGTACTTTGAAAATCAGGTGTTTCTTAAAAACCACAGCCCATACATTGAGATCCTTCAACCACAAATGTCCTCATGCACTTCGCACTTTATCAACCACGGAACCGTTACCCAGCTCAGATCAGGGAATGTGGCTCACTATATGGATTCAAGAAAAAGAGTAAAGACACTTCTTTTAACAATTTACACGGATTTGGAATTTCAGCATCTTGTGACTGCAAGTTCCAAGGCGAGTGGAGAAAGAGTCTGTGTACCTTGATTGGGGTACAGCAGCAGTTATGTATACCTTGTGTTTAGGTCCAGCTTTTAGAAGAAGCTTTTACTCTGTTGAGTTTGGTCAGGATCCAATACATGATTGACATGAAGTGTCTTACCTTCTTGTTATTTCTTTTAACGTCTCATAGTCATGCTTATTCTTACCTCTTGCAGCTATTTGGCCTTTTTAGTGACTGTTGTGGATGACACACAGTCTGTTCTCTATCCTTCTCGTTGCCATCTGCCTGCTACAGTTTTCAGAGTACCTCAGCAGTGGCAGCTGGTACAGTATGGGGGTGGCATGCAGGGGGGTAGTAGCGAGGGTGGCGGGGAGGTGAGGTGGTTGAGAAAAAAGAACTAAAATCCACTTACCTGATCTTGCCTTGTCACTCCACCGTCTGTCCCATGTCTTGTCTCTTCCAGGAAGCACCCAGGCTCCCCACAGCCAATCACAATGCTGCAATGCAGTGCTGTGATTGGTAAGCACCCAGGCTCCGCTGAGCCAATCACAACACTGCAATGCAGCGTTGTGATTGGTCTGAAGACCTTGGTTTGGCGCTCAGACAGGGGCTAGGGGCCTTGGCATTTTCTCCACCCAGGCTGTAATGCAGCCTGAGCGGAGAGCATGCAAAGTGGGCATGATGCTTTGGCCAGCCCGAGAAGGCCGGCCAAAACGTCATGCACACTTTAGAGTTCAGCAACCACTCCTCCTCCCCGACTGCCGGGGAGCAAAGCCCCATCCCGCCCATGACGATGCTAAAAATAAAATGATAGTAACTTCAGTTCTTATCATTTTTTTTCTTTTACACTGCTCCACAAGCAGTGAGGCGACGCTCCTCCGCCTTAGCAGGGGAGCAGCCACTGTACCTCAGTCCCTTTAAGTCGCACATGAAAGGGTATTCACAAGTCTCTCTAAGTGACTGGTTGAACAGTGCCATCAACATGGAGTATGACATGTGTGTGCCTAAAAGAGCAGTGAGTTGAAATCTTCCACTATATCATCGAGTTCTTACGCTTGTACACTAAGTGCAACTGTTCAGGAATGTTCCTGGAGCATGCCAATATGTCCCTCAATTACACGACATTACCCATTATTTCAGTTGTGTTGGACTAAATTTGGGCCTTGAGCTTTCCTCTCAGGGTGATGTTGCAGTAATGGTTAGTGTATTAACAAGGCATGGCCTGTTCTCTAATTTTCAGAACTGACTACTCAATAGCCATGATATTAAGAGACGTCCTTGATTTGTTGAAGGCATGAGATCTAATTATGAAATATTTATTTCATTTTTGGGTACACTCTATAGATAATTTTAATGCTAAAGATACAAAACTTTCTACTGATTCACTATCCCTTGAATCCAATGAGTGGGTCTCAGCAAAGGTTTGTATCATATTCCACGCATGTCTGCAATAGGGCCTGCCTTGCACATCTTTGTACGTTGATTGAACTTCCAAGACTGGAGTCGGGTGTAGTTTTTTGGCTGGACACAGCCATTCATGTGACAGTCTGCTGCCAAAGTGCTTATGCTCTTCACCCTTAGGAACCTATTAGGATGGAGAGTCCGCCCGCCACCCTAGCAGTGCTGGGACAGGCCGCCAGTGGTGTGGCGGTCCCACACCTGCAATTAGGATGCCACCGTGGCAGTGGCATCCTCCATTCCCAGCATTGTGGCGGGCGGTGCACACAGCACCGCCCGCCAAAATGCTGGGAATGCACGTTGTGCATTGTCATGCACAAGGTGACAGGCACTGCGTGGTGCCTACCACCTTGTCCGTGACAATGTGGGGGGGGGTGGGGATGTACCATAGGTACCCCCCATGTGCACCCCTCAATACCCTGGGGGCCCGCAACGGGCCCCCGAAAGCAAAGTCTGCATGCCTTTCGGTGGCGAAAGGCTGCTTCCTGCTCCCATGCTAATATGGATGGTGGTGTCTAGCAGACACAGCCACCATATCCAGACCCTTTTCCGCACGGTCGACTGGTCACCGGCGGAAAACCGGCGGACGGTCTTTCCGTCCGCCGGGGTCCGCCCGCCATACTAATATGGCGGGGGGAAATGGGTGGCAGGCGGAGTATGATGTAGGGCAGATCGCCACCGCCATGCGGTCGGTGGCGATCCGCCCTACATCCTAATAGACCCCTTAGTGTTTTTTGATCTGTGTTTTTTCTTTTTTCAGATCTGCTTGGCTTTGACACAGTTTCTGTGCATGCTCTCTCTTCACTATCTCAATGCTTCTTTGTTTCCGGAATACAGCATGTCCATGTAAACTGGTCGAGGTTAGTAAAGTAATGAGTCTACATTTTATTTGGAAAAATGCTGTCCCATATCTTGGATAACTGGTGCGCTGACCTCATCGTCGACATCTATGCATGTGTACATGCTTGCAAGCTCCCTTGCCAGACTCGGAAGAGATCAGTGGACTTCTAGTTTGGTTACAGAAGATAAACCTTTGGTAATCTGCATTGATCTGAGAACTGAGGTGACTCCTTTCTCTGCAGTGATGTACTCTGCTTCACCTCCTACGTTAGATAGCGTCTAAAATATTTTGCTCTTTAACATGTTGCATGCTTTAAAATATGATGCCACTGGTTGCATTAGGTCTACGGATCATTCCTGCGGTTCCTTATATATCATATTTTGTGCTCCTTTTAACCTGCAGTAGGGCATACTAAACATGTATTTGTTGTAGCGTCGGTGTCTTTGGATGTCAGACAATAATTTGCTGTTCTAGACATCCCCAGTACCGACTGTGGGTGGACAGACGTGAGTGTCATGAGATCCTTCAATTTAAGATCATGCTAATGGTTGGCAAATTTAGAGAGCTGAGTGGGTCTACATCCACATTCACTGCCCTGCCCTGCCTTGGCATTTATGACATCGCCCCATGAGAGTTTTTGAATGTACATCCAGGTGCCAACTGTTAGCGCCCATTGGGCCATTGCACATATTGACAAGCTGGATTGCCATATGGCTAAGGCTCATTCATTTGAGGACCATTCTTTATTAAAATGCCCACATAAATCCAGTGCCAGTATGCATATGTGCATCTCTGCTGTGTGCCCATCCAACTCTTGGGAGGGACTGGCTGATGCGAGCAACCCTTTAAGATGCTTGCAAGCCATTGAAGGTCAGGTGAGAGCAAATGTCCAACTAAGCCAGAAGAGACTGATACCATTTTAAGCAGCAAAACAGGGCCTGCTCCCTAGGTAAGCAAGCATTGGCAAAACCAGTTGGTCTAGCCTTGATATACCTGCTATTTCTTTTATTTAGTTCAACTTGCAAACATATGCAATAGACATCAAAAGAGTAAAATAATCACAAGTAAAATTCCTACTTTTACAGGTGGCATGCACATGTTTGATAAAAAGTTTTTTTTTCAAAATCCATTGCAAAACTAAATAAATCAGAATTCCTGACACATCTGTCAATCCTTGCGCCATGGTGCGCCGTATTGTAAATACGGTGCATCTATGGTGGCAAAGTGTATCGTAGACTAGTGCAGGGAAACTGATGCATCTCTACAGATGCGTCAGTTTCTTGTAAATCTGCCCCTGGGAGCCTGTGCCTTCTGTCTCCTACACCGCAACGAAGCTCGGGATGGAGACATCTCAGTGCATTTGCTGGTTTGGCCATCCTAAGACGGCTGGCCAAACCGACATGTGCACTGTTAGCAGTGCCAACCACTACCCCTCCGTGACTGTGATCACATGGTGCCGCCCCCAAGACTCGGCCCTTAGGTCTCGAAAAAAAAATGATAATAAATCTGCTTTATTAACATTTTTTTCCCAAAGTTTTGAGGCTGCTTCGGGGTTGGGTGACGCTTCTCCGCCATAGCGGAGGAGCCGGTGCTGTTCGAACGGCTTTCCTTCCCTATTGCTATTTTCAAGTAAAGAAAACAAAATGACGAACGGAATGGAGCCGAGGTTCCCACTGTTTATCTCCGTTTTTAGGTCGAGGACCGTCCGGTCTGCCGAAGGCAGAACCGGAAGTCGGAGATTTAATGTTTCTGAGAGTGGCTCTTTAGCCCGCCTCTCTTTTTGGCTCTCCTCCATTGGCTGGCTTCCTAAACGGAGGCCAGCCATTGGAGGAGAGAGCCGTCCCTCCAAATAGGCTCTGTCTTTTTCAAATTCGGGGGCGTGTTCCGTGCTGTTCTTTCCACTTTTTAGCCACGCCCTTTCTCAGGCGTGTTTTTCTCTCCTCCAGCCAATGGCAAGAGGAGAGAAAAAGAAACACGCCCCCGAATCTGAAAACGCCGCTGCGTTTCTCCGAGGCATTTCTGCTTTGCCTCGGAGAAAGGCGGTGGTGTTCATGGCGTCCTCTCCCCCTGCTCTTGGCTCCCGTGTTGGCTGCTGCTCTGGTCTCGTCCCCCCTGACCGAGCCGCATAGGATCCTAAGGTGTCCGTGCCAGTGTAGCCTAACAGGCTCCCCAGCAGTTTTCAATGTTAAGGAGTTGAAAGTGGAGCCCAGAATTGCGTTGCTGCTTTAACTGAAACAGTTACTTTAAGGGTCGTTGAAGGTGGGACCCAGAAACTGTTGCCACTTTAAGTGGATGAGCTATAGTTTTCTCGTAGCAACAAATAGCTCTGCAAGGAGGTATGCGCTTGTTGTGTGAAGTGCTAATTCAAATCAGTAATGCCAATATCAATGTTCCCCCGGAAGACTTGGGATTGCCCCGTTAACTTTAAGTCAAAGTGCCCCTTGCCGCTTTAAGCGAAGCGGGTTTCTGCTAATCACCGCCCACACATCAGAAAGGCTTCGCACGGAAGTAAGCAGTAGAAGCAGGATATTTGCGTAGCGGGAACTCGTCACGTCCCTTGCCCGAGTTGACAGCTGCTATCCATACATACATCCTGGTAAGCAGGGGTCGATCCTCTCTTGCGTGGTGTGGGTTCACTTGCTGGCGGGTTGCTCCATTGATAACAATTGTCGCCAAAATGAAATATATAATGAAGCCGATGTCGGTGCAGTTATCGGGATACGTTTATTCAAGATAGGAGCTGGAGCAAACCCGACCAGCACATCAGGGAAACCGTGTCTCCGTAATGGCTGAGCACGGAACGCTGGGCTCTGGAACAAGGCGCATGGCCCGTCCACGAGACCAGACAGCCCCACGAGCACCTGCTGCTGCGTTTCATTCTGCCGGCATTTACCAGGCCTCACATAAATGTCGAGAAAACTTGTGTGATTAATTATCTTCCGGGAGAGCGAGCAGCATTTTGTATAGTTGAGGTTTTGACTCATATGAAGTTAGTGCAGAGGGTTAATAGAACGTGTACTAAGTAGATTACAGGGTGCATATGATGTAAACAGATTACTGCTTTCAAAAGAGACATCCTTCTGTTACTTACCATTTATAACTTAAAGTCCTAATATAGAATGGTGAGCTATTAACTTTCATCCCAGAACTGCATACACACTGCAAAGTAAACATTATTAGAAAATTGATTAATGTTGCAAAAAGGGTTAATTTGGCTTGAAATCAATTTGTATTATTAAAGAGAACTCCCAACTATGCTGTTTCTTTTTCGACTCTGCGTTTGTGCGACCGGTGCCACCACACCGGGTGCTGGCTTCCTGGCGGCGCCGTGTTCAAAAGTTTATTAAACTTTTGAAGCACCTGCTGCAGCGTTTCTTTCCGCCGGCATTTACCAGGCCTCACATAAATGTCGAGAAAACTCGTGTGATTAATTATCTTCCGGGAGAGCGAGCAGCATTTTGTATAGTTGAGGTTTTGACTCATATAAAGTTAGTGCAGAGGGTTAATAGAACGTGTACTAAGTAGATTACAGGGTGCATATGATGTAAACAGATTACTGCTTTCAAAAGAGACATCCTTCTGTTACTTACCATTTATAACTTAAAGTCCTAATATAGAATGGTGAGCTATTAACTTTCATCCCAGAACTGCATACACACTGCAAAGTATACATTATTAGAAAATTGATTAATGTTGCAAAAAGGGTTAATTTGGCTAGAAATCAATTCGTATTATTAAAGAGAACTCCCAACTATGCAGTTTCTTTTTCGACTCTCTATCTACCTCACTCTCTATCTCACTACCTCACTCTCTATCTACCTCACTCTCTCTCACTACCTCACTCTCTATTTCAATACCTCACTCTCTCTATCTCAGTACCTCACTCTCTCTCTGCTAATGCAATAGGTATCACATATGCAAAAAAAAGCTAATGCCAATAGAAATGACAATGCCATTTATTTAGGGATACAATAATGATAAAAAAATAATGAGCAATACCAATAGCTCTACCTATAATATTGCCGAGACCATTGCATTGTAAATGCTTGTTTTTCTTTCTCATGAGCCTGACAGTGATATTATTTGCGTGACTGCGTCACTATTTTCCCAGCAGCAGGCTGTGTATTCCGTCAGTTCGGTCTCCTCAGTGGCACATTTCTCTTCGGCCAGGCTCTGTGCTTGACTCCACACAGTATTGATATCAAATAGACCGTCTCCTTCCTGTATTGATGCTGCCAGCCAGCTGCTTCGATCTCCTGGGGAACGACAAGTTTTCCGGCTCCGGAAAAAGGTGTTTGCTTCTAGATTCACTTTCAAGTGGGAAAAGCTATCAGAGTACAGCAGGTGCCGCAGCACCGGAACCCTAGTCCTAAATCACCCCAATTAGTGGCTGTTATTTTGTGACTAAAATACATTTTAATGTAACACTAGACAAAGGTTTAAACTCATTAATACTAATTCGACTGCAAAATACAGCAATACGCAACAGAAGGTGATAATGAGCTTTGCAAAGGGCCTGTGTTTTATCAACTTTTCATCCGTTCAAGCTAGTAAAAAAATGTTGTTGTAAAATGTTCAGATTAAATGGGTTATGTGACAAATTTATTTCATCCATAATTATGCAAAAAATTCAGAGACCACAAAATCTCTTAGGTGGATATTACCAAGAAATTGCGATAATTATCGCAAAGCGCGCTTAGCGCAGTTTTTTTTATCGCCAGCTATCGCTGGATTTCATCGCGGAGATAACGCGTTATTATCAACGCTTATCTCGAAGGTGATAGGAAATCCAGCGATAGCGGCGAAACCCAGCAATAGCGCGAGAAATCCAAGGCGCTAATGAAAAGCTTGCTAATAGGCAGGTGAGGACTTAACCTTACAATCCACCTCCCATTGACTAGAATGGTTAAGTCAGCTTTTTATCAGGTGTTAGATTCCAGCGATATTCGCGGTTAGCTCGAATTTTTTTATCGCTTCGCGGGCATTGCTAATAGGGGGAAGCTGTGTTTGCGACTGTTTTCAGTCGCTTTAAGTTGGGAACACCTACTTTGCATGTCATTAGCGATATATATCGCCGACATGCAAAGCAGCACCAACAGCTGTTAGCGACAGCTTGCTAATAGGGGGATAGAAATATCACCGCTATAGCGGCAAAAAGTGCCGCTAAAGCGGCGATAAGGCCCTTGCTAATATCCCCCATAATTCCAGTAGCCCTGATATTTACTTGATTGCTTTGTCTCCTGCTTAACACACAGCTTTACATTAAGGCCCTCATTATGATGTCGGGCGGACCACCACCGACAGGCCATCAGTGGCGGTGCACCCAAGATCCAGGGCATCGGTCCGGTCACCGCATTACGATGCAGGCAGTCGGAGTGATTATGTCGGGATGGCAGTCAGATTTCTAACCCCTATGGAGGCGGTACTTGTGCAGGCACCGCCGTAAGGTTTAAGATATCCCTTTCCGACTGTGTGTTCATGGCGGTCCCTCCACCATGAATAGGCAGACGCAAAGGTACTTTGGAGGTCACAAGCAGGGCTCCTGTCCCCCATGTGCCACTGTTAAGTGGCCTGGGGGGCACATGTAGTACCCCCCCCACACCCATGCACCATGTGCAAGGCACCACATGGTGCCTGGCACATGGAATATGAATGTGCACAAAGTGCCTTTTTCTAGTCCGACTTGTGCTGCAGCCCTTTTCCTGGACCGCAGCAAAAGCTGCACTAAAAAAAAGCATTTAGCAACTGCCTGCACGGCGGTCGTATCCTAATAGGCGGGCGGGACCACCAACTCATTGTTGGATGGTTTCTGCCCGAAACAATGGCGGTCTGACAGACCGCCATCATAATGAGGCCCTATATGTCTAATAGTTCTACATAGCAGCACATAAGCTTTTGGACTAGAGAACAGACATTAGCAAAGCCACAAAGTCTGACCTAGGCTACAAGACTTTTAGATTTTTCATTGCTTGCTTTACCATGGTTTTTGTAAAACGTTAGTATTCAGTGATCTGAAGGGCCCTCACCAACGTAAAGAATGAACATTGGCTAAAAGCGAATAATGTTTTGGGCACTCGAAACATATATTGTTGTAGTTCCTGGCACTGAAGGGAACTGCTTTGTGTGCAGTTGTGCTCCTTGCGTAACAATAGAAAGCCATCACTCACAGCGAATGGCCAAAGTGAGCTGACCCAAAGCCCTGTGCTTTATGCAGTTGTGGGTGGAAGAAATTTGTGAATGACAACAGACTAATCGATGAAGAGGGCTGGCTAAAAGCCAATAGGTGAAAGTCTATTGTATTTAATTTTGTAATAGCAAAAGGTCCTGGCATTTTCAAAGCCAGTAGGTCTGGCTTTCACGTGCTAACACATATCACCACAGGCAAGCAGAAAAGTAGTGGCGGCTCTTCCGCTAAATTATCAAAAGGAAAAAATAAAATTACAATCACGTATTGTTATTATCATGTTATGTTTCCTCTTTTAGTCAGTGGCTTTGTTCAATGTGCGGCGGGACTGGCCAGAGCAGGGGAGGAGTGGCCAAATAGTTCATGCACACTTTGCATGTTGCCCACCAGGCTGTAATGCACAGCCTGGTGGGGAACATGCACTGGCTCCCTGTCCCCGTCTGAGCACCGAACCACAGCGCTCAGACCACTCACAATGCTGCATTGCAGCGCTGTGATTGGCTTAGGAGAGCCTGGGAGCCTGGGTGCTTCCTGCTGCCGGGACTGGAGACTGGAAAAAGAAAGATGAAGAAGACAGGGGGAGGTGGCGGCCTGCCGTTCCAAGGTAAGTATTTTGTTTTCCTAATTCCCCCGCCTCACCATCCCCGTGTGGTAGCAGCCGCTCCTTCAGAAATGCTGTTTCCATATGTTGCATGTACAAATGCTGTTTAGCATTTTAAAGCCAGACTTATTGACTTTGCTGAAGCTGTGGGGCGTGGTGGAGTAATGAAAAAAGTTAGCTTTCTGTATGGAACGCACAGGGGAGATAATTAACTGAATGTGACACTGTAATGATTGAGTGTGGTTTTTAGATGTAAAATAGTCCATCATGCATTCCAGTTACAGTACTTCCACGAGGTAAACAACGTTTATGACAAAACTTTTCCCCCGCAGGGATTCACAACGCGGTCGTTACAACGACCGCGTTGTGATTCCGCATACCATTACTCCGCAAGTCGGAACAACGACTTGCGGGGGGGGGAGGTGTTGGATTTAAAATCAAACACCTTCCCCAGTGTCCGCACACACTGGAGTTGGAATAGTAAATTATACTATTCCAACATCCAGCGCCCCCCCCCCCTCCGCAAGTAGTTGTTCCAACTTGCGGAGTAATGGTATGCGGAATCACAGCGCGGTCGTTGTAACGACCGCGTTGTGAATCCCTGCGGGGAAAAAGACTGTGGGACAAAGACATATATTCCTTCCACGAAGGTGGGATGATGTACTAAACCGCCAACAACACGTGGTAAGAGAGAAGCACTCTTCTGATTGGATCGAAAGACCATCCTATGTTAATTTTAAAAGATTAGCAACAATACACCTTGCATATAGCTGAGTTGTCGAATCAGATTTAAAAGACTGTGTCTGAGAAACAGGCCTTCATAATCTATGCGCCAGCACCAAGGATCTGGTGCAACATCTCACCACATATCTGGATCACTCCTGCACTCCCGCATGCAAAAGGAAAACTGAAAACGCATTTCTTTATTTTATGAAAGGCCTCAACCAACCTTAAAACGCACGACATATACGCAGATTCTAGATGACGTTCACACAAACCACTTTTGATTATGCAAAAACACTCATTTGAAGCCCTATTGCATAATTAATACTTTGTGAGTAATTAGTGTTGTTTGGGGCTTTTTTCTTCTTTTTGCCGCTACACACAGGCGAACACATCGAATGCGGGGAAGCACCAAATATTATTGGATGTAACTCTGAAAAGGGGTGCAGAGATCAATGGTGCAGCAGGTGCAGTGATACGAGGTCCCTGAGCTGTGAGGGGCCTTTCTCACCTCAATTATAAATGTTTCATCTACTCAAGAGTGGGCCAGTGGCACATGCTTGTAATACGGTGGCCCATGGCACCAATGCTGCGCCTCCGCCTGGGAATGCCGGCTTCTTCATCCCCACACTTCTGATGCGTGGCCAACTGAAATCCTTTTCTATAGCACTGTGCACGTTTGACTGCGCAGAGCAGCACACCACTCACCTGTGACCAGCGTCAACGCATTGTCCTGTAGCTGAACAGTGTGTTCTTGCTCAGAATGAATTGTGCTTTTAGGTGTAACTGAAACAAACATAAAGTATTTACACACTTGCCGTCTATGCTAAATTGTTTTCTTGGTAAAGCTATGACCTCATTTGCATTGTCTTAAGTGACACCATGTATGATATATTGTGCAATACTAAACTATACCGGTGCAGAAATAGTATTTACCAAAGCGGTGTGCAATTAGAAAAAAAAACTAAGATGTAATGGAGTTTGTGATGCTCTCTCTGAATAATGACTTTTAAGTAATATTCATTTTGAGTCTAATTTGTTTTCTGTTGCTTTGACATGGTCTAGATACTCAGTGCTTAATTTGTAAAATATTAAGTGCCAGGGCTCTGACCAGGAGGTCACTGCAGCTTGCACCACCCATCGGCCCTGTCATCGCTGCCAAAACAACTACTAACCATCTCTCTCGCATGTAAATGCGACAGTTCAGATTATTCCAGGTCCCCAAAGCTAAAGAAATGGCTGAGGAGGCAGGTATTAGTAGTTGTTTTATGTATATTGTTTTCCTAAACAACTGTTATACTGCTCATCTCTAAATAACAGGAGCAGCGCCACCTTGTGGCAGACTCCCCTACGTGTGGTGTTGACAATAAGGTGCCGGTATCGAGCACCGGAATTCAATTAAGTGCCGGTGCTCAGCACCGGAAAGCTCCGGCTCAAATTAAGCACTGTAGATACTACATTGTCAAAGCTGGAATTATGAGCCTTAAGTTCTTTCATTGGCTGCCCCACCTGACCAAAATTGTGTGATCTTGGTCAATTCACTTAATTGACCTTTTTCTCTTATCTCTTACCTGTCAAAACTATGTTGCTCTGTACAAATCTGTTCATTCGGTCACTCGTTTTCTCTAGTACACCTACAAGAAAGAGACATTATTAATTCTGACCTAGATGCAATCTCTCCTTAGACCACAAAAGGGAGAAAAAGAAGCAAGTCAACATAGGATGCATTATTAGCACCCAGAATATATCTTGCTGCTGGCATATGTTACCCCGTGGTCGGATTAAATAGCAGCCATGCAAACTGTGTGCGGCTAACGTGTTGATGGTCTGCGGGGCAGCAGCATAGCCAGTGTGTCATGGTCTTAATACATGGAAGGAAATGGGTCCTTGAGAGCTGTTTCAATCATAAAAACAGCAATAATCAGGATTCAGTGGGTCCCTCAGGCCTCTGGGCCTGGGTGCCACTGCACATGCTGCACCAATAGAAGCTTTGCCCCTGCTGCAGGGACGGGTACTTGGCCAGACTATGGTCTAGAGCAGTGGTCTTCAAACTTCTAATGCTGTGCCCCCTGCAAAAAAAAAGAAAAAATCCTCGGGCCCCACCCTCATTTTTTTCACAATTATTCTGCTAAATTGGCAGTGTTTAAATATGTGTCAACATATTTAAACATTGCAGTTAAGTTCTGTTACCCTTTTTAGGTCTCCCCTAGGCAGCGCACATGCGGTGCTCTAGGAGGGCCTTTAGCCATTGGCCTGCTCCTTTTCAAGCACACTCGTGCTTGTGCTGGCACGCACCTTGCAGGAGCGAGCAGCAGCGCGTGTGGTAATTGAAAACATATGGCTCTTGGGCTGCTGCTGCTCGCTCCCACAAAGCGGATGCCAGCACAAGTACGAGTGCATTTGCCTGCTCTTTCGCGGCCGCGGGGCCGCGCCACACTCCCTCACACTTGTTCATTATTTTTATGTGCCGCCAAGAACTTCTTTCAAGAGTCTACTTTTCATTTTTTTTTTTTATGTGCCGCCAAGCAGTTCCAGCGCAGCACACCGTGCTTTCAATGCTGTTGCAGCACCCGTTTCATGAGTGCTGCTCTTTTTCTTTTCAGTACGAGGCTCTTTTCAAAACAACCTTGCCTTCTTTTTCAGCCTAGGCCTTGTTTTTCTTATTGCTTGTTTTGAACTCGCTTTCCCTTCTTAATGTCTTTGATTGAAACAATTCACGAGCTGTTTGAACTTGTGTGCTCTTTTTTTTTTTACTTTGCTTGTTTTTTTTCCTAAGGCAATACTTGTTAATTAGCGTTAGCGCGTTCGTTTGGAATCACTCTGGACCCCGCACAAGGCTTGCGGTCGCGCGCTCACCACTCGCGGGATGCTGCAGCTGCATTCCTTTTACTGCGCCTACACCACTCGCGGGACAAGTCCACCCTTAACCCTGTAACCAGACCTGTGGCGGCCTCTTCTCCAGCTGCCCAAACCAATGCCCCCCTGCGCCCCCTACGCACCTCTCACTGGAGTTTTAGTTCTCTTACCTTCAGGATACGTCTATGCAGGATAATCTCCAGCACCAGGATACCCGTAGGGTGACAGAGCGCTATATAAATCAATACAATACATCTACCTTTATGAGCCCCCCTGTGTCATACCCGGAGAAAGCCGCCCCTCCTCCTCAGTCCGTGCTATTACAAGGAGTCCAAACATTTTGCCCAGGATCACCGGACATTGCTCCACACTGCATCCGAACGCTACTCCCAGTGCCCCAAGTCGACCTCTCCACCCCAAAGGCCCGCCGCCTCCCCCGGGACCCCGCCACAGCCTGCCATTACCTACCTCAACAACACTGTGCTCTTGATTCCCTTCGCAATCCGCAGACCCCCAGCAGCCCGAGAAACATTCTCCCCTTACAAGCGACACCCCTGCACCGAACCCTCCTGGACCCCCCTGCCGTACGAACTTCCACACCATCCTCCTGCGCAACCACCTCCCCCTCATATAACTTCCTGTCGGGTTCCCATGCAAACCATACTATCTGCAATGTAGATCGTAAGAACCACCGGCCTCAGAAGGATGAAAAGCTTAGGCATGAAAACCGGGCTTTGAACCGCCATTCAATGACACAATCTGCTCCCCGAACCCTCACACCATACGGGTTGGAGCCAAAACGGCAATCACTTCTTGGGCAGAGGACCGACACCCTTCCTCCTCACCCCACCATAGACACTCTCCCAGAACATCAAACAGTCTTCCAGCGACATACTCTGAAACGTCATGGTGCAAATTGGGACACCTAGCCCCACACAAAAGGGGTCATTCAGGCTCGCTCACCATGCCTGCCTCTTTGCACAACCTGTGCCTGCCCTCCATACAGCCTCCGTTTCGAAGCCCGCCCATTAAGCCTCCACAATATCAGGCAATGTTTTGATTTATTCTGGCACAGCCCTCTCCCCACCAAACACACCCACCCCGATTTTATGTGTCTGCACAAATAGGTCGAGCCTAGCGGAGGCAACAAACATACTTTTCGGCACTCTTCCGAGGTATGTGGCGCTATATTATTTAAGGCTCGCTGTGTGTGGGCATGCCAGTGGGGAATAATGTACTGCATTGCTAAACACTTATAAGGTCCCAAAGGCGAGACCTATCGGCTATGCCAATGCTTGTTTACACTTCCTCTCAGTCAGGATATAAATGACAAAAGTTGTTAGTGACGGCCCATTACTAAGTGGCCTACTGCCGCTCATTTTTAACATTTAAAACAAAGCATGATGCTTTTTGTGGCCAGAAACTGGCGCCCCTCCCCCCCCACCGTGAGATCACTTAAGGCCCCTTCCCCAGGGGGACCCGCCCCTCAGTTTGAAGCCTTTTGGTCTAGAGGATTAGATGTCATTTGGAAGAGACAGATAGCCTGACGTTTTTTCGTTTTTAAGCAATTCGGTAGCACTACACTCATTTACCTTCACTCCTTGTTCATCACAGTAATGTAATCAAGCAGCCAGTGCAAAGCTCCTGCCTCAAATGTACCCTTCCAGAAGATGCCAGCCTCTACCGTCAAGGGACCGGTCTGCTGTTGAAATATTAGGCATTTACCAGCGTGATGTTCATTTAAGTGATTAGCGGGTCCAACAGGAGCTAAAATGACCTCAGAGCCATGTAATCTAGGTCTTTGTTTAGTGCCTGTAGAGAGCAACAAAGGAGTGATTAGGATCATAAATATGAGATGACAAGACGATCGAGGGCTCTTTGGGATGAACTCTTTATGTAATATCGACTATTGCAGATCACAAGTCTTTGTTCCAATATGATTTGCCAGCAATAATGATGTTTGTTTTTACCATTTAGTGTAGATAAAACTGCCTTTATAGCTACTGTTCTTGCTTTTCCAAGGTTTTCTTTTCTTTCTTTGTCTGGCTCCACCACTTTAATCAGCGGTGGCCCATAGTGTGGACAGACGCGCACCCTTTTTCATCCATCCACTTACAAAAGCGCACATGTACTAATACTCTTTCACATGTACATTCACTCACACCCATCCATTCAAAAGCATGCACACGTACACCCATCATTCAGAAACACATACACACGCACACACCCATTCACAGCATGCGCTCACTGACACACAAACATTCTTACATACATACATGCATCCAACATCCAACAAACACTTACCAGGCCATGGTGGTAACAACAGGTGGTGGGAGAGAGAAGCAGAAATGCCACGGTGGTTTCTGGAGGCTTCAGGAGGGAAGGGTCTTATGGAACATCCCTTCACCTCTTCTCATTGGCCGATCTTATCATGGATCAGCCAATGAGAGAAGGACCTTCCCTAACTCGTTACGGAGCATGGTGGGGTCAGCGAGAATTGTTGACCCCACCCCACTCTGTGACAAGACATCATTGATAGACAGTGAGCCCTGGCCCACTTTCTCCCTCTTCATGATGGGGAGGACTGCGCAGTACTTTGCCATGCTGATGAGACCACTGCCCTCAGGGCTGTGAAATCTTCAGTCCGACAAAACGCTTGCTGACGCTACACCTCCACATTAGTGATGGTAAAGTGCCTCGCTGCCTAACCATGACATGGTGAGTGTTTGTCAAGCTGACCTTTGCTCAGTCTGACAGACATTCTGTTGCAATTAAAGATAAATACTCTAGGTTTTACAAATTTAGGTGTATTAGCTTAGTTGAAGGTTACAGATGAAGCCCCACCAGGAGCAGCATCCTTCTGCTCAGCCCTTCTCACTCCAACTGTCCACTCTTCCAAGCACAAGCACTCTCAATATTCCAACCATACAATGACCTCACTCACTGACCGAGCAGCAGGGAACATTAAGACTGTGGAGAGAATTCATAAGTTAGCATGAGGCATCAACACATCTTCCCTTTATAAAAATAATAAAAAAGTAAGCAGGAAGAAAGGCGGCAAACCGCCCCCCCCACCCCAAATCGTCCAACAAAACTATAAATACCACCCCACAGAAAAGATAAAACAAACAATCTCTGCATAACTTCAATGCTCCAATGGAATGTAAGATGGTAGAAACACAGGCAATCAATATGTCCCCCCGATTTACAATACAAGTGTACAGATAACCCAGAACTTCTCTGCTCGTTTAACAGGGAACACCAACTACCCAGGACCCTCCACATCACTTACACGCTAACAGGACCAGCCCATTATCCTCCATAACACAACACTGAAACAGGACCAGGTCTTCTTCCACACGCTACCGCATTGAAGTGTAACACGTACCACCATCACCAATCATTTAAACAGGAATAGGGTATCACCTACCCTTTACTGTATTGAGGCATAACAACGTACCTCTTAAACATTGGACTTAACAAACTGCCCCCACATCCTTAACCCCTTAGGAAGAATAAACACATATCACTGGGTTGTAAAACACCCCCCCCAAACATTGGGCTAAACACACTGCCCCCACATCCTTAACCCCTTAGGAAGGATTGACATATATCACTGGGATGTAAAACACACACCCTAAAACATTGGGTTTAACACACTGTTCCTTCATTCTAAACCCCCTAGCAATGATGACCAACCTTGGGCTTACACACTGCCTCTTCACCCTTAGCCCTCAGGAACGATGGACAACTATGGGCTTAAACACTGCCCCTACACCCTTAACCCTTAGGATGGGTGGACAACCTTGGGCATACACACTGCCCCTACACCCCTAACCCCTTACCCTTAGGAAGGGTGGACACAAAACCAGGGTGTAACACAGATACCCCCAACCCTTGCTGCAATTAAAACATAGTATATCACACTAATGCATTACTACAAACATCTGCATTAAAATAGCATGACATCGCATAAACTCAACCATAACAGGTAATGCAATGTCATTTCCTCCAGTGAGCGAATTCTCACCCGAACACTGCATCCACAGAATCCAAAAACTCTGGTAAGCGACACCTCTCCCAACTGAACAAAATCAGAATGATAGCTCTGCATGAGGCTGTCTCAGATTGCCTCCAGATAACTTGTTAGCGCGATCCTGCACTCCAGTAAATGACAGAAATGTAAATGTAAAGATACTTGTATAGCGCACGACTACCCGGAGGTCTCTCGGCGCTTGTACGAATACCGCTGTGGAACCCATCCTGGCTTTTCCCTGTGAGGCGTCCACTCCTGGGCACCCCCAAGGTGAAGGCCAGGCATCCTTAGCGTTGTGGGGGCCGTTGTGGAGATTAAGCAAGCTATTGCCCAGAGTTGCAGAGTGGGACTCCATGATTAGAATGGCACCAAGGCGAGAATTATCAGGTCCGTGGAATTTTTGAGCCCAAGACCCGCCGAGGTGGGGAATTGAACCCTGGTCCCGGGCTAGACCTCAGCATCAGGGTCTGCCGCTCTAATCATTGAGCCACACTTCTCCACAATCATTGAGCCACACTTCTCCATGTCCAAATGGACAAGTCAAAACAACATAAGCTCGGTGAGATATGCAACTGTCACTTTGCTGGCAATAAACATAATGTCTTAACATCTGGGACATTCTCAAGAGTCAACGAACTCCGAAATGCAGAATTCACCCAAAAATAATAGCTGGCATCATGTGTCACTGTGTCTCTTCACTCTCTAATAGTATAAATCACGCTTCTCCAAATGTTTTCTTTGATAAGCATACCCCAAAGAAAGACCTTCCATTGTATCTCCTTGAAGCGCCCAATTTGCTCTGCACCTTACATCACATTGCCTCAGGACTAGTACCCAGTCTATGAATTCCAGACACACAATATCGTGTATTAGAAAATCTCCAATCATAAATGCCCCACTCTCTTAAAATGACTACCAGTTACGTGCTCTACGTGCCTTCTGGAGGAAGTAGATCTTGTTATGCTGTACAAGCACATCAGAACTCCGACGTCAGTATTGTGCTCTCAGGGGAAAGCATGTCAGTATCTTGACAATGGCAGCCACATGACTGGAACTCCTGGTCTTCGAGCCCCCACAGCATCTCACAAGGTGAGATTCAAATGATGCAGATGGGGTAACGCTCAACAATTGAGCTAAACCAGGACAGTACAGATATTGCCCCAAACCCTATGATCTGAACTGTCCAGCGGTGACTCACTGCTGCACCCATATGGTAAAAGCACAGGGCATGTTGCAGACGGAGCGCTAGTATCGCCCGTTGCTTTGCCTTGAATTACTGTATATATTGCACTTAATTTTCAGAATGCCACTAACCTTCACGCAATAAACAAACCAAGCTGATGTCTTTAAGTGTAAAAGCCCATTTATTAGGACCAGGCTGCACAACAATAAACAACAACCCAATAACATCAACGTAAATAACAAACCCCCACATCAACTCTTCATCCCTTCACTCATTTCACCCACTCCGAACTCACATTTCCTACAACTCCATGCCCCTTCCGTGCCTCATCCATTTCCACAAATCTCCTAGCATCCTCTCCGGTATCACCTGGCATTCCATTCATGCCTCCAGCTCCCCACATCATTCACTCTCCCCCCCCCGAGGGATGGGTGCGCCCGCTATTGACTCCCCCCACCCCTCTAAGTATCCCAACCCTGCAGCCTGTCCAAAACTGGCACGCCTTGCCAACCCTAGCCCCAAACCCTAAAACTGCAGGGTGGGTGGGTGGCCTTTGAACTGAACCCTCCCAATGGTGCCGAGTGCAGGAAGAGGAAGTTGCCTTCCTCCCCTGCGCTCTTATACCTACCCCTAACTCCACCCCCTTGACCCTGCCTGGTCCTCCCCTGCACGAAAGACCCCGGGGGAAGACTAGTCTGCGACTTTGCTTCCCCCGGGGCCCAGCAACGCGCAATAAACAGACCACGCTGATGTCTTTAAGCGTAAAAGGCCATTTATTAGGACCAGGCTGCACAACAATAAACAATAACCCAATAACATCAACATAAATAACAAACCCCCACATCAACTCTTCATCCCTTCACTCATTTCACCCACTCCGAACTCACATTTCCTACCACTCCATGTTCCTTCCGTTCCTCATCCATTTTCACAAATCTTCTAGTATCCTCCCCGATATAACCTGGCATTCCACTCATGCCTCCAGCTCCCCACATCATTCACTCTCCCCCCCCGAGGGATGGGTGCGTCCGCTATTGACTCCCCCCACCCCTCCAAAGTATCGCCAACCAGGGAACCCCCTTTAGGGCAGTTACCTGCTACCCCCGGGCTCAGACCATGCATCTTTCGTCCCCCACCTATTCAAGCATCCCTGCGACACCAAATCGCCTCATTCCATAGCTTGCTAACCACATCCCTCATCTCCATCATATAATAAGCATTCCCCAATCTCGAACGATGCACTCCGTCGTCCCTAAACAGTAGCGGTTCCTCCAGTCTCAGACAAACGTGAGCAATAACCTGAATGGCCTTCTCCCCATAGAAAACCCTCATCGTCCTGTTGAGCTTCCGCCGTGCTTTTTCCACAGCCCCGTGTTTGATGGCACCCCTCCATACTTTCCTAGGAACAAACTCAGTCCAGGCAATGCAAGTCCCTCCCAGCCTGTGTTTCAAAACCTCCAAGTCTCTCTGCATCAGCTGTAAGAGCGCCAAACCCAACAGCCGAACCAAATTGTTCTCTCCCAAATGTATGATCAACAAATCAGGGCATCCCTTCTGGGTAACCATCTTCGCGAGCCAGGGCAATAGTGCCCCCCATCGCATCCCCCCTTTTCCCCACCAGTGCACCTCATGATGTTGTCCTCACGAACATACCACTCACAGCACCGAGACTTCCACCTCCCAATCTGCCGAATCCTGTCCCAGGACCAGACCAGCCGGGCCGCCGCTGTCGCCGCGCCAATACGGAAAGAGTGGGTCCCAAAACCTGCCGGCTCCAAGCCCAAGTGCCTCACAGCCATACACAGCACCACCAATAACTGCCCCGCAGTCACCCTCGCCCCAGACACGTGACAAAATATCTCACCACTCGTCACCTGTGTGGAAAGCACAAACGTCCTCCATTCAGCCACTGGGCACACACCCCCACAACCATTCTCACACAACCAAACCCACTTACCCCGCCCCAACTTATCCGTTTTGGACTGACCCAACCAAATCCCCAGTCGCCCCGCATCCAACCTGATCTCCTCATACCGTCTGCCACACACTGCCTGCGTACTCAGCAACTCAGAGACCCGAAAAGCCCCAAAAAACATCCAGATCATGCACAAACGGAAAATTCGAACCTCAAAATTATCATAACAACAAAGCGGCAGAACCTCAACCAACCTGACCAACAGTTCAAACGTGATTGCCTCCCGCAATACCCTTACCCCCCTACTCTCCTGTACCCTACTTATAATCACATCTTTCGTAGGGTCAAAACCAAAAAACAAACAACAATAGACCGACACTCCTGCCAGTTTTCCTGATATAGTCGCTGACTTCAGCCCTTTGTCAATGCAATGCAATACAAACTGCAACACTCCTTGCTCCACTGCCGAGCGATCTCCAAAAGCCGAATCCCCGCGCCATCCCATAAAAGATCCAAACTCAGCCCACACCAGTCTGTAGGTCCGTCTTGTGGTATCAGCAATAGAGTTTTCAACCAGGCCTATCACCCTCACTCCCCCAAGGCCCAGATGCCGTCCAGCAGCTCGGTCTTGCACAGATCCGCTCCTGGTGCCAATCACCGGAACTGCTGCCACTGCGAACGAGACAAAGCATCCGCAATGTCATTATTCGCTCCAGGGACATGCTTGGCTCGAAAGACACATTTAATCTTAAACATTTCAACATGAAACTCCTCGGCAAGCGCAGCACTCTCAGGTCCCTTGCCCTCTGTCGGTTGACCAACTCGACCATAGTCATGTTGTCCACATGGAACAACACCGATCTGTTCTGAAACTCAGGTCCCCACACTTCCAGAGCCACCAACAAGGGAAAGAATTCAAGAAACGCAATGCTCCTCCACTGCTTCACCCAGTGAGCCGGCCAGTCTTCAGTGCACCACCTGCCATCCCAGAAAATCCCAAAACCAGCTGCCACGTCTGCATCAGAGTAAATTTGAACTTGCCAAACCATCCTTTCGTCCACAAAGTCCAGGGACACCCCATTGAAATCAGTCAAGAAAGTCAGCCATGTCCTCAAATCTGCCCGTACCCCCATGGAGATCCGGACCCTGTGGTGCGGTAGAACTGCCCCCGACATGGCCATGCCGAGCCGCCTACAGAACGTCCGTCCAGCCCTGACCACCCTGCACGCGAAGTTCAAGAAACCCAGCAGTTGTTGCACCGCCCTCAACGAGATCCTCTTCTCTCCGATCACCCACAAGAGGCATGCCTGTATCTCCGTCACTTTCACAGCAGGGAGCCGAGCTGTCCACTTAATGGAATCCAGCTCAATGCCCAAGAATGTCAAACTACAGCACGGCCCACTTGTCTTTTCGGGGGGCAAAGGGACTCCAAAATGCAGCGACATCTCCTGGAGCCATGACAGGGCCCGGCCACAATCCCTCGAGTGTTTCTTCCCTAGAAAAAGGAATTCATCCAGATAGTGAGTGACGTCCCGATGCCCACTAATCTGCATAAAGGCCCACTGCAAGAATGTGCTAAACAGCTCGAACAGCGCGCAGGAAATCGCACATCCCATGGGCAAAACTTTGTCCACGTAGATGGCCCCTCCCAACTGCATCCCCAGCAGAGAGAAATCCGCTGGGTGTATAGGCAGCAGGCGGAAAGCAGACTTCACATCACATTTCGCCAGGTCCACCCCCGGCCCACACACCCTCACAAGGCAGATCGCATCATCCACCGACGCGTAAAGCACCCTTGAGTCCGCCTCCGCGATGAAATCGTTCACAGACTGTCCTTCCGGCCGTGAGAGGTGATGTATCATGCGAAACTCACCCTCCTCTTTCTTAGGCACCACCCCCAGCGGGGAGATGATCAAGTCGTCTGCTGGCCAGTCGTAAAATGGGCCCGCTATCCTCCCTTCATCCACCTCCTTCTGCAGTTTGGCCGCTACCACTCCCGACAATTCCTTGGCTGATTTCAGATTGTCCACCCACCTCCTCACCCTGATAGCCTACCCGAAAGCCCTCTGTGAAACCCCACTGAATCTTCAAAGCGGCCTCCCTGTCCAGGTAACACGAGAGCCACGGGGCCATTGCCTCTACCCTAACCGGTGTAGGCGCCCTTCTGTCCTGCCTGTCCCCTACCTTTCACGTTTTGCCACTGCTCGGAGGGGGTGACCAGGGTAAGGCATTGGGTAAGGGCGTGCTTCCCCCCACACTTGGAGCATTCATGTTTGAACTTGCACGGGTACCATGAGCAATAGCCCCGGTTATAGCGCCAACAGGCCCCGGTACTGTAATTGCCTGGCTTGGCGGTCTGACCTGTGCTACCTGTACTAGCGGTATTCCCCCCGCCCCGCTGTGGGCGGGACGCGGCTGAAAAGACCGATAAGTGACCGCCAAACTGCTAGCCGTGTGGGTAGACGCCAAGGAGTGCATTGATGCCATACACTGCATCCAAAGTTCTTGATCCACCTCCCCCCAATGCTTGTCTGGATTCGCACTAACCCTAGCCCTGAACTCCTTGTCATAACTCAGCCAGGCAAACCCCCCAAATTGCATTTGGGCCTACCGGATGATGTCCATGTACTTCAGCAACGCTATGGCCCTATCCAGATGTTTCTCACAGTAAATACTAGCATAATTGAGAAACGCCGAAGTCCAATTTTCCATGTTCACCGGGACCCTGGGCCGTCTAGTCAACTCCCATTCCTCCTCCTTGGAACCCTCCTTCGCCTGCACCTCTCTGTGTAACAACTTAAACACATCCACATATTTGTGTTTACAGATTCTACTCTTAATTTTGTCCGACAGATGTGATTCCAGGGGCATGGCCAAACCCATGTAGGGCAATTTTTTCTGATGTTTGTCCTCTGACTTGTCCCCCTTTGTCGTCCTTCCCTTCCACCTTGTCCGTCTGAACCCCCGCCGTAGCTACAGACTTACCTCCTACCTGCTTGTCAACCAGTGTAGGCCTGCCCTTTGGCAACCCACCAACCTCCCGCACTGACCCCTCCCCCACACCTATCGACCTACACGCCTTCTTCCTACCCACTTTTGGCTCACCATCCCAAGCTGTCCACCAAGACCCCTGACCTGCCAGCGATGAGTGCCGCTCTCTGGGCCATCCTCTGGAGGTGGAAGCCTTGGGTGTCTCCGCCTTCTCCTTCCCTGATGGTTGCCGTGGGACCTGCAAAACACCAAGGCCGCTGTTGCTCTTCCCCCATCCCAGTCCGTCATCGTCTTCCCTCACCTCCCCGTCCTCAAGCTCCTCACTCTCTTCATCATAAACCAACTCCACCTCAGGCTCCATCTCCACAGGTGCCCACAACACCTCTCTCACCGTTCTCTTCACACCTTTACTTCTCACCACACTTGTCCCCCATCCCCCGACACACACAACGCCGTTGCCCGCTCCTGCGCCGGAGGAATGGCCGCGCGGACCGCCCTGCTGCTTCTTGCCGGCGACCTGGGGCCATCTTGTGCCCCACTGGGCCACCCCGCACTCTATCGACCTCCGTCGGTTTGGATCCCCCTCTACCCCCCAGGTCGCTCCAACCTGGGTGGGCCCTGGCACCATCAGGCCTCAAAGCTGTCCTGGCTGTCCCTACTTGCATCTGCGGCCCCTTGAGGCTCTCCTCCCCACCCTTCTTGCCCTTCAAAGCCCTGTCTAGCTCCTCCTGCTCTGCCCACCTCTCCTCCTCCGAAGTGGAAGTAGGGGGCCCCTCAATCTCATCTACCCAGACCGCTCCCCCCCTAGACGCATTGTGTTCCGCCCGCCTCGCCTCATTCAGCTGTACCAAAAGGTGCTGCTCCCTGATCCTATCCTCCCACACCAGCGCCTCCCAGCTCGGGAGGAGGGGGGCGGGGGGACAGTAGCCCTGAAACCCCCATCCAAGCTGCAGAATCCCAGTCAGAGAGGGTGACTTCGGGCCAAGAACCCCACTGCCTTCCCCCACCGGAACCGAAACCCCTTGGTCCCCCCTCCCCTTCTAAACCGGAAAAGGGGTAGCCACCCTGGACCCCTTAGGGAGGTCAATGGGAGCGTCCTCCCACTGCCCCAAGTCCCCTACTACCTCCCTTGTGCCCACACCAGTCATCAAAAGCTCAGAATAGGGGCCCCCATGCCCCCCTCCGCCCCTACACGCTCCAAAATAGCAGCCGCTGCCTCCCACTCTGGCCTAGGTCCGACAGCCCCCCTCCCCCTCCCTCCTCCACCCACGTGCACTCACTGGGCTTAATCAGCAGCTCCCCAGTGGTCGCCTGCGTAGCCGCGAGCCCCCCGCCCCCTGCTCCTTGAATTGTAACTGCGGGAATACTGTACATGGAGGCAGGCTCTTCCGCCGGCCTCCGTGAGCGGGCCCTTTTTTTGCCACGCCCATCCCCCTCCCAGGTGCACTCATCCCAGGCGGCAGCGGCTCCTCCTGGCATGCTAGAATCGCTGCCGCCACCCCCGCCGAAGCTGCCCACGGGGCCCTCGTAAACCCCACACATGCCTCCCCAAGCACGCCGGGCCGGAGGAGATCCTCCCGCCCGCGCGCCTGAGGACCATCAACGGCTGTCTCACCTCGTTCGCCGATACGCCCAACATGCCGTCACCGCAGCAACCGAGTTCCGAGCTCCCAGAACCACTGGCTAGTGGCTCCCCGCACAGAACACCGTTGAACCGCTCCACCACCGGAAACACGATCCCCTATCTCAACTGCCTATACCTCACTAACTACTTCTCCCCTTTGAACTGAACCATCCCAATGGTGCCGAGTGCAGGAAGAGGAAGTCACCTTCCTCCCCTGCGCTCTTATACCCACCCCCTAACTCCACCCCCCCCCTTGACCCTGCCTGGTCCTCCCCTGCGCGAAAGACCCCGGGGGAAGACTAGTCTGCGACTTTGCTTGCCCCGGGGCCCAGCATAGTACAAGCACGTTTACACAGGCACAGCCTTCGTAAATTCAATACATAACGCACCACTTTGTCAGTCTTGTACCACACAGGGTCAGCAGGTGCTGATTGAAACATGAGTGCAACCGACCTTCAATGTCTCGCAATCTGGCTTTCACTGGTTCCAGTGCTTCAAATGGAAAAAAATAAGTGGAGGAACTCACCAAAAATAAGCAGTGGATTGGGGGTGGAGTTTGGGGCGGGGCAAGGGGCGGGGCTATGTTTTTTACCTTTCTAAGCTTTGTATGCAAAAAATATGCATGCATTGTAAAAATGTCTAACGATTTACATAGTACTTACCTAAGTTTATGGTTATAAAACAAATGTTCATCAATAAATGGCACACTAACGAAACAGTACTAGTGCTGCAGTTTAAAAATAAAAAGCATGAACGCATTGATTTAATCTAGAGGGCAGGGATTTTGTTTCATGCAAATCCCTGTCATTTAAATTGTTGATGGGTGAAGATTTGCGGGCGTTTAAAACAGTGGGCATGCTAACAAGCTGCATGCCCTGAACAATGTGGCCCACACTCTCACCTATTAGGTTTTATGGATACCTTCCGACCCCCTCAAAGACACCCTGCAGCGATACTCCACCTTTCTTTCACTCCAGAGAGAAACACGCAGCTCTCTGTGTTCTACTGAAGACAAGCTGCTGTGCTGGCGCTTTTGAACCAACACAGCCCAGTCTTCAGCTCCCTTTCAAAGGCGCTTTAACCCATTGCAGGCCGTGAAGAAAGAGCTGCCAAGGATGGAGCTCGGGTGTGCAGCACCAACCGCATCAAAACCGGGACGTCATGAGTACTGGTACTCTCCTTTTCCGAGGGGAGAAAATATAAAAGTGCAGGTACTCAGTACCGGTGAGTACCGGCCCATTTAAAGCACTGACTGGTTCACTCCTCACCAGTGTTTCACGTCCACGCTGGCCTGTATACAAATACCCTGGAATAATGGCAGTGTGGTGTAAATAGACACTGGTGGGGCTACCAGGCACAATATTTACTAACAGGCTTCAATCTCTTTTGTTCTGTAATCCTCTCAGTTTCTTCATCAGTTCCACTAGTTTCTTCTTAGTTTCTTGTTCCTCACTTTTGGTTTCTTTGCCGCTTGTTGCCAGTGTTACAATCGAAGATGGATAATCGTAGGTTATAAAAGGTGTTGATTTATTAGCTTAGTTGCAGGTTACAGATAAAGCCCCACCAGAAACAGAATCCTGCTGCTCAGCCCTTCTCACTGCATCTGTCCACTCATCCAAGCACAAACACTCTCAACATTCCAACCATACAATGACCTCACTCATTCACTGAGCAGCAGGGAACATTAAGAATGTGGGGAGAATGCATAAGAATAGCATGAGGCCACATCACATTCGTCATGCTTTGGAAAAGCGAGGAGAGTGGAGCTCCAGCACCCTTAAAGACGGACTGTCCCTGACTTTTAGCTCATCAGTGTCATAGTGAGTTTTGTGCTTTAAGTTAGCTGGTCAGCCATTTCATATTTGGCAGCACAATTGATTCACTAGTTGTCAAAGAGTGAGGTGCAAACACAGAGTGGAGGTACTGTTGCATTATGACATGAAAACCCCCCAACGTTCAACACCTTGTCCATGTAGTAAGTGCCATATTGAGAGGCAATCACAATACAATACAATAAGGTCCAGTGGGTTGTGCTTTTACTCATGCTGTAGCTGACCCGGTGCCAGGAAAAGTAGTATGTTGCATTTGATAGTGCATCTAGGGGGGCTACTTCCCTCTAGGTCTTAATATACGCTCTTTCCAGTAACACAACATGTGTATTTGTAACATACACAACATGTGTATTTGTAAAGTGCACATTCAAACGTAGGCATCTTGGCCCTGAACAGCAGATGTTTATTGTTACCCAACTCAATGGTACTCATTTTATAAACCTCAGATGTATGAAGGACTGAGGGTACCTGCCAGGATTTGAACCTGTGACGATGAAGTTGAACAGAGGTCCCTGCAGTGGATGCATTAGTCCACTGAGCCACCAGACCCAGTACTGTACTTTTGTGAGATAACGAAATGCATCATGAATTGAATTGAATTACTTAGACAAGCACACCTGAAAACAATGATTTGTGGGAGCACTGGCGATGGTTTCCCTAATGACATGGAGTGAGGTGGTGATATTGTTGTAATAACTTCCACCACGATTAGTTTGTCAGGAGATGGATATTTATTGTATAGATCCTTCAGCCTCTCGTAGTGAGAATGCCAACATTCTAACAGGAGCTTCAGCCCCAACGTTCTAAGGCTGGGCAATACCAATTAGCGGAGGAAAGGAGGGGGGAAGGGGGGAAAGGAGGAGGGAAGGGAACGGGAGCAGATTATAACACATCTCCCTGCGGAGCAGAGAAAAATATACCCAGCACATGAGTTCCTCAGATAACATTGCCTAACAAAGCAAAGAGGAGAGAAATCAACAATTCAAACGTTCCAAGTACATGACTGTAAGGAAATAAACGTTTTCCACAATATACAGCGATAGAGAAGTACATAAATAGCAATCCCCCCAAGTACCCTACGGAAAGGAGCCTATATGACACCAACGGGTAAGGAGATGGGACAAGGTGGAACAATTAAGATCCCATTCTGTAGTCGGATTGCCAACTTGGGGGTTTACGTACTCTAGTCACCCTGAGTTCACTACCACTGGGCGTTTCAAGACTTAGGTCCATTTCATAAGTGGGTTTGAAACCAGTAGTGCTTGGACAACTTGCTATGTTGTCCATACTCCACATGCCACCGTCTTCCAGGACAACTGAATTGTTGTTGACCCGCGTTATCCTCAGTGGTTTGGAAAATGAGGAGATCTTTGATTTGGACAGGGACGGCCTCTTAACAACCACCCACTGGCCTTCTCTCCACCTTTTGTTCGATGCTCCCCAACGACTGTCGTACCTGAGCTTGTACTCTTGTTGATGTTTCTGAGTTTTTTCCCGCCCAACGTCTCTATCCACCCACACCGGGGATCCACCATTTAGCCAGTTAGGAGTAAGTTTGGAACTCGGGTTCCTGCCTTTAAGAGAGACAAAAGGTGACACCCCCGTGACAGCATTGGGCGATGTATGATACGACCACAGCATTTTCCTTATGGCGCCTTCCACTGGAACCTGGGAATTCAATGCGAGCTGGATGGTGTCCTTTATCATCCTGTTCGCCCTTTCCACCAGACCATTGGCTTTGGGACAATACAGTGGGGATTTGAGATGTGTGATGGCCAGCGTGGACATAAACTGCTTCATGTCCTCTGAAGCGAATTGAACACCATTGTCCGTTATTATGACCCCAGGAATACCTTCTTTTGAAAAGGTGTCTCTCAGGAAGTCCAACAGCGACGCGGTGGTGATGGAAGATACCATTCTTGTTACAATCCAATGGGAGTGGTAGTCTATAAGAACAAACATGAATCTATTGGATTGGTTTAGCAGGTTTAAGGGACCAATTATGTCCAATCCCAGCTTCTCCCAAGGTACAGTGGGGACCTCCACCGGGAATAGTGGAGACTTCCGGACAACTTTGGTTTTGTCGCAGGAACCGCAGGCTGAACAATTCTTTACTTGTTCCTCCACCCGCGAATCCATCCCGGGGAACCAATAGTGTTGCCTGATTTTGCTTTTTGTCATGCTCCTCCCTGGGTGGCCCTCATGGGCAATCTGTATTATTCTTTCGTACATGTTTTTCGGAGGAATGATCTTGCTTCCTCTACAAATGTGGTTCTCAACGATGGATAATTCATCTTGCATCGGCCAAAAATGCCGAACAGACTCCGGCACCTCCTGCTTGTTAACAGGCCAACCACTGTGAATCATATTCCTTAATGTGGCTAAGTCACTGTCCTCACTCATGGATTTTTCCCACTCCTCCCGGTTGATGGCCGGGATTTCCACCAGAAGAATAGTCTCCTCCGGAGGGTTTTGCATCGGGTTCCCATTGGTGATTGGTAGTCTGGAGAGACAGTCCGCAACCCTATTCTCACTTCCTGGGACGTATATCATGGTGTAGTTGAACCCTTGCAGACTCAGCACCCATTTAGATATTCGTGGGGTGGTATTTTCCAGGCGCTTAGTGGAGAATAACGGAATTAAGGGTTTGTGGTCCGTTCTCAGCACAAACGGGATGCCCCACAAGAAATATTTGAAGTGGTTTATGGCCCAATAGCACGCCAATGCTTCTTTCTCTATCGTCGAGTAGTTCAGCTCGGCATCTCTCAAAGTTCTGGAAGCGAAAGCAATCACCGTCTCTTGACCTTTCGTCCTCTGCGTGAGTGAAGCACCCAATCCCTTAGCGCTAGCGTCTGTGGTGAGGGTAGTTTTAGCATTAGGATCGAAAGCACTCAAGATAGGTGCATCAACGATGGCCTCCTTGATGAGTTAGAAGGCTGATTGGTGATCTTGCTTCCAAACAAATTCAGACCCCTTCTTCAGCAACTCTCTGAGGGGACACACCTGATCCGCAAAGTTTTTGACGAACTTTGACATGTATTCCACCAGCCCCAGGAACGATTTGAGTTCATCTTTGTTGGTGGGTGCCGGGGCTAATTTAACGGAGTCCACCAGACTGGATCTGGGTTTGATTCCCTCACTTGAGATGGTGTGACCTAGGTATACTACAGATTCCACCCCGATTCTGCATTTATCTTTCTGAGTGGTGAAACCTGCCTTACTAAGTCTGGTCAACACTGCTTCCAGAGTCTTATTGTGTTCTTCCTCAGATGAGCCATGAATCAGGATGTCGTCCTGGAAACAGAGAACTTTTTCCAGACCTTGCAGGATATGCTGCATGACGCGTTGAAATACTGCCGCAGCAGAAGCCAGGCCAAAGGGTAATCTGGAAAATTGATAAGCTCCGTGCGGGGTTATAAAAGAAGTGAGGGGCTTGGAATCTGGGTGGAGAGCGACTTGGTGGTAAGCCGAGGATAGGTCTAGGACAGTAAAGACTTTAGCTCCATGGATGGCTGACAGCATTTCATTAATGTTGGGGAGGGGGTGTCGATCCACCCAAATGTTAGAGTTCAAATCCCTAAGGTCAACACATAGGCGGATCCCCTTGTTTCCACCTTTGGCTGCTACGACGATGGGCGCCAACCATTCAGAGCTCTCAATCCTCTCTATGATTTTGCACTCCTCCAACCTGTCCAGCTCCTTCTTGAGCGGTTCTCTGGTCAACAGCGGGATAGACCTTGGTTTGTGGATGATAGGTCTGGCATCGGCTTTAAGTTTGATTTTGTGGAGGAAGCCTTTTAGGAGTCCGAGTTTGTCTGTGAACACCTCTGGGAACCGATTGCAGATTTCCATCCCAATGTTGGTCCTGTCGATAAGATACACAGGTTCCGACGCGTTGGGGTCTAGTCTGATTCCTAACTCTTTTTGGTGTTTCCACCCTAGTAAGTTGGAACCATTCTTCGTGATGTAGACTTTTCCCACGGTTGACCTATCCTTAAAATTAATGTTCATGAGTAACATTCCTACTAGTGGTATGGGATCTTGATTATAGCCCCCTGGTTTGACATCAGGAGGTACGAGGGTATACTCCCTTGTCCCCGAATTGGCCTGAAATGTAGCTTCATTCACAAGTGTATATGGGGAACAGGAATCAGCGTAGACCTCATACTTTACATTGTCCAGAAATATTTCACACTTGGGGTAAGGAGTGCTGTTGCCTTCTGAAAAATTAGATACTTGAAAAACAATATCTTCGCTAGGTAGTTGAGGATCTAGATCACTGCCTATCATGTGGGTGACACTGTTCGTTACGTTGTGGCATACTTTAGAGAAATGGCCTCTTTTCTTACACTTGCTGCAAACAACGCCCCTTGCAGGACAGTTAACGCTGTTGGCCAGATGATTTGGATTTCCACACCTATAACATTTTGGCTCATTCCCTGATGCTGTAGGTGCTTCCGGATTGGAAGGTGAAGGTTTGTGTTTGTGGACTTTACTGGAGATCTTGTGTACACTGTTCTCCGCCACTTGTTTTACTTCCCCCGCTTCCTTCATTTCATTCATGCAGTACGCTGTATGCTCTATGCTTTTAGCTATATCAATGGCATGTTTTAAACCAGGGGCTTCTGCTAGGAGTCTTTCTTGTATCTTCTTGTTAGAGGTACATCTAACTAGTTGATCTCTGATTAGTGATTCAGTTAATATCCCAAACTCACACGTAGAGGCTAAACCTCTCAGAACAGCAATATAATTTATCACTTTTTCATTTCTTCCTTGAATGCGCAAAAAAAATTTGTGGCGTTCTAACACAATATTAATTTTGTCACCAAATTGAGCTTCCAGTTTCAATAATGTTAACTGATACACATCATACTGGATATCACCCTCGCCCCCAGCCCCCTCATTAGCATTTTCTACATTATAATCTGGCAGGTCATCAAAAATATCCCTCCCTTGCTTTCCTAGATTATGCAGTAGAACATGTTGTTTGCGCACCGCCGAAAATCTGTCCCCCCCAATGGCGATAAGGTAAGATTCAAACAGGTTTACCCATTTTTTCCATGGGATCACCGGATCTCCACTCTCATCCAGGAATGGGGGGGGTTGGGACATAGCGAATGCCGACATGGTGGAGAGTAGTGGGAGAGGAAAATGCAGGAATAGGGAAGGAAGAGGCAAAAGACGGAGATAGGGGTGAGGATTGGGAATAAAAGCGTGAGGGAAAGCTAAGTGTGAGATTCACAGAAAGTTGCAGTAGCAGTAGAAATGACAAAAACCCACCCGTACGCCCCCACCGTATAATGGAAACATTCAAACGTGGGAAATGTTAAATAAAACACTACATTTCCATGGGCTGAGCCTGTCAGCGAAAATTTCGAAGCAGGCTGGATGAGGGAAGACACGTGCAATATTATTTTCCACCAGCAGGAGGAGCAGACGTAAAAGCAGCAGGGAGTAGTGTCTCTCTGCGGAGCGTCCTCTGTGGAGAACAGTCTGAGGAGAAGCGGAAACACCAGGAACCAGCAGTTTGTGAGGAGAGTTGCTACGTCGCCTCAGCCACACACGAAGAGCAGTACTGTCGTCCCCGACCATCCGCAACACACTTCCCTTCACAGCGCTCAGTCTGAGGAGAGGCGGAAACACCAGGAACCAGAAGTTTGTGAGGAGAGTTGCTGCGTCGCCTCAGCCACACACGAAGGGTAGTACTGTCGTCCTCGACCATCCGCAACACAACCTCCCCTCACAGCGCTCACTCCTCAACGACGGCACACAGAAGACAACAGGCGAACTCTCTAGGGGAGAGTAGGCGTCTCCCTGTCAGTCAAGACGGACAGCAAGTCCGTGGAGCAGCGCCGAGCAGCAACGGCAGGGACTCACCGGGGGGATGATCAGAACATCAGAAGAACCGAAGAACTCCCGCAGGCAGCGAGCTCCGGGGGAGGCACGAAAGAGCCCAGCAGTCGGGAACTCCCATCAACGGAGTCCGGAGGAGGCGTGAAGGAGCCAGCAGCCGGAGACTTCAAACGGCGGAATGAAAAGGGGAAAGCTCCCCCCCCACGCCGGCACTGGGACCGATGGCAAGAAAGATGCCAATACTGCCTGAGAAGTCCAACGAGAGGCGGTAGGGCACTGGGGGAAGGATCCAAACCGTCCCCAGCACGGTAAGACAGCTCGTCGCCAAATGAATGTTGTAATAACTTCCACCACGATTAGTTTGTCAGGAGATGGATATTTATTGTATAGATCCTTCAGCCTCTCGTAGTGAGAATGCCAACATTCTAACAGGAGCTTCAGCCCCAACGTTCTAAGGCTGGGCAATACCAATTAGCGGAGGAAAGGAGGGGGGAAGGGGGGAAAGGAGGAGGGAAGGGAACGGGAGCAGATTATAACACATATTAAGTGCATCCTTGTGAATTATGAAGACAACGTCATTGATGCAGTTCGTCCTCTCAGTCATGTTCCTCTTTGTGCAAACTCACACATGGAAAAGAACAATGCACAATAAAAATTGCAGCGTCAGAGTGGAAAATGTGCAAAATCTGCAAAGCACAGAGAGTAAAATGTATCTGTATTTTCTTCTCTTCGTAATGCACATGCTAATATTTCTGCGTAGCCGATGTGCAAATAACACAGTCTTACAATTGGTATCAAACTAATCATGAAAAATAGAAAGTGAAAAGGTTATTAGCGGTGCTGTCAAATTCTAAGTGGGAGAACTATGGGGTTAGCTTGCTTAGTTCAAGAATATATTGCTCACTCTGGTGCTTAGGAGATGGTCAAAACATGTCAGAGTTCTAGAGAATGATTTACACAGTTTTTTTCTCTGGGTAGTTGTGTGTTATTTCCTCAATGAATGTGAATTACACCAATATATTAAGGCCCGTTTCTGTGTGATTAGTTGAGTCTTGCTCCTGTCTTCCACGTAAATTACTCTTGACTATTCAGGTCTGAATCACAAAGCATCTGAGCAGTTATTTCTTACTTAACAATTAGATGTGACTTATTCCTTATTTTCTAGGAGCTTGGAATGCTTACCTGTGGCAATAACGTTCAGTGATTCTCAAAGCATTTTTAGGTTCGGTCTAGAACTAAATTGCTAAAAAACATGCATTGGCAAAAGCCAATTGGGCTGTCATTGGCTGTCATCTTTTTGGCGTATTCAGTCCGTGGTTAGTTTAGCATACTTTTTTCAAACGTTGTTGTACAGGATGCCGGGCGCTAACCAGTCAAAAAAATCAAAAAGAGAATTCTGGTGTAAAATAAAAATTTACATCTCAAAAAGCACACATTTCCATAGTAGTCACTTGTACTGGCACTGTAGGGATGTGCTCCTTTTGAAGGGAAGTATAAGGCTGCTCACAGAGAAATTAGCCAATGACTCAAGTAGGCTGATCTACTACCCCATGTCGTAAGAGGTGGAAAAAAGTGTGCGTGACACACTAACAGACCAATGGATGAAGAGGACTTGCTGACAGCCCTGTAAATAATCATGCTAATGCATATCATTTTACTAAAATCGAAAGGTCTTGGGCAGACCTGCATACTGTTGTATTTACTTACATAGAGATGTGTTCAGTCAGCCCTCTTTCTACATTGGTCTTTTCAACTCTAAGCCACATTTTTCAGCAGGGAACAATGCTTCAGTCCACTTCATCCACTGGCTCTCTTGCAGTATGAGTGATGACATTTTTCTTGGTTGAAGGGGCCCACCCACCAAAAAAGAGCAGACTTTAGTGCCAGATCTTGTGAGCTGATGCGTTGTCTTCACTTTGCCAATTTTAGTTTTCTTTCAATTTTTTTTTAATCCAATTTTTTTTTTCATTCTTGTATGTGTCAATAATCTCTTCAGGTTACAGCAATTGAAAACCAATAGTAAAATGTTTTTTGGCAAAATAAATATATTTTCCTGAGATGTGCATTAGGTCTAAAAAGAATAAACAGATGAATAAGTACTCTCTGTATCTAAGCAGACTTTGCCTTTATCTGCCAGAAGCTTGTGGGAAGTATTGTGTTTTCTTTAACTGTTGTAAATGCTGCTGCCTGGTATGATTTGCTCAAACGCTTCGTCCATCATCCCCTTTGGTATCGCTTTGTTCGCCCTAAGTTGGCAGGGTATGCCCAGACGTGGGTACCTTGCTCACTTTGCCACTGGATTCAAGATAGCCTGGCTGATGAGCGTTATGAATCCAAAACCGGTCCCAGGATGCTTGTTTCCCGGTCCAGGGAAGACATGGCTTGGCAGTTCCGGCTGGACTGTTCCCATGAGGCACAGGGTCAGACTGATTTGCATATGGCCATGTCTGAACTGGGATGGTGGAGTGAGCTAAAGGAAGATGATGGATTAAACACAGATCAGTTGACTGGGGGTGAGTGTTTAATTTGCTCAAACGCTTCGTCCATCATCCCCTTTGGTATCGCCTGGTAGGAAGCATAAATAATATTCTAGAAAAAATATATTAAATGTCTTCTTTTTGATTTAAAATGTTTTTTGCAAGGTTATGGCTGTCACGTCAAGGTAGCAGGATCGTTTATTTTCTTTCTTTAAATTTTATACCATAGGCTGTCAATAATATAATAAAAATAAAATTACCAACCCACCAGTTTGTTAATTACAGACTTTTTGCCTTTGCTACTGCTTGTTTTCGTGAGCAATCATGGTTTACTCTACGAGGTGCACAATTACATCTCACTCATATAAGACACAGCTACTTACAGAAAAAAAGTTTGTGAATGAGGCCTTCAATATTTTCTTTTTGGCTTTATTTGCTACGACTTGTGCTTTTTAGATGCCCAGAGGAAATCGCAACGGTCGTATCCCTTAATTTTTTGCACTTTACAAAAGCAGCAAAGATTCACTGAACACATAATTAGGTACTTAACCCCGTCATCTGAACTGTGGCCAGTGATTTTTGCAGAACGTTTCAGAACTTTCTCAACAGGTTTAGATTTACTAAGATTTTGTTATTACTTTCTCTTGCAATACTTTCGATTTACTCCTGAATTTCAGGCCTACTGTTGGACTTCATGAATAAGTGAGAAGTACCAGGAGAGTATATCACACATTCCCACAGCACAGGATATGTGAACTGGGCCCACAAACATCTGAAATGTGCCATTTTCAAATAATAAAAGCAGTGAAATTGTACTAAAATACAAAAGTCAAAATTCTTCGTTTCTCATTTGAGCAGTACATGTGACAAATTCTAAAAGGTCATTCTAAATCTGAATTTGACAGCCATTTTCTCCTGTGTCTTCTCGCCTTCGGCGTCTCAAATTAGAGTTACTCAATTTGGAATTTTCCCAATCAACGGAGCAGCTTCTTTCATGTTGGACTTGTTTTTCCAAATGTCATAGCCCATTCCTGGGCTGTGCCCTTTAAGGTCTGCGGCAGAGCTGGTGCCTGTGCTAATCTGAAGTAATTGCTTGGTGATGGAACTGTGTACTGTGTGTGCCATGCTCCTTATTACAGCATTTCATTAAATCTGACAAGTGCAATTGTTGAAACTTGCCATTTGCGTCATGCGCATTGTTTTTACGCCCTCTTGACACATTAACCAAGCTGAAACCAGTGGTGTAACTCAAAACGAGGCTCCTGCTGCAGAATTTAATGAGTGGCCCCTAAGTCTCAAATATCAATTATTCATTAAAATTTGCCTGAATGGGGGCCCCTGAAGGGTTGGGGGCCCTTGAATGGGAGGTTTATGCCTCGCTTGGGCTTAAGTTACACCTATGCCTGAAACGCATTAACAACTGAATACAATGCTAATTCTATTTTCTGAATTGTATTTCTGGTTTATTAAACAATCAAACCTTTATTTATATATTCTACTTTTTTCCTCAGCATATATTAGGTTTCCTTATGTGATATGACTGGCATTGCCAATGTCTGTTCAGACTGCACAGGTTCTGGAAGGTGAGACAGGCTCTGTACAAGATCTGGTGACTCTACAATACACTTTCATTAGAGTTGACAAGGACGGCAGGGGAGACATAGTACATTTTTTGTAAAAAAAAACGCAGTATTACTTGAAAGTTTTTCCATTGATTAGACAAATCAATGGACTCTCAGAACCTATGCAGACTTTGACATTATCTGACAGAAGCTTGTGGGTGCCATTGTCTTTTCTTTGTCTTCAGCACAAAGAAACCCCAATGATTCAATAGTAGCTTTGATAATAATGCGTAACATAACATAATATAACTAATGTCTATAGCTGACAATCTGCTATACACATATTGTTCAGCCGCGGTCTGTGCAGGTAAGAGTGGTGGGGCAGTGGGGCCGGGTTAGGGGGGATTTCCACAAACGATGACGAGGGAAAATTAAATAGATAAATAATTTTCCCTCTTCATGGTCCGTCGAAATCCCCCCTCACCTGGCCCCACCGGCCCACCACTCTTACCTGCACATGCCGCGGCTGGTATTGTTACCTCCCAACTGAATTAAAAATCTATAAATTCTATTTGGCTATTTCTGGTTAGGCCCTGGTGTAATTCAAACTACCAAAAAGTCTCAGGCAACTGTTCATCCTTGCCCAACAGCCAGCTGTGCATGTTCGCACTTGTTTAGAAAAGTATTGGTGATTGTTTTCAAAACATTTATGATTCTTTCCGAAACATCCATGTTTGTTTTAAAAACATATCGATTCTATAAAAAACCCTGGAGTGACCACTTTAGTATAAAAGACCCTCACTCCCCCCTACAAATTAGAGGGCATTCCTTCCAAGCTGTGTCTTGGGTCCTGCATGCCGAATCTCCGACAAGCAGCGGTCTGACATACCTTGAGGGTTGTCATCCTTGACACAGGGATGGGGTCCTTTGTTGTTAACCATCATGTTGAGGGGGCTGGTTCATCCCTAGGGGTTTCTTGACTGCCCATACATACACCTACACATCCAGGTTAGGCTAGGTACATTTTAGCAAATTACTTAGGGCGCGCATTTTAGAAATTTGCAAGTGCTACTGTTTTTATCTGAACTGTTTCTGTTCATCTTATTATCACTATGGTAGAAATGTATCTACCATTCCCTATATTGGTACTAGGAATCTCTTTTTTATGCTTCTGTCGCAGCACATATGTTTTACACAAGGCTGTCGCTGGACCAATAAATTCTTATTGAAACGTCCTAATTGCGGCCCTGAGCGTTCTCTGAGAGAAAGCAAGCACGAGTGTCTGAGCATAACGTACTGTACTGTTTTCCACATCTCTGCGGAATCAAGGTTGTCATGTTCAGTGGTTGCCAGAAACTACCTATACCACTGTAGAACACTGGGGGTGATAGTGGCTCTGTAGAGCTAGCTGGTTTAACGGCTGACATATCCTGTGGAGGTGTCCAGAAGTGGTGGGGACCCCAAGCCCTTAGTTTATGTCATCCAAAACGCACAGGTCCTGGGGGACTCCAATGAACTACACGACAATATCTTGGCTTTGACAGACAGCATGGATCATGATAAATTGGGCAAGTGATAATACGTTATCTAAACTGCCTGACTGCTCTCACTTGCTCATAAAATCAGGCTCTTATTCATTAGCTGAGAAAGTATCTTATACCTGATGTTGATGATGAGTTCAGAACAACTTGCTTTGTCTTCAGAGTAGAGAATCACAGTCGTACTTCAACCTTGCTGGGACATTATTGGCTTTCTAAAGGATAAGATGGCTACAAGCTCCACAGGCTCCCATATCATATTACTATTTCCAGAAAAGGGAGAGGAGGAACTGAAAACCTCTTCTGGATCTCAAGAGCTTTGTCTATCAATGCGTAAAGCTTTTTCTCTGAATTGTGTGCCTGCCACTGGTTACTGGACATTATCCACTGTGAGCTTTAATGCTTACCACTGTGTAGAAGGTCTCAGGTTCTGTTGCTCTTTCACTGGAAAGCCAAGGTACTTCTTTGGCCATATTACCCCTTAAATGTAGATTATTTAAGCAATCAATGCATTTATAAGGCGAACTCCAGAAGTTTAAACAGTGTTGGAACTCAGGTTAAAGTATGAAACTAATCACAGATAACAAACTTCAATATCCAGTTTGAATTAGGCACAGGCAACATTTCGATTACACTGGTATAATCACACTTAATTTTTTTAAATAAATATTTTTATTGACATTATAAAATCACATTTCATTTTAGTCATTTTATTTTATACTTCTTATTTGAAATTCCAGAAAGGACACTATTACGCCACATCTCATAGTTCGGCACCTTGCACAGGAAATATTTGGCAAGCACACACAGTCACAAAATAAACAACCAAAAGGTGTTGGAGGCAAATGCAGTTTTTGCGGTATTTCTTTTAGCACATGGCAGAACCCCTCTCAGAGGGCCACGAGGCACAGAGGGGCTACTGGACCTACCTGTGGAGATTGAGGCATTTTACTCTCGATGTACCAGGGCCTGACCTACTATAGATTCCGAGCAACTGGGCCAAGCACCCCTCTGCATTTGACTTTCTCAAGTTATGCATGGTTGGAGCAGTCCAATGCTCTCTCGGGGAAGGTGGCTACAGATTAGTGAACACAGGCTCAGAACTCAACATGCGTGCAGCAGCAAGTATAAATCATAGTCCAGCAAAATACTCACTTTTATAAGAAAAAAAGAGTAGTATTTTATTTCTACCACTAACCACACAAAGGAAAAATACGGAAACAACAAACAATTACACAGTTCTCTCTGAGGTCAGGGCTCTAGTGTTTCATTGGCAGTTCACTGACCCACTCCCTGAATGGGGATCATCAGGCATAGAGTAGGGAGTATTTGGGTCCCAAAGAACTGGTACCAAAGTCCAAATTATAGTATTATGTTAACAAGACACAGAGCTCTGGTAGTTGGTGATGGAGGGTATGAAACTATATTCAGAAAGAACTTAGTTACTCCTTCAGCTATTCTCAAATGCCTAAAACACAATAGGGCAACATTTGATGCACAACTTTTTTTTTAGCACTCAGAGCACACGTACTGAGGTATTAGGCTTTAGAGGCACATCCTTTGTAAATGCCTAGCTATAAATATTTGGTTGCAGCAGCATCCTCAAGCAATGGAGCACCAATTCAACCCTGAATAACTGAATTTGAAAAAAAACTTAAGGCTAGATTGCATGTTTGGTTCACAAATATCATTGCAACTTTAAGGGCTAGTGATGCCCATAGGACTTACAACGAACAAGGAAAAACCTTTGATCTTTTCAGATTAGGGAGTGTTAAGGTTTCCCACAAAGTCAGGAGTGGGGCAGGGTGGATCAGGGCAAAGCATGAGCACCTGATCACAGTCTTGGAAGTTCTCCTGTAGGTCCTCAACCCTTTTGTGAAGTAGATTTCATATGTTCGGTACTTGCCTGTTGAGCTGCAAGATACCCGCTGCTCCTGGATAGCAGGGTAGGACTGGGATATAGGGCAATCAAGCTGTGCACGAACGGCTGACTTGACATGTCAGTGTGTAGGCTGTTTTTTGGTTGTTTGTGGGCTTATGTTCAGGTCTGCTGAGCCAGCTTTTACTGTTGATTTCCCAGACATTGAAACAAACATTGCCTGCAGCAAGTGCAAACCCACACGGTATTCCATCCCTTACACAACACTTATAGAGCGTGTCTTTACAACTTCAAAACTGCCCCAATTTTCAGATATATGCCACATATTTAGCTATCTAATTTTTCAAGAAGGGGCACTTTTATTTTGGTGCCAGGGCTATATTCTGCCCAGTCCAATCTTGCTGAATAACATTACTCATGGGTCGCTCCCTCTCTCAAGATAATATCCATAGAGGCTACAGTATGCTAGATTACTCTTCTTGTCCTCTTGACAAAAGTCCCTCTTCCCCATACCAGGCACTCCTGATTCCTCTACTTCACAGCATCAAGGCTTATTCAAGAATACTATGCTCGCTCCCTAACTTGGGAACGGCATCAACTTTCAGGCCCATGTTCCCGATCAGATATCCATCAGAGCTTCTCTAGGACACCTTGAAATCAAACCTGGTAACTCAAGGAGGCCTGCATGTGCTGGAGCGGGTAGTACAACATTTTAGTACAAAACTGTTGCAGCGTGGAACACATGTATCTAAAATTGGAAGTAGTATGGGGAAGTAAGAGCAAATCATGTTGGGGCAAATGGTTCAAAATTCATAAAATGAGCAAACCTAGGTTGACAGAACCTTGACAGTATTTCTTTTTCAGCATTTGCAAGGGATCAGATTGGCAAGCACAGTACACATTTCTCAAGGAGAAGTCTATCAATGGACTGGTTCAAAAATGGTTAGTCACAAATAGTGCTGGTTAAGTGAATTGGATCTGGCCCAAGTGACTAATCAGTGAGATGTTCCATGTATTATGATCCATGTCAGTGTCTGAACTAGTGAACAACTTGAAGGGATATATGCCTTTGATCAATGCTAATAGAATTTGTAATATAGGATTTATCTGTTAAAGAGAGATAAAAAGACAAAAGATTTTAGGGAGTTGACAACAAAGTTTAATTAATATCGAGTTTCTTGGATGACTGAAACAAGGACATCTTCTTTGACTAATGTGCCAAAGATATAAAACCTGCCCCTGAAAGTCTTTTCAGAGGATATGTTCTATCTTACCAAAGTGTTTGTTGATGATTCAAGGTTAAGTTTTCAGTTTCACTTGAAGGAAACTTCGTCGAAACTGGTATTTCTGTTCTTAACCCCTGTATTCTCCTCTTATTCACTGATGGTGAACACCCCTTCTTGCAGTGTGAATCTCCCCAACAAAGTTGCCAAATGCAAAGTCTCTGTGCTTTGTGCTTGATAAACAAGCATTGGCATAGCCAATAGGTCTCGCCTTTGGAACCTTATAAGTGTTTAGCCATGCAACAGTTGCATAACTAAATACTTATAAGGTCCCAAAAGTGAGACCTATTGGCTATGCCAAGCGGCCGTGCGGCCTCGAAAGTGATCGCGATCGCGATCAAACATCAGAGCGGCCGTGCGGCCGCGAAAGTGAAAGTATTCGCGGTAAAGCGCGGCGCGCGCGCCCGCGCACATGCGCTGTAGCTCTAGGCTGGCCTGGTAGCACTTTTTGGAGCCCTCTCAATAAGTCTCGCCAGACCAGCGCATGCGCTGGGTCAGGCGAGACCTAAAAACTCTAACTCTGGGGCCAATGTATTTACCGGCGAGGGGCCCCTTTCTCTCCCAGGGTGTTGGAGTAAATTATCGCCCTGATGAAGATGCAACCTGCTGAATTTAGACATGACCACTAATCGTGCAGTCATCTCTAAAACATTCCTGTTAGTGTTTTTTGCAGTTTGGAGCAGGGCTCCGTCAGCCCTTACTGAGGCAGGCCGTCTGAGAAGTTTGGCTATGGCAGGGACAGAGTAGCCTCTGCCGCAGCCAAAATTATGGTCCGTGCACATGGACAGGCAGACTCTGTTGCCCGTTGCAAAGGATCTCCCTAACTGCCAAAAAATTAATCAGCCCCTATATCTCATATAAAGAAGGGTTCACAATGCTAAGTCTGTCTGCATCAAACCATCAAAAACTATAGCCTGTATTTGTGATCACTGGCACAAGCTCTTGTGATATATGTTTGTCTGCAGACAGTGGCGACAGTGGCGTAACTAGACCTACTGCCACTGGGGAGACCTCTAAGTTTGCCGCCCAGTGCAGGATGGCAGCCAACGGCCGACTTGTTCTCGTGGGCAGGGGGATGGTGGTAATTGACAGACACAACATGTTCACCTCTGCCGCTCTCAAAACTATTTACCCCCCCCTCCCCCCCAGCTACACCTCTGTCTGCAGGAATGTCCCTCCAAAGGCCTTCCAAGAACTAATCTATGCTTGTCAACTTAAAATCTCTTCATCGCTGTGCAGCTAGATTGATCTGTGGCTCCAGATACGTCTGACACATTCCATATCTCCCACGTCCTCCAAGGGCTCCCAACTACAGGATGGTATGCCTTTGGAACGATTTTTGTGACATTTAAAAGAATCAATCTGTGCACCCCATTATGCTTTACAAACATGATCCCTATCTCCAGCAGCATCCATGACGTTTGCAGCGAGAAAAGGTGTGTACTTTATGGAAGCCAGTTTTCAACCAAAGTTCCAAAAGTATGCACTGAACATTTAAAATAATCTTGTTCTGGAACTTTGACACATCCTTTCCTGATTACATTAAAGAAAAAATATTCATATTCAAGAAATTATTCATTTGCATGGAATTGTAGCGCTGCCTGGGTGGCTAGGGCCTAGCGCAGCGCTGAAGAGATACACACACCACATAGTTGTGCTATCGTGGCGGGAAGACCCCCAGCGGTCTCCCGTCGTTTATTTAATACCCCGGGAGGAGCCTGCCCCGAGGAGGGAATGTAGGCAACAATGTATGAGAGAGCCCGGGTGGCTCTCTACATCAATGACTTTACAGTAAGGCCAATTGACAACATAAATCACATATTTACTTCGACACATTCCCCCTTATATTTGGAAATCATTTCATAATTTTTGAACTTCATGACTCTGTATGGGACTGTGCCTGGAAGCCTGTAACAATTACTGGATCCCAAAGTGATCACTGGAAAACTCATGTTAATTCCTATTTACAGCAAGGAATTTCGGCTACTATAACGCAATCTATAGTCTACTATAACACATACTATATAACTATAACTATACTATAGTCTACTATAACACATACTATATAACTATAACTATAGTCTACTATAACGCATACTATATAACTATACTATAGTCTGCTATAACACATACTATATAACTATACTATAGTCTGCTATAGCATATACTATATAACTATACTATAGTCTACTATAACACATACTATATAACTATACTATAGTCTGCTATAGCACATACTATATAACTATAACTATAGTCTACTATAACGCATACTATATAACTATACTATAGTCTGCTATAACACATACTATATAACTATACTATAGTCTACTATATAACTATACTATAGTCTGCTATAGCACATACTATATAACTATACTATAGTCTACTATAACACATACTATATAACTATACTATAGTCTGCTATAGCACATACTATATAACTATACTATAGTCTACTATAACACATAGTATGTAACTATACTATAGTCTGCTATAGCACATAGTCTATTATATCGCAGCGGCAAAATGACTTGCATGAGTGCTATGAAATGCTGTATTTTTTTTCCTCTACCGGCAAAATATCCCACCCAGGAAACAGATGTAGTTCTACCCTTAACAATTTCCAACGGTGTCCATGGAGGAAACCCCGTACTTCTCAACTTTTTGCAGCAGTTTGGCGAATGTGACTCTCAAATTCAGCAAGAAAGTCCTTTTTTTTTTTACCCAAGTACACCTTTTTTAACTTTTTTCCAAATATTTAAATCCCTGTTTAAAGTACACTCATTAAGCATTGATTGACGTATTATGGCATATTTGACATAGTCATATAACTTTTCCAGACAGGCTCAGTCCTGCAGCACTCTTCTACATCCTTCTACCGGCTGTGGAACTATCCGCTGGTTCAATACAGGCGGACTTTTCATCACTTCACCAAAGTGGCAAGCAGCAGGTCAAGATACTGTGGAAAAGCTGCCTATGGAAATAAAACCGCATTTATGTTGCAGATTTGTAAACAAGCAATCATTTGTAGTTTCAACCTCATCAGTGATATAAATGATGATGCGGTATGTGATATTAAAAGTGATAACAAAGGTGATTGATGGCATCTTTGGGAAAGTCTTAGCCAATGGCAATCGCTCTCGGTGTTGCTTTCCATTTTTAGGTCTCGCCTGGCGAACGCAGCGTGAAGCGCTGTCGCCAGCGAGATCTATTGTTGCTGACTTGCCTCGGAAGTGGGACAGGAGATGGGCACGCGCAAGGCTTTTGGAGGATTTGAGCCGGTGTACGCGCACGTGAACACACGCAATGTGCACATCTCCTGTCCCGCTTCCGACGACATGCCAGCCCCGTTGGAGGCTCCGTGTGGGCTATTGTTGGCGTAAAGTGTAATTCTGAGCAACAATATCCCACACGGAGCCCCCCCAGCCCTTCTTTACTTACCGGGCTGCTCTTCTGCGGGGGGGGCTCCTCCTCGCGGCTGCAGCACTTCTCTTGCAGGGCTTCCCTTCACTACTTGGAGCCCCGCGCTGTCGTGGGCAGCCTCGGCCGCTGCACTCTTCCCCCGGGCCCCCTCCTGGGACCCGGGGCTTCTCTCCACTCCGGCCGCCACCGCGGGGCTCTCCCTCCAGCATGGGAGCCCCGCGTTAGCACGGCACGCCGGCTTCTCTTCCTGCCGGAGCAGGCCCCGCCCACGTCCCGGGCAAGGGCGCCTGACTTCCAGCTTGTGTTTTTAGGTGGGCGTCAGGAGAATGAAGCTCCAGTTGAATTCTATTAAAACAAGGTTTTAAAAGAGGCAATTTTGAGCATGAGACCACCAAAATAACCCAATTTATGGCTGCAAAGGCAATTGACGAGTGAAGAGCGCTGGTGCAGGCTGGATCGGAGTCTTACGAAACATTTTCGCTGGCAACTTAACCTATATTATAGTAACATTGAAAGCTTGTTCTTGAGGCAGCTTGGGAAGGCTCTGTGGTTGCACAGCTTCTCTCCCTGGGTTTTGATTTCAAGCGCATTGTGCGTGGCGTATATGTATTTGGATGAGTGCCTGTAAGAGTTACGGGATTGCGTGTGTGCCTTTGTGTGGGTTATCTTGTTTCTATATGTGCCTCTAGTTATTTCGTCTGTATTAATCGTATGTGTATCCACACATATCGTGCAGCATATCCATTTGGGCTTTGCCAATGTCCTTGTTAGTATGAGGTCTTGGAATGTACAGGCACTGGCTTTGGGTGTAGTATTTACTAAATCTGAATAAATATGTTTGCATTTTGTAAATGTCTTCCGGTAGGAATGTTTTCGGCGCATGCGCATATGAAGCTCGTCACACTCACCCTGACTGCTCCTGGTGGACAGTTATACTATTGAAAGATTTATCTGATGGCCAGACAGATAAACCGCTTTCCACATTGAGAAGCACACACTGAGGGGCACGCGCTAAGGTCAGGGGGGCTTCCGGTGCAAATTTGATATGACGGTGCAGTGAGCTGTAGATGAGTAATGGCAGCAGAGGAATGCTGGGTTATTGGTTGGATTAGGAAATGTAATTACGCATGGTATTGGCTAATGAACGTTTTGAGGGGTGGCAGAAAATACACAGCCCCTTTGGCCCTGTGTGCTTGCTTTTCACTTTCACTGTATGAAGATTTTGTACATCGTCACTTAAAAAAACACATGCCCAGCGATAGCTTGGAGGTATTAGCCCGGAAACTAAACTGTAATTAATAATAGTGATCAATTAATAGGATGCACGTCCTGTAAAATTTATGTTTGCCTTTAAACAACAGTGATGTGTCGGTTTAAGATGGGCACCAATGCCAACTATTTTATGGACATTTCAAATCGCTCTGTCATGATTGTCTTCTGAGACAACGCGCTGTTCCTGCATTGCAGATTACGAGCGTAGGGAATGATATTACAGGAGCAGCACCAGGGTTGTTGGCTGACCTTAGTGCCTGGCTTGAGCTAGGCCTAAACCAACGGCGAGCAGTATCAGTAGAGCAGTGCCGATGAACAAGGGGGGGGAATGCATTAAGCAGTTTATCCCCGAAGTATGGGGGCTCCTGTGATGGCAGAAGCTGGACTATTGTTTATTGTTGGCATTCAAAACACGTGCTTTGTTACCATTCCTTGGCCTCCCTTTTTATTTAGAGATTATTTTTGCGTGCTGTTGACGTTTCACTGTTTTCTCAGCGATGAGGGGGTGCACATTATGTCAAATGTTACAACGGTTCTTCTACTGCCAACACGCACAGGACTTTAAATGGGCCAGGTCCAGCCCTGACAGTAATTAAAGACAAGCATTTGCAATTCAGAAGGTCTCGCATTTGCGAGCGTTTCAGCAATTGGCATTGTAAATGACAATGCCTTTTATTTATCTGTTTTAAAAATCAACACATAAATAAAAGACATTGTCATTTACAATGCCAATAGCTCAAACTCTCGCAAATGCGAGACCTATTGCATTGCAAATGCTTGTTCCATTTGTGCACAGTGTCACGTTCCAGGCGGGGAGCAACCATATGGAAATCATTCCTGCTGTTGTTCCGATAGGAACCATTTGAACTGTCAGGCCACATATAAAGCACCACAGACTAGTTTCAGCTGTGTTGGGCCTCATCAGTGAGGTGCAGCTTTTATTATGTAATAACTGTGCCCTGTGGAATTTCTAGTTGCTTAACTCATCATAGCTGCTGAATTTCAGCCATTTTTAGGTTTGGATTTTAAATTTAACATCCCTTCAACTGAATTTCAGTATAGTGAATACTGCTTTTGGTTCTGCTGTCTAATTGTACAGCGGCGACCTCAATGGTGGAGGAGCGTCGCCCACTGCCTGGCTCAGAGTCAGCAAACATAAGTAAAACGATGTTCTGGCATTGTTTTATTTTTAATTTACCGGCTCTGAGCCAGCTTGTGCAGGGAGAGGAGGGGCATGGGAAGGGAAGGAGGAGTGCTTGTGCACTCCCTAAGAATGCACATGTGTTTGGGCGGCAATCTCATCTCAGGCTGACCAAAACACATGCACACTTAGGTTTCTCCAGCCCGGCTGTATTCAGCAGCCAGACAGGAGAAACCCCACAGACTCCATGACCCCAGCAGAGCGTCTTTCTTGCCCGCAGCACAGGATTGGATGGGAGTCTGTTCCAGGGGCTGCTGGGACCCTGGAAGAGGAGAGGAAGGGTACGCAACGCAATTCTGGTGGAGGCCGGCGGCTAAAGGTAAGTTTTTAAATAATATATTATTAACACATGCCCCCATGCACTCCCCCCACACCCCCCTGCTTCCTCCACCTGCCTACCACCCTTTGTTAGTGGTGGCTGCCACTGTAATTGTACTCTCTATAAAGACATAGGGTCATATTTACAAGGAGTTAACGTCACCTGAACATCACTTTTTTCGACATTCTGGTGATTTAAACACCTATGCCTTATTTACAAGACGGTGTTAAGCCACTTAACGTGGCCTAACACCGCCTTGTAAATAATGCCCTTATTCATGCAGCATTTAGCGTGAAAGGGACGTTCAATGGGTGTTGCAGTGGGCGCTCCTTCCTGCACAAAAACAATAGCCCCTGCAGTGCTGGCATACTAGCAAAATGTCACTAGGGTGCCTGAGCTGGCTCTATGCAGCTTTTTAATGCCAGAGCTAGGAGAAACACGGGGGTGCACCATATTTTTGTAAATATGACGCATCCTGTGTTTTGAAACTGACGAGCATGGTGTTACCAATTTTGGCGTAACACCGAACATCACCAGTTTCTTGTACATATGGCCCATAGTTTAACAGATTTTGAGTCAGAGAGGTCATAAAATGACCATTTGGTCACCTTCATCACCAGAATGGCTGCTGCCTTATGGACTCTACTTATGTGCTCATTCTGAGCCATTTGCTGAATCTAAAGTTGGGCACAAATAAGTTGTTTCCATCTGATATTACACAGAGAGTTGAAAAAATATTTGTCCTCAAACCCAGGTCCAGATTTACTAACATTTTGAATTGTGGTTGCACCAATTTATTGATGCAACCACAATGTAAATGGGAACCCGGACTGGGAGTGGGAGGGCTACGACTCAGAGTAATGAATATTACCGGTAAGTAAACGGACATTACCTCCTCGTCATCCCTCACCGTCCCAGTCAAAACCAGATGAGCATATACCAAAGCAAGAATTGGCTTCATTTAAAAGCAAAAACAGACTTTATTCAGCACAGCAATAAGTCACACCACTGGAGCAGAACGCAACACTGCGTCCCCAAACCCAGCAGACTCAGCCCCATCCACCACCCAACGATAATGGGACATAAAAGTGTGAGAAGAACTCCAGGTAGAAGCCCTACAGATCTCGGCCATGGAAGCCCCCTGAAAACAAGCCCAGGTAGCAGCCACCCGCGAGTCGACCTCCCCTGAACCAACCCAGGCGCCAAAACACCACAAGCCTCATACTCAGCACCCACAGCCCAGCGCATCCAATGACTGAGATTAGCCTCAGAAGGCTTCAGACCCTGACCAGTCAGTCCAAAAGTCACAAAAAGAGAATCCACCTTACGAAAAGGCTTAGCGCAGCAAGTACACCTCCAGAGCCCGCTGAATGTCCAAACAGTGCAGCCACACGTCAACCTCCGAAAGAGGATCTGGACAAGACAGGCAAAACCAGATCATCCAAGCAGTGAAACGAGGAAGGGACTTTAGGAACAAAGGAAGGATCAGGCCTCAGAACCACCATATCAGGAAAAAACTGCAAAAAGGGCGCCAAACAAAGCAAGGAGCCCAACTCACCAATCCTCCGGGCCGAGGTAATAGCGACAAGGAAAAGCACCTTGAATGTCGAAAACGGCAAAGAAACCTCAAGCAAAGGTTCAAAGGGTGCCCCCAGCAAGGCCCCCAAAACCAAAGGCAGATCCCAACTAGGCGCAAAGGACTTAATGACAGGTTTCTGAAGGAAACAACTCTGGAACAACTGGGACACCAAGGGGACCACTGGCTCACAGTCTGAACCCGAAAGGCCCGAACATCCACCCACTGAGGACACAGCCAGACCCAGGTCGAACCCATCCTTCAAAAAATCCAAGACAAGCACCAGATCGACCTCCAACGCAGATGACCCCCGATCTGTACACCAAGATAGAAAATAGACCCAATGTGTGGCATAGGACCTGAGAGTGGACGGGCACCTGGACCGCTGAATAAACTCAGCCACAGAGGTTCATACTGTCAACAGCCAACCCGCCAGTCGCAGGCAGACCAGACACCCCTGAGACAGAGGGGGAAATGACAGGGGACAAGGGACCACGGCAACCTCCAGCAAGGCCCCACCGCCAACCTCAAAAACAGAGGGAACCAAGGCCTCCTGGACCACTCCGGAGCCACCAGGACCACCAAGGCCCGATCCAGCTTGATCATCAACAGGACCCGTGGAAGAAGAGCAATCAGTGGTAAAGCATACATCAAGCCCTCCTCCCACCAGAAGGACAGGGCATCCACTCTCCAAACTGCGTCCGACCGAACCAGAGAACAAAACCTCTCCCTCAAGGCGTTCCCCAGAGCGGCAAACAGGTCCACCACCGGGACCCCAAAAAGTGTCATCAGGCAACCAAACACGTCTCACGTCAGGCACATGTCGGACAGGGAGGGAAACACCTTGCACAGGCGCTCGGCCTCCAAGTTCAAAACCCCCGGCAGATGCAAAGCCCTCAGAGACAACAAGTGCGACTCCGCCCACACGCAGATCTGGTGTGCCAACAGGTTGAGGGAAGCCACCTTCGCACTCCCCTGGCAGCTGACATAATACACCACCACCGTGTTGTCCGTAGGCACCATTAAATCCATCTGGAGGACCCAAGGCAGAAAATGAGCCAATGCCAACTGAACCGCCTTCAACTCCCTCCAATTCGATGACATGCCTGCTTCCAGCACAGGCCACAGCCCCTACACCGACTCCTGAGCCAACACCACCCCAACCGAGTTTGCTGGCATCTGTCATCAAGACCAACCTCTCCGGGGACACAAAGGGCGAGCCCTGTTAGAGGTTCCGTTCCACCAGCCACCTGGACAACTCTCGGGCGATGTCCACACTAGGCCTGGGCTAAATTTCCGTTCCGCTCGCGGAAATTGCGATAATTTGACATTTTCGCGTTCCGCGGAGAGTGCGAAAATGTCAAAATTTCCGCATTCCGCAGCTTAGCGATTATTTGTTTCTTGCTCGCGCTGTAAAATAATACATTCTTGCGCACGCGCGATCGCCTTACCTGAATCCCCGCGTTCGCCGACAAGTTTTCCCGATCCGGTCGCGTTCTCCACGAGATGTTGGATTGTTGGTAGCCATTTGCGCTGTCTCGCGACAGTTCGCGCCCGCAGTAATGTCATTGGTCGTGCGATCACGTCTTTCTTCTCGCGATCATGCACCGCGAGAAGAAGGCCGCGCCCGCGAGCAACCGCATGGGTAAGTTGGCGAGCCGCGACCACGCAGAAAATACCACGAACGGGCGGGAAAAAAACTTCCGCATCTTCGCGATATTTCCGCCTGTTTGTGGAGATTTTTAACATTTTCGCGATAATTTGCGAAAGTCACTTTTGCAAATTCCGCCCACCCCTAGTCCACACTCCCGGGAATCAACAGCTTGTAATCCAGAGAGGACGGATCCCAATGCCCCAGAACATGATTTCCAGGGGGTACAAGTGCAAAGGGGCCCAAGGAACAATCATCACAGTAGCCGACATCAGCCCTTGAACACACAGCCACTGGCGAGCCGTGGAAGACTGAGCCCCTAACACCTTCCTCAGCTCGTGCACCAGAGTCAGTCTGCGGGGTTCCGATAGGAAGACGTTTCCCATCCTGGTATTGAAACCCCCCCCAATGATCAGCAGTTCCTGAGTGGGGCAAAGATGGGACTTCTCCAAGTTCAGAATGCACCCAAACTGTTGAAGGAGCCTGCAAACCTCCTGGGTATGTGCCTGAACCTGAAGGAAAGAAGAGGACAAAATCAACCAATCGTCCAAGTAAGGGAACACCTGGATCCCCTGAGCATGCAACAAACCCACCAAGGGTGCCAACACCTTAGTAAACACCCTAGGAGAGGCAGACAGGCCAAACGGCAATACCTGGAACTGGTAATAATAATAATAATAATAATAATAATACTGATATTTGTAAAGCGCGAACAGCTACCTCACGAGGAGGTGTCCCGGCGCTATAGACCGCTGGGGAACCCGTCCTGGCTATCCCTGTGAGATGGTCCCTTTCTGGGTATCTCCAAGGTGAAACCAGGCATCCCCAGCATCTGTGGGGGGCCATTGTAGAGATGATCCACCCCTACACAGAAACGCAGGAACCGTTGCGAAGCCGCGTGTACCGGTACATGAAAGTAGGCATCCTGGAGATCCAGAGAAGCCAGGAAATCCCCCACCGACAGGATGGGAAGGATCATCTGCAGAGTCATCATTTTGAAGGACTGGTGAGAGACACACAAATTCACAGCCTTCAGATCCAGGACAGGGCGGTAGTCCCCATTCGGCTTCTGGATCAGAAACAGGATTGAGTAAACCCCCAGACCCTGCTGACTCACAGGCACCCTCACCACAGCCCCTTTGGCAACCAAGTCCAGAACACGGTCCAACAGAGTACGACACTTCATCCGAGATCTGGGAACAGGGCTAGCCCTGAACAAATCCACCGGAGGCACCCCAAATCCGATCCTGTGGCCCAGCTGGACCACCTGCAGGACCCACTGATCTCGCACAAACTCCTCCCAAACAGGAAAAAAAGACTTGAGGTGACTCTCAACTGGCACCCCCAATGAACTCATTCCATAGTCACGACTTGGAGGGACCTGAAGAAGAGGAAGCAACCTATTGACCTCTGGATTTGTGGAAGGAAGGGACACTCCGGCCACGTCCCCTACCACAAAAGGGCTAGCCGCCATCTTAGATTGAAATGCCTGCCCAAAAGCCCTCTTATAACCTGCAAACTTCCCCTTCTGAGAAGAGCGGACGGGAGCCAACAACTTCTTGTCTTTAGCAATCTTCTTAATCAACGCCTCCAACGGATCACCAAACAGTTTAGTGCCCGAGAAAGAAGGAGGAAGCAGCCTTCTGAGCTGCTTCCTCCTTCCAAGGATTAAGCCACAACTGCCTCCGAGCAGCCCCCGAGGCCCCAGACGCTGCCGCCATAAGGGAATAGAAGGACAAGTCTGCCAGGAAACGGAACTGTTGCTCCAACATGGACAAAGATCCAGAGGGATCCTCATCCTGCAAGAGCTGTTCAGAAATACCCTGGCAATCCTTAAGAAGCGACTGAACCAGATAGCTGGTGTAAGCAGCAGACCGAACAGCAAGATTAGAGGCAGCAATGGACCTCTTCATGGCCCCCTCAACTCGTTTGTCCCCAGGATCAGAAGGCACTGCATCCTCGGACACGACCAGGCACTGGGACGCCATACCAGCCAGCAGATAATCCACCTCCACCACAGCAGTGAACTCCTCAGTGAACCCCTGCAAAGGATACCTCTTAGCCAGAAACCGGGGAAAGGCATGTTTTTCCACATCCTACCACTCCCCCTCTAGCACATTCCTCACCAATTTATGAAGAGGGAGGCTTTCAGGCTCCTTCTTTTGGTAATTGGCAAAAAAGTATTCCGACTCTCCACCCTCCATGGGACTAGGGAACCCCAAATTGTCCGGAACATACTGCAGAACATTGTGAATGTCCGCCCCCTGGACAAAACGACCCTTCACTTCCTCATCTGAATCCCCGTCCGGGTAAAAGTCTGCAGAGGCCTCCAACTTCAGTCTCTTAGGCCCCTTGGGCTCACGAGCCATAAAAGCCGCAGCCACAGCAGCCTCAATCATCTTACATCCGCCAGGGAAGGAACAGTGGAAGACCCAGCGACCGCCACCTCCTCACCACGGGGCCCACTCACGTCTGAACACCTACTCTCCATGATGTTTCAGGAGAACAGAGAACCAGTCTTCAATAAATACCCTAGATAACTCAAAGCCAGAACCCACAGGCCAACCAGGGGATGCCACCTGAACTCCAGCCAATCCCCAACAGGGAAGAAGGCCGGCCCATAAATTCGCCAATCAGAGACAACCCAAATTCACCAAAAGGAAGGACTGACGCAGGCCCCAACGTAATGCACCCGACAGAGCCCAGAAGCCCCTGACACCAGCGCACCACCAGGTAAGGGCCCACATACAGAGCAGCTCCTGCAAATGCTGATACTTAAGTAGGCCGGCCCCCACAGGCAGAGAACCTATGGCCTGAAAACATCCACAGTAAGCCATGAGCCCCATGGGAAAGCGGGACCCCTGACACAAGCACAGGAGCGGAAAGACAGAGTCCCTCCACCCAACGGGGGAAAACGGAAACCCCCAGCGGCACCAAAAGCAAAAACGAGCGGGAACACAAGCGCCCGCAGTCAAACCGCCATGGTATCGCAGGTTCCAACAGACAGCGTCCATCCAGTCTAATAGCAAAAACAGACTTTAAGCGGCATCCAGAGTCACAACAGAGGGGAACACGGGCTCGAACGAGAACCGAGCCCCCACAGAAGACCTCCGAGCAGGAGCCAATCAGTCACGCCCCCGGAGCTCCCAGAATGGCAAGCCACGCCCAACACACCTCCCCTCCCTTCTCAGGTGATCCCGCTAGAGCAGGGAACAAACTTGGAGGAGGGTGAAGACGCAGCAGGGTCCACCAAGACCCCACCCCAAGTAGTCCGGACCCCCCAAAGCCTCAGTCCCACTAAAGCAGGGACTTGAACACACCCGATCAGGCACGTAAGGGGAACCAATGGCCGCAACAGCAGACTGTCACACACCTACCTGATGAAGGCGCAGCCAGCACATCACGACAAAGTCTTGCCAGGAGCAGCAACCGCAGAAAAAAACAACAGGTTGTGTTTCTGGGGGTCAGTGTTATATGCCTAAGAGTATGGGAGTGGCCTGGAAGGAAGGGATGGGTGTGGAGTTTTGCTTGGGAGTTTCTGGTGGGAGGATGCTCATCTGGTTTGGACTTGGACAGGGAGGGATGACGAGGAGGTAATGTAAATTAGCGCTTTGCACTGCCTTGCAGTACCTTGCGTTATGGTGGAGCATGGTCATTCCTGTAAATTCACCTATGTATTTAGTCGCAAACCGAGATTTACTATGGTTAGTAAACCTGGCTTTGCTCCAAAATGGTGCATCTACCTGACGCTGGTGTAAAGAGGAGAAATATCTTAATTTCTTCTTGTTATTTCCTCTTTGAATGCATGCCACATTCTGCAGCACACATGTAATGAGGAATAAGCTTCTAAGGATTGTTTTTGTGCAGGAAAGTATCCCTTCCTGCACCAAAACAATACCAACCATAACCTGGGCACACTTGCACCATGACGCAAGGGATCCTGTATTGGCTACAACAAGTGCGTTTGCGGAAGGAGAGAGCAGAAGTGCACCGTATCTTAATAAATATTGCACATTTCTGCTCTTGCCCTTTCTCGAAATGCAGTGCCGCAAGTTCCCTTGCGGCATCTTATTGCGTTGGTGAAAGATTCGTAAATCTGGGCCCCAGCGTCCTTGAAGAATCTATAATAGGAAAAATTAATGGAAAGAGGTTTACAGTAAAGTAAATTGGATCCTGCAAGTTACCTCTCAGTTCATCTTTCAGAACTCATTATCAAGAGGTAAAACCACCCAGAAGAAAACCACAATGTGCATAATGGTATCTCCCTTGGCAATTTTATTTCCCAATAATTCCCGGGAGGCCACCATTACCTGCTCAGTGTCCCCTTCTGCTTTTTGTTCTAACAGATGAACAGCAAAGCATGGAGTGCACTATACTCAATCGAGGGCAGGAGTCTTGGGTTAAGGTCAGAGGGAGGGAGAGAAGCTACAGCCCTTCTGCTTCAAATGTAGAATGTATACAAAATGAAAATGAGCAGAACGCAAACATATATGTGCACACATTTATCAACAGAAAGTGTGCTTCTTTTTTCTGCGCTTTACACCTACTTGTCCCATTTAAGTCAATTTGGGGATTATTCAATTTTCATTCCAGGACCTGCTAAAGGCATCATTTTCTTGTAAAAACTGCCCTTTCCAGGTTGCTATTACCAGCTTCTCTGTTGAGCTTAAAATGCTACATAAATGTATGATGATGCAACAGTTAAATATTAATCGGATGATTTGTTTGCTAGGAGGCATAATATAATTAATGAGAAACGAACAATAGTCGTGTTTTAACACAGCTCTGCGTAAAACAGTTTTGCCATTTTCTAGCACTGCATATAATAAGATTAAATACTACTTAAATTATTATGTTGACAGACAAGAACCTGTGTCAACAGGGAAAGGATTTGAGCCTGTGATTTGCATATTATACATTCCTGGCAGCACAAACAGTTTAACTCACTGAGCTATTTTACCAGCATATGGATACAAGACAATGGACCTGATCCGCAATGCACTTTTTCTTAGAAGATGTGTCTTTCTGCAGTTTTAGATGGGACATACTCTTGAATTTCCAGGAGTAAGACTTAATTACTCCTCGAAACTACTCACAGAGAACATGTTGCGATTCAGGCCAAAACTTTCAGTTGTAAGTCATGTCTAATATAAAACTAAGGGCCTGATTTAGAGTTTGGTGGAGAGGATAATCTGTCCCACAGGCGATTTTATACCCTCTTTGCCAAAGTTTCGGTCTGCCCATCCAATTTAGAGGTGGGTGGAATACCAGGTTTATGCTGACACAGTAAAATGTACTGTGTCGGCATGAACCTTCCTCTGGTGGCCTAATGTGGTAGGGAACGCAAGATATAAGCCATCCAACCATCCACCCTATTTGGAGTGGTGGTCAGATGTTTTTTTTAATTGTCCTTCGCCACAAGGTATATTCTGGCAGTGAGGAACCTTAAAAAACAGAAGAAGCATTTGCAATGCAATAGGTCTCGCATTTGGTGAGCGTTTGAGCTATTGGCATTGTAAATGACAATGCCTTTTATTTATGTGTTGGTTTTTAAAATATAAATAAAGGTACTGTTCAGCAATCGCTGCTGTCTCCTTATTTGGGTATCTGTGCTTGCAGCTACAGCACTAAACACAAACCACGAAAGAATATACATCCTCACAACGGTTGCTTCCCGTTCCCAACCCATGCTTTTATTACGCCAGCCAAAAGGAAAAGAAAGCAGAACAGCGATACAGACGCTCCCGTCTCAACTTGCCCCACCACACTCCATGCATCTAAAAACACAGCTGCAAGCATGACTCAGACATGCTTGTGTTTATATACATTGGTTCCTTAAGTCAAAATGAGATCCAGTAGTTAATTTGCCCAATCTACCTAAATCCCCATTAGGCACTGCTAGTCTGCTTTTGATTGGCCAGCACAATTCAGTGCGTATTTAGTTACAACTTTGTGGTGCAAAGTCATTTCTACTGACCGGAGAGGGGGAAGTGAAATCAGTAAATTGAAACGCACTTAACGGAATGCATTTGAAAGTGAAATGAAGTGCACCTAGAACAAAAAAACTTTGGAAAAGTTAGATGGCCAGCTGTCACGTTTGACATATATGTGTAACATACTTTTCCTACATCATAGGAACAGCCATGAGGACAGTTCCTAACAATGTATAGAGATGTCTGCAGGGCCGGTGGACATCTCTAAGGGGCATATCAGCAAGGGCCTGCTATAATTATCGCTCAGCGCTTTTAGCGCGAGGATAATTATCACAGGCTAACGCTGGATTCTATCTCGGAGATAGCGAGCTATCAGCAACGCTTATCTCCCAAGCGATAGGAATCCATGCGTTAGCTGGAAAACAGTGTGATTATCGCTGGAAATCCAGCGATAATCGCACTGCGACCAGTGATACCTTGCTGATAGGCTAAGTCAGATTACAAGCAGGCGTAAGGAAAGTAGCGATAACTGTGGTTAGAGCTAATTTTCTTATTGCTCTGCTTGTTTGCGTGCAGCTTGATAATTGGAGAAATGTCGGTTAACGACATTTCTTCAGTTATTTTGGCACGGAACGCCCACTTTGCATCTCATCTGGGCGTTGTTGTAAGGGCCGCTAAATCAGCAAAACATGCGACCCTTGACCTTGCCTGGTAGGTCGCTCCCCCCCGCTGCAGCTCCGCCTGCACCCCCGCTGATGCCTACTGCCGCCGCTGAAGTCGAGGCCCTCCACCACCCGCAGGCTACCACCTGCGCCTCATCCCTGGTGGCCAGTGATGGCCTTAGGTTTGTATCTGCTCTCTGTTGCCTGTAACTCCGTCTGCACCCCGCTCGCCGCTTTACTTCTGTGCACCCCTGTTTTGATTCTGCACCCCTTCACTTACTTCTGTGCCCCCTGTTTTGATTCTGTACCCCTTTACTTACTTCTGTGCCCCCTGTTTTGATTCTGTACCCCTTGCCTTGTCTCCTTCCCGCGACCGCTCCGCTTCCCTGCTCCTGTCCCCGCTGCTGCTTCCCCAGCAGCTCCGCCCCCTCCGTGCCCATTCGCTGCCCCTGACAACCGCCTCCCGCCTCCCAGCTGCTCCTCCCTCCCCACCTCCCCATATATGGCGGCCGCAAAAGGCAAGTCCGTCTGCGCCCGTCCGCGCCTGGACCGCGCCCAGCGCCAGAACCCTTGCCCCCTGCACCAGCCATGAAGACCGCCTCCGCTACTACGCCAACACCCTCATCGCTCTCAACCCAGGAAGGACCCACACCTCCTGCAAGGCCGCCCCGAAGCGCACCCACGGTCTCTTCGCCTGCCGGAACTGCAGCTTCTCCTGCCCCGAAGGCGCCGAGACACCCGCAACGACGGAACCCAACCAGCTCAGATGCATCCTGATAAACACCCGCTCCGCACGCAAACACGCCGTCGAGCTCTGGGATCTAATCGACACTGCATCCCCGGACGTCGCCTTCCTGACCGAGACCTGGATGAACGAAGCCTCCTCTCCAGACATCGCCATAGCCATCCCCGATGGGTACAAGTTCACCCGCAGAGACCACACCAACGGAGCCGGAGGAGGAATCACCATCGTCCACAGGGAACACCATCAGGGTCTCAACAAACACCAACGACACTCTCAGCACCGCCGAACACATGTACTTCCAGATCCACACGGACCCCAAGACCACCCTAAGGGGCACCCTCGTCTACAGACCGCCAGGACCCCGGCCACAATTCTGCGACTCCATCGTCGACCTCATCAGCACGCACGCGCTGACCTCCACCGACTGCATCCTCCTTGGAGACCTGAACTATCATCTGGAGAACAACAACGACAACAACTCCTCCACCCTGATCGACAACCTCGCCAACCTCGGACTAAAACAGCTCATCACGACGCCGACCCACATCGCCGGTCACACGCTTGATGCCATCTTCTCCTCTAGTCCCGACGTCGCCTTCAGCCACGCCTCCGAACTCACCTGGACAGACCACCACTGCATCCACTTCTCCGTCCGAAAACTCCTCACACACCACCGCACCCCACAGATCCCCCGCCGCTGCTGGGGCAAAGTCACTGAAGAACAACTACAGACAAACCTCGCACTCAACCCTCCGACCAACCCCACCAAACCCGACGATGGTGCACTCACCCTCAGATGCTGGATGGACGACTTCACCAACTCCTTAGCCCCGCTGAAAGAGCCCACCAACAGAGACACCAGCAAGAGAGCCAGCTGGTTCAACCCGGAACTCCTAGCTTCAAAGCGCACCTGCCGGAAATTGGAGAACAAATGGCACAGCGACAAGACGCCGGACAGCTGCGCTGCCCACAAAGACACCATCTGCAACCACCACCACCTCATCAGGACCGCCAAAAGGACCTCATTCAAAGACCGCCTTGACAACAACACACACAACAGCAAGGAGCTCTTCAACATCGTGAAGTAACTCTCGAACCCCAGCTCCAACACCAACGACATCCCGCCATCGCAAGCCCTGTGCGACTCCCTCGCCACCTTCTTTCACCGAAAGATCACCAACATCCATGACAGTTTCAACCCCCAGATGACCCCCACAGGCATCGACAAACTGGTCCCACCACACACCACCGACCATGAATCCCTGACAACCTGGGCCAACGTGAGCATCGAGGACACAATCAAGACCATGGGCACAATCCACTCCGGATCCCCGTCTGACCCTCTCCCACACCACATCTTCAACAAAGACAGCAGCTCCATCGCACCCCACCTGCGCAACATCATCAACCTCTCCTTCGAGACCGCTACCTTCCCTGAGAGCTGGAAGCACACAAAGATCAACGCCCTTCTGAAGAAACCCAAGGCGGACCCGAGCGACCTCAAGAACTTCCGGCCCATCTCCCTGCTTCCGTTCCCAGCAAAAGTCATCGAGAAGATAGTTAACATCCAGCTCTCTCGTCACCACGAAGACAACAGCATCCTGGACCCCTCCCAATCAGGATTCTGCAGCAACCACAGCACCGAGACCGCCCTCATCGCCGCCACAGACGACATCAGGATCCTGCTAGACAACGGCGAGACGGCGGCCCTCATTATCCTGGATCTCTCCGCCGCCTTCGACACTGTCTGCCACCGCACACTATGCATGTGCCTCCACAACGCAGGGATCCGAGACAAGGCCCTGGACTGGACCACCTCCTTCCTATCCGGCAGAACTCAGAGAGTCCGCCTCCCCCGTTCCGGTCCGAAGCCTCCGAGATCATCTGCGGCGTCCCACAGGGATCCTCCCTCAGCCCGACGCTGTTCAACGTCTACATGGCTCCACTAGCACGCATCGCCCGACAGCACGACCTCAACATAATCTCCTACGCCGACGACACGCAGCTGATCCTCTCCCTCACCAAGGACCCCCTCACCGCCAAATCCAACCTCCACCAGGGAATGAAGGCCGTCGCCGACTGGATGAAGGAATGCCGACTTAAGCTGAACTCAGACAAGACGGAGATCCTCATGCTCGGGCCCAACCCTCAGCATGGGATGACTCCTGGTGTTCCGCATCACTGGGGACACCCCCGGCTCCTACCAACCACGCATGCAACCTGGGAGTCATCCTCAACTCGAAACTCACCATGACCAAACAAGTCAACGCAGTCTCCTCCACCTGCTTCAACACCCTCCACAAGATCTACAGATGGATCCCGACAAACACGAGGAAAACAGTCACCCAGGCCCTAGTCAGCAGCAGACTCAACTACGGAAACGCCCTCCACACCGGAGCCTCGTCCAAGCTCATCAACAGACTGCAAAGAATCCAGAATGCCTCTGCACGCCTAATCCTCGACGTCTCATGCCGCGACCACATCACCCCCCACCTGAGGAACCTGAACTGGCTCCCCGTCGATAGAAGAATTTCCTTCAAGCTCCTGGTCCACGCACACAAGGCACTCCACAAAACCGGCCCAGCCTATCTCAACAGCCGACTCTCCTTCTACGTACCCAACAGGAAACTCCGCTCCGCTGACCACGCCCTGGCCGCGGTCCCGCGCATCCATAGAACCACATCCGGAGGCAGGTCCTTCTCCCACCGCGCCGCCAAGACCTGGAACACCCTCCCTCTCAACCTTCGACAAACCGAAGACCTGCTGACCTTCAGGAGAAGACCAGTAGCAGCAGCACCCTCTCCCCGCCCCCCACTCAGCGCCTTGAAACCCTCACGGGTATGTAGTGCGCTTTACAAATGAGCTGATTGATTGATTGATTTATTAATTATCGCTGCTTTTCGCCCGAAAACGGACGCAAAAGCAGCGATAATTCCATAGCGCCACCTGATATGCCCCTAAATTTGGCAGGTCGGAGTAAAGTGCAAGTGTAAAGTCCTCCGCCAGCCTGTCTACTTTACTTTGTGTATGGGAAGAGTAATCTGGACAGGGTAGTGAAACATCCCCAGTCTGCATTGCTGAGCATGTGCTGCACTGCTTTGGGGATGCATGAGTAGGGGAGTAAAGGTTAACATTCCTAACGATAAAAAGGGAGAAATCTAAATTTTAGCATTCACATATAATGTCAGCACTCTTTGGTTGATAAAGGTATGGAGGCAGGAGTCTGCTGAACATCAGCATGCCCACATCAACATGTCAACTTAGTTCACTATCAGAATGTGAGTGTTATAATGCCCTCCACAAACGTGCACCCATGGTTTTGTAAATCCGACCTCACATATTAAAACAGTTGTAAAATCTTCTGGCTTACTGGCAATCCTAAGTACACTTTTAAAAATACTTCAGATTTACAAAGATTGTGAAGTCAACACGATCCATAAAAACCTAATTTTAAAATGAGAGAAGTTTATAAGGCCAGAAATACCAAAATTATTTTAAAGTCGAAACCCTCAGGTACTTTACATTGAAGACTTTGTCCCTCATTGCAAGTTAATGACTACAAGTGTTTGCAAAGGGATCAGAATGACGAGTAGCATGATAATTAATACACACTCCGGGCCCAATTCAGAAAAGGCCTCTGCACTCATGGCGGGGGTCGCACACTTTGGGCGGGACCTCTGTACTGCAGATACCCATTGCGTAGGTCCCGCCACGAGTGAAGGCAACTTGGCGGGACCTCTATACTGCAGATACCCATTGCGGTGTCCCGCCACGAGTGCGAGACCCCCAAGAGTGCGGGACTGCGGAGCCTTTCCCATGAGTGCGGAGGCCCTTTGTGAATCGGCCGATCAGAGTTTTTCACTGATGGAATTCAGGCATGTAATGCCAGCCAAAAGTTATTTGGAGAAAATGAATGGGAAAAAGGCAAAACGTGTAATTCTGTGTTTTAAAAAATAATTCTGCATGTTATGCCTCATTTTGAACTCAGAATAGAAGGCATTTACCACAAATGAGAAAAACCTCTCCCTTTGGAAGTTGTATTTATGTGTGAAACATACCCAACCGTATTTCACTCAAGTGAAAATAAGGGCCTTAGAGAGAGAAAATCAACAATCAAATATACAAAATAGACATTGCAAGTCGATATTGTAATACATCAACAAGAAAGTAACAGAGTTTCGAAGAATTAATGAATTAACTTGATTTGTTTAGAAATACTTTTAAAACAAACAGGCCACCCATTATTGTGACCATAGGTGTTACCATTTTTCAAAAGAAACAAGGTCCCATTCAATTCGGATGGGTATAGTATCACAATTTTCCAGTCAAAAATTGGAATATACACGTTCTTAAATCGACTCACGTCTCTAAACTCTTAACTATACGTTGTATTTTATAATCGAGTATGAGATGTTAACTAATTGTAACTTTCTATATTTTCTATTCTGCAAACACTAAAAGTCACATTTTTAAGTCACTTGCCTGCGGTAAGGAAATCGTCTGTTTTCCTTTTAACCTACTCACGGGTTGCTCACTTATTCCACCACATACTATTTGTTTTTTCGCCGTATTGTTATTAAATCACATTTATTTCTCGATTTAAGAACGTGTATATTCCAATTTTTGACTGGAAAATTGTGATACTATACCCATCCGAATTGAATGGGACCTTGTTTCTTTTGAAAAATGTATCTACCCTTTGTCCCATCTGACCCATAGGGTTTCCTTGTTTCTACTCATAGGTGTTTCCATAGCAAAAAGATATTTAAATGCATTTTTTAAAGTTCTTATTGATAATTTGCGTGGATTAGACGGCCAAATGATAAATTTAAAAGACATTTGTTATGAAAAGTCCTTCAGATACAAGCACTATTTAAACAGTGTATTTTTATCAAAAGACTATTAATCTTTCCCTCCATCCCGGTTTAAGGTGATCTCTGTGTGGCCTGCTTTTTTTTTTAGCAGCAAAGCATTAAAGTGTCTTTAAACTCCCATTACATTGAACTAAAGACATATGATGGTTGGTTCAGGGATTTATTTTACCTCTTTATGGTCTACACAAAGTAACCTAAGGGGAACCATTAAAAATGCAAACCATTAGACTTCCAAAGGCACATTCAGCGGCCTGCTTTTTAGAGGTAATGCTGATGGACCATAGAGACAATCATGTGGAAGACAAAACAGCCACAAATATACCATAGGAGACAGTGATACACATTTTATGGGATGTCGGATACTGCAATGTACCCATTGGATGCCTGGGTCGAAAGAAGGTGGGCGCTTTACCGAGAGCAGCACCCAAGACAGCAGCGGCAGCACGTACAGGTAAGAGCGGTAGGGCCGGGTGGGAGGAGATTTCGACAGATGATGACGAAGGAAAATTAATTATTTATTTAATTTCCCAATGTGGTCATCTATCGAATCCCCCCCAACACTGCCTCATCGCTCTTACCTGCACGGGCCATGGCTGCAAGACAGGAGCAACACACAACGGATGCAACACAGTCTGGCTCATGCAGGCCAATGAAAGACTCCCACATCTGTTATCCAATGACAGCACGCCTACTGGACTGAATAACAGTCCTGACCAAGCACCAATAACCACTTCTGATTTACAGATGATAATTTAATTGATACAGTATTACCAATTGCATATGTGAACTATCACAGTCTTTGCACCAAGTTAGCTGTCTGCCACCATTGTCCACGCAAGGGCCAATTTTATGGATAATAACTAGAATCTGTCTTGATACCTATATAATTTTTTGGCTAAACCCTTCCCCCCTACAAGAGAATTTTCTATCATTTATGTCAAGCCTCAGCTTTCTGCAGTTCCAAGTGATCAGACTTAGGGTCACCGGTTGGTCTTTGTTGGTGAAGCAGACCAGACTTGTTTTGAAAGAAGATCCGACTGATGTTTCATTGGCTCCTGTTTTACATGAGACAGAAAAGCTATTTATTATTCAAACATTTCGGGGCAGATTTACAAGCCCCTTACGAGACAATTACGCCGCCGTTGCGTCACTTCTGTGATGCAGCGGAGGCGTAAACCATGCGCCATGTTGCGTCTTATTTACAACGTGACGCATCTAGGGAGATGCGTCACGTTGTAAAGCCCTGCGCTACATTAAACCTGCGTCAGGTTTATGTATGCAGGGTGGGCGGTCCGTCGGAAAAAGCCTCGGAAAAGTGACGCAGTGAAATCTACAAGATTTCACTGATTCACTTTTCCGACGCTGCTGCGTCAAAACCCTGCGCCTGCTTGAAGCAGGCGTAAGCCATGACTCAGCATGTTCGGTATGGGCAGCCCCTGAGCATTGCTGGAGTTGCGTCGTGCTTGCGGCACGACTCTAGCAATGTGCCGCCCTTATACCATCAGATGCGTCACGCATCTGTTTATTCATGCGCCACGATGCGCTGCATTGTAAATGCGGCGCATCTGTGGTGGCGCAAGGGTAAACTTACGTGACGCATCTTTCCTGGCGCATCCCTGCTGATTTGCAGGGATGCGCCAGGAAACATAAATCTGCCCCTTCGTGTCTGCGGTTTTTCAAAGAGTCTCTTTATGAACAGTACAGTACATTTTTCACAATTATCCAAAAATTCACTGTGTGTAAGACTTATCATTGGACTAGCAAACACATCTTCTTTAACAAAAAGTTCAATTGGATTGAGATAAGTCTTAAGATCATAAGGCATCTATATCCCTAATTTATTTTAATATATTTATGTTTTTGTCGTGCCAAAGGCCTTCCACCAGTTCTCAAAAATGGAGGCCAATCCAGCTAATTGACCTTAATTCTGTGAAAATCCAGTGCAATGTTTATCCCATTTTGCATTCTTTTACGTTGCTGGCAAACGTCTCCTGGCGGAGTTATTTATAAACTTGAACCAGAAGGAGCATGCCCCAGCCCCTACAGAGGCTGACTAAACTCCTTCCGGCGACCTGCAGCAGGGGAGAGAGCAGGCCTGGAGGAATCCTGGCCCGACCAGCCTCGGCCTGTTCCCTGCTCACACGTGGCCCCTAACAAACGTCAGCTGCGAGCTCTTTGTGAAAAGCTGCTGTGGAATGTGCAGGATTTACTGGCATACGACTTGCCGAATATCGTCTTTCTATTTTTACTTCATTCTGCAATGACAGCACATTTAGCGAAAACTAATTTCTGATAGTGAAATATGAATTATTCATGTAGTGTAACGTACCCGATTTATAGTTCTCTTGAGGGCCTTGATACGAAGCCGCCCACATCCCTGTGGTTTCAAATGGAGAATCCCAAAGAATGATTGGGGGCATAGGAGGGTCAACCCATAGCTCAGTTTAATTGCGAGAGGAGTGTACGGGAGATTTTAAGCAATCAGGCTGCGGTCTAAGCAATCTTACTGAATGGGCAGGATGGATTATCTTGGAATTCCTTAACACCAGATGGAAGTTACGACTCAAGATAGAACAGGGAATGCGGTTACACGTTTTTGGACCAAGCCTTCTGTGGGTAATTAAACACTCCCGCAGTTTTTCTGTTGCATTCTCAAAATGACGGGTCTAGGGCAGAAATCAACAAGCATTGGCAAAACCACTATGTCTCGCTATGCAAGAGCTATTGTCTTTGCTAATATGTCTTAGCAATATTGTACAGCACAACACACAGGATGATGGACGGAATGTTGCACATTGGCAAAAAATTCACCCCCAGTCACAGATCTGGGCTTAATCCATCGTCATTTTGCTCACCACGCCACCTCAGTTCAGACATGGTCATATGCAAATCAGTCTTGACCCTGTGCCTCATGGGAACAGTCCAGCCCGAACTGCCAAGCCATGTCTTCCCTGGACCGGAATCAAGCATCCTAGGACCGGTTTCGGGATTTCACCCCTCTTCAGCCAGGATAGCTTGACTCCAGTGGCTTAGTGAGCACGGGACCCACGTCTGGGCATACCCTACCCACATAGGGTGAACAGCAAAACACACAAGATGATGGACGGAATGTTGTACATTGGCAAAACATTCACCCCCAGTCACATATCTGGGTTTAATCCATCGTTATTTTGCTCACCATGCCACCTCAGTTCAGACATGGCCATATGAAAATCAATCTTGACCCTGTGCCTCATGGGAACAGTCCAGTCTGAACTGCCAAGCCAGGTCCTCCCTGGACTGGAACCAAGCATCCTAGGACCGGTTTCGGGGTTTCACCCCTCTTCAGCCAGGATAGCTTGACTCCAGTGGCATGGAGAACAGGGGACTCACGTCTGAGCATACCCGTCCCACTCGGGGTGACAAATGCAAAAACAACAGTTGATGGACAGAATGCAGAACAATGTCATACATTCACCCCAGTACAGAGATCTGGGCCTAAATCCATCGTTTTTTTGCTCACCATGCCATTCCAGTTTGAACCCCGTCATATGCAAATCAGTCTTGATCCTGTGCCTCATGGGAACAGTCCAGCCCGAACTGCCAACCCAGGTCCTCCCTGGACTGGAACCAAGCATCCTAGGACCGGTTTCACCCCTCTTCAGCTAGGATAGCTTGATTCCAGTGGCATGGAGAACACGGGACTCACGTCTGAGCATACCCGTCCCACTCGGGGTGACAAATGCAAAAACAACAGTTGATGGACTGAATGCAGAACAATGTCATACATTCACCCCAGTACAGAGATCTGGGCCTAAATCCATCGTTTTTTTGCTCACTATGCCATTCCAGTTTGAACCCAGCCATATGCAAATCAGTCTTGACCCTGTGCCTCATGGGAACAGTCCAGCCCGAACTGCCAAGTCAGGTCCTCCCTGGACTGGAACCAAGCATCCTAGGACCGGTTTCGGGGTTTCACCCCTCTTCAGCCAGGATAGTTTGATTCCAGTGGCATGGAGAGCAAAATTACAGTGAAATTACAGCAAAAAACGAGAGCGGCCACAGGAGGCTTGAACTCGCTGCAGCAGCGGGAGGAAGGGCCCAGGCACAGTCAGGTGGAGCTAGCTGTGCAGCGTGGGGAGCGACCTGCATGAACAGAGGGTCAAGGGTGGCATAGAGGGGCATGGAGTGTCGTACAGTAGAGTTGAGTGGTGTGGAGAGGAGAGGAGAGGAGTGAAGTGAAGTGTCATGGAGTGGTGTGCAGTGTTGTGGAGTGTCGTGGCAGGAGTAGAGTGTAGTAGAGTGGATGGGCATGGAGCTGAGCAGTGTAGAGTGAGTACAGCGTCAAAGTTGAGTAGAGTGTCATAGAGTGGAGTGGCATAGAGTGTGGTGGAGTGGTGTAGAGGGTGTTAAGTAGAATGTTGTAGAGTAGATTGGCAAAGAGTGTAGTAGATTGCTATAGAGTGGAATAGAGTGCTGTAGAGTTGAGTGGCATAGACTGGAGTGGCATAGAGTGTAATAGAGCAGAGTGGCATAGAGTGTCAGAGTGGTGTAGCATAGAGTGGAATGAAATATAGCGGAGTAGTGTGTCATTGAATAAAGTGGAGTAAAATGGCATAGATGGAGTTGCGTAAAGTGTCATAGAGTGAAGTAGTGTTGTAGAATGGCAAAGAGTGCAGTAGAGTGCTGTAGTGTGAAGTGGCCTAGAGTGTCATAGAGCTGAGTGGCATAGAGTGTAAGAGTGGTGTAGCATAGAGTGGAGTGGAATATAGTGGAGTAGTGTGCTATTGAATAGAGTGGAATAAGATGGCATAGGGAGAGTTGTGTAAAGTGTTGTAGAGTGAAGTAGTGTTGTAGAATGGCATAGAGTGCAGAACAGTGCTGTAGAATGGAGTGGCATAGGGCGGAGTAGAGCCTCAATGGAGCAGAGTTTAATGGAGTAGAGCATCATAGAGTGAAATATTGTGAAGTGGAGTGTCGTAGATTAGAGTATAGTAGAGTGGAGTAGAGTGGCATAGAGTGAAACGGTGTAAAGTACCATGGTGCAGAGTAGATTGTCACAGAGGGTATTAGTTTTGAGTTAAGTGGTGTGGAGTGCATTGGCGTAAAGTAAAGTGACGTATGGTGCAGTGCCATAGAGTAGAGCAGTGCAGAGTAGATTGCAGAGGCGTAGAGTGGTAGAGTGCAATGGCATAGAGTAGAGTCCCACAGCGTGGAGTTGAGTGGTATAGAGTGGGGTGGTGCAGGGTAGAATGTAGTAGTGCAGGATAGAGTGCAGATGTGAAGAAAAGATTGGCATAGAGTAGAGAGGCAGGGTGGTATAGAGTGCAGTGGTGTAAAGTGAGGTAATTCAGAGCATAGTGTCATAGAGTGTAGTGGCGTAGAGTGCAGTGGTGTAGAGTTGCTATAGTGTGGCGTAGAGTGGAGTGGTGCAGAGTAAAGTGCAGGGGTGGAGAGTGCAGGTCCATATAGTGGTGCATAGTAGAGTGGTGTGGAGAGCAGTGATGTAGAGTACAGTGGTGTAGAGTAGAATAGAGTAGCATAGAGTGCAGTGACGTAGAGTGCAATAGTATAAAGTAATGTAGCATGCAGTGGCGTAAAGTGCAGTAGCATAGAGTAGAATGTTGTAGAGTATTGCGGCATAAAGTGCAGTGGTGAAAAGTAGTTGCCATAGGTGCAGTCATGTAGGATACATTGGTTTTAAGTAAAGTGGTGTAGAATGCATTGGTGTACTGTGCAGTGGTTTAGAGTACAGTGGCAAAGTGTATACTGCAGAGGTGTAGAGTGGAGCAGCATGGAGTGCAGTTGCGTAGAGTGGCATAGAGTACAGTGGCATAAAGTGCAGTTGCATAGAGTAGATTGTTTCAGAGTAGAGTGGAGTGGTGCAGGGTAGAGTATAGTGGTGCTGGGTAGAGTGCAGTGGCATAGAGTAGTGGCGTAGAGTGCAGTGGTGTAGAGTAGAGTGGCGTAGAGTGGCATAGGGTGACTTAGAATAGATTGTTTCAGAGTAGAGTGAAGTGGTGTAGAGTGGAGTGGTGCAGGGTAGAATGGAGTGTTGCAGGGTAGATTGCAGTGGTATAGAGTAGTGGCGCAGAGTGCAATGGCGTAGAGTGCAGTGTGACAGAGTGGAGAGGCATAGAGTGGCGTGGTGTGGAGTGGGGTGGTGTAAAGTGCAATGTCTTAGAGATATTCTTTCAAAGTGGAGTGAAGTGGCGTAGAGTGGAGTGGTGCACAGCAGAGTGGAGTGGTGCAAGGAAGAGTGGAGTGGTACAGAGTAGTGGCGTAGAGTGCATTGGTGTAGAGTGCAGTGTTGCAGAGTGGATGGTGCAGAGTGGAGTAGCCTAGACTGGAGTAGAGTAGAGTGCAGAGGCGAAGAGTGCAGCGAAGCATATTAGAGTGGGATAATTGGCACTGGCATAGAGTAGAGCGGTGCAGAGTAGAGTAGAGAGGCATACAGTGAAGTGGCATAGAGTAGTGTGTCATAGAGTACAGTGTATTAGAGTGCAGTGGTGCACAGTATACTAGAGTGGCCTAGAGTGTAGTGGTATAGGCAATGGCTTAGAGTGTAGTAGAGTGCCATAAAGTGGTGAAGAGTAGAGTACACTGTTGTATAGTGGTGCAGAGAGTTGTGACATAGAGTACAGTGGTGTAGAGTAGAATAAAGTGGCATAGAGTGCAGTGACATAAGACGCAATGGTTTAGAGTGATGTAGCGTGCTGTGCCGTAGAGTGCAGTAGCATAGAGTAGAATGTTGTAAACTATAGTGGCGTAGAGTGCAGTGATGCAAAGTAGTTGGTGTAGGAGCAGTGGCATAGGGTGCATTGGTTTTGAGTTTAGTGGTATATAGTAAATAGGCATAGAATGCTGTTGTTTGGAGTAGGATGGCATCGTGTAGATTGGAGTAACGTAGAGTGGCAGAGCATAGAGTGCAATGCCATGGAGTGGAGTGGCGGGGAGTTGAGTAGAGTGGCATAGAGTACAATGGCATAAAGTGCAGTGGCATAGAATATATTGTTTCAGAGTAGAGCAAAGTGGCAAGGAGTGCAGTGGTGCATAGTAGAGTGGAGTAGAGTGCACTGTCATAAAATAGAGTGGTAAAGAGTAGAGTAAAGAGGTGAAGAGGGAAGTGGCATAGAGGGCAGTGTCAGAGTGCAGTGGTGCACAGTAAATTAGAGTGGCATAGAGTGTAGTGGCATTGAGTACTTTAGCGTAGAGGGCAGTTGAGTGGCGAAGAGTGTTGCAGAGTAGAGTGTAGTGGCATAAAGTGGTGCCGAGTAGAGTGGCAGAAAGTAGAGTGGCATAGAGCTCAGTGGTATAGAGTATAGTGCAGTGCTGCAGAGTCAAGTGTTATGGAATGCATTGGTGTAGAGTAGAGTGGTGTAGAGTGCATTGGTGTAGAGTTCAGTGGCATAGAGTGATACAGAGTAAAGTGACGTAGAGTGTAATGTAGAGTAGAGTGGCATAGAGTGCAGTTGTGTAGAGTGAATGGGTTTTGAGTAAAGTGGTGTAGTGCGCTTTGGTGTACAGTGCAGTGGTGTAGAGTTTAGCTGTGTAGAATAAAGTAGTGTAGTGTGGAGTGGTGCAGAGTGGGCTAGAGTCGGGTAGATTGCAGTGGCATAGAGTAGATTGTTTCAGAGTAGAGTGAAATGGTGTAGAGTGCAGCGGTATAGAGTAGAGTGTCAGAGTGCAGTGGTGCAAAAGAGATTAGAGTAGCATAGAGTGGATTGGCGTGGAGTGCCATGGTGTAGCGTGAAGTGATGAAGAGTAGATTCATGTAGAGTTAAGTGACATAGAGTGCAGTGGTATAAAGAAGAGTGGCAGAGAGTGCAGTGTTGCAGAGTATACTTTCGTAGAGTGCAGTGGTTTATAGTAGAGTGACGTGGAGTGCATTGGCACAGAGTAGATTGGCTTACAGTGATGCAGAGTAGAATAGGCTGGCATAGAATTTAGTAACATAAGACAATGGTGAAGAGTGCAGTGGTATAGAGTAGAGTATCATAGAGTGCAGTGGTGCAAAATATATTAGAGTGACTTAGAGTGGATTGGCCTAGAGTGCAGTGGTATAGAGTGAAGTGATGCAGAGTAGAGTTCAGTGACGTAGAGTGCAGTGGCATAGAGTAGAGTGGCACAAAGAAAAGTGGCAGCGTACAGTGTTTGAGAGTATACTGTCGTAGAGTGCAATGGTTTATAGTAGAGTGGCATGGAGTGCATTGGCGTACAGTGCAGTGGCGCAGAGTAGATTGGCGTACAGTGATGCATAGTAGAAAAGGGTGGCATTGAGTTCAGTGATCAAGTACAATGGAGTAGAGTGCAGTCGCTAGAAGGTAGTGGTGTAGACTAAACTGGCGTAGAGTGGATTGGTTTTGTGTAAGGTGGCGAAGAGTGCATTGGTATAAAGTATAGTGGCATAGAGTGGTGTGGAGTAGAGTGGAGTGGTGCTGAGTGCAGTGGAGCCGAGTGCAGTGACGTAGAGTAGATTGTTTCAGAGTAGAGTGCAGTGGTGTAGAGTGCAGTATGCAGAGTAGGGTGGCATACAGCTGAGTGGCGTGGAGTGGTGTAGAGTGCAATGGTAAAGAGTGCAGTGGTGAATAGTAGAGTAGTATGGGGTAGAGTGCATTGACATAGAGCAGAGTGGAGTGGTGTAGAGTTGAAAGGTGTAGAGTGGAGTGGTGAAGATAAGAGTGCAGTGACGCAGTGCGGAGTGGAGTGGCGTAGTGTGGAATAGTGCTGAGTGGAGTGCACTGACATGAAGTGGTGCAGACTGCAGAGCAGAGTGGAGTAGGGTAACATGGAGTATGCATGGTATGGTAGTGTACTGCCATTACAGACAACACATCTTCAATTGAAATGACGATTACATTTGCACTCACATCCAGTTTCACTGATTAAAGTATACAGCGCACAAACGATAATGTGTGGAAATGTCATCACCCAATGTATTGATTTGATTGTCAGCACAGTTAATTTACAGACATTTAAATTTTGTTGAGGTCCCCTCCCCGTTCTAAAAATACCTAGCCCTGGGGGGTGGCGGTCCCCAGGGGCACCTATGGCTCCAGGGGGATTACTGGACAGAGCCCCAGGGAGGTGGTATCCCTGAGGCTGCGGGGGCAGAGCCCCCGCATATTATATTTAGCCCAGGGGAGGTGGCTGTCCCCAGGGCTTCAGGGGCGTGGCCCGCCTGCTTTTGTGTCATGTTTTGCTACGGGGAGATGCATGTCCCCGGAGCTGTGGGGGGGCCGTGTGGGCTCCCCACATTAATTATACATTAGCCCTGTAAAAGGGGGGCGCGGGTCCCCAGGACACGAGGGCAACACCCGCATAAATTATGAAAAATGACCCAGGGAGGTGGTTTTCCCTGAGGCTTTAGGGATCTTAGTAGGGGGTCCAGTGCACCCCCTCCTACATATTTGGACATGCCCCAGTACCTGACACAACCGGGTGCTGATAAGAAACAAATTGCAGGAGACCACGCATCATTTAAAAAAAGAATCCTGCAGGAATCCCAGATCCAGCGTGGCCCCTGCAGAAATGTTTTTTTAAAAATGCTTTTTTGGCCCTTGCAGGGTCCCTTTGGGATCCCCCAAAAGGCCTAGGTGGTCAGGATGTTTCTACCCTGCCAAAGTTTTTTTTTTTTAATGTTTTTTCCTGTGACTCAGTTCAGCAAGATGGCTGCCAACACTTCCTGGTTTGAAGTGATGGCAGCCCATCAAATCTCACAACGAGATCTGGAGGGTCGTGGATCCACTGCGTCCTTATGTATACAACTGGAATTCTTTTAAATAACTCAGCAACTACTGAATGCATGTACACCATTTAACAAAAGGTCACTTTCTACACCAACAGCTATCTTTCTGCCAAATTTAGTGTAATTCCTTTCCGCAGTCTGGGCTGTTCTGAAATGCTTATATATTCGCTGTAAAGGTATGCATGGTAAATGTACATGCATGGTAAAAATGTGTGTGGTAAAGGCATATGGGTGGTCATTAATGGTTGTGCGTTGTAATTGCTGGTTCCTGTATAATCAAGTGTATAGCCATTAAATAAAGAGTTGAAACTAAACATAAACAAGAAAGCATGAGTCACAATGATTGTTTTCAGAATTATGCCAAATAATCAAAACCAAATAGTTGCAAATGCAGCAAACAAATACAATGTCTATGAGAATCTGTATGTGTATGAGTTTGAACATTTGTGTTTGCACGTTTGTATGTACATCTGTGCCAATAAGTGGGACTTAATTTCTGTGCCTTCTTGTACCGCTATGCATGTATAATTGCGTGTGTGCCTCTGTATCTATATTTATTTGCCTCTCTATGCCTGTGAGGATGACTATGTATGCGTCTATATGTACAGATCTCTGAGCCTGTGCCTTTGCTTGTGCGTTTCTCTGTATGCTTTTGCAAGTCTTTTTGTTTGTGTGATCATGTCTTTATCTATGTGTGTCGCTGTGAGTATGCATGTATATTTGTGAGTGCTTGTATAAACTCACATCTTTGTGTGCCTGTGTGTGACTCTGTGTATCTGTGCTTGTGTGAGTATGCATATGTTTGAACTTGTTTATACCTTTATCTACTTGCTTCTATGTGTCTGCATGTGTTACTTTCTTTGTGATTGTGTGTGCTCGTTCATGTGTCGGTATGTGTAGATTTGTGCGTTGGCATGCATATGTGTAGGTATGTGTGCCTATGTGTGCTAGATTTGTGTATGTGTGCAAATGTGTGTCTTTGTTCACATGTCTGTGTGTACCTTTATATTGTTAAGTTCAAAATCACGAATGAATGTTCGTGTGTGTGCTTACTGGTTTGCATGCATGAGATTGAGACAAATCAAGTGCGTGCCTAGGGTTCCTGTGTGTGCTTTTGTCTATGTATGAATGTCCCAGTCTATGCACCCATGCGAGAGCCCTTTCATTGTGGTGTGTGTGTGTGTCTGTATGTCGGTGTCTGTGTGTGTGTACCTTGCCCTTAGTATGCATATCTGCATATGTCTGTTCTTTAAGAACCTTTGTATAGAGCTAAAAGGCCACCTTTCAGCCACTTCAGAAAGCTTCAATCCAAAATGTTCAAGATTTTAGATGGGTTACATAGATATTGTGTTAATGGGAGGACAGCGGATATGATGGAAATGAATCTAGTCAAGGTATACAACAGTCTCTGTTGCCTGTGGTGCGGTCAAGAAAGATAGTTTATAGGGCTGAGGAGGGCTAAGTTACATGTTTACTCTTACAAACTGCAAGAAGGGTAGTCAGAATGCAATGACCTTCTTCCATTGACCTTCTTCAATTTCTGTGGTTGCTTGTGGTCTAGGTGAGGCTATTTTTAATAAGCCATTAGCCAATGGTGGGAATATTGGTGACCATGCTTCATCTTTCTAGTGTGTTCTCTGGCAACCAATGGACAACCCCTAAAATTGGTTAGGTAGGTGAAATGAAGTAAGTTAATAGTGTCTACTTTGAAGTATTGGTAATGTCAACAGATCTGAGGTGGACAGCTGTATGCTGTTATGGTGGTCTATATTAATGGGAAGCCTGCCTAAGTAAGTCTGTTTTCGGATATTTCATGAACCATAAAAGATTGGATTTGACATTCAACAATAGTTCTAGGTATTCTATATGTCCAGTCATTATATTTTGAGTGATTTGATATTTCGGATTTTAAGTCTGGGTGGTCGTAGACTCACAAGGGGTTTTGGATAGTGTGTAGGTAGATTCCGAAAGTACCCCTCACCCTCACTACAGTAAGCTACGTGCATAGCGCACATGATTTTGAAATGACTTTTTCCTCATCAGGGTCAATTCTTTTAAGACTGAGACTCAGCTTGCCTCCTGATTTTGCACTTGCCGGGGTCTGGTTAAGACCTTTATTGGCAGGCAAGTCAATACAATTTTTCAATATACCAGCTAGGCCACCATCATTGATTGATCTAACTAATTCTACTCAATGGAATGCATGAAGAAATCGTAAAATCTTTCTTAGTACTTTGAGTTTAACGTTGGTATTATAGCTACTTATTTTATTTTAGGCTCCAGGGGAGAGTTCAAAGTGAGATATAATGTTAGGAGTTGTCGTCTGGAGAGTCTGTGCTGGGGCTGGTCCCAGTATCATTGGTCAGATGAAAGGGAGGGCATTGTCCTTGGTGTCATCCAATATTAGGATATTTGATTCCATTAGGACTGATATAATTTTCTTCATCCAAAGTATTCATGAACATGACAATTTTAGATCCACTCAAAAACTCCATAAAGATCTCCAATGATTATGCAAATCTAGTGTTATCATCAAACAATTGTATTGTAATCAATCACCTTGCTCGCATATATATGTTAATGGTAAACACAAGGGTTAATAGAACACATCTCTGAAGTATGCATATTTAGACCCTGCGATTAATACACTTTGCTATTCAGATTTCTGCTTTTTGTGTGGTTCTTGAGGATGGATTTGATCCACTCAAAGGACATTCCTTGAATTGCCATACATGTCTTCATTATGAATTGCAATGTCAGTTCAGTTCAAAAATGCTTTATTCGGCATGTATATACAGCCACATAGCAAACATGAAATAAAAACATACAACAATCATACAGTAAAACTATAAAAAGGCAGAATATAGACCAATTGCATGAATATATACAAAACAAATTAATTGTGATACTATCCCCACAAATTCATTATGATACCATCCCCATAAAAGAGCCAATGCATGATGTGATGAACAATATAAAACAGATAAGATAGTTCTGATAAGCTTTATAATTTATATATCCTAAAAACTAACGTGCCGGTTAATGTGCAAAATATACAGAATAAAGTGCAATCCGCAATTCTGGACATGTGCAAAGAAATCGCTTACGATACTTGATAAAGTGACGGTGCAACTTACTGGAGATCTAATGAATTACATAACAATGGATTTCCTGGCACTCATACATTTCAAAATATAGGTAGCTATATAAAAACATATATCTGCACTTTCCAGATTAAACATTAGCTGCATTGCACTCCTAGTAGACCGTACATTATATCTTAAAAAGATGGGTTTTAAAAAATGTCGTCTTAAAAACACATAAAATTTACAAAACAGCATGAAATGACAACAACTCTGTTTGGATAAATCATCACAGGGGCATAAAGTATTACTGTGCTGCCTAGTGATAGGGAAAGACACAAGGTGGTGTACTATACCAAGCCTTAGGCGAGTAAGAACAAAACGGTGAGATCTTCTTGTAACTTCTGTCAAGTATGGCTGGAAACCTTCACTTAGGTTATTTTCGCGGTAAAAAACATAGGTGCATTGTTTGACACAGACAAGATCTCTAGATTGTCTTGAATGACGTAAGAGAGACACCTTGAGATCTAATTTAGATATACTGGCAGCTTCCTCGGGTATTAAAAAAGGATCCAAATTAAAAAGGAGCTTATACCAGTAATAAATATGTCTGAGCCAGGGAATATGCAAACAGTGGTCCAGCCTTAGACAGTCTCTAATTACTTTTTGAGTAAATATGGTTTCGGTTTTGGACCAGATGGAACGCCATAAAGCCAGAGGGCGAAGAACTGCAAGATCTTCAATGTAATCTAAGCCCACCTCTCTATGAATTAACTCTGTGGAAGCTGATGCAGGGGCACTCAGTAGACGCCTCAAAAATGAGTTTTCGTCGAGTTGGATGCGGTTACCACAAAGGGTATGGTGCCCCCACACACCAGCGCCATATAAGGCTGATGATATACATCTGGCTTTATAAATCGAAATCATATCCTTAATCCTACTATTCCCAAGCTTGGAAGCAAATCTAAATACTCCATTAGTATTTTTTACCATTTTAAGGCGCACATTTTCGCATTCATTGTCCCATCTCCCATCACCAGAGAATGTGACACCAAGATAACAAAAACTAGTCACGGATTGGATTTTATTCTCATCCAGGAAAAAGGTCCTTTTAACCCCTTTCTTGTTCCCGCAGGTCATTATATATGTTTTTTCTTTGTTAATTAGCAGTTTCCTATTGTCAATAAACCTACAGAAACAGCTAATTAAGCGTTGTAGGCCAATTTGAGTACGTGACAGGAGGACGGCGTCATCCGCATATAGCAGTATTGGAATGGGATCGCCATCTACTCGGGGGGCGTCAGCAGGAACTTGCCTAAGAATTAAATCAATTTGATTGACAAACAAAGAAAAAAGCAAAGGGGCTAAAACACAACCCTGCCTAATGCCTCAAGTAACTCTAAAAAAGGGGGTAGATTCCCCATCGGGCCCAAAACGCACTTTACAGGAGAGCCTTTCGTATAGTCTGGCCAAGAAATGTACGATATCTATTGGTGCGCCCATTTCCAGAAGTATTGGCCATAAAATAGAATGTTCGACCAGATCGAAGGCACTGCTGAGGTCGGCAAAACATAAAAACAGATTGCCTTTTTTGACCGTAACATATTTATTTATGATGAGGTCGAGGTTCAGGCACTGCTCCATCGTGCCCATTCCCCTCCTGAACCCATATTGAACTGGTGATAAAATAGTATTTTCTTCTGCCCATATCTCCAGTCTATTAAGGAGTATTCTACTTAAAATTTTAATTGATGAGTCCATGCCGCTATAGAAGGTAACCTTCTGAAGGTAACCTTCAGAGGAAGGTTACCTTCTATAGCGGCATTAAAAATACGGTTTAAAATAGGTGCCCAAAGATCCATCTCCTGTTTGTACAGATCCACGGGGACACCATCCGGGCCCGGGGCTTTACCCCCTCTACTTTTTGTCAGCCCCAAATAAACCTCATCCAGGCTAATGGATAAAGGTGACGATAGCCATACAGAGTTGTGATTTGCTAAAAGATCTAAAACCAGCCTATCAGGATTAAAAATATTAGTAAAATGATCAATCCAATCATTGCAGTTTACATGAGACGTTAATTCGGGGGTGGTATCATTCTTAAGGAAAGGGCAGTTGATTATCTCCCAGAATAAGCCATTATTATTTGTGTTAGCAGCTAAATTGAGTTTATGCCATAGCTCCTCCTGTATTTCTTTTTTCCGGATTTCCAAGGAAGTCTTATAGTTATGACGTTCAACTTTAATAAGAGTATTATCCCTAGGTTTAATAGCCAGGGCAGTTTTTAATCTCGACAAAGCCTGTATACAATTTTTGTCAAACCAGCCAACTGACCTGCTTTTTGATGGCCTACTCCTACCTGTCAATAAGCCTTCAATAACAGTATTAATTTGATAAAATTTAGAAAGCAGTATGGCAGGTACTATCTCATTACTTAGGCAGTAGTCAATTTCTGTTATACATTTAGTAATAACTTCTCCCAGAAGTTTAACAGAATTGACATTGGCCCACTTAATTCTTACCCCATTTGGTCTCTCTGCAACAACATCGCTAACAGAACTGGTGGGGTCTGAATGTACATTTCCCCACATCAGTAAAGTTACAGAGATACTATTATGGTCGCTTACTGCTTGCTCTGTTATCCATCGATCAGTATAAGCAGTGTTGCAGGAGACAAGTATGTGGTCAATGTTGGAGTGGGCACCCCTACCTGTAAAGGTTGGGCATATAATATTACCCTTTTTCAGGGAACAGTCGAGTAACTCTAAATCCAATTTAGCTATCAAATTATTAAGAGAGGTTCCGTAATCGTCATGAGGGAAATGGGTATGTGGAGGATTAACATTATCATCTATTTCCCCCAAGAAACCACATGTCCTTTGGTTTGCATATGGACAAGCCTGTATATTGAAATCTCCTGCCCAAAATAAAATCGGTTGGTTCCTAGAACCAGCCAGCAACTTATCTATTTCTCTACCTATTTCGTGCACAATGGGACCCCTGCGTGCATCAAAGGTATTGTTATAATAATTAATAATAATTAAGTCCTTACCTGCGGCATGCTCCAAACATAATAACTGGGCGTAAGGGGCCACCTCATAATAAGTATTAGGCTTGAACTGAATTAATTTAGTTGATACTAAAATTAAGAGGCCAGCTTTTGCCCTTCCTGCTGCTGAATTCACAGCCAATACCCAGTGTGATGTATAGCCTTCCACATAAATAGCTTCTTTATACCAGGTCTCTTGAAGACATATAATGTCGAACCCTTGTGCAATGAAATCGTTCCAAAAAGGGGTATTTAACTTTGTACTTAGGCCAGCTATATTCCAGGTCATGATGTTAAGTCCTACCTCTGGTAATATAGCATTTTTAGATATTATTAGGCTAGTTGTTGGTTTATCAGCACCTTCCTCAGAGATACTTCTTACTTCTACTAAAGTCCTCGGGAGTACTACAGTTGGCTTCTCCACATAAGGCTTACCAAATGTAACACTTGGTCTAACCCCCGATGTTACTTCCCTATTAGTAATATGACTGTTATAGACGTCTATTATCTTCAAAGGGGTGGATGTATCGTCGGATGAACAGCAACCTGGGGAGAGCAGGGAATTACCTAATGTAATTTCCCCGCCCCTCAGTCAGTCAACAGACTCCAGGCTGCTGAACCGATTTTGCAAGGAAATAGGATCTAAGGAGAAGGGGCGTCTAGGCCAGTGCCCTTGTGGCGGGCCCCTCCCATTTCTATGCACAATTTTCCATCCATCAGATTTTGTGGCAAAATGGCCAGGGGGGTAAAAATAAGTCAAAGGAAAGGCCTTAATTGACACACCTGTTTTGGAATCATTCCAATTGCAGATATAGTCGACTATAGTGGGGTCATCGAAGTTGATTAGGATACAATCCCCCTCTATGTTTTTTACCAAATGGCCAACCCATGGCGCCCTCCTAACCATGGTTATCTTACAGGCTTTGTGCAATGGAAGAGGTCTATTTTTATTAAGCCAGTGCACGACCCTGTTTCTCAAGGTTATAGGGGATTCGACCTCATGTTTGCCGAATAAGGGAACCCCTGTTAAGATAACAACAAATGGGGCAGCTTCGGGTGGTAAGTTTGGAATATTTTCTCCCCTTGGTGTCTCGGGTATAGAATGCCTAGCATCATGTTTATGTTGGAGTGCTTTGCATTGGGCGGGTTGCTCATTAGCGGGCACAACTAAAGACTTGTTAATTGCGGTTTGATCCTGGTGAGTTAAGGGCAATCCTGGCAAGTTTTGGGGGGCAGCCAAAGCAATTTCTACTCGGGTATTATCCAATGTTTTGCAAACCCCAGGTTGATCAGTGTTACTTCTAGAAGCGATAAGGCCCCTAAGCCCTTGTTCAATCCTGGATAGATGATCTTCAATCTTATTTATTCTATCCTCTATGGGGCGGAGGAGAGATCTAATTGTGTCATAAATGTTGGACAAATCATGGCACATTCCCTCGTCCCTAATTATGACATTTGCCCCCCCGCTTGCAGCCTGCATAACAGGTAATGGGAGAACTAAAGGTGCATTTTTGTTTACGGGTGCGGCCAGTATATGCTGCTCCAGATGGACATTAGACGTTCTAGAACTTCTCAAATGGTTCACAGGCTTTGTTTTTTTACTTCCTTTCTTGGCCTTTCCACCATTTGTGGGGATATACCCTTGCTTAGTTTTGGGGACAGCCCCAAGATGCCTATCTCGCAGTTGTCTGGTGCATGGCTCTGGGATTACACTATGTGGGGATGGTAATGGGCAGGGTGAGTTCAACAATGAATCAGAGACCATGGACTGTTCACCCACTGATACTGCGACTGTTCCACTGGGCAGCAAGTCCAAAGTCGAAACATCAATGTCAGAGCATGGGGTTACAAGGCTTGTAGTAGTGTGTTGGACGGGGGTACAGACATTGGCTATATGGCCCAATGAAGACCTCCTGGCCGCCGCAAGATCCTGTGATACGCGGCGTTCCAGGAGCGTGATTTCCTGATCAATAACGCAATTGACTTTAGTGATGAATTGGTCCATAGTTCCAGAAAATTGGACATTGGAAGCTTTCCCTTTCGCATCTTTAGCAGGCATGGTACTGACAAAGACGCGATGACAAATTAAGGTGTTATTAGCTTCACTAGTCAGCGAGGTTGTACAGGAAATATGACGTCAATATATTGTTAGATTATCACTCGGTATCCCTATCACTACACTCTCCAACATGCAGAATTAAATAGGCAAATTAAGTGGTACCTGAAGACGTCTAATAGGGATACAACCTTAGGGGGGTGGCCCAGTCCAGTCTGTTCCTGTCAGTGACGGGCAAGGACGGGCCCGCCCTTGGCCCGGGCGCTGCCCGTGCGCGTCCCGCGCTGCGGTGACACCTGGCAGCCTAAGTAGTGGTCCGACGCTGCCAGGTGTCGTCACCGCAAGCGCCGCTCGCCAAGGATGCTGGGGACTGAAGTTCAAGTATGCCGTTCCCCTCACGGCGGTGGTGGAGACGTCCACAGGCAGAACAAGGAAGAGGGCAAAGAAACACCCCGCTGAAGAGAGCCGTTCCCCTCACGGCAAGTAAGTAGTTGTAACAGCAGGCAGGTCTTGAAAAAGCGTCCCGCGCTGCGGTGACACCTGGCGGCCTAAGTAGTGGTCCGGCGCTGCCAGGTGTCGTCACCGCAAGCGCCGCTCGCCAAGGATGCTGGGGACTGAAGTTCAAGTATGCCGTTCCCCTCACGGCGGTGGTGGAGACGTCCACAGGCAGAACAAGGAAGAGGGCAAAGAAACACCCCGCTGAAGAGAGCCGTTCCCCTCACGGCAAGTAAGTAGTTGTAACAGCAGGCAGGTCTTGAAAAAGCGTCCCGCGCTGCGGTGACACCTGGCGGCCTAAGTAGTGGTCCGGCACTGCCAGGTGTCGTCACCGCAAGCGCCGCTCGCCAAGGATGCTGGGGACTGAAGTTCAAGTATGCCGTTCCCCTCACGGCGGTGGTGGAGATGTCCACAGGCAGAACAAGGAAGAGGGCAAAGAAACACCCCGCTGAAGAGAGCCGTTCCCCTCACGGCAAGTAAGTAGTTGTAACAGCAGGCAGGTATTTCGGATTTTAAGTCTGGGTGGTCATAGACTCACAAGGGGTTTTGGATAGTGTGTAGGTAGATTCCGAAAGTACCCCTCACCCTCACTACAGTAAGCTACGTGCATAGCGCACATGATTTTGAAATGACTTTTTCCTCATCAGGGTCAATTCTTTTAAGACTGAGACTCAGCTTGCCTCCTGATTTTGCACTTGCTGGGGTCTGGTTAAGACCTTTATTGGCAGGCAAGTCAATACAATTTTTCAATATACCAGCTAGGCCACCATCATTGATTGGTCTAACTAATTCTACTCAATGGAATGCATGAAGAAATCGTAAAATCTTTCTTAGTACTTTGAGTTTAAGGTTGGTATTATAGCTACTTATTTTATTTTAGGCTCCAGGGGAGAGTTCAAAGTGAGATATAATGTTTGGAGTTGTCGTCTGGAGAGTCTGTGCTGGGGCTGGTCCTAGTATCATTGGTCAGATGAAAGGGAGGGCATTGTCCTTGGTGTCATCCAATATTAGGATATTTGATTCCATTAGGACTGATATAATTTTCTTCATCCAAAGTATTCATGAACATGACAATTTTAGATCCACTCAAAAACTCCATAAAGATCTCCAATGATTATGCAAATCTAGTGTTATCATCAAACAATTGTATTGTATTCAATCACCTTGCTCGCATATATATGTTAATGGTAAACACAAGGGTTAATAGAACACATCTCTGAAGTATGCATATTTAGACCCTGCGATTAATACACTTTGCTATTCAGATTTCTGCTTTTTGTGTGGTTCTTGAGGATGGATTTGATCCACTCAGAGGACATTTCTTGAATTGCCATACATGTCTTCATTATGAATTGCAATGTCAGCTGAGCAGTATGCTGTCAGAAGGTCTTCTTCCTGATTATCATTGTCCAATAAAACTTGGATGTCCTCTTTGATGGTGCCAAGAGCTATGTCAGTCCCTTTGATTATCTGAAGCTTGACTGGTGGTCATGGGGTAATATGCTCTGTTCTCCATAGTCTTGGAGCTTCTGGGTCATCTTTCATTCCATGATTTATCTTGGGAATCAAAGCTAAGGAGTCGTATGTAATTAGTTGAATCATCGTAATCTGTGTTGGCTTCATTAGGACCTTTAGGCCAAGATTTACAGAGGCTTTATTCTGCGTAAAATTGGCGTAAACAAAACAAAGGGTATTTACTTTTCAACGAAAAAAGATATACTGCCCTCGAAAATTTCCCATTCATCACCAGTAAAAACGCTTTCCGCTGCTTTGCACGACTTTGCATCAACGGGCAGTACTTGGGCATTATTTGGGTGGATCTGCACATGCACCTTGTATTGAAATAGTGAGATCAGGCTTTTTGCCTACTTAAAGCTCTTTTTCCAGTCACAATCCTCATTGTTTAGCCTTAAACATCAGAATAATAAAAATGGCCTAGAGACCTTTTCAAAACCATGAATGACCAGATGCATGAAGCGACAACTGCCCTACGTAAGGTTCATCACTATAATGACAAAGTCATGCACTACACTGAAATATGTTATTCACCACCCAATACTTCAACATAAACATGAACTAATTCTTGTACGCAGAAAAGAACCACCAGTATCATTGTCCTCCATTGGTTCCATTTCAGAGCATGACATGAAAAATGCTGTTGGAAGCACTACGCTGTTGCCCCATTCCACTGTCTCAATGCCTCCATCCATTGCTAAGGAACGTGCTGATGCCTTACTGCCCATATGCCCGGAAATCCTTAATTCCGTTCTTGCATGAGGACTTTACCAGATGTGTTCATAAATGTGGGCCATCCTGACAAACTTAAAAGAACGACGGGCCCATTATAGGCCTACCCATCCTGATTAAAGTCGTAGAGAAATGTGTAGCTGCCCAGTTAAAGAAATGTACATCAGAAAAATCCATTTGTGGGACTCCATCAGTCTGGTTTTAGACTTAGTTACAGTACAAAAACCTCCAAGCTCAAAATCATAGAAACTCCTTACGGATCTTTGATGAAGGCAAAAACTGCATACTAGTACTGTTTGGTATATCTGCAGTTCTTAATACAATAGACCACAACATTCTCTCACACACTGCATTAGCATGTATATTCAATTACAATATTCATCAGGAACAAAGCATGCATGTCTACCAGAACACAATGAATTGAAACAGATGATTCTATCTCTGTTACCACAGCAATCCCTTTTGAAAACTATACGCATCTATAGCAGTACCCTATGATATGACTTTGAAGAAATTGGTGAGATATTCTCTGAGGCAAGTATTGACTTCCACCAGTATGTGAACCATCTGCAGCTGTACTTCAAATCTGATAGTACAAAAGATATTAATACTCTGCCCAATATCTATGGAACATAAGCTCATGGATGCCCCAGGTGAAACCTAAACATAACCCTCAAATAACTGAATCCTTTCTATTATTACCTATCGGCTTTAAGGTTATCTTTCCTGACTGGATACCTAAGTTTAAAGGCCCTGAGCATCTTCCCCAGGATTGTGAAATCAACCAAATTCTGAAGTGTCACACTAGATAGCTCCCTCAAGAGTTAGCTTTATATCAAACCTATCCTTAAATGTGCTTTTGCACATTAGAAACTGCACCGTAACCTATGTCGTTTCACGTCCAACTTTGAATTCAAAGGCACTGGGTATACCTTACATAGAATAAGGGAACTCTCTAACTCTCTAACAAGCAGACTGTCTAAGCCTTGCCTAAACCCTCTAAAAGCCATCCTCCACTCTGCATCTATGCTGATCACTCACATGAGAACATTCAACAGAATTACTTCCATCCTGAGCCCTTTAAAATGGTTAAGGCTTGAACCTCACCTCACATATAAAACTGTTTTTATACAGACACAGCAATACACTTTTATTGGCCTCCACTCCCGTACCCCACACTTGCTTAAAAACTGGAACTGTCTGGTAAAAATTGCAACCTAAAAAACAATACGGCCCCCCTCCCCTTTAGCAAAAATACAACCCTGGGATGAGGTCCCTGGGGGTTGGGGGGCAATCAGCTGCAAAACAGGCCATGCGGCTAACTCCACGCCACACACGAACAAAGGCCTTGGGGTGCGTGGGAGTGGCTGCTTCCAGGTGGCTGCCTGGGGTGAGTTAGATGCAGGGCCTGCTGCACTCTGGGCCCTGCAGCCAGCCTCTATTGCTGACCCCCGGTGGCAAAAACAGCCCCCCAGGGGCCGAAAACTGGCTCCCACCCTTGCGGCCCACCGGGGAAACGCCCGGTGCCCACCGCTGCCAGTCCGGCCCTGACCTCTGCTGCTCATAGCTGGAGTGGCAGGGGCGTTGGCTTTACGTATGGCTAATAAATATTACTTTACATTGAAGAAACCCTAAACATTCACCGAAAAAATAGTTTAAAATAACAATATAGTTAGGTGTGATTACAAAATCTTTTTTTTTTTTTTTTTTTAAATGTAGAAATCCACTGAAAAAAGCAAAGGTTAAAGTGAGGCTACAAGTAGGTGAATATGTCAGTGAGTACATTATTGGTATGAACTAAAAAAAATGAAGAAATTCACCGTTTAGAGTTCGCAGAGCTAACCATAACAATCGCCCCTGCAATGCACTGCCTATGACCACACACATTACATCACTCATGAGCAAAGGCTGTGTGGGGTTGGCTACTTCTGGGTGGCGGCCTGCGGAGAGTTGGATGTAGGACCTGCTGCAAGCCATCCACCTGCTGTGCATGGCCATGGGCCATGCTCCTCTAGTGCTTGGCTGCCTGTGAGGTGTTTGCTGCTGGTCCTGGCCTATTGCCAGGGCATGCCAACAACCCCACAGGTCCTGCAGACAACCCCAACCATGCACGGCCTTCACAGCGGTTGGCTTTCTTCTTTGATTATTGCTACCACACAATTTGTGAATTTGGCAAGAAGCTAGACCTCAGTCCTCAGATTGTGCTTTTTGAGATTTGGTGTAAATCTGTTCAGTATTTTTGGAGAAATTAAGGTTTAAAAATGTTTGTATATAAGGATGGTTGGTGTTTGAGGGACTCTCCCTCGAGACTTTTGTTCTGTTTCCCTGCGCACTGATGCGGCAGTAAAACAGAACACATATTGCTCCTATGCGGAGGGAGCAAGCATATATGGCTGCTCCTTCTGGGCGGTAGCAATGCCGGCTCCAGTACCATTCGTGGAGCCAGTTGGGCCTGCAAGGCCCCTGAGGCTCCCCCCTGCTTCCCCAAAATGTGGTATGTGGGTGCCCTGGCTGGGAACCAGGGCATCCACCTCTGGCCCTGGGGGGTCCCTAGGCTAATGAGCTTTGGGGATGTGGTGGCACGTTGCCCCCATCCTGTTTTTAAGTGTTATTGGCCCCAGTGTTTGGGGTCCCCCGGGCCCAAGAAGTTTCAGGTGGGGGCCACAGGGCCTACCTCGCTTTTAGAGTAACATGTGGCCCCAGGGAATAGGGCCCTTGGGCCTGATAAGGCTAGTGGATGGGGGCCATTTGGTCCCCCCTTTTTTATTATATTTGGCCCATGGGATGGGGCCATGTTGCCCCCTCCATTTTTAAATTATATTTGACCACCGAGGAGATGGGGTCACGGGCCACGTGTCCCCCTCCCCTTTTGTTTATTACATTTGGCCCCAGGGGATGGGGTCCCTGGGGCCTGATAAGGTTAAGGAAGGGGTCCAACTGGCCCTCTGACCCTTTTTTTATTGTACTTAGCCGTGACAGAAAGGGTCCCAGGGGCCTATTGAGGCTTTGCGAAGGGGGCTGGATGCTCCTTCTGCTTAGAATTCGGCCCTGGGGGATGGGGTCTCTGGGGATGATTCAGGCTCTGGCGGGGGCCATTTGGCCCATATCTACCTTTTTTGTTTTATTTGGCCCCGCGGGGGGGGGGGCTTCTGAGGCCTATTCTTATTAAGACTTCAGGACGCCCCTTCCCCTTAATATATATATGTTTTGGCCACAGTGGATGGGATCCCCGGGGCAACCCTAAGCAGCATTGCCAAAGGATGTGCCTGGCATGGGGTTGGCAGCCTATGGGGAGGGGGGGGGGGGGTGTTGGCCACAGGCCCTGGGCCCAGGCCAAATATGCTGTGCGCAGTGTGGGGTTGGTTGCCCGGGAGGGTTGGCAACACAGGGCATTGAAACAGGCCAGGCTGCGTGGCTGACCTCTCCCGAGCATGGCCGTAGGCCTTGCGCAGTGTGGGGTTCATTGACTCTGGGTGAGCTGGCCACAAGGCCTGCCGCGGCCAACCTTGCAGCATGGGGTTGGCTACCTGCGGAGGTAGGGTAACTATAACTTGCGCCCTCGCCATGCACTGCCTATTACCCCTCATATTACATTACTCTTGACTTTTTCTATTTCTCTTTCATGGATAATATCACTGCAACACTTGTAATGATATTATTCATGAGAAAACTGTGCATGAAAGGGGCACAAGTTATAGTTGTCAAATTGTAATGACAGGTACTGGGTTATGCTTAAATGTTGCACTGCTTGCACTGCTTGCACTGCTTGATGGTCACTAAAAAAGTTTTGAAAAGCCCTGGGCTTGTTTTTTGCAGTGATTCAAGTATCTGGCAACTCTTTAAAAATTAAGTGCATCTAAAAAGACTGCTAAAAGCCACATTCCTTTAGAGTAATATTTAAAACAGTTTTTTTCTACAGGTTTACATCCATAGACTGTATGCTTTCGCAAAAATCTCCACCTTCTACATGCCTTCAAACACCATGCAGGATAATGGACCTTAAATTAAACTTCCTTTTTCTATACTTTAATAATTCTGAATGCACTGTTCTTTTCCTTCCACCATATCATGCCTCTCCTGTGTATAGACTGTTAGAAATGGGGTTCTCTAGTTGGCATAGGTAGGTATCTTTGTCCAAATAGGGCCCCTTGCTTCTAGTCAGGGTAAGGGGGATACACACTTTAGATAACTCCTGCTCACCCCCTGGGTAGCTTGGAACGAGCAGACAGGCTTATCCCAAAGGCAATGTGTAAAGTATTTGTACTAAAAATACACAGTAATACAGTGATAACACCACAAATGGACACCACACCAGTTTAGAAAAATAAAGTATCTTTATCTAAACTCAACAAGACCACAACGACAGAAATCCAATATACAGGTAATAAGATATGACTTTAGAACAGTTATTGCAAAAATAAAGGTTGTAGAAAATAAATAGCTCCATCTGTTGCTATTGCAACGTCATAACTGCAATAAATCCAAAATACAGCGCTGAACGCGAGGAGCATGGCATCGGGCATGGAGTAACACAGACCCCCGAACAAACAGTACCTTGGAAACAAAGTCTATGGCGATGCACGGTGTCATGGAGGTGAGGCATCGTTGCCGAGGTCGAGGCCAGCTCCTTGGCCACCATGGGGGAGGAGCGGGTGTCGTGTCCGCGAGGAGGTGACATTCGTGTCCAGGACAGGGGAAGACAGTTGCGTTGGCGGTGAGGCATCGGTTCCGGTGACAATGCAAAGTCAACGAGTTTGTGGAGTCACCCTCGGCGGTTATCGGCGCCATTATAACAGGGTGCAGGCTCTTGCGATGACGGAGTCGGTGCGAGTGCTAGCATCGGTGGGCATCGAAGGGCGTCGGAGCTAGGGTGCATGCTGGGCGGTTCATCGTTCACTTCACGAGCGGTGCAACCTCCTGAGGCCCAAAACTGGAGCTGGCACCTCCTGGCAGGTCAGAACTCTCAGCAATAGAGTTCAGAGGAGCTGGGGTGAAGTCTTTGTGACTCTGAGACTTCAGAACAGGAGGCCAGCACACTCAGGCCCCAGGAGATTCTTCTTCAAGTAGGTTCACAGCAAAGTTCCAGTCTTTGACCTCTCCTTTGCAGAAGCAGCAACTGCAGGCCAACCCAACACAAAACACAGCAAAGGGGCAGTACTCCTCCTCACAGCTCTTCAGCTCTTCTCCTTGGCAGAAGTTTCTCTCAGTTCAAAAGTGATCTAAAGTTCTAGGGTTTTAGGCCTAATACTTACACCCCAAAATGCCTTTGTTCTCATTGTGCAAGGATCTCTGAGCCCAGTCCAAACCAGTTCAGTCCTCACTGGTGCAGTAGACCACAGGGGGTAGAGACAGCATTGTGCAAGGGAAACAGGCCCTATTCAGGTGCAAGGAAATCTCCTCCCACTACTCTAAATTCAGCCACAGTCTATACAGCCCAGCTCTGAGTCATCCGTAAAGAGATGGTAGAGATGGTAGAAGTGCGTTCAGATAGAGACACTTCCAAGTTTTTATCTCAACAGGAATCGTATTGGATCTGGTTCATGCAAACTTTGTCCCCCAAGGGACTCAATGACAAATTTGAATTATCTTGTTTTGTATAAGATGTCGATTTGTTGTCAATGGCCAACTTTGTTTGTCATTTATGCACACTGTTGATGGTTATATAGGACAGGTGCTTTATCTGTATTAGACTAGGGTGTTTGCATCATCATGTTTGATGACACTGCTTTATTCATGCTGTTTTTATAATGTTTCACTTTTATTTTCATTCATGTGTATTTCGGTGCTTGCACTGGTTTTCATTAATGATTCATGTTTCACATGGAGCTGACCAGTTGGTTTACCTTGCCAAGATGGCGGCTGTGTACTTCAGTTCATGCAGTCCTACCTTTTTCTTTACACATGTAGTCCTACCTCTTTCTTTACACATTCACGTCTTTTTATGAAGCGTAGTTCACTAGCCACACTCGAGAGAGCTGCAGGTTCGCGTAGTGAGATTTACACGTTGCGCATTGTGTTCAGTCAAGGTGAGGCCAGGAGAGACTTGTGTGTTTTAATGCAACAAGGGCATAGATGGATTTTGCCAGTGAATACGACACTGTGCGGTTAAGCTTGTGTTACCGATAGAATTTTTTAGACACGTATCAAGTTTTCAATTCTTGCGAGTAGATTCGTCACGACTGAATTGATTTAACGGTTTTGCAAGGCTTGCATGTTTGACAGCAACTACAGCATTTGAATAGTTAGGTAACCGCCACTGAATTTACAATGTAGGGTTCTTTTTTGATTTTGCAGATTTTCGTGGTGAAATATCTGTTTAACGGAGTGTGCTTTCATAGTACATCATAGGTAAGCACATATTCCATGGGGAGATTCAATTCATTTACACGCAGTGCACCAGAGCTTAATGACCATAAATTGTCTCCTCAGATATTGATATTCACACGGTGCGTGCCAAGCTTGGTCTAGAAGTTTTTTGCGCATGGTAGAGGTACGAAGAGTTCTCATATATGCATGTCAGGTTCACGTCTCGAGGTTGCATGGGTGGCATTTCACTTCACGATTCGTTATGTTTTTTTCGTGTCAAGCACGTTCGTTCTTTCACCAGCAAAAGGGACCCACTTGGTATGAATCCGGGGCTCTTTCATGTTGATCTGTTATTTTATAAAATATTCTCCTTTCTTTCTTTTTCCATTCCTTTGCGTATCACACACACCGAATGAAAATAGCAGTGCATCATGTTCCTGTTCTTTATGGATTCATTTTGTCTTTTTAATATTGATTCGCATATTGTGATTTCATATGGATTATACATGGGTATTTTTGCCTTCACAGAATCCCCTGAAGAAGGGCTCATGAGAAGAGCCCGAAATGAATTGGGATATTTAACGTTTGATTTCCTGCTGATTACAAGCACAATAATTTTGAGTTGCTTCGACAACTTCATCTGCAGTTTACAGAAATAAAAGCAGATTCAAATCTATTTCGTTCACTTGGACTGTTGGTATACTGAACATTGGATTCCATTTTTATGTTTCATGGTACACTTTTTGGATTAAGCGACTTGATGAAGTGCAATTGTTATATGATAAGTACATGTGTTGATAAAACTATATACACTGGAGAGTGTATAATTTGTAGTGCACTGGACATTCCCAGACACACCTCTGGGGTAGTTTTTCCACATACTTTCTAAAAGTGACATTTTCAACCACATAATTTAAAAAACATCTTTACTAAAAGATGTGTTATTAAATTCTAAGTTCAGAGAGCCTAAACTTTATTTCTCTATCTTGTCCCAGTGGGAAGTTATACTTGTAAGATGTTACAAAGCATTTCCCCTTCTATTCTATGGGGTAAGATAGTCTTTTAACAGTGAAAACCGAAATTGGCAGTAATTCACTATCAGGACATGTCACACACACATCCTACCTTTTACATACACTGCACCCTGCCCAGGGGGGTACATTGGTCCTCCCATAGGGGTGCCTTACAGGTAAGAAAAGGTAAGGTTAGGGCCTGGCAAGTGGGTGCACTTGCCAAGTCGTCAAGGCAGTTAACAACTGCGCACAGACACTGCAGTGGCAGGTCTTAGATACCTTTTCAGGGCTTCACATGTGGGTAGCACCAATAGTGCTGTAGGTCCACTACTAGCATGTGATTTACAGGCCCTGGCACACTTCAGTGCACTTTACTAATGACTTACCAGTAAATCAAATATGCCAATCAGCGAGAACCAATTGTAACAACAATTTACACAGGGAGCACTTGTACTTTGCCACTGATCAGCAGTGGTATAGTACCCAAAGCATCTAAGCCAGCAAAAACGAAATTCAGCACAGCATAAAAAATAAAGGAGGTAGTGGCAAAAAGTCAGAGGAAACCACGCCAAGGATGCCAAGTCTAACATACACTACTCTAAATCTCATGCCTGTCTGTCTTAATCTCTTTTTTTGAAACCATGCTCCTGCAGCCTAACAATATCTAGTGCTTCCAGCAAGCATTTATACTTTTATGCTTCTCACATAGGCCCCACTAAAGGTCACACCCTGGTCATAATGTACCACAAAGAAACTGGAATAAATGCATGGAATGGTTTCCTTTAGCATTCAAGACTAACTCCAATAACCAATAGACTGACCACTAAGTCGGGGTGCCTGAGTAGCAAGCTACTCCTGTTAAAGTGATATAACACTTCATCAGGGGTAGCAAGTGTTACATAAATTAAATTGGAATTGAATTGAATACTCAAGGAAAACTGCAATGGCTGCAGTTTCCAAGGAGCATTCCTGGCTTTTTTATGAATTCTCAAAAAATCATGCGCTTACTCCAAAGAGGAGTAAACATGTAAAGTAATATTTTTTGTTTTCAATTTTACTCAATTCCATTATGAAGGAGAGCTAACGGGATGGAAGAGAGAGAGAGAGGGAGAGAGAGAGAGAGAAAGAGAGAGAGAGAGAGAGAGAGAGAGGTAGTTAACAGAGAAGTAGCCTGGAACAATTCAATTCAATTTCTTCATTCGATCATTGAGAGCAAATTATCAAAAAAGTACAAGACAGGCATAGTTACAAAGTTCCAAGAAAAATCACAGTAGATAAAAACAATGACATCTTCTAACATCATAAAAAAATATAAAAGTCATTAACACAGTCATGCAGAGGTCTAAAAAATGTAACATTTGAGAGAGAACACCAATTTCATTAAGAAATCTTCCAGGGACATATTGGGTGTTAAAGAACAGATAACCAAATTAACTTTTTTTCCAATAAAAAATAAGGCTTATGTCAGAAAAGTAGAGCATAGATAAACACAATTTGAGAGAGACATTTAGGTACGAAATAGTTTTACTTTCATTTTGAATTCTAAAAATTGTAAGAGAAACATTTGCCGGTGAGGTTGGCTGGGGATGTACGAGCACCCCAACCTAGGCGAGACCTTTATTTGCAACTATAGTGCCCTTAATGTTCAAAACAGAACTAGAGAATATTTTAGTATAGGATGTATAAGGTTGCATAGGGAAACAACCTGAGAGGGACATAGGGAACATCAATGTACATCAGTTTTAAAAAGTTGCATTTGTACGTGAGGGAACACCAAGGAGATATTCTCTCCAAACGTGAATGCAATTTTTGGACCAAAAAAGAGACACCTCGTTCTGGTAAATGCTACTTGTTGGGCAGCCTTTGAAACAGTGTTTGAGTTATTTTTTTTTGTAAAATGTATTAACCAGAAAGGTAAGCAAACACAACTGGTGAAAATTGTGTGTTGTAAAAACTGTTTGCAAATAATCTTTAATATAAAGAGCAGGTGTAAGAATCCAAGGGGCGCAGGCTGAGTAATTAAGATAGGTTTATTCTAAGAAGAGGACCCCATCCACAGATGAGAAGTTACGATCAAACCAACAAGCTCTAACTGAAGTCTCTTCTACTTTGCATCATAACATTCCATGATACAGCTTTGCATCATGGCATTCTGTGAGTCTTGGCAACCAGTGCAGAACCACAGAATGCCACAGCAGGATATTTTGCATACGGTCAGACAGGGCTGTGTGATAGTTTCCTACCGCATACTGACATTTATTTGCAATAGCAATGTAAAGTCATCCTACAAGCTGCTAATAAACCTTTTGCCAGAACAAGAGGACAGTTTGAAAGGTAGTATACAACTTGGGAGAGGCGTTTGTTTCCCAATACAATTCAGTTTATTTTTAAAACCAGGTGCAGAGAAAAAGAGAGAAAAAATGGCGAATGAGGAATATTTGTGAGAGAGGAATCTGTGCTCTGAAACACAGGGTGAGAAAGTAAGTGCAAGTCTGCACCTGATGAACTCAGTATTGGTTGTCATCTTGAGGATTTTGGTGATCCGGGAAAAAATATTTTGGGTGTCCATTGCCTGAACATTTTCTTAATTATAATATCAATTTTCTGATAATTCAAACACCATGATGCCAAAAAGTATTGAGTTATGTTGTAGTTCTTATTGTATTTATAAAGCACTTACCACCCCTGGCGAGGCACAAATGTAAGGACAGAACTAGACAAACATTTCCCTTGCCCGGGGGCCCTTGGAAGATGGGAGACATGTGCAATTACCAACTTTGCCCATGCTTTAAAATGTCTCTGTTCAAATGTATTACTCTGGCCAACCCGAAATCGGGCCCTTAGTGTGGTAACCATAGTGCCTAAAACTATGAACCACCTTCACTTACCTTCACGACTGTTCCATTCGCTTGTGCTTTACATTGTACCTATTTCCCCGCTTTCCTGTCATTTTAAAACTGTTCTTTTTTAAATCCAAAAACAAATGCGCCTGATAAACAAAGCTGTGATAAAACATCCTTCCTTTTCAGACTGTTGGATTCTTGATTTAAAAAAAGTACCTAGATACCTTATAATCAAGGGCGAGCACACTAAATGTCATTATTTTAATTGCAGTTCCTAGATAGATTATCAAACATAAACACAAAGTAGAATTATGAATATAAATTAAAATTGAATAAACACTTAAATGCGCACGCTACGGTTAGCTCCACGATTCATAGGTCCATCAACCACCATGCAAACCATAACTTGCACACTCATGACCTCACCTTTGATGTTACAGATGCAATTAAAGGTGCCATAAATGATCTTGCAGCCCATATTACAAACACTAGTTGGCCTACCTACGCATTAATGGGTTACTGACCAGTGGTGCCCAGCCTGCACAGAAAGTAGGTGCAAAATGGAACTGTAGTGATACTCCAGAAGAGCCAAGTACATGAAGCAAGCGATTTGAAACTCGGATGTGCGGGGGAGTGGGGGCAGTAGTCTTGCTACTCTTCCCACAGTCAAGTGGAGAGTGCAGAGACATTATAAACTACATTGAAAGAAACAAAGGAAATTCTGTAGGAATTAAGTCAAAGGTATCTCATAGAATATCACAATCTCACAAAAGAATATCAAATTTATGCACATTATGACAATGAGCCATAAAGTAAAACATTTTGACTGTATTGCCTGAATTAGAAAAGGTGGCTGATCTGTGATTAATTTCATAATATTGTGTTGTGAGGAAATTAGTCCCATCTGACATAAAGACAATGCTTATTGAATGATGCTTCACTTTTATGTCATGGATAAGCTGGTTACCACGAAACATCTACATTTCCAGATTCAGACCAACCCCAGAACGACCCTACGTGGCACCCTCACCTACAGACCTCCAAGACCACGAACCACATTTGCTGCAATTATTACTGACCTATTCGCGCCCCACGCCATCACCTCCATGGGCTAGATACTGCTTGGAGACCTGAACTTCAACCATGACAACCTCAGCGACCCCAACTCCACCACCCTCCTGGACAACCTCGCCAACATCGGACTGAAGAAGCTCATCACCAACCCCACTACAAGGCAGGACCCACCCTCGACCCAATTTTCGCAGAAGGGAACAACATCTGCATCGGCCACACTACGTAATTCCTCTGGATGGACCACCACTGCATACACTTCTCCTTCTCCAAACCCACCGCACACAAACCTACACCATGCCCCCGTGCAGAAATTGGAGAAAGGTCACCGAAGGGTACCTAAACTCCACACTCAACCACGCTCCTCCTCCGCTCACGACTGACGTCAACTCTGCAGCAAATGAACCCCACAGATGGATCAACGACTGCACAGACAAGCTTGTCCCTCTCTGGAACTCTGACAGACAGTGCCCTACGAAAGCCACCAGGTTCACCACTATCTCTGAGAATCCCCACACACCTGCCCACGTCTAGAGAAAGGATGGCGAAACAGCAAATCCCTGGAAGCACGGACCAGCTACAAGAATGCCATGACAGACTACCACCAATTCAGCAGATCCACCAAAAGGAACTTCATCCTGGACAAGATCCGCGCCAACTCCAGCAACTCAAAGGAGCTCTTCAGCATCATACAGGAATTCACCAAACGCCCCAGCAAAGCCTCAGACGTCATGTCCTCCCAGGACCTCTGCAACAGACTCGGCTCCTACTTCCATCATCAACTTCAACTAACAGACACTAGACACCGAAACCACGCCTACTTCCAGCAACGCTAGCCAGCCTACAATTGCTGCCTTGACCCCAGTCACTAGAGAAGATACCACCACGACCATGAAGAGCATTCACTCAGGAGCCCCATACACCCTACCACAGACGACATCTGCACTCTCCTCGACCAGAGCCACACAGCAGCTCTCATCCTACTGGACCTCTCTGCAGCCTTCAACACGGTCCCCCACCACACACTTACCGCTAGACTCCATGCCGCTGGCATACAGGGAACCGCCCTTGACTGGATCTGCTCTTTCCTCACTGGCCAAACCCAAAGAATCAGACTCCCGCCCTTCCTCTCCAAACCCACAGAGGACTACTGCAGAGTACCCCAAGGATCATCGCTCAGCCCCACACTTTTCAACATCTAGATGGCCCCCGCGTCCCCATCGTCAGACAGCATGGACTCAGCATAGTATCCTACGCTGACAAAACCCAGCTCATCCTCTCCCTCACAAAGGAACCCAACACCACCAGACTCAGCTTCCAGGAAGGAATGAAAGTCGTTGCATCCTGGATGAGCAGCAGCTGCCTGAAGCTCAACTCAGAGAAGACAGAAGTCCTCGTCCTGGGGCCCACCCCCTCCGCATGGGACAACACCTGGTGGCCCACCGCCCTCTGCAACTCCTTACGCCCATGGAACACGCCCGAATCCTCGGCATCATACTAGACTCCTCCCTCACAATGATCCGACAGATCAACGCCGTCTCCTCCACATGCTTCAACACCATCCACATCCTCTGCAAGACCTTCAAGTGGATCCCCCCCGAAGCCAGAGAGCCCGTCACCCACACACTCATAACCAGCAGATTGGACTACGGAAACACCCTCTATGCCGAAATCAACAAATCCCTGCTCTGTAAACTTCAGACCATCCATAACACCACTGCCAGACCCGTCCTCTGCATCCCATGACAAGACCACATCACCCAGCACCTACGAAAACCTCCACTGGCTCCCTGTCGAGAAGAGAGTGACCTTCAAGCTACTCACTCACGCCTACACATTACTACACTGGACTCCAATACCTCAACAAAAGAGTCTCCTTCTACATACCCAAGGGAAGCCTCCAATCCGCTTACCTGGCCCTTGCTGAAACCCCTCGGATCCACAGAGCCAGAACAGATGGAAGAGCCTACTCCTACATTGCAGCAAAGACTTGGAACGAACTCCCGCTCGGCATCAGACATTCCCCCACTCTGCAAGCTTTCAGGAAGAGCCTCAAGAACTAGCTCTTTGGGTGAGACTGAGCTGCACGATCTCCTCCCCACCCCAGTGCTTTGAGACCCTCACAGGTGAGTAGCACGCTTCACAAATGCCTGATTGATTGGTGCGGACTCTGGTGCTTTAAACTGCTTCACTTATCCGGCATTGAGGAGCTACTGGGATACTTTCTATAGCGCTAGTACATTTGGAGCCTGTTTTATCTGCTGGGACTGCGAGGTCCAGGGTGCGTAGCCACGAAATCAGTTCAGCGCACCTGGTCACTCTTCCCGGCCCCTCCTCCTACTGCCTCGCTACTTAAACGCCTCGCGGCCCCCGCTTCGCGGGAGCCGCTCGCAGGCGCGGACTCTGGTGCTTTAAACTGCTTCACTTATCCGGCATTGAGGAGCTACTGGGATACTTTCTATAGCGCTAGTACATTTGGAGCCTGTTTTATCTGCTGGGACTGCGAGGTCCAGGGCGCGTAGCCACGAAATCAGTTCAGCGCACCTGGTCACTCTTCCCGGCCCCTCCTCCTACTGCCTCGCTACTTAAACGCCTCGCGGCCCCCGCTTCGCGGGAGCCGCTCGCAGGCGCAGACTCTGGTGCTTTAAACTGCTTCACTTATCCGGCATTGAGGAGCTACTGGGATACTTTCTATAGCGCTAGTACATTTGGAGCCTGTTTTATCTGCTGGGACTGCGAGGTCCAGGGTGTGTAGCCACGAAATCAGTTCAGCGCACCTGGTCACTCTTCCCGGCCCCTCCTCCTACTGCCTCGCTACTAGGGGTGGGCGACAATTTCCGTTCCGCTCCCGGAAATTGCGACAATTCGACATTTCCGCGTTCCGACCGGAACGCGGAAATGCCGAATTGCCGCAATTTCCGGGAGGGAACGGAAATTGTTGCCTGGCCAAGCACTTACAGATATAAATAAAGCAGGGGCCCGAGTGGAAGCTCAAATTCAGTAACGCTTTAATCAGCACAAAACATTCGGGAGCTAGGTCGAGGCTGGGCAGGTGTGCTTTTCTCCCCATATCTACCGTCAAAAATTAGCTGTGGTCCTTACCTGTCCTTGATAAAGCTCTGTGCAGCCATGACTTTATCGAGCGCAATCCCCGTGTAGTTCCTGACACCAGGAGGTTCTGTCTCCTCGTCTGCTGCTCTGATCGGTCTCTGGCCCACGGCGTCTCTGGCCCACAGCATGTGAACTGCATTGGAAACCCCGCCCCACACACCAGCGGTGGGCAACGTCTTCCGCCCTTTCCCCCACTACGATGGACAGCTGACTCGAGGGACCCCAGGGACGTCGGCGCCGTGGCTGGCAACGTACACAAACTGTAGCAGGCGGCAGCGGCAGGCCGGAAGCACCAATTTCCGCGATCACGGAAATATTGCGTGAGCGCGGAAATTGCATGCATTCTCGCGAGAATTGGCGGAAGTGCCTTCCGCCAATTCCGGCCACCCCTACTCGCTACTTAAACGCCTCGCGGCCCCCGCTTCGCGGGAGCCGCTCGCAGGCGCGGACTCTGGTGCTTTAAACTGCTTCACTTATCCGGCATTGAGGAGCTACTGGGATACTTTCTATAGCGCTAGTACATTTGGAGCCTGTTTTATCTGCTGGGACTGCGAGGTCCAGGGTGCGTAGCCACGAAATCAGTTCAGTGCACCTGGTCACTCTTCCCGGCCCCTCCTCCTACTGCCTCGCTACTTAAACGCCTCGCGGCCCCCGCTTCGCGGGAGCCGCTCGCAGGCGCGGACTCTGGTGCTTTAAACTGCTTCACTTATCCGGCATTGAGGAGCTACTGGGATACTTTCTATAGCGCTAGTACATTTGGAGCCTGTTTTATCTGCTGGGACTGCGAGGTCCAGGGTGCGTAGCCACGAAATCAGTTCAGCGCACCTGGTCACTCTTCCCGGCCCCTCCTCCTACTGCCTCACCACTTAAACGCCTCGCGGCCCCCGCTTTGCGGGTGCCGCTCGCAGGCGCGGACTCTGGTGCTTTAAACTGCTTCACTTATCCAGCATTGAGGAGCTACTGGAACACTTTCTATAGCGCTAGTACATTTGGAGCCTGTTTTATCTGCTGGGAGTGCGAGGTCCAGGGTGCGTAGCCACGAAATCAGTTCAGCGCACCTGGTCACTCTTCCCGGCCCCTCCTCCTCCTACTATATAAATTAACGCCTACAATCGCGTAAGTGGGACGCGTGCGGGGCGTAGTCCGGGGCGAAGCCCGGGCAAAGGGCGGGCCCGTCTGAGCCCGTCCGAGCACGGCAGAGGACGGGACGGGGCATAACTCTCGGCCCCTAGGGTATGTGGATCTACATTTGTTACATCAAGTTACTGGTTGCCTGTGTTGCCTTTGAAACACCGGTCTGCTGAGCTCTTAGAAATATTGCTCTTGCTGTTCGTCAATATCACTGGTGTTTTGGCTATGGCAACTGGAGGTGTGGGGAAGGGGAGGAAGTCCCTTACTGGTTCAGGAGTTGTTGGCACACTAGATAACTTTATCACCAGGGCCAGCTCTGTGTTACAGAGGGAAATTGAGTTAACTGAAAAAAGGCTCTCCTTGGACCAAATCTTTACCAAACGGTCCTCACTGGGGAACATTGCTACAGTGCAGTCACCAACTAACCATCGCACTTCCAGCCAAGCGCATATTGTAAATTCCCATGACAGCCTATCTATATCTTCAGCTTTGATCCATAATACCAACAGCTGTACCGAGCTTGAAGAGTCTACTGATCAAGCTCCAACTCTTCCTGTAACCTCTGTGGGGATAACTAGATCTGGCCTACCAATCCGCTTGGAAGCTTCTAATGCTACTTTGATAAAGCAGACTGCTAGACGTAAGCGGAGTGGCACAGTTCTGCCTAACAAAAGATCGAAATATTCTAAGCGGCTTAAACCTGGAGTTTTAGACTGCGCAGTTAATACAGAATCTGTCAATCTGGCGACGCAAAGTACTGAGTGTGACCTGGGTACGGATCTTGGAGGAGAATTCTGGACTAAGTTGGAGCAGCTATTTACTGCAATATGCCTCCCAATGTGTAATAGACTTGATCTAATTGAAAAAAAGCTCTCCGCTTTTGAACTACGGTTTGCCGGTGCCTTGGGGGTCACTGAGCCTAATATGTGGGAGGGCACTAACACCAATTTTTCTCTCTCTGCTAAAAACTCAGCCGGACCAATTGCCTCTGCACTCAAACCACCTAACCCAAGGCTAGAAGTAGTAGTTCATTCCACCCTGCAGTGTGATAGGCCAGGAACCACTGCCCAAATAGCACCTGATGGCCCAACCTTACTATCTGTAACTGAGAATGCTCCGAGCAAGGGAAATCTTGCCACCACAAATTCACCTGTTGATCTGAGCATTCACAACGCTCCCCAAAATACCCTTAGTCGTCCAAACACTGACACTCAAGCAACACACAAGCTAACTTGTTTGGACCTCCCCCCTGAATCAGTTCCTTATGTGGTGGTTCTCTCTGGGGTTCCTACCTTAGACAAGGGTATAAAGGAGGACTTTAGTAAGCTTAAAAATAAGTGTATTCACTGGCTGAATCGTCACAAACCCCTTCCCAATAGGTGCAGGAGCGAAATCCTTTTCGTAAGACGGCTAGATTGGGTGGGTCACAGAACTAAAGATGTACAGGGAGACTGCATTGTAATCAATTTTAGAAATCCTAGAACAGTCAGTTATATCTGTAATACGCAGTCATGTACCTCTGGCTGCTCTGAAACATCCATCAAAGCCCTTCCACTCACATATTTCTACCCGGGTCCACCTTTAGTAGGCTGTGAAGCTCTTGGGAGGGGCTGGGTGATTGGTCCAGGAAGGGCCGAGGTGGGTTTCCCTCCCCATCGATTCAATGAAACCCAAGTTAATACTCAATTTTGCCCACCTACTCTTGAAACTTTCCACCATTTCAACAGCTATAGTGTTTTAGATCAGGTGGACTGACGCTTGGACCCCAGTGTTTCTACCACCTTGACTGGGGCCCAGAAAGGGTTATACAACAATAAGGTAGCCAGGGGGCTCAACCATCTCAGGTTTGAGCCATCCTCCCCCTTGTTCACACCTAACTCCAAGGTAGCCAAATCTACGGGATGTTTTACTACACCTTTGGAAGATCTTCCCGTTCTGCCACTGCCGGGGGGGTTGGAACATGAACATGTCCGGGTAAATTTAGACAGGGAATGTACCCTCCCAAGTGTCCTTTCTACTAAACGAGAGCCCAAGATCGATATCAACTTTATTTCTTGGAACGTAGCGGGCTTAAAGAATAAACAGATCTCCGAAGAGTGGGGTAATTTTATGGACACCTTCGATATCTGTCTATTGCAAGAGACTTGGGCTATTGAAAATCACCAACGTGAGGGGTTTGCCTCTTTTGACATTCTTGCTCTATCTAGTGGTAGGGGGAGGCCTTCTGGAGGTCTCAGCACATGGGTTGCAATTTACCTGGGTGCTACAGCCAGGCAACTTCAAACGGGCTGCGACGATATCCTATGTGTTCTATTAGACCTGCCTGGGAATGAACATCTAGTTCTTTTGAATGTTTACTCAAGACCCTCCCCAGGTGGTAGAGAATCTAAGGTCATTACAGCTTTGAATGATTTTATTCTGACTCTAGATCCTGAATATTCTGTCATAGTAGGTGGCGACTTTAATTGTCAATATGAGCCACTCAGTCTGATAGACCAAAATGACCCTGTGGCGGAAGATACACATTCGCATATCCCTGAGCCTATGATTCCTATGGTCAAAGCCTGGACCCCACTAGTGCTACAAATTCTCTCTCTTACCCTTTCCTTATCCCTGAGGGCTTGCAATGGCAGATTCAAATCTGATCAGCCCGGACAAACTACCTTCAATAGAGTTGGACAACTGTCGATTTTGGATTATATCCTGATCGATATAGTATCTTGGGACAAGGTGCTAGATTTCAGGGTGGTCGCCCGCGATGATAGCGACCACAACGCCCTCACTATGAAATTAAAATCAGGTAGCTGGGGTCTCTTAACTAATGGCACTGTGGTGCTTCCATCTCCGCAACCCTTAATTCTGCACAATAACAGACGTAAAGTTAGATGGTCCAGCATTCTTGTGTGCCCTGAGAAACTGGCAGAAACTTATAGATTGGCATTGCCCTGAAATGGCCGGAGTTGTATTAAATTGCTCTTCTACCGAGAGCGTATCTAGTCCTGTTAATATCCATACCCAGCTATCCATGCAACTTTTTGACGTTTTCTCCCGGGCAGAGGCCCCTAAGGCTCATGTGGTCAATAAACAATCTTGGTACACCCCCGAGTGTAGGAAATTAAAAGCTGAATTGATCTTGGCAATCAAAGCCAAGGATAAATTTAGGACTAAACTACTTCGAGCCCAGTACAAACAACTGATCTACAGGGCAAGGAAGTCTTGGGAAGTTGATAAGTGGGAGGAGCTAAGAATAGCATTACAGAATAAGGATTTTAAGACCTTTTGGGCCATTGTTAGCAATGGCAAGAAAGATCCTAATACCATCACTGGTTCTAACATAGCTCCTGCAGTATGGGAAGGGCATTTTGGGGGTTTATATTCTGTAACGAACTGTAACCCACCCTTTTTAACTGATTCTCTCCCTAACATAGCTTGTTGTGCTGAGTACACCCAAACAATTAGGATCAAAGAGGTTGAAAATGCCATCCGCATGCTCATACCTAACAAAGCGCCGGGTTTGGACAAAATCCCAGGTGACCTTTTCATGTCTGAACCCATGATATGGGCACCATATCTATGTGTCCTGTTCAATTCCATCTTACTCGGCGCAGAACCACCAGTAACCTGGCGAGGCGCTGAGATAGTGCCAATTCACAAAAAAGGCTGTCCTTTACAGCCCTCGAATTATCGCCCGATAAGCCTAATTGACACGACCCAAAAGCTATTTGGGCGTATAATCTTGGACAGACTACAGGCTTGGGAAGAAGAAAATAACATTTTAAGCACCTTACAGGCTGGCTTCAGGAAGGGTATTTCAACCCTCAACCAGATCTTCCGTCTCCAGGTCATATACTGGAAGTCTGTGAGTGTGGAGGGTGGCAGCCTCTACCTCATTTTCGTTGATCTAAGATCAGCATTTGATCTGGTCCCGAGAGAAAAGCTCTGGGCAGTCCTGCAAACGCTTAATGTTCCCACCTATCTCCTAGATGTTCTGAAGAGTCTTCACAAGGGCAATTTCGCCCAGGTTAGATGTGGAAAGCATGGCGAACTCTCCGAACGCTTCCTTGTCAATCGAGGAGTCCGACATGGATGTGTGCTAGCGCCCACGTTGTTCTGCCTATATATTAATGGGCTCATAAAACACCTCCTAGCCATAAAAGATACTGATGTCCCTAGGCTGGCCTCGGGCAAGGTACCAGCCCTAATGTTTGCTGACGACACCTTGTTGTTGTCACGCACCCCCATGGGAATCCAGCGTATTTTAGATGGCTTTGTAGACTTCTGCAGTGATAGGGGCCTTGAGATCAACTTAGCCAAAACGAAATTTATGATTCTTAACCCTCCCAAACACACTCGCCCCAACCCAGTATTGAATGGTATCCCCCTTGAACGGGTGAAAACGTTTGGTTACTTGGGGATCACACTCCAAGAAGATCTGGGATGGGGAGGTCAGGTTGTCAACTCCACTCTTAAGCTGACCCAAACCACAGGAGGTATGGCTAGATTGTTCAAAGGCTCGGCCTTTAAACCAGCTCCACCAGTGATAGAAATTTTCAAAACCCAGGCCAGTGCTGCTTCAATCTATGGAGCGGAACTTTGGGGCCACTCCAAAATCGACAGCTTATCAAGGGTCGAAAACTCCTTTATAAGGCACTTGTTGAGCCTACCCTCTAGTTCTCCGCTGGTCCCTATTAGGTTCGACCTGGGTCTGCTCCCCATTGAAGAGGTGGTGGCTGTGCGGCCTGTTTACTATTGGAAGAGACTTTGGTCCAATCCGGACCTGGAAACCTACAGAAATGAATTTTTGGGGCTCTGGCCTACAATCAAAAATATAAATATCCCCTGGTTAAGCTATGTTAGGGACACTTGTGCCAAGATTGGCTACCAGGAACTCTGGGACACTCCAGAAAGTTCTTGTCTGGCTGTTTCAAAAACCAATTTGGCTGAACAGTTTAGACATTTTCATCTATCATGCTTGCACATGAATTCAAAATTAGGTAGGTTGACTGCCCAGTTTCTTCAGATTAAACCGAACTACGGGAGGGAGTTATTTCTGGATTTGATTTTCCCCCCTGTTGCTAGGAAGTTATATGTCCAATTAAGAATGGGCACCCTACCAATTAGGTCTTTCACTTCTAGATGGGACACTAACAAAAACACTTCATGTCCAGCATGTGGTTACAAACTGGAGGACGAAAACCATGTGTTCTTCTTTTGCCCAACGTACCTTTCCCATAGGAAATGCTGGGTAAAGCCTATCTGCAGAAATCTTGGCTTCAGAGACTGTGCTAATGCCCTGCGAGTTTTAAAATATGACACCCACCCCCCAATTGTCTTCGCAGTATCACGTTTTCTAAATGCTGTATGGCTGCAGCGCAGGAAATTTTCCACCAATTGTTAATTATTCGAATATTTCAATCTGACTATTCTATTTCATTCTGGTGGTTAAAACGTGTTCTGCTTTTTGACATGGTTTTTTTTCTTTTTATCTTTTATCTTTTTTTACTTGCATTGTTGTAATGTATTGTTGCTTTTATGGCCCTCGTGGCCGAAATAAAGTTCATGAATGAATGATTGGTTGATTGAATAAGTCTTTGGACGGGAAGACATATTCTAGGATGTTGACAGCACCATGGGCCTTTCTGATAGGATATTCAGAAAGTAACAACTTGCTGCTGGGAGTGTGTAGCAATGGATTGACTATTCTGATTCTTGCAGTGAGAAAATAGACACTGAACCCTCATTCAGCTACGAGGTCAGTTCGCTTCTCCACCAGTCTGCAGGACCATTGACTGGTAGCCCAAGTATTGGCCAGTTTGCCAACAGCTGTTCTTGTGACAAACTGTAAGTTTATCTACCCAGAGAGGAGAGATCCAATGGACTTGGATGACTTGATGTGTTGGGTTGAAGACATTCCTCAGTAGGACTCAGTAGGACAGTGGGGGCCCGATTCACAGAACTAACTTAAGACAAAATCCTAAACTTACTACCATTTTGGTATTCACAGAATGCACTTACTGCTTTTGGTATTCACAGAATACACTTACTACTTTTGGTATTCACAGAATGGATTTACGACTACTAACTTTACGTCCGCACTCGGGCCGGAAATTCCGGGCCGGAGGCGGAGCTTCCGGCCTGGAGGCGGGGCTTCCAGCCCAGAGGCGGAGCTTCCGGCCCAGAGGTGGAGATTTTGGCCATGGCTAAATCTCCGCCACTGGCCGAAATCCCCACCTCCAGGCCAGAATCTCCGCCTCCGGCCCGGAAGCCCTGCCTCCGGGCCAGAAGCTCCGCCTCCGGGCCTGAATTTCCGGCCCGAGTGCGGACGTAAAGTTAGTAGTCGTAAATCCATTCTGTGAATACCAAAAGTAGTAAGTGCATTCTGTGAGTGCATTCTGTGAATTCCAAAAGTAGTAAGTTTAGGATTTTGTCTTAAGTTAATTCTGTGAATCGGGCCCAATGTCTTTGGTCTCCACATAACATTTTAGGATCTAGTTTGAGCAAGTTTTGAATGTTACTATGCAAAGCTTTTGATGATGTTTGAACCTAGGAGCATTCACTTACCATAAACAATTGTTCCTATGCTTTACCAAGGCCAATGAGCTATGCTCTGGCACTGAGTCTTGTATTCAAGACTTTAAGCCATCTTTGTAGGCAGCGACTAATTTAAACTGTTGCATCTCAATGCCTAACTACTCACCACACTGCCAGATTTTTACATCTGTGCGTACAACTGGGTGGCATGACTGCACATCTAGTGTCAGACCATCCATACTTAATTTTCTCTGCATGATGACATCATCAGCATCCTTCGCTTTCAATACAAATGCATGTTTATTGCACCATAACACATCAAGACGCCTTATATTTGTATACTTTTCCGAGCCAACTTCATGAGTGAACTTTGGGTAAATAGTGAATGAATGAATTAGAGGATTTATTAAGTGTAAAACAAATTCCTGGAGGAGTCTTGGCACTAGTTGCATAAAGGAAGGTGGATATTGAGATAAAGTCAGCAGGGAGGGGTTTTTTAAACTACTATTACTGTTTAGAAAGCCAGGTTTATAGGGAATTCCTGAACATGGCAAGGTATGAGGCTGTTTTAAGATCTATTGGCATGCTGTTTCACAAAAGAGCTGTAGACTTGACAAAGCTTTTACTGCCCTATCTACTCATCTAAATAGCCTGTCCCACCAAAGTTTTAGTGAAGCTGGAGCTATCTGTCTTGTTGGGGGTGTAGCATCTCAGCTTTTTCTTGAAATAGATAAGGCCATGCCCATAGAGAGTCTTATAGGCCATACAGAGAGACTTAAAGGAAATAAGTTGTCTGCCCAGTAGCCCGTGTAGTTTCTTGATAGCCTCCTTAGTTGACTGGAACTTAGAGATTTTTAACAAAACACGCGCCACAGCATTTTGCAGCATCTGATGTTTCTTCAGTGAGCTGGACGGAAGATGGGAGTAAAGAATGTTACAATAGTGAAGTCTCACCAGTACTAGCGAGATTACCACAGTCTTGAGAGGTTCAATAGGTAGGTATTTTTTCAATCTTTTTAACCAATCTTAAGGAATAAAAAGATGCTGACGTCACTTTATTAACTTGCTCTGTGAGCTCCCGTTTACAATCTATCAGGGTCCCCACGTTCTTGCCGGTTGGGACAGGGGGTAGTGAGTGGATCCATTTGGGAAGGCCAGCATGATGGTGACCAGAAAGATGGACTGTTTCAAATAGTATCACCTCTGTTTTGGAAGCGTTGAGTTTGGAACAATTTTCGTCCATCCATTTACTAACTTTACTCATGCAGTTTTGAAAGGCATCACTGGAGTTGGCCTTGTTCTTAGCAAGTGACACCATAATTTGGGTGTCATCTGCATGAGATACTAGGGATAGGTTAAAGGATGTTATAAGCATGGCTAGTGGGGTCACGTAAAGGTTAAACATTGTGGGGCTCAGTGATTAGCCCTGTAGTACTCCATATGTCAGGGAGTAAGATCTAGACTTAAACTCTCCCATTGCCACCATTTGTTTCCTGTTGACAAGAAAAGATTGCAGTGTAGCAAGGGCAAAGCCCGTGATCCCCAGCCCCGGCATGCGGTCAATCAACACAGCAAGACTGACCGTATCGAAGACTGCCAAAAGGTCTAGGAGGACAAGGGCAGAGTTACCCTTCCTGTCAACGGTTGCTCTAATCTCTTCTGTTGCCACTACCAGAGCAGATTCATTACTATGACCCTTTCTGAAACCAAATTGGGTGTCATCCAGAGGGTGTTTGCTTTCAATAAAAGAGACAAGCTGGTCGTTCATTACCTTCTCTACTAGTTTGGCAGGCTATGGAAGTCTAGAGATGGGTAGCAAGTCGTAGTGCATTAAGATTGTCTTTTTATAAAAGCGGTAGGTCTGAGGCTGATTTCCGGGGGGGGGGAAATACTCCTGCCTTAAACAGAGCTGCAAACATATCTGACATCTGAAGTGCTACTGGTTCACATGCCATGTGCATAATCCTTAGTGGCCATAGATCATTTGGGGATCCAGATTTGATTTTAGTTATGAGTGTCCTCATTTGTTCTACTTTTGGGGCTTTGAAGGTCTTAAGCGTTGGGCAATCTAGTGTTGTGTTGGGTAACTGTGCACTATAGTTGGTTAGGTTACTAGCAGCGAATTTGTAAAAAATATTCTTGCGACCTTGTCTTCAAAAAAGCAAGCCATAGAGTCACAAAACTGTTGGTTGTTTGAGGTCAAATTACTAGTTGATGGTGCAGCCAATTTTTTGATGGTCTGAAAGATGGTTTTATTTGAGTCATTCGGTGGTCTAAATTGAGCTGAAAAGAATTCTGCTTTTACAGCTGTCATCAATTTTTTGTGTTCAGCCAGTCTAGTTTTTGTAAAAAATCTTCTCTGATGTCTCAGTGCCATCGCGCCACTTCCCTTCTTGCCTGTGGCATATTTGTTTAGAGGATCTAAAGGTATCATTATACCATGGTTGTGAGATTCTTTTCTTTATATCCATTTTTTTTAAAGCAGCCTACACTATCCAGGTAATTCGTTATAGTTTCCCACCATCTGATCTACACTATCTGTAGTTTTAGGCAGTAACCCCATGAGTTCTGAATTATATTCTGAGGATTTGATTTTCTGGCAGTCTCTGTAGACCGAATTGTGGTCAACTGCTGCTCTCAATAGTTTACCCTGAATCTGGATCTGCCAATTAATTGCAAAGTGATCTATCCAGGTTAAAGGCAGGGTTATTGGTTCATTAAATTTGGAATTATTAGAAAATATACCATCGAGCATGTGTCAATCACGATGGGTAGGGCCGGAGGTTCTAAGAGAGATTCCGAAACCCATCAGAAAGTCTAACAATCTTCCTGAATCCGGTCCGATTTCTCTCCCAGATGGAAGTTGAAATCTCCCAGTATTGTAAAATTGAAATTTAAAATAGATGTCTCAAGAAGAGTACTGAGCTGGCAGAGAAGCTAGATCTAGGTCCTGGGGGGGGGGAGTACACCAGTACGCCATAATATTATTGCATTTTGGTAACCTCAATATTAAACTGTGAGGCTTCAAAGCCCATCTCAGAGACAGGGGCAAAGGTTGCTTGAAGGTGGTCATTGTATATCACTGCTAGCCCGCCACCTTTTTTCTCTCTCTATCTAACCGAAAGATATCATAGCCCGGGGGACCCGCTACCTATATCTCTAGGCCGGAACATTGATCAGCCCATGCTTCTGTCACAAAGATTATTTCTGTGTGGTACGTCAGTAGAAATTCATGAAATTCAGAGTGTTGCTTGTTTTCAACAATGAACAGCTACATTTTGAGAGATCCATGAGGCCTTTGTTGTCTGTACTAGGAGATGCTTACTTCATGGCTTCGTGTTTTCAGGGAGAAACGATGTACACCAGCTGATTTTACATATCTGACATAGGGTTGTTACAGATTCTGATAAAGCGGAAGGGCACCCTCTAGACCACTGGGGAAATTTACTAAAGAAACCTAGAGCCAGCAACGGCTCTTGAGGGTATGTTATTCTTTTGGCCAGGTCTGGGTGAAAACTACCAGGGGGAACGGGTGCTGGGCACGGACGGTCGCAGACCTATAGAAGGATTAAAAAAGGATTAAAAAAAAAAAAAATCTTTATTGATTTTCCGCAACAAAATATTGTCAGCTTCAGTATTACAACACATTGCAATAGTGATAATACAATAACAGTAATTTGAATGGCTTGGGCGGGATGCACAGGGAGTTCCTACTACAGATAAGAAAGGCCCATTGCGTTCTCTACAACATCATACATGTGCTTATTTGAGTACCCTTTTTCCTACAACTTATATACAAAATTTCTGCACATCCAATGGTCCTTCTGTGAAACACAAAGCAATTCCGATCATGAATCCACATGCAGGCATCAATCATACAATAATATATAAAGAACAAAACTTTAAATGGATCTCTACAGATGAGTGCAGAATAGCACTCACCGATCAGTGCAACGCTACAGTGGGTATCGCATACATGGATAGGCGCGTGCCGTGCACCACCGAGCACAGCATGGGTGTATCAATGGAGGGGGCAACAGGGGGAAGATAGGGAAAGGAAAAGGACATCGCCTATGAGGGGGGGGTCCATCTTGGCCTGAATGATCTCAATCAGCGACAAATGGTCCCTCCACTGGGTAAGAGGCTGTCACGGGGGCCCTGGCGCCCATGAGGTCTGTAATAACTGGTTCGTGTTTTCTGATACCGGCGCCCTCCAGGGATCCAGCAGCCATGAGTGCACGCTGGGGCCCGTCTAGGCCTTCCATGTCATGGCTATTTTGCATTTGGCTATGACCAGAGCTAGGTCTAAGAACTTATTCAGAGCTTTACGCGATGCGGATCGCTTTGTAGCACCTAGTAGGAAATGAATGGTTGTACCGAAACCTGGGTTCCGGCTGCTTCTGTAAGTACAGTGGCTATTGTGCTCCAGTACCTGTGTATGCTTGTGCAGATCCATACCATATGTGTGAATGTGGCCCCCAGGTCGTGGCATCTGGGGCACCTGTCAATAGATGTTGGGTACATGCAGACTAGTCTGTAGGGAGTGAGGTATGTGTGGTGCAGGTAGTTAAATTGGGAGTATTGCAGCCTACCATTGGTTGAGACCGTTTTTGGCTGACCGAGGCATTGCACCCAGTGTTTGTCTGATATAGCATTTGTCAACTCAGTTTCCCAGTACTCACGAAAATCCGTCAACACGGATGTATCGTCTAGCCTAAAGGAAATGTATATGGCCGTGACTGCATGTCTACCCCTTCCATGTGTCAACAGTGTCTGCAAGAGATGTGATGTGTGCGGTTCTACTCTGTCATTACCCCACGTTCGTAAAAAGTGATGTGTGAGCAGGGCATGTAGGAGAAAAGAACCCCGTGGAATGTCATACGTGTCCATTAGTTCATCAAACGTTTGCAAATGTGAGTCTGCGTATATGTCTCTCCATGTGTCCAACCCCCTCTCCCTCCAAGAGCCAAACTCTGAGCGTCCGTGGCAAGTGACTGTGCCTGGAAGTTTCTCCAGTGGCAGGCTTGAGGCATATGGTGTAGTCCGGTCTTAAGGAAGCACATGTCTGGCCCAACAGCGTCTAGCCGCCATCACTGACATGTTTCCATGGTGTTTCTGGGTCGGTGTAGTAGTTCCCGACAGCCATTCCAATATTGTCGGGCGATCCCAGGAAATGGCCTCCGTTATCAATTCGGTGAGATTACTCTTACTTTGCCATCTCATTGGCCATATCAACTGTGCTGCAGCGTAGTAACGCTTATAGTTCGGAGCGCCCAAACTGCCCTCTGACAATGGTAGATACAGTTTATGTAATGCTACACTGGCCCTAGAGTGTCCACAAATAAGGGAGCTCAAAAAAGATTCCAGATCTTTAAAAAAATTCTGTAGCAGGCAGTAGGTAGTGTAGTAAAGAAATATAGGAGGCGCGGAAGGACCAGCATCTTGGAGATCGCCACCCGTCTCAAAGGAGATAAGGGCAGGCCCAACCAGAACGGGAGAGTGGATCGAGCTCTGGTGATAGCACGCCCCAGGTTACCGTCTATGGTATCCACCCCCGAGTGGTAGACCTGTCCCCCCAAATATTTAAAGGTATCAAAAGCCCATTCCAGCGCTGTTTGTGGTGCGGCCTGTCTCTAGGCCGATGACATAGGTACCATCGGGAACACCACAGACTTAGACCAATTAACTCGCAATCCCGAGACCAGTGCATGATCGTTCAACAGGCCCATTATCTGCTGCAGTATCCTGGTTCGGCCATGGAAATAAATCATGGTGTCATCCACGTGTAGCGACACTATATGCCATCAGCGATCTGCATGTTAGCCCAATTCTACTGCCCGCTGTCATAGCCTACATGCCAGTGGCTCAATAGCCAAGGCAAAAAGTATCAACGACAAAGGGCAACCCTGAAGCGTTCCCCGCACTATCGTAAAAGTGATGGAAAAACTCGGCTTGTCTTTACTCTGGCCTGTGGTATATGATATAGCAACCGAATCCATCTCCAAAAATTTGGGCCGATACCAAATCCCGATAACACCGACAACAGGTAATCCCAACTCAACGTATTGAACGCCTTTTAGATATCTAGGGATGCTACCCAGGGTATTTCTGCCTCTTCTCCTCTCGCCTACTCCAGCAATGTAAATAAACGTCGCAGGTTCAATCCAGTATTTCTTTCGGGTATAAAACCGTTCTGGTCTTCATGGACCAGCAAAGGGATTGATGCGATCAATCGGTTCGCTAATAGTTTGCATTAATAGGGGTCGATACGAGGCCATTAAAAGAGGGACCCGAACTGGTTTTGGTAGGACCACCAGTGTCGCCTCCATCAGAGTGGGCGGGAGTGTCCCTTTCTCAAAGGCTTCGGCATACATGTCTGCCAATCGCGGCATTAGCTGTTTAGAGTACATGGCATCAAATTCAGATGCAGAAACCAAAGGAAATGATGGACGGAGTGTTGAACATTGCAAGCACTCACCCCCAGTCAACTGATCTGGGTTTAATCCATCACCGTTCTTTAGCCCACTCTGCCACCCCAGTTCAGACATGGCCATATGAAAATCAGTCTGACCCTGTGCCTCATGGGAACAGTCCAGCCCGAACTGCCAAGCCATGTCTTCCCTGGACCGGAAACAAGCTTCCTAGGACCGGTTTCTGGCATTTCAGCCGTCTTCAGCCAGGCTTGCTTGAATCCAGTGGCAAAGTGAGCAAGGGACTCACGTCTGAGCATACCCTGCCAACTTATGGCGAACAAAGCAGAAATGATGGACGGAGTGTTGAACATTGCAAGCACTCACCCCCAGTCAACTGATCTGGGTTTAATCCATCACCGTTCTTTAGCCCACTCTGCCACCCCAGTTCAGACATGGCCATATGCAAATCAGTCTGACCCTGTGCTCTCATGGGAACAGTCCAGCCCGAACTGCCAAGCCATGTCTTCCCTGGACCGGAAACAAGCTTCCTAAAACCGGTTTCTGGCATTTCAGCCGTCTTCAGCCAGGCTTGCTTGAATCCAGTGGCAAGGTGAGCAAGGGACTCACGTCTGAGCATACCCTGCCAACTTTTGGCGAACAAAGCAGAAACCAAAGGAAATGATGGACGGAGTGTTGAACATTGCAAGCACTCACTCCCAGTCAACGTATCTGGGTTTGATCCATCACCGTTCTTTAGCCCACTCTGCCACCCCAGTTCAGACATGGCCATATGCAAATCAGTCTGACCCTGTGCCTCATGGGAACAGTCCAGCCCGAACTGCCAAGCCATGTCTTCCCTGGACCGGAAACAAGCTTCCTAGGACGGGTTTCTGGCATTTCAGCCGTCTTCAGCCAGGCTTGCTTGAATCCAGTGGCAAAGTGAGCAAGGGACTCACGTCTGAGCATACCCTGCCAACTTATGGCGAACAAAGCAGAAACCAAAGGAAATGATGGACGGAGTGTTGAACATTGCAAGCACTCACCCCCAGCCAACTAATCTGGGTTTAATCTATCACCGTTCTTTAGCCCACTCTGCCACCCCAGTTCAGACATGGCCATATGCCAATCAGTCTGACCCTGTGCCTCATGGGAACAGTCCAGCCCGAACTGCCAAGCCATGTCTTCCCTGGACCAGAAACAAGCTTCCTAGGACCGGTTTCTGGCATTTCAGCCGTCTTCAGCCAAGCTTGCTTGAATCCAGTGGCAAAGTGAGCAAGGGACTCACGTCTGAGCATACCCTGCCAACTTATGGTGAACAAAGCAGAAACCAAAGGAAATGATGGACGGAGTGTTGAACATTGCAAGCACTCACCCCCAGGGCCATGTCTGAACTGGGGTGGCAGAGTGGGCTAAAGAACGGTGGTGGATTAAACTCAGATCAGTTGACTGGGGGTGAGTGCTTGCAATATTCAACACTCCGTCCATCATTTCCTTTGGTTTTTGATAAAATTCAGATGGCCAGCCATCTGTTCCCGGTGTCTTTCCAGTTGCTAATTACCCAATTGCCTCCGTTATATCAGCCTCCGTGACGGGGCCTTCTTGGGCGTCATAATGTGCTGGGATACATTGCGAAAATTGTAGCCCAGCAAGAAAATCCTGCATAAGGGAAGGGTCTTGAAGGGCGGGAGCCGCGTACAGTGTTGTGTAGTAGTCTAGGAAGGACCGATTAATCGCCTCCTGTGTATTCACAAGAGTTCCATTGGGCGCGCGTATGGCAGTAATGGGAGGTTGAGAGGTGTCAGACTTCAGTAGCCATGCAAGCAGCTTGCCTGCTTTGTCTCCCTCTTTATGGCGCTGCGCTAGGTATGTCTTGTAATCCAGCACGCAGAGATCGTCCATTGCACTTTTGTAAGCCAGGCGTGTCAGGTTGGAGCTCCTCAGGGTCCGGTTGATGTTAAGTATGTCCACCTCCCGATATCCCCGGACTCCAACCAAAGGTTACGGAGCCCAGAGGCGATCAGGCGAGGGAAGGATAGGGGAAGGGTCAGCAGGGAAAGGGTTCTGAAATGACAAAAGCAAATGTATACAAACCAAACACAATACAGTCTACTCTCAGTAGGTCTCACTAGCGATAGGTGTTTACTAATTCCCACACCTTCAGTACAAACAACCAAGAAATAAGCCTAACCAGGCCATAACAACCACAGTGAGTTCTAACGCCCTATCCTTGTCTCAATCTAAAGCACACTTCAGCTAGCGGAGTATAGGCAATGCCGGCTTCCACGGTGAAAGCACCGACGCCAAGGAGTCCGGCGTTGTAGCGCTCCTTCACTCCGTGAATATCAACACGCTAGGGTTCTACTCGTCACACCTAGTCATCATACCCCCGTGAGTCCCAATGTCTCGCTTTTACTTATGGTATAAGCTCCTCCGAGCTATGATACTGTTGCGCCGCCATGGGCGCTGAAAATACTCAAGTGAGCTCCTCCGAGCTATGATACTGTTGCGCCGCCATGGGCGCTGAAAATACTCAAGTGAGCTCCTCCGAGCTCGTAGGTTTGGGTGCTTTCCAAAATCTGACAGCACGGCTATGCCAAGCCGCTGTCTGGCTAGAAGTGTCAGAAACGCGGGAGAGCCGCGGTAATGGTATAGGGCGGAGGGTAGTTGAGCTCAGCCGAGCTCGGCCCACCGCGCTCACCTGCTACCCCTGGCTTCGCTCTGACTCCTCCTCCAACTCCCGCCGGGACGCCTTGCTCCGAACGACGGGGGCTGGAAAAGGTCTTCGCGTCTCTCGCCTCTTTACTTCAAGTTTCCTCGGAAGGCACCTCCCGCCGGGACGCCAAGCTCCGATGGACGGGGGATGCAGATTCGGATTCAAAATAACGCACGCCTTCTGCCGTGCGCGACGTCCTCTATATAGACGCCTACTTCCTGGTGCTAGGGCTGCCGGGATTCGTAGTTTTTAGACGCTAGGTAGGCGCCAGGATCCGCGATTCCTCACAGTATGTCCCCTCCCCAAGCGCCTCCTAGATCCTGGCTTCATCGGATTCCTCACGTAGAACCTCCTCACCGCCGCCGGGGCATGAACCTCGTCCGAAGGTTCCCACGAGTCCTCTTCCGCGGAATATCCCTTCCAGGACACCAGGAACCACAACTTGCCCCCACGATATCTAGCGTCGGGGATGCTCCGGACTTCATATTCCAAGCCACCATCCACCCAAACCGGTGGCGGCACCCTTCGGGTGGCAGACACCGCTGGTTTCAGCAAACTGCAGTGAAAAACCGGGTAGATCCACAGGGAACCCGGCAACCGGAGTTTGTATGCCACGGGATTAATTCTTCGTACGATCCGGTAAGGCCCAATGAACCTAGGGTGGAAGACACTACGCCACTTAAACCGTATGTACCTGGTGGATAGCCACACTCTATCCCCCACCGCATACGATGGGCCATCGATTCTCCTACGGTCCTCCCATCGTTTATATTTGTGCTTCGCACCCTGTAGTGCCCGTTGCGTTTTCCTGTGAAGAGAACGCAAGGTCCTCAACCGGGACTGAACGGCAGGTTGAATGCCAACTCCCTCTGGTAAGGATACCGGTAGTGTTTTCGCGTCATACCCGAAGTTGGCCCTGAACGGTGACACCCCAATCGAACTGTGCCATGCTCCGTTGTACGCTAGTTCGGCCATCCACAGCATAGACACCCACGATTCTTGTGACTGTGACACGTAACATCTCAGATATTGTTTTAACGTTTGGTTGAGACGCTCAGTTTGTCCATCGGATTGAGGATGGAAGCTGGTGGATGTCGCGGACTCAATCTGTAACGCCTTGCACCACGTTTTCCAGAAGCTGGCTACGAATTGGGGGCCCCTATCTGACACAATGACCGCAGGCAATCCGTGCAGTCGTACCACGTGTGTTAACAACAGCTGTGCCGTCTGTCCCGCCGTTGGGAGATTGTGACATGGAATAAAATGCCCCATCTTGGTCAGGCTGTCCACCACCACCAGGATAGCCGAATATCCATCTTCAGCTGGTAATCCGGTGATGAAATCCAGGCTTATATTCCGCCACGGTTGCTGCGGCGTGGGTAACGGGAGCAGCTTCCCTTTTCTTTTACCTCGCTCGCTCTTGTGACGTGCACACACCTCGCAAGCGTTGACCCATAGCCGGACGTCTTTGTTCATCTTTTCCCACCAGAAATGCCTGGTCAATGCCTCAGTTGTCTTGCGAATCCCTGGATGACCCGCCAAAGGTGAGACATGGCACCAATGAAAGGCCTTCTTTCTAAGAGCCTTGGTGGGAACGAACAACCTCTGTCTGTACAAGGGGAGCCCTTCTTGGATGGACCTTACCCCCTCCTTGGCGCACCATCTTTTCCACTCGTCCACAGAGCGACTACTTCGTATCTCTTCCAAGAACTCGTCCGCTCTCACGATACAGATTACCTTGGCGGGATCGATGATCGCCAGGGGGGCCGGTGTTCCGCCCCCGTCCTTCAGCGCCTGTCTAGATAAGGCGTCGGCCTTCCTATTGTCGATGCCAGGCCGGAACGTAATGCTGAAATCGAATTCCGCAAAAAAAAGTGTCCATCTCATTTGGCGCGGGGTTAAGTGCCGCGCGGTCTTCATATACAGCAGATTGCGGTGGTCCGAATACACCACTACCGGATGTTGAGCCCCCCACAGGTAGTGTCGCCATTCCTGAAAGGCCTTCTTTATTGCCAGGAGCTCTTTTTCGGCAATGGTGTAATTCACCTCTGCCTTGTCTAATTTCTTCGACAAATAGGCCACGGGGTGCAGCCGTCCTGTAAGTTTGTCTCTTTGAGACAGCACTGCCCCTATTGCCTCCTCTGATGCGTCCGCCTCCACTATAAACGGAACGTCGGTCTGTGGATGTCGTAGTACTGGTGCTGTGGTGAACGTAGTTTTCAAGTGTTCGAAAGCTGCTGTTGCTTCCGTTGTCCATATGAAAGATACTCCTTTCCGTAGCAATCGAGTTATGGGTACCGCAATGTGTGAGAAATCCTGGATGAACCTGCGATAGTAATTCGCGAAGCCTAAAAAGCATTGTACATCCCGCACTGACTTAGGAGTGGGCCACTCACGTATTGCCAGTACCTTTCTGTCGGACATGCTCAACCCTTCAGGCTTCAGGATCACCCCCAAGACCTCTACAGTGGTTACCCCAAACTCACATTTACTGAGTTTACAGTATAACTGATTGGCTCTTAACCTTTCCAACACCAGCCTGACCTGCCGAGTGTGATCTTCCCCTGCCGCCGAGTAGATTAAAATATCATCTATGTATACCACTACAAAGATGTCCATGTACTCGCGCAGCACCTCGTTTAGAAAGAACTGGAAAGCCGCCGGGGCGTTACAAAGCCCGAACGGCATTACCAAGTACTCGTATAGGCCAAACCTGGTTTTAAAAGCGGTTTTCCACTCGTCCCCTCGTTTGACCCTCACCAAATGGTACGCCCCACGAAGGTCCAACCTGGTATAGATCACTGCCTCCCGCACTTGATCCAACAGGACGCTGATCAGGGGCAATGGGTACCGGTTCCTTACCGTGTTTTTGTTCAACATCCTATAATCACAACAGGCCCTCAATTCCCCGTTGGCCTTAACTATAAAAAAGAGGGGCGACGCCGCAGGGGAGCGAGAAGGCCTGATGAATCCCAATGCCAGGTACCGATCAAGATAGTCTCGTAAGTGACGGGTTTCGGGCTCGGATAAAGCATACACCCTACATGATGGGACCACCGCCTCGTCCACCAAATCAATTCTACAATCAAAAGGCCTATGAGGGGGAAGCCCTTCAGCCTGTTGTTTATTGAATACCTCAGCGTAATCTGCCAACGCCTCGGGTAATTCCACGTCTTTTTCTGCTGCAGTAGCCAGGCAGAAGGGAAATGCTAGGGCAAGGGCGCGTGAGCGCGGGACCTGCATACACTGTTCTGCACAACCCTCCGACAAGAACCGTACTGTACGCTCCTGCCAATTCACTGTTGGATTATGTAGTACAAACCAAGGCATCCCCAGGATTAGGTCATATTGGGGAGCAGCTATAATGTTGAATTCGATCTCCTCCTGATGCTGTCTGTCACCTTCTAATAAGGTCATCTTTAGTTTCTTAGTGTGGAGAGTGATTCGTCCTGATTTCAACGGTTCACCATCCACCGCTAAGACTTCCTCTGGGGATTCCCGAGGCACTACGTCTATGGACAGCGAGCTTACCAGTCCGCTGTCGATGAAGTTGCCTGTTGCTCCTGAGTCCAACATGGCTCGTACCTGATGCTCCTGGACCCCTATTTCCAAGCTGGCCTGCAAGACAATATGTGCTGCGGAGTCCGTAGACTTGGTATGAGTGAGGGAAGGTATCTGCCATACCGTATCCTCCGGTTGTGTTGGGGCGCGCAACTCAGGGTTACTTGTGTCAGTCGCCATGGCCGATACTGCGGCCTTCTAGCCTCTATACGGCATTGCAGGGTTCTTGGGCTTAGAAGGGCATTCCCGTACGAAATGCCCTTTCTTCCCACAATACATACAGAGCCCCAGGGCGCGGCGACTCTCTCTTTCAGACCGAGATAGGGCGGGTCTTACGGCCCCAACCTCCATGGGTTCATGAGCTAAGGGAACCGGGTTCTGCTCTTTCCGGTGGCATCCCCCAGTAGCACCACTACCCTTGTATCTGTCTACTCCTCTTTCGGCCATGCGGCCGTCCAATCTCAAAACCAAATTCATTAGGGCAGCGCAGGTAGTCGGCTGCGGATCTATCTGTGCCACCACATCTTTTAGGTCTTCACTTAGTCCTTGATAGAACAAGGACATTCGTTTTTCCTCCGGCCAGGAGGCCTCGGCTACTAACCGGGTGAAGGACGTGAGGTAGGTCACCAAGTCCCTCTTTCCTTGCCTCAAGGATAGCAACTCCTTGTCGGTACTAAACGTGGTGGTTCGTCTATCGAACACACCTTCTAAAGCGGCTCTGAAGGCTTCCCAGTCTGATAGGATGGCATCGTTATTCCGAACCAGAGGGACCGCCCATGACGCCGCGTCACCCACTAGATAAGAGATAGCGAAAGCCACTCTAGAGTGGTTGGAGGGAAAGGAGGACGGTTTGCACGAAAAATGCAACATTATTTGAGTCAGGAAGATCTGGATCTTCTGCGGGTCTCCCGCATATCTCTCTGGACTAGCCAAAGGGATAGGTGGGGGTACCGTCACATGTACCTGTTGTCCACTAGAGGACACTACATCAAAAGGGTTACGGGACAACCTATCCACTCTGTCTCGCAGCGCTGTGGTTTCTAAACGTGAAGCCACCAGTTCCTGCTGAACTAAGGCCAGAGCCTGCACTACATCCTCTAAGGACGTCATACCCAACACCCCCCCCGGACCGGGAGGAGCACCTAACTTGGGTGCGTTATTCTGTCAGGTTGGAGCTCCTCAGGGTCCGGTTGATGTTAAGTATGTCCACCTCCCGATATCCCCGGACTCCAACCAAAGGTTACGGAGCCCAGAGGCGATCAGGCGAGGGAAGGATAGGGGAAGGGTCAGCAGGGAAAGGGTTCTGAAATGACAAAAGCAAATGTATACAAACCAAACACAATACAGTCTACTCTCAGTAGGTCTCACTAGCGATAGGTGTTTACTAATTCCCACACCTTCAGTACAAACAACCAAGAAATCAGCCTAACCAGGCCATAACAACCACAGTGAGTTCTAACGCCCTATCCTTGTCTCAATCTAAAGCACACTTCAGCTAGCGGAGTATAGGCAATGCCGGCTTCCACGGTGAAAGCACCGACGCCAAGGAGTCCGGCGTTGTAGCGCTCCTTCACTCCGTGAATATCAACACGCTAGGGTTCTACTCGTCACACCTAGTCATCATACCCCCGTGAGTCCCAATGTCTCGCTTTTACTTATGGTATAAGCTCCTCCGAGCTATGATACTGTTGCGCCGCCATGGGCGCTGAAAATACTCAAGTGAGCTCCTCCGAGCTATGATACTGTTGCGCCGCCATGGGCGCTGAAAATACTCAAGTGAGCTCCTCCGAGCTCGTAGGTTTGGGTGCTTTCCAAAATCTGACAGCACGGCTATGCCAAGCCGCTGTCTGGCTAGAAGTGTCAGAAACGCGGGAGAGCCGCGGTAATGGTATAGGGCGGAGGGTAGTTGAGCTCAGCCGAGCTCGGCCCACCGCGCTCACCTGCTACCCCTGGCTTCGCTCTGACTCCTCCTCCAACTCCCGCCGGGACGCCTTGCTCCGAACGACGGGGGCTGGAAAAGGTCTTCGCGTCTCTCGCCTCTTTACTTCAAGTTTCCTCGGAAGGCACCTCCCGCCGGGACGCCAAGCTCCGATGGACGGGGGATGCAGATTCGGATTCAAAATAACGCACCCCTTCTGCCGTGCGCGACGTCCTCTATATAGACACCTACTTCCTGGTGCTAGGGCTGCCGGGATTCGTAGTTTTTAGACGCTAGGTAGGCGCCAGGATCCGCGATTCCTCACAAGGCGGGCTCGGGCCAGGCATGGGCCCACCTGAGGGTCATTAGGGATGAGTTGTTCACATCTCCATACCACCGTCTCGCGGGTCTGAAGTGCATCCGTCAGTGACTTACGAGCTCTATTTGTGGTTTTAATTGCATGTCCACGAAGGACAGCCTTAAAAGCATCCCATTCCGTACCTACGGACGAAGCAGTGCCGGTGTTTGTCGAGAAATATGAGTCGAAGGAGGGCGAGAGAGTGACCCGGTATGATGAGTCAGCCAGCTCAGAGCATGGCAATCGCCAACTCGATATTGCAGGTCTTTTCGCACCCCAGTACAGACGTACTGCTAGCGGGTTATAATCGGATAGTGTGCGTGGCAAATAGTCTGCCTGTAAGACATTGTGTAGTGCACCATCTGAGCAGTATATAAAGTATAATCTAGTATACAGTGCGTTTAGCGCTGAGTAGTGCGAGTACGTGCGTGTCAAAGGTTGTTTGCTATGCCATGCATCATGGACTTGCATGTTAGAGACCCATTCTTGCATTTGTTGTGCCAACTTGATGGACTGTGCCCCCAGAAGAGGGGGGCGGGAGCAGTCCAGATCCAGGTCACACACTCCGTTAAAGTCTCCCCCCCCCAATATATAGGTACCATGGGATCCATGAGCAGGGACGGCGTAAGTGTCTCTAGAAATAAGGATTGCCCCGAGTTTGGGGTGTATAGGGATACTAGCACTAGTGGTGATCCATTCAATTGGCCCTCCATGACAATATATCGTCCCTGCGTGTCCACCCGTGAACGTGTGACTTGTAGTGGGGTCCCCGAAGTCACCCATATCAGCGCACCCCTAGCATATCCCGAGTACGTGGTACCCAAAATCGTGCCTCTCCAGTGCTTACCGAGTGACACAAGTGTTTGTGTGGTAAGGTGCGTCTCCTGTAATAATGCAAATGTAACCTTATGACTTTTCAGGTACTGGTACACCTTCAATCAATCAGGGGATTTATAAAGTGCGCCACTCACCTGTGCGGGTCTCAAGGTGCTGGGGGAGGTGCAGCTACGGTTCCATCAAAGAGCTAGGCCTTTAGGTTCTTCCTGAAGGTATGGAGGGTGGGGGAGCGTCTGATGTTCACAGGGAGCTCGTTCCAGGCTTTGGCTGCGACATTGGAGAAAGCTCTTCCTCCTGTTCTGGTTCTGCGGATGCGGGGGGGTCTCTGCGAGGGCGAGGTCTGCAGAGCGAAGGTTCCTCTTGGGTACGTGGAGGAGACTCTTTCATTGAGGTATTTGGGTCTGATGTTGTGGAGGGATTTGTAGGCGTGGGTGAGCAGTTTGAAGGTAACTCTCTTCTCAACGGGGAGCCAGTGCAGGTTGCGTAGGTGTTGGGTCATGTGTTTGTGACATGGGGTTCTGAGGACAAGTCTGGCTCCGGCGTTCTGGATGGTCTGTAGCCTGTGTAGGAGAGTTCTATTGATTCCGGCGTAGAGGGCGTTGCCGTAGTTCAGTCTGCTGGTTATGAGTGCGTGGGTGATGGTTTTTCTGCAGTCTTGGGGTATCCATTTGAAGGTCTTGCGGAGAATCCGAAGGCAGTTTAAACTGGTGGAGGCGATGGAGTTGATCTGGCGGGTCATGGTGAGTGAGGAGTCGAGGATGATGCTGAGGTTCTGTGCGTGGTCTGTTGGGGTGGGCGGACTCCCGAGGGTGGAGAGCCACCAGGTGTTGTCCCAGGCAGAGGTGGAGGGTCCCAGGATGAGGACCTCGGTCTTCTCTGAGTTGAGCTTCAGGCAGCTGCTTTTCATCCAGGCGGCAACGTCTCTCATTCCTTCCTGGAAACAGAGTCTGATGTCTTTGGGGTTCTTCGTGAGGGAGAGGATGAGCTGGGTGTCATTGGCGTAAGATACTATGCTGAGCCTGTGTTGCCTGACAATGGCGGGGAGGGGGGCCATGTAGATGTTGAAGAGCATGGGGCTGAGCGATGATCCTTGGGGGACTCCGCAGTTGATCTGTGAGGGTTCGGAGAGGAAAGGAGGGAGTCTGATCCTCTGGGTTCTGCTGGAGTTAAAGGATCGGATCCAGGAGAGACCGGTTCCTACGATTCCTGCGTCGTGGAGTCTGGCTGCGAGGGTGCGATGTGAGACAGTGTCGAAAGCTGCGGAGAGGTCTAGTAGGATGAGGGCGGCGGTGTGCCCCTGGACTAGTTGCATGCGGATGTCATCGATGGCAGCTAGGAGGGCTGTCTCAGTGCTGTGGCTGCTGCGGAATCCGGACTGGGAAGCATCTAGTATGGAGTTTTCTTCAATGAAGGCGATCAGCTGGGTGTTTATGAGTCTCTCGGTGACTTTGGCAGTGAAGGGAAGGAGAGAGATGGGCCGGTAGTTTTCAGGTCCGTCAGATCAGCCATGGGCTTCTTGAGGAGAGGTTTGAGCTCCGCCCGCTTCCAGTCATGGGGGAAGAAGCCGGGTTCGAAAGAGGCGTTGATGGTGCATCCTAGTTCGGGTACGATGGCGGCTGCAGCCCTGTGGTAGATGTGCGGTGGGCAGGGGTCCGGTTGTGTCGCTTAGCGCAGTCCGCCAAACCCCTCACGTTTCAGGTTAACAATTTATAATCCTCATCATCATTAATCAACAGTGAGGAAAACAGCCGGCACACAGTGACCCCCCATTGCCGACCCCCACACCCTGCCCCCACACACGACACAGATAAAAGAGTAGAAAATGCAGTGGTGGTCCACGTTTTCTGCATCGGCACAACAGTAGAAGAGATTGACATATCAAACACAAAATAGAAAAGAATACCCCAACATCCCCCCCCAGGCCGGCTTGCCAACGGGCAATTGGCCATTCGCACTAAAATGCAATTCAAACGTATAAGAAAATGAACACAATTCAATTAGAAATAATAATGGTGCTGTATCAGCTACTTATCACTCGCTGAAGGGGGCGTAGCATCGATGTGCCGCCTCACGTGGCTCGACCTGGTAGCTTACGTAGGTGAATATGGTGGAAAGTCTAAACAGTGAGAGTCTCAATAATGTCCAGGATGTTTATCCCATGATGTCTGCAGTCTGTGGGGTGACGGCCGGTCCGCCCCCCGACAGCACCTCCTGCTGAGAGGCCGTGAGAGGTAATGTTCGAGCCTGAGCCAACTGGACTTTCGTTGGTCGGTGAAACGTCTTTGCGCCGCGGCCTTTATGAGGTGCGACCAATTTCCAGATCTGGCTGGGGTCTGTTGGTGGCGATGGTGGTCCGTGTGCCAGGCCCTGCTGTTCTATCCATGCCCACGCCTCTTCGGATGTGTTGCAGAACACCGTGCTCTCCTCATGGCGAATGCGAAGGCGAGTCGGGTACTGGAGCTAGTACTGGATGCCGTTGTTTCTCAGGCACTTCTTAACCTACAAGTAGGAAGAACGATGGCGTTGCAACAGCAGGCTGTAGTCCGGATAAATATGGACCGTCGAGATATCAACCTGTCATGGACCCTGAGCCCGACTGACCTGCAGTATGTGGTCCCTGTCTCGGTCATTAAACAATCTCGCCACCACCGGTCTAGGGAGAAAGCCGGGACGCGGCGGGCCCCCTGGAACACTCTGTGCGCGTTCTATAGAGATGAATTTTGAGATCTTGCCTTGCAAGATGTCTTGCGAGAACCATTCTTCCAGGTAAAGTTCCATGTTGAGACCCTCCGCTCGTTCAGATATTCCACCTCCTGTTGGAGGGACTGCAATTGGGTGGTCGCTGCGGTCACTGTGGGGCATAGTGTCACCAGAGTAGATTCAGACTCCTCAACCCTGCCCTTCAATTTCTTGTGATCTTCCCGGAGGTAGCCAATGTCAATGCTCGGTGAGACGATCTTCGTGCCGAGGGTGGTTTTTATATCTAGGATCGCCGCCAGCAACTCGTCAAATCTGTGGGAGTGATCAAGTCGGTCCATTAAGGTAGAGGGTTCCAATTGTTCTGCGGTCTTCTCACGCGGGGGCATCAGTTCCACTTCCGGCGGCTGTGCCTGGGGTTTCTCTGATCTGGGTTTACCCATTGTGCCTCCGGTATGGGTCCAGGTGCAAGGGGCCGGCTGCGTCCAGGGGGTCAGTGCAAGAGTCCAGGTTCTGATGCAAGTCCTCTCAGCAAGGTCTCGATTCTGACTTTCACAATGAAGATAAAGGAAATGTCAGGGAGGCCGGGTTAGAAATAGTCCTTTGGTTAGGCAGGCCGGTCCTAGAAACTCACCTCCAGGGAGCGACTAAAAGAAACCTGGAGCTGCACCACCATAGGAAATGGGGATCATTTAATCCAGTGCCCTGCTACCATCAACAAGAGCCAGGTGAGGGTCCTCTCGACATCACCAACAATTCCGTGAAGGCGCAGATCAGGAAGTCTACGCTGGCAGCGTGGGTGGAGCAAAAGCAATATCTATATACCTCTATTATGGACCAGAGGTCAGGCCAGATTGTGCTGTCAATCATGTGAGGAGTGGGGCTGAGTCAAGCTCTCCGCGCCACCGCCCTCGCCACCACAGGGAGGTTCTCCATGTCTCTTCAATTCAAGGCTGGCATTGAGCTGCCAAACCGTCGCAGACACAGGGCCCGGCAGTGGAATAATGCATGCTTATTTCCACTACGTGCCGAAGGTTAGGTCTGGTCACTCTGCGTTGATCAGTGAGGATCGGGCCGGGAGGACGAAGTCGAATCTACCATCTCCTCCACAAGGGTGAATGCAGCTCCTCGTCCACTATTTGGTGTCACCACTCCTCACCCCAACAACGAGGTTTCAGGAGCCTGCCCAGGGTTACTGCGCACTTTTGGTCGACAGGCAGCCAGGGCAGACAGTCAGCGCAGAGTAGGGGCTCAGTAAGGGGTCGCGGCAATGTGTTTGTATGCCCTCGCTCCTCACTTCTCACTTAAGCGCTTTCCCGACGCCCAATTTGCCCCACGGGCGGTCACGGGCGGAGTGGCTCTCGCGCATCAAGGTCAGTGCAGCAGGTTCTGCAAATGAAGGGGCCGATGAGTCCGTGTCCACAACCTACACCTGTCCTGGTGCATCAATTCAGATGCCCCGGTACCTCTGCGGTCGCGGCTCACAGCGACGGGGCTTCCTCCTTGCGCCCGGCTGGAGTGACGCCGGCCTCACAGCTCTGCACACCAGCAGGGCCACTGCTCTCTGCCCGGCGGCCCCCAGCCGCTGTCCGGTCTACAACAATGGCCTCCGAGTCCCCGATGGGTCAAGGGCAGAGCCGAGAAGGGTTGGTGTCACCACTGGGGGAAGGCAGGTCAGTGTAGCACCCGGGTGCCTGCCACCAGCAGAACAACGTGTCTCTGGTCGACGCACAGCTCTCTCGTTTCTTTCACCGAAGGGCCACTTCGATGTACACAGGGAACGGCCTTGGGGAGTCTCCGGTGTCAGAAGAAGGGAGTTGCTACGTGCAGGCACTGTATTTTCAGTATATAGGTGGAGGGCTCGAAGCGGAGCTTAATTCAGTGCGACCGCTCTTGCCGCCATCTTGGCCATACCCCTGACCTACAGAAGATTAATGTGTAAATGTGGAGATATGATATCTAACTAAGTTATGATCTCTAGAAGTTAAAATATTAGATGGGTCTTTATTATTTACTGCAAGTGGTGTTAATGTACCTGTGCCATGCATATTGCTGTGATTCATGTGGAACAATTTATGCCTTTCATCTAGCAGATTTCTTAACCAGATCTCAACCAACCTGTCCTAAAGTCTGATGGTACTTTTATTCTGTAAACCAATTACCAAAGCCACGATCAGGAAATGTAGGCCTAGATTAACTAAGGTTTGCATGGATGCTGGTGTGGTGCTACAGAATCTTGTGCTACATGCAAGGGCGTTTTTAATGGTAAGTTTAAATTAGGCAATGCTGTGCAAACTTCTTCAGCAGTCCATGGGTAAATCAGGGGTTAGTCACCTCTGTTCATGAGAATCAGAAATGTTTTCCACTGGTGTGGAGCATTACTAATGGACCCAAAACTGATCATCAACTGCACCCCGTTATCATTTCACTCTCAAGGTAGTGATGTCAAGCAGTCCAAGGCTTACTTTGAGAAGTGGTGTGGGGCTAGAACCTCAGCACTAGATAAGTATCAAATAGCAGTCAGTAAATCACTATCCAGCCAGTATTTACAAAATAGAAAATTACTACATGCCTAGAAATACTGAGCATATTCAACAGAGGGCATTTCTTATGCGTATTATTGTGAATAGTACCCACAGTATTTTCTTGGCCATTCCATGGCGGTAAAGCACATTGGCCTGTTACCCCAAAATTTGAAATCTCTGTGGCTCCATGGGGAACTCTCTGTGGCTTGATTCACTCATGGTCATTTGACATTCCCAGAAGTTCATTTCACTCCATTTGGGTTCATGGTACCTGTCTTTCAAGCCATGTTTGTGTTGTTTTTTGTACCAAGACATTCCTGCTGGGGTCATTGTCAAGCAGTGTGTCAGCACCGCCCATCGAGCAGGAGCGATGCTGTCTCTGCCCTGGTCCAACTGGCCTGTTTGCATTATTGTTTTGTGTTCACCCGCCAATCAAATTAGTAGTGGCAGTACCAGGGCCAGCAACAGTGAAGAGAAGGCTGAGTACGAATCAATGTACTCAGGGTTCTGGTGGTCTTGCGGTGTGGGTTCTTCATTGTGCCGAATAACAAACCACTACCTAAGAAAGATAGATGGCCAGCCAGGGCCAGAGATGTGATGTCCTCATGCTAGTGGAGTTTCTTGCTCTTCTCCCTGGCACCTTCTGTTACAGGGATCAGTGCAGGCTTTTGTGATAGGGATACTTCAGGGACTTCAAATGAGACCCAGGGCACAGCAGGGCAGGCCTCTTCTGATGTCACTCCAGCGGCATGGTGTTAGCTCAACTAGGCTCCTTCACAGCACCTTTGCAACAGCATCTTCCTCATAACAGGGCACTTGCAGACATTTTCTAAGTATTAGATAAGCTCTGTCCTTGAAGTAAGGTCCAGGCACTCCATATGTGTAGGCTTGTCAAATTTCCCTGGGTTATTGGCCAAGAACCTGGAAAGGAGAGTTGGCTCTTTCTACTGCAAGCTTGATACTCTAAGGGTTCTCTTGATCTCCACTGGTGTGGACCCCAGGCTTATTGTCAGGAATTATTGGCATACTGACTGGAAGTTTGTGTGTGTCTTTACATTTAAGTTTCTGATAGATTTTGAGTATTTCAGCAGTTCAGTTCTGTGACCAGTTCTCGGCATGTTTGTGCTTTTTTTCATTTCAACGCAGATTGGTTTAGCCATGGTCATTGTACAGAGTGTGAACAGGAAGGTAGGTGTTGTTTTGAGACTTCTGTCAGGAGAAACCCAAAACAAAGACACAAAATATATGTGGGCTGTCTAATTCATCTAACTGTTAACCACTGGAGGGTTGTGGTCTTCCAGAAAACAGAGAGTCAGGAAAGGGTATTGGCAAACTCCCCAGATTCAAAGGATCCACTTTCTCTTCTCCCTAACACCACCCCCCCCCCCAGCCTGCCCCCTAAAATTCTTGCAGTGGCTCAAAGAGACCTTCAATTAGCAGCAGCTTTCTTGGGTTTCTCTACCCAGCTATCTTAGGTATAATTTGGATTCTGACACATACAAAATGGAAGCCAGTGTGACAATGGCCACATACAGAACACACTCTCCAAGCAATCTTTCCACTCATAGAGAAGTTCACATATGCAATATTTATGTCTCACAGTGACAGATGAAGAACTCAAATGAAGGTAGCTGGCATATACATTTAAATATACGAGGGTGGCTGGTAGGCTACTCTCGCCACCACCTAGTAACTAGTAAAAAGGCCTGTTCTGCAACACTTATTTATTTATTTATTTATTTAATGGTTTTGTAAAGCGCGTAGTAACTCCGAAGAGCATCCCAGCGCTGATCTGCTTCTCCAGGGGTTTTAGCCAACTAATGGGATTATATTTGCGGGAAAAGGAAGGTCTTTAAGGTCTTTCTGAACTGGAGATATTTCGGTTCAGTCCTAAGTTTTCGGGGTAGCTGGTTCCATCTCTTCGCCGTGTGAACCGAGAAGCGACGGCCACCGGTCTTAGCTTTTCTCACTCTAGGGACTGCAATGAGATTTTCAGAATTGGACCGGAGATCCCTCTCTGCTTTGTATGGGATTAAAAGTTCTCTCAGAAGAGGGGGACCATTGTTGTTGAGTGTTTTGTGGGCCAGACAGAGGGCTTTGAACAAGACCCTTTCTCTGACTGGGAGCCAGTGGAGAGAGTTGAGGGCTGGCCTGGCGGAGGATCTTCCAGGTGTGCCCGTAAGTAGGCGGGCTGCGGCATTTTGGACCTTCTGCAGTGAATTCAAGGTGGCCTCAGGAGCTCCCAAGTATATAGCGTTGCAGTAGTCTAATCTTGCCAGGATTAGACCCTGGATGAGGAGCCTCCTTGCGGTCTCTGGGAGCAGGGGAAAGATCTTCCTGCAGGCTCTGAGTAGTCCAAAGCATGTTCCTGCAGTTCTCTTTGCCTGGGTTCTGAAACTCATGTCCTTCTCAATCCACACACCCAGGCTCTTGACTTCTTCCTTAGGTGCGGGAGGATCCCCAAGGCACCTGGGCCAAAGGTGAGGTGGTAGGGAGGGCCCATTGTGGCCCATCAGGAGGATCTCAGTCTTGGACCCGTTCAATTTTAATGAGGAGAGATTCATCCATCGGTGGACTTCAGAAAGGCAGCTGTGGAGGTCGGATGGGGCGTGGTGAGGATGGGAAAGGGTAACTACCAGCTGAGTGTCGTCGGCGTAATTGATGACTGACACGCCGTACGAGCTGACCCTCTTCTCCAGTGGGGCCATGTACACGTTGAAAAGTGTAGGGCTCAAGGATGAGCCCTGTGGCACTCCACACCGGAGGGGGATGATGGATGAGCAGCTGTCGTTTTCCCGCACCTGGAAGGAGCGTCCAGTCAAAAAGGATTCTAGCCATTTCAGGGCCAGACCCTTTAGTCCGATCTCTCCCAGTCGGTGGATTAGGGTGGGATGGTCTACAGTGTCGAAGGCCGCACTGAGGTCTAGGAGGATCACTGCCACTGATCCTCCCGTATCCAGAATGCTTCTGGCCTTCTCCACTGCTGTCAGGAGGGCGATGTCGGTGCCCTGACCTGGACGAAACCCTGTCTGGGAGGCCGCTAAGAGGTTGTTGCTTTCTAGGTAAAGCGATAGTTGTTTATTTACCAGCTTCTCAGCGATCTTGCTGTTTCCAGGGAGAAGGGATATGGGCCTGTAGTTGGCGAAGTCCTGCGGGTCTAAAGAGGGTTTTTTCAGCAGACCATTGACTGCTGCCGCTTTCCAGCTGGGGGGGACAATGCCCTCTGAGAAGGAGGAATTGATCAGGGCCGTGAGGGGGGGGATGATGGTATTTGACACTTTTTTTAGGAAGCGGAGGGGGGCAGGATCAAGGGGAGAACCACTTTTAATTGCGGCCAGCATAGCTCCTACTTCTTCCGTTGTTACGGGCCCGAAGGTGTCCAGGGAGGGTTGGAGGGCTGGTGGCAGTGGAGGGTTGGCGGTAGTGATGGTAGGATCCGGCTGTGTGGGGTCCTGTTCGGGGGGGGGGAATGGTTAGGAGAATGTTTTGGATCTTCTCATCGAAGAAAGTGGCTAATTTTTGGCATTTGGTTTCCGCTGCTTTGGGGTCGAGGGGTTTGAGTGGGGGGTCAGGGGCGCGGAGTAGTTCTTTTAGAACTGAGTAGGTTTCATGTGCTGAACAGGCCGCGTTTTTAATTCTGTCCTCGTAGAAACTAGCTTTGATGCTACGGAGCTCTTTTTTGTAGGATTTTACCGCGGCGCGGAATGCTTCTTTCCGTTCCTCGGTTTTTTCCTTCCTCCAGTTACGCTCATGTCTTTTGCACGCCTTACGTAGCAGATTGAGTTCCGGGGTATACCAGGGTGAGGGGTTGACTCTCTTGATGTGTCTAAGAGAGTGGGTTTTGGGCAGGATGGCGTCAAGCGATTGAGTGATCCAGGTACTGAATTTTTTATCCCCTTCTAAGGTGTTATTGGGGGGATGAGGAACGTTTTCTCGGAGTTTGGCTGCCCAGACATCTGGTTTCAATTTTTGCCATTGTCTGGAGTACGTTCTAATTTTTGGGAGTGGCGGGGGCACAGTACTAATGTCCCATACTAGGGGAACCAAAAAGTGGTCCGTCCAGGGAAGGGGGATATGGTCAAGGGATCTAAGGTTGGGGATGTTGGAAAGGATGGGGTCGAGCAGTTGCCCTTTTTCGTGGGTGGCCTGTGGGTTTTTAAGATCTAGGCCCATTGAGGTAAGATCCTGGAGTAGTTCATTGGCCAGTTTGTCGTCTGGGTCCAGGAAATGTACATTGAGGTCTCCTAATAATAGGTAGTTAGTTGTAGACGTGCATTTGACGGAGGTCTGGTCAGCAATTTTGGTCGGAAAGTCCCCTAAATTGCCTGGTGGGCGATATATCAGCGTTCCTGATATCGAGGTGACAGGGGAGATTGTAATGGTATAGTGGCAGCTTTCATAGCCCTTGATGTTGCCATCAGACGTTCGACAGGTAAAAGTGTCTTTGAGGATTATTGCAAGTCCACCTCCCCGACCCTCTGGTCTGTTCTGTGAGCACATAACGTACCCGGGGGGGAGTGCTAAAACAATGTCTGGGCCACTACTGGGGGTAAGCCAGGTTTCTGTTAAGAACAGAACGTCTAGGCTAATGTTGGTAATTAGGAGGTTTACTTCTTGTGCGTGTTTCACAAGCGACCTGCAGTTAAGTAGACCTAAGAGTAAACCCTTTGATGCCATGGTCTGGTTGACGGAGTTACAGCGGTCACAGCCGGAGAATTGTGTGTCTCCGGTTAGGATGCGCGAGCAGGAGGGATGTTTGTTGGTGTTCAAGGCTAGCAAGTCATCCCGGGTGTAGGTCAGGTTGTTGGGGGCTGCCACGGCCAGAGTGACTGGGCCTAAGGCCGGCTGGGCCCGGACGGGCCCAGACGGGCTTGCCTTTGGCGCGCCTTCGGCGCGCTGACGGCGCGCCCGCTGCGCCCGTCCGCTGCGCGTCCGGTGATTACACATCTTTATGGGTGGAAAGGGGCCGGATGGGCGTGGCCTGAGAGTGGGCGTGGCCTCAGTTCCTTGAATCGGTGCAGCGAAGGGGTCGCTGTTTGGCGTGTCTCAAGCCCGCTGTGGGGGTTCTTGCCGGGTGAGTGCGCAGTTAAAAGTGCAGGTTATTTTTAAAGTGACACAGAAATTACAGTTTTAAAAATTCAATCGTCTCCCGGCTTCCGCCTCAGGAGGTTTAGCAGTTCTCTGCCATCACTATCAATACAGCCTGGTGAGATGGCAGTGGTCATTCTCTTCAAAAGGAAGGTGGACATATCAGAAGCCCTTCTAAGTGTCTCACTCCATATCATGGAAGTGCATCCAGGTACATGCTTGGTTACCATGTGTGCTGAGGTGGGGTTCAAAAACACTACAGTTTGCTATGGGGAGTTTGAGGAAAGGGTGCACACTCTCTATAACCATGTGCATGGGATATTTCCTTGTCCCAGCAGCTGCTTTGCGCTATGCTGCTGCCCCTGGAAAATGTTATCCTTTCATCCTCTGGGCTTGTTACACTTTGAGAATACAGAGGCAGATTTACAAGCCCCGTACGCCACATTTGCGCCGCCGTTGTGTCACTTTTGCAGAATGTGAAGAGGGACCCTGAGTTGCCTATATCTCACAAATATTCATTGGTTTAGGTTTCACTGGGGTCCCTGAAGGTTGGGTGGGTTCCTTGAAGTGTTGAAGGGTCTTGTGGGGACCTGGGTTACGCCCCTGGTATTGCATTAACCATTGGCAACTTTTTTAATATGAAGACCTGAGGTGGACTACTGTGCTGAATAAGAGAGACTGTTGTGTCCACAGCGCAAACTAATATATAAACCTGTGTCTTTTTTTCTCTCTAACTCTCTCCCCTAGCCCTTATTTTCCCCTTGCCACTCCTTCCAGTTTCTGCTCCTACAATTGAAGAAATTAATTTGGTTGAATGCTAGTTTTCTGGACTCGTGACAAAAGCACAGTGGCAGCTCCTCCGCAATGGCGGAAGAGCTTCGCCCCACTGTCTGGCCCAAAGCCAGCAAATGTAAAATAAAACAATGCTCTTGCATCGTTTTACTTTACCTTTGTCAGCTCTTAGCCAGCGGTGCTGGGAGGGGAGGGGCCCAGCTATGGAACGGGGGAGGAGGAGAGTTAGTGCACTTCACTCCCTAAGTGTGTATATGTAATTTGGCCGGCAGTCTCAGCCCGACCAAAACCCACATGCGCACTTAGGTGTTCTCAAGCCCAGCTGCATTGAGCAGGCAGGCTAGAGAAACCCCACAGACTCCCTGGTCTGAGCAGGGCGTCTTTGTTGCCTGCTCAGACCAATTCCCGTACTGATTGGATGGGAGTCTGGGTCCCAGGGTCTGCTGAGACCCAGGAAGACAAGGAGAGGCGGCAAGACGCGATGCGAAAGCTGGAGGCGGCTGTCAGCAAAAGGTACTTTTTTTTTTCTTTTGTTTAAAAAATGTATTTGTAAATCTCCCCACACAACCCCACTCGCCCCACAACCCTTTATATATGGCGGCCGCTGCTGCAACAGCATTTGACAGAGGTGGGTGAGCCACTTATAGCCCTCTTGTAACCTCAAGCCCAAAGGAGCTGAGCTTTGACGGGAGGCCATGTGACTTAGTGGCTATGAATAATGACCATGTGACAGAGTGCCAAGTTCGAATAACGGCCTCAGCTCCGTATCCTGTAAATACCAGCAAATAGCCCTGTGACACACAAAAGTGTGTGAAGAATTCTGTCTGTTGTGAAGGGCTTGCATGTCTGTGGGCAAGGTTAGTGCTATGTGAAACTGCTAAAAATAAAATTCGGATTCTGCCTGTCACCCATGTGCTAATCTTCTCTTCCAAGAATTCAGGACAAACCTTTAACCTTTGATGTCAGAAAGGGATTCCCATCTAGTGGCTTAATTGCACAGTGTGAAGCTGGAAAATCAGGGCTTAATCCTGTCTTCTCTTCTAGGCAAGTTGTTCGGCCCTAGGCACATACTTTCTCAACGCCCTCGTTCTTGTTGTATATCACATATAAGACTCCCTGTTTTCCGGTTTTTCTGATTTTTACAGATAAGTGCAGACAGAAAACCATTTATTTTTCTATCTTCATCTATATTTAAATGTGGCTAGAAATGGAAATCAGTCTCTTTTGTGAGTGATTCTAACTACTGTCAGTCATGACTGTTAGGCCAATAGCTGTGTAGATTGACAGGTAATAAAAAATTAATACATTATAGTAATGATGCTTAAACTCCAGTAGATTTGCAAAAAGGTTGATACTAAAATGTTCATATGTTCATATAAGTATATAGATTATCATCTGTGAGTCTTCATATTATTGAAATCTGTCATACATTCAGATGAGAGTTTAAATTTATCATTTGAATAAATGTGGAAATGTACTATTTATACTTCTTTTATTTTTACACAAAACCCAAAATATAAATGGATAAATACAGATGGAATTAGCAATGACAACAGGTATGCTTCTTCGTTTACTAATCGCATTGTCGTTAGAGTGGGGGCAGGGATATTGCTGAGTTTCTGTTTCAGAACTGTCTTTTTTAAATACCTCGCGATGCAGGGATGTAATCTGATCTGACAAGCTAAAACGCTTTTGAGTTTTAAAGAAATAGCCTTTTTGAATTATGAAGACAGCTTCTCATAATCTAGGAATATTTTTTGCTATAAGATTTGCATTCCAGATATTTTCAGGGCTGGGTTAACCCACAGGCTCTTAGAGTCAGAGCCAAACATGCCTCGGCTCTGCCTGGCCTCTCCCAGTTAATTTGTTGCCTCGCCCACCTCTAGCATTTGAAGGTGACCAGAGTAGGTTCAATAAATGCTGGGTGTGGTATTGAATCTCTTATGGTGTACATATTATTTACTTTTCAGCCATTTGAGTTATATTGTTTTTTTGGTTAACATCTGAAAATTCGGCAACAGATGAAGGACAGTCGCGGCAGGCACCTGTAGGAGCGGTTAGGTGGTGGGGGTTGAGGGGCGTGGTGGCGGGTTGGGGAAGTTGACATATGATGGGATAAGTTAAATTAAATACAAAAAAAATACTTATCTTGCACTCGCTACATTGCAGACTTGGTGAAGCTGCGGGCGCAAAGTAAGTCGTTTTATTTTTTTAATTTAGTTTAACTTTTCCTGTCGTATGTCGACTTCCCCGACCCCTACCCCACACCCGCCTGCCCCACTGTTCTTATCTGTGCCGTCCACCACTGCTGAAGGAATATATTTGTATAAGTGCAGCAGATTCACGTGTAGGTGGAAAATACCTTAGTCATACAATCATGCTTTATGGCATCCCTAGTTACACTGCACAACTTGTGGACTCAGACTTTCTATTCCAAGACCCTTTATGCACCAGGCATCAAGCTGCATTCAACTTTGTGGAAAGATAGCTCAGTGAGTTACATGCTCACTCCTGAGATCAGCATGTGAGTGCAATTCACAGAATCAAATCATGGCAGTTTTACATTTTTTTTTTTTTTAAAGATTTATATAGCGAGAACATGACCCGTTAGGGTATTAGAGCTCTTTACAAGGAAAGATACGTTACGTACAAGAAGGCCAGGGCAAAGTACAGGGATGGGGATAGGGAAAAGTCACTAGTGGGACAAAGCCGTGGATATATACAAGAGTCAATACAGTTCCAAAAACAGCAATGACTTGAGTACAATAGGGCACAAGGAAGAGATATATATAATAAATGGTACAGATGCAAGTACAGGATGGCGTGGGCAGAATACAAGGATGGGGGTTAGGGAAATTGCAAATGTAGGACAAAGCTGTGGATATATACAAGTGCCAATACAGTTCCTGATTACAATAGGACGTAAAAGATATGTACAAAGATCAGGCCGCATTGGAAGGAGTGAAAGTTGCTACAAGTAGCAGGTCAAGCGAGATCAAAAAAACACGAAAAAGGCAGTATGTGCACGAGGGAGCGTTATTGGAGGAATTTGCTCATTAAGAAGATTTTAGTTTCTTTTTTGAAGAGTGCCAGGGAAGGTATTCTTCTGATGGAGGGAGGAAGCGAGTTCCAGATTCTTGGCGCAGCTCAGGAGAGTGCTCGATTGTATGTTTTTACCTTGCGGAAGCGGGGTGGCTGAAGCACATGGTCTCTGGCGGATCGGGAGTTTCTGGATCTCCCAGATAGCACAATTTTATGGGCGAGATATGCCGGGGAGTTCATGTACAAGGCTTTGTGAGTTATGCAGGCCAGCTTGAGTTGAATTCTGCCTTCAAGGTGAAGCCAGTTCAAGGCCTTCAGGTGTGGTGAGATATGGTCAAATTTTTTTGAACCGGATAAGAGTCTGGCTGATGCGTGGAGGCAAGTTTTTAGGGGGGCAGTCTAAGTCTTAGGTAGGCCAGATAGTATGGGGCAGCCATATTCGATTCTGGAGATAACTAACGCCTGCACAGCAGTTCCAAGGAATGGTTTCAGTTTTCTCAAGTAGATCAGATAGAATCTGGCAGTTTTGGCCATCGCGTTGATGTGTTCAATCAAATTCAGGTTGCGGTCCAAAATAATCCCAAGAGATTTGGCAGAATCCACAATGGTAGGGGTGCAGTTGAGTGCTGTGATGGAGTTAGTCCATTCCAGCATGTCAGCAGATTTTTTGGGGGGGGGAGATGAGAAGAAACTAAATTTTTTGGGCATTCAGTTTGAGCTGGTTGTTGGCAAGCCAATGGACAGTCCGTTTAAGGGCATCATTTAGATGGGTGATGTCCTCAAGAGAGGAGATTTTAATGTAGATCTGGGTATCGTCGGCATACATGTGGAAGGAGATGTTGGCCGAGTGGAGAATTTCAGCTAAAGTTTCGAGGTAGAGATTGAAGATGGTAGGGGACAGAGTGGAGCCTTGCGGAACAATGATGGAGATCGGGGAGGAAGCAGATAGGTTGTTGTTGACAAGGAATCTCTGCGTGCGGTTCTGTAGGGAGGAACCAAACCATTTGATGACGGTACCTCCTAAGCCCATCCTGTGTTCGAGGCCTTCAAGGAGTTTCTCGTGGTTGACCGTGTCGAGTGCCGAGGAGAGATTCAGAAGTATCAGAACACAGGTTTTGCCTTGGTCAAGGGCTAGTACGATGTGAAGAATAGTAGTTTCAGTGCTGTACCCAGGCTTGAACCCAGATTGGAATTCGTCGAGTAGATTGAAATTGGCGATGTGTTGGCTTAGTTGCAGCTACAAACATTTCTCCAGTACTTTCGCAAGAAGAGGGATATTCAAGATTCAGAGTGGTTTTTTTTAGTATGGGGAAGACATGCCCGGTTTTCTGTGAGTTGGGTATGGTCCCCTGGAGAAGGGAAGCATTGATAATGGTAGTTCAGATGGGAGCGATGAGTGAGGTGGTCACTGCCAAGCAGTTAGCGGGGAGCGGGTCGTTTAAGTGGATGTTCGGTTTTAAGGAGGATAGAATTTTCGAGATGGAATGGTCATCATAAAGTTCGAATTTGGACCTGTAAGCCTTGTTTTTGGGTGTTGCTTGGTGGGGACGAGAGGAGAGAAGGGTCCCAGACGGAGAAAGAGGGAAGTTTGTGGAAGCATTGAGATTGTTACCAAGTGAGTTGATTTTGGTTATGAAGAAGGAGGGGAATTCATCGCAGGTTATTGTGGATTTAGTGGTTTCTTTTGATGATTTCGCTAGTTTTTTTGATTGAAGTTTGACTACTTCAAAAAGATTGCGTGGTCTGTTCTTGTAATTTCCCAGCTCTGAATTGAAGAACTCTTTTTTGGACAAAAGGATATTCTTGTTGTACGTATTTCTGGCCTGACGGAGGAGTTTAAGGAGAGAGGCTGAGAGTGCTGTCTCCAGTTCCTTTCTTTCAGACGGAGAGCTCTCCTTTCATCATTGAGGGGTCAGCTGAACCAAGGGTTTTTGTCTTTGGGACCTTTTGAGCTTAATCAGGGCCAGATCGTCCAAAATGTTAGTCATGGTCGAGTTGTAGTGATCTGTGAGGTCGTTAACCTTAGATAGATTCGGGGGAAGGGGGGGGGGAGAAGCTCATTCCCGCAGCGGGCTGTCAGTTTCTTGAGGTCCAGGCTCTTAGAGTCTCTGAGCCAGCGTTTTGGATTCATCGGTTGCCCAAGTTTTTTCAGGCAGTGGTCAGGTATAGTGAAGGTGATGATGTGGTGGTCCGACCAGTCACATGGCTCTATTGAATTCAGCTTGACCGCCGAAGCCCTAGCGATAATCCAGTCCAAAGTAGCGCCTTTTGTGTGGGTAGGCAAGGTGCAGGCCTGGGTGAGTGAATGATCGGCAAGGAAAGCTTTGACAGGAGTTTTTGGTGTTATTCCAATGCATATTAAAGTCACCGAGGAAATTGTCATTGGAGTGAGGCGAGACCTTAGCAGTGATGATTTCCATGAGGAGGTCCAAGAAAGTGTCGTTCCTGCCTGGGGGTTGGTAGAAGTTTGCATAGCTGATAAGTGGTACTACTAATGGAGAGGGCAAGATACTCGCAAGAATCCGAAGGTTCAGCGCGGACTTCTGTGATGAGGAGGTCTGAGCGGTAGATGCAAGCAATGCCTCCCCCCTTCTTAATTTGTCTGTCAAGTCTGGTGATGTAATAGTTGGGCGGGACCAATAGGTCAAGGTAGGGAGATGAGGATTCATAGAGCCATGACTCGGTTAGGATAGCTACATCGGTGTTGTGGTTAAGGATGAGGGCGACGATGTCCGAGGCGTGTCTCGCAGCTGACCGGCAGTTAAGAAGGAGGCCAGAGAGTGGGGCATCAGAACGAATGTTGTAAGGAGGGGGAGTTAAGGGAAACTTTTGTTAAGTTGTTTACCCCTCTGTTACGGAGGGATGATAATCTGGTTGTGTTGATTGTGATAGTGAGAATCAGGCAGTCAACTTCCTTGTCAGGAGGACAGGGGGCGTCAGGGGGGGCTCAAGTATGGTGAGAGAAGGATTAGGGTCTCCTCCTCCGAGAGGTGATTAGGAAGTTTGCGAGGGCGAAGGTGTCGGCAGGCCAGCGGCATGGGCTGGAGAGTGGGTAAGGTGAGAAGGGGGGACAGAGTTAAGAGAGGGCTTGGAGGTGGTGATAGAGTGTTCAGTGAGGAGAAGGATGTTCTTCGGATCAGCTAGGGATTTCTGGATTCTCTGAACTATGCTGCATGCTCTGGTGTTCAGGGTTTCAAAGTCCAAGGATAAGGGTTGAGCTTGCGGGCAGGGTGTCTATTGGCAAGTGGGGGAGGCCAGGCGAGGGAGCTCGACCCCCCTATGGTGGGTTACCGGGAGGCCGGGAGAGAGGAGAGCTAGGCAATCTCCGAAAGGAGGGGGATCCGGGAATGCTAGGGGGAAAGGTCAGTGAGCTGAGGGTGAGGTGGTTGTTAATTACTGGGCAAGAGGGCAAGGAGCGAGGTTGGCTAGCGGGGGGTGGAGGCGAAAACCTAGTGGCTGATGCTAGAGGTTGGGGAGGAGGAAGGAAGATCTCTGAACACCCTGGGGGAAAGGCTGTCTCTAAAATTGGACTGAGTGGGGAGCACGATGGGGGGGGGGGGGGTTCGTGCCAATCCGACCAGAGGGAGGGAAAGAGGGTGTGGATGAGGGAGAAGCAGCAGCATTAGTAGGTCTAGGTGGGAGGCCCTTACTTTTGGGATTGGAGTTGAGTGTACCGGCGCTGCGAAGGAAGTAATGGGGTGACAGGCCCAGGGGGTACGTAGAGGAGTTAAGGACTAGTTTATTAAGGGTGGCGAAAAAGTCAGCGAATTTATTGAGATCGGAGTCTGATGCTTGGATCAAGATGATGCAGTTTTTATAAGCGGTAATGGTAAGGTCGGTTTTAAGGGTATGGGATGGCACAATCGTGAGTTTGGAACCATGGGGGATGTTCCTGGCATTGTGTACGTTCAGCACATTAAAAAAGGTACTGCGCCATAGTACCGTTTTCATAGAGTAAAATATGAGGTCGTTGGTAATGATGCCCCTGTCGGCGTTGAAGTACAGGTCAGAGATCATGGTCTCAGGGTGTCTTCTCAGGAGGGAGTGTTTAAAGGATTTTGCAGTGGACTCGGAAAGGTTGGGAGGGTAAGCGATAGTGAAGGAGTTGCACCCAGTAGCAATCAGGTCAGATCCAGGCATAGTGGGAGGATGGGCAGGAAGGCCAGGGAGGGCCCAGCGATGCAGATGTGGCGGGCAAGATCAAATAGGGGAGCACGCAGTGCGGGGAGATAGACTGGGTGCAGTGAAGCCCAGAAGCTGTGACCTAGAGGCTGCATGGGGGCAGGCAGTTGGGAGCTGGTCCAGGTAAAGGTAGGGGCATCAAGAAAGAAAGGGTACCAGAAAGCGCACTGTAGGAACAGTGCAAAGGGGAGATTGAGCGATTTGGTAGGAGAATCAAGGATTGAGATAAAACCCTTTACCAGTGTAGATTAAACCCTTTACCTATACCAGGTTAATGCAATGAGTACCAACTGTAGCAGAATTTCTGTTTACAAACGTATTCTATGTAAAATACTTTAGATAAAAGTGCTGTATAAACACAGGAAATTGTGTGCTGTTTGTGTGTTCCTTTGATGCAGGGATTAGACAATGAGGCTATTTCAACATACTGCTGCAGAATACGTATTACTGTACCTTCCTAATGCACCCTGAACAACTGCTGTACACAACTGTATTTTGAAGTCTGGCGTTTGGCAAGATTTTTTTAATTGAAATGTATAATTTGTTTCATTAAAGGGGCTTTCAGGAAGCCCTCTTCATCCATTGTTTTTTTTTATTCTGCCATTCACATTTGTCTTTTGCCTGCTACAGAATACAGTATGGGGCAGTGGGTCAGCCCACTTACTTAAATTGGCTAACTTCACTGTGATTGCATTTACCCATTTCATAAAGAGCACATCCACAGAAAAAAGTAGTTTCCTTCAGTGTGAGGAGCTACTATTGCAATGTATGTTTTTTCAGAACAAAAAATATTTTTACTTGTAGCCAATGTTTTTATTTTAGATTGACGACGGACTGATTTTGCAAAATAAAGTTTTGCAAAAACCATGACCAAATGGAACAAGCATTTACAAAGCCTAAAAGCTTGTAGCCAACATCAGGCCTACTGGCTTTGCAAATGCTTGTTTAAAGATGCTCTCATCCTTTCACGTACAATGAGCATGTCATGGCTGTAAAGCGTGAACTTGGCGTGTTCTTATTTCAAGTATGCTACAGCACATGTCACCAGGCGCTATCTGTGGAATTTGCTGGCTTATGGAATCCTGCGCCATTTTCTAGAGCGCGGTGTGTTGGTGATAGCTTCTTGCTGCTGGCTGCTCAGCCATTGAGTGTTTGAAGAACCACAGTTGGCCTTTGAAGTCTGACAAATGATTGGAAAGCTCTCCCATGCCATTGTTTCACCCTGTTTACCTAAGGACTGAGATGTACAGCAGCGAAGTAAAGGAGATATTTACAAACAAAAGGGCATCCATATTTTACACGAGAGGAGGCAAAATGGAGCTGTGTGGTAAAATGTCAACATCTGCTAACTGATGGCGAGATTTGTGATTCTCAGCGCAGCGGTTTCATTGTCCATCTGCAGATAACGTTGCGGAAGAACTGCGGCTGCCCGTGGCCCACGCAGGGGGCCACTCAAGAGGGCGGCACTCTAGTGCCATCTGGGCACTAGCCCACCCCCTTCTCTAGTTGCGGGGATTCAGGGAGGAGCCCCCCTAGACTGGCCTGCGTCACTTCCTGCGCGCAGAGGATAGGGGGGTATATAGGACTCCCCTGCCATATTGGCATCCTCTTTTTCGCGCTGGTCATGCCGTCGTGTGGATGCCCTTTGTCGTCGTCACGGTCTTACCTAGGAGTTACCTACAGTTGCTGTGAGAGTTGATCCGCCCCATCTCTTCACCTCCCTTGAGGCTGAGTTGGGTGACCAGCCTTGGCTGGGCGGTGGCCAGCCATGGGGGGAGGGGGAGTAGCCAGCTCAGAGAGGGCTACGACAATGGCACCCTTCCCTGACCGAAGGCCATCACTGTGCTGACCAGGTGGGGGGGCACAGAGCAGGAGGCATACTGAATGCATCCCAGCTTGGGTTTGCCAGCCCGAATTGGACCCAGGGGTTTGGCGGTTTGATGGTGGCCCGCCTGCTGCCCATGGGGTGTTTACCAGTGGTGGGGGGCTGCTCCCGCTCGGAAGAGGGGAGAGCTGGCTGTGCTTCTTGGGTGGCCCACTTCCCAGTTACCCCTTCCTCCTTCTTGGGCAGCCCACTTCCCGATTGACCGCTCCCGGCCCGCATGAGCCTTCCTCCTCCCAGGAGGTCCACATCAGTGTTCCGTCATGTGGGGGTCCCTAGACTTGATTGAATTTGCACCGTTGCCAAGGTCACCAGTGGAGAAGTGTGGCTCAATGGTCAGAGCGGCAGACCATGATGCAGAGGTCCGGCCCGAGACCAGGGTTCAATTACCGCTTCGGTGGGTCTTGGGCTTTATTTCCTCGGACCTTATATTTCTCGCCTCGCTGCCTATTCTAATCTTGGGTCCCATTCTGCAACTCTGGGCAATAGCTTGCTTAATCTCCACGACGGCCCCAACAGCGCAGGGGATGCCTGGCTGCACCTTGGGGGTGCCCAGGAGTGGACACTTCACAGGGAAAGCCAGGATGGGTTCCTCTGCGGTATAAGTACAGCGCCGGGACACCCCCGTTGGTAGGTAGCTGCACGCTTTACAAATGCCAGATTATTGCGCTGTGCCCTCGGTGATAATGTTGCTCATGCGGGGGGGGGGGTTATATTCCCCAGAGGGGTGTCCTGATTCACGGCGTTGCCCGCAGCGGACCAGGCCCGCATGGGGTCGGTCGCAATCGCGGGCCGCTTGGGCTGAGGGGCACCGGAGGGTTGAAATCACTGGGGGAGACCTTAGGATACCTCTGGAGGCTCTGCCCGCTGTGCCGGCTGGCACTGTGCCCCCCCTGGTTTCGTGTCGGGTTGCAGGCGCTTACAGAGCAGGTGAGGAATTTCCAGGCAATTCGGGTACCTCGACCCCCCCACCCCTGCGGGCCTGTTTTGATGCAGCCAGCTTGGATTTTCCGTGCCCGGGCTCTGCAAGATGCCCACGGCCACTTGTTGGCGACACGTCGGGGAGGCCTCACCCGGTCGCGGGTCGGGCCTCCTGGGGTTCCGCTCGATGGCACAGGCCAGGCTGCCAGGCATGGTGCTGTAGCAGGCTGGGGGTGTACCTGGGTCTGGGAGACCGCAAGCCTGCCTTGAGCTGGCGCTACGGGTTTTTTCGTTGGCCCCGCGGCTCGGCCCCCCCTCCAGTTGGGTGCCATGGCGGGGTGTCCCTCACCAGCTCCCGGCGCGTGATGCCCAGCAGGGCTGGTGTGCACCGGGCGGCTGTTTTGCATGGCAGGGAGGGTGGACTAAGCGTGTGAGCGCTGGCTTACATCCACAGTCTCTCTGTAGGCATCGGTCCGGGCTCACTGCTGTCGGTTATTCCTATCGCAAAAACAACAGTTGATGGACAGAATGCAGAACAATGTCATACATTCACCCCAGTACAGAGATCTGGGCCTAAATCCATCGTTTGTTTGCTCACCATGCCGTTCCAGTTTGAACCCAGCCATATGCAAATCAGTCTTGACCCTGTGCCTCATGGGAACAGTCCAGCCCAAACTGCCAAGCCAGATCCTCCCTATACTGGAAACAAGCATTCTAGGACCGGTTTCGGGGTTTCACCAGTTATTCACACGCTGTAACAGTCGCCGTCAAACACCCAAAAGACACGGCTGCACAAGGCTCAGCAATAGGTACAGGTTTAAAAGGGTGTGAGGCTCAACATGAAAATACTTTCCATATGTCAATCAATCAGCATTTGCATAGCACAACACTGTCACCCCAAGGGTATCTGGGCGCTGGAGGAGCTGTATGTCTTTCGAAAAGCCAGGTCTTGATTTTTTTCTGAAGTCCGCCAGGGAGGGTGCTCTTCGGAGGTGGAGGGGCAGGTCGTTCCAGGTCTTGGCAGCGATGAAGGAGAAGGAGCGCCCCCCGCTCAGGGTGCAACTGATGTGGAGGGTGTGTGCGTGGGCAAGTGAGGTGGAGCTCAGGTGTCTTGTGAGCAGGTGGAACCTTAGTTGATGGTTGATGTAAGATGGTCCTTGATCATGTAGAGCTTTGCATGCGTGTGTGAGGATCTTGAACTGGCATCTATATTAGATGGGGCGCTAGTGGAGGCTTCTGAGGTGAGGGGTGATGTGGGTCCGTTTGGGGAGGTCCAGGATGAGACTTGCTGCAGTGTTCTGTATGGTCTGGAGTCTTTTGAGGAGCTGGGTTGAGATTCCGGCGTCAAGAGCATTGCCATAGTTGAGGCAGCTGGTGACGAGGGCTTGTGTGACGGTCTTTCATGTGTTGATTAGGATCCATCTGAAGAGTCTGTGGATCATGTGGAGGGCGTGGAAGCAGGAGGAGGTGACTGCATTGACTTGTCGTCTCATGGTCGATTGGCTGTCGAGGATGATGCTGAGGTTGTGTGCCTTGTGTGTTGGTGTGGGTATTGGCCCGAGTTCTGCTGGCCACCAGCTGTGGTCCCATACAGAGGTGTTCTTCCCGAAGATTAGTACTTCTGTTTTGTCGGAGTTGAGTTTGAGGCAGCTATCTCTCATCCATTTAGCTATGTTAGTTATGGCGTTGCAGAAGTTAGTTTGGAAGTTGGAAGGGCCCTCAGTGAGTAAAAGGATTAGTTGAGTGTCGTCATGTAGATGTTGAGCAGAGTGGGGCTGCGGGATGATCCTTGTGGCACGCTGCATATGATGTTCTTTGGTACAGAGGTGAAGCGAGACAGTCAGATGCTCTGTATGCATCCTGAGAAGAAAGAAGAGATCCACTTGAGGGCGCTTTGCTGTACACCGACGATTAAGATTCTGACGATAAGGGTGTGGTGGGAGACGGTGTCGAACACAGCAGAGAGGTTGAGCAGGATCAGGGCCACAGCTTCTTGGCTCAAAACAAGAACAATACCTTCTAACACAGATTAGCGAACATTCTAAGAACTGTAAATCATCGTGACATAGAAAATACAACTACATGTTCACACCTCTAAACAAATAAGAGATTCTGTTCAAGAATTTAATGATAGTCATAGGATAGGTCTTTAGTTATTCGGGCCCCGATTCACAGAACTAACTTAAGACAAAATCCTAAACTTACTACCATTTACTCATTTTGTTGTTCATAAAAGGCACTTACTCATTTTGGTATTCACAGAAGGCACTTACTCATTGATGAGTAAGTGCCTTCTGTGAATACCAAAATGAGTAAGTGCCTTCTGTGAATACCAAAATGGTAGTAAGTTTAGGATTTGTCTTAAATTAGTTCTGTGAACCGGGCCCTCTGTTATCACCTGTGCGGCCTGTTTGATACTGATGTACCTGCGCCTGTGCCATGCTAATAGAAACTGACAACCTTGTGGCTGTTTTAAACCAACTACAACCAGTGAGTTTGTCCCTGGAATGTACTTCACGGTATTACCAACTATTACAATAAATTAAAACGAAACCCTAGGGAGAGCAATGTTGAGGACCCTACTCAATTCCTGTTTTATATTTTGCTGTTTGCAATGTGTCTGTGTGCACTTGTACTTGACAATCAAGTGCGCTGCTCCATGTCTCTATTATGCCTGGTGCTCTGACCTCCATTCACTTCGACATTGATGTTATTGGCAGTACCCTCTTATCACCATGAGCATTTCCATAGCTGCAATCCTTAAGCCTCAATTCTCAAGCCTCAATCGCAATTTCTCCTCAGTGGGCACTGGAGCTTTGTTTTGCATGTTACACAACATTGGGCCAGATGTCGAACTATTAGGAACACCAATTTCCTAATTGCAATTCTCTTCGAGTCACAGTTAGGAAATCAGTATTCCTAATGAATAAAAATGCATTGAGTTTCATTTAGGGATTCCTATGGGTAGCAAATCGGCCTACCTCATAAATATTAATGAGTTAGGCTGCAGTTTGCAACCCATTGGGAATCACAGTCACACTGCGATGGTGGCCTGCTGAGGTCAGCAGACTTCTATGTCTGCAATTGCCTTTTAATATAGCAATCTTTTTTTTTTTAAATGCAGCATGTTTTCCTTAAAGGACTATGGGATGCATTTAAAAAGGAAAAAATGAAACCCTTAAAAAATATTATCATTTATATCCTCAAAGGGAAAGAGATCCCTTAGGGACCCTCCCCCTTAGCGAATGGGGTACCCCCAGTTTTAAACTGGTGGTAAAATAATACTGTTTTGCGACTGGAGTTCGGTTGCAAACCAGTAATTTATGCTGTAGCCTTCTCTCCAGCCTGGTAGCATTGGTAGCATGTAAATGACAACGACACAGAGTTCTGTAGTGTACGTCTTTATTCTTTAGCGCAATTGTTAACTGCCCACACTGCCTCATAAACTTCCTTAACCACATCCAGACACATCAGGGTCCATCAGGGACCAGAAGGGTCCGGCAATATATATTCAAAAGAACCCTACATCTACCCCTTTGTTAAATACAAAGTGCAAATATTACATATTTACATTATAGTTCTTCCATAAGTCCACGGCGTGCTCGAACAAATTCTCCAGATCTCATCATATTAGGTTGATGAGGCATAGAAGAGAGGCAGGTGCTTGAAATGTGATGAGTCTCATGTGATTGACTTTCCAAGACTGACAGTTCTCGAACCTCGTAATATAATGCCTTCTTGAGTAACAGAAAGTTCCTCTCTCACATTTTTGAACTTTTGATATCCACAGTCATCTGTAAGAGATCGAGTATGTTTCCTCCAAGATTAATGTGCAAAAATTTCCTTGAGGGCAAGCATATTTTGATCGGTGTTCCCAGTAGCAAGAATTTGTTCCACAGAGATTGCTGCAAGCGTGTTTGACTTTACTATGAAGTTAATACATGCCTCAGCTGCTTTAGACATTGCACTGCGACACTGCAAAGGTACTCTTGAAAAATAGTCAGTGGGATTTTGATCTTACCATTGTCCTATGCACTATAGTGTAACCTTACTCTCTCTTGCAGTCACAACCCCCACCTTTCGATGCGAGGGGGTATCTTTGTTTTCAGATTTCTGTAAACGGTGAGCGATGCCTGGTGATCAGTGATAAGGGTGAAGTGCTTTTCGTATAGAAACACGTGGAAGTGTTCACAAGCTCACACTACAGCAAGGCTTTCTTTCTCACGCTGGGAAAAAGCATGTTCTATCAGCAATAGACTCCTTCTTGCATAAGCCACAATGTGTCTCTGAGCATTGTTGTGTCCATTGTGCTGAGCAAGGATCGCACCCAGCCCCACCGGGCTTGCATCTACCACAATCTCAGTATGTAGTTTTGGATCAAAATAGGCCATTTCAGTTGTGTTCTTGATTGTATGTTTAATTTTCTTAAAGCTCTTACCACATTCACATGATCACTTGAACAGAGTGTTCCATTTTGTTAAATCTCTCAAAGGAGGAACTGACTATGGCAAGAACACGAATGTACATGGATCAGTAATTGGCCATGCTGAGGAAAGATCGCAGCATGTTGACATCCTTTGGGGGGACAAGTGTTTGATAAGGTTTGCACTTTAGCCGGATCTGGTGTCATCCCATTTTCTGCGAAAATATGCCCAAAGAATTTGAGTTTTTTTTGTGAAACTCACACTTTTCTGCATTCAAAGTGATACCTATGTCAGCAAGTAAATGGCATACTTGTCGTATTCCTTTCTAGTGGCCCTGAATACCAGCATATCACCACTGTAACTAAAAGCTTGTGTGACAGGATGTTTTATGTGGCGAAAAACATCCTGAAAAAGTTCTGGAGCTGACGACACCCCAAAACGTAGTCTTTTATATATGCACAAACCAACATGGGTCCAAAAGATAGTGATGTACCTGCCGTTTTCTTCTAGGTCAAGTTGATGATACCCTTTGCTCAGATCATGGCGGGAAAAGGCTGGGGCACCATTCAGCTGTGTAATCATGTCTGCAATGTGGGGACCTGGATGTCATTCTCTCTCAATTTCTTTGTTGGCTTGGCACATAGCAACACAAATGTACACAACACCTCCACTGTCCTTTTTTGGCACTACCACTATGGGCAAAACCCATGGTGACAGACCACTAGAGCATTCAATGAGCATTTCCAGTTCTTTCTCAACAACTTCCTGTAATTGGAAAACAATTTGACGATGTCGTTCAGCAAAAGGTTGAATGTCCTCATTAATGTGAAGTTGCACTTTCATTGTCTTAAGCTTTCCCAGTCTATGAAACAATGACAGGAACTCGCTCACTATTTCAACTTGGGATTCACGTTATAATTGGTAGAGATCAGCCCCATGTCAGCAACAGTACTGAAACTAAGTATGCACTTGACCAAGTATCTTGAAAAACATGAATTGGCCTTTGTACTTTTGTCTTCTTGTATTGCATAGTTTCTACAAATGTTCCTTGACTTTGCAATGACGTGGAATCAGCAAACATGTATATCTGTGTCTTCAATGGTGTGAGACGGGGCACCGGAGGCAGTTTGATGTATTTTTCTGCCAGCATGATGTTTATTAATGCACCGTTGTCGATTATATCAGCTATGAAACAACCATTCAGCCTTAATGTGATATTAGGCCACTATCCAAATGAATTTGGCTGTTTCATGTGGCAATCTCTCTCGGACTTCAGTTCTTCTCTGAATGCAGCCAAAACTACATGTGCACACCATTTAGGGGTTGACATAATCATCACACAGCTATCTTCTTCACTGGCACTCGACAATGAGATTTAAGAGACTTTAGAAGATAATTTTGATGATGATCGACTTCATTTAGTTTCCACTTGCCTCAATTGATGCCAGTGTTGGTCTTATGGGCATGGTTAAAGTACTTCTGGAATTTTCTGGCATCCATTTTCTATTCTCGACATGACGCTGTTGACTTCTCTTTTGCTTTGTAAACCGTTATGGCATGTTTACCTTTACCTCAGCATTTGCATACTTGTCCAATGGCTGGACATTTACTTTCGTGTTGGAAGGAGAATCCACATCGGTAACACAACTTCTTTTTATTCTCTGAGGCATCACTTTATGGGCCTCGACCTTGTTTCTCTGCTAACTTTTAATGTTCAATGCTGAGTCACTCTTCCAGCTTCCATATCAGCAACTTTTGGATCTGCACATTTCTCTACTCTCATAGTCGTGAGTACCTTCTCTAGACTGAGCTTCTCTCTCAGCATACGCCATCTGAACAAGTCGGATAGGCAATCATTGATGACTCTGAGATGTATGGCTTCTTCATCATTGAATTTGTTGAACTTGCAATGCTTGGTTAGAATATCAAGTCTTTCCGCAAACTCATCCATCGTTTCTCCAGCTTGCTGTCTTGCTTTGTTTGAAGATGTACCTTTGATAGCCTACATTCGGCATTGGTTTGAACTTTGTTTGCAATTCCTTCTTAATTAGAAAGTGATATATTCCATCAGCTTGTGGCATTTTCTTGATCACTTCTTTCAGTCCGTCACCTACGAGGTTGTTTAAGTATTTGATGATCTTTTTGTCATCTTCTTCTTCTAGATCATCTATGAAGTCATCGAACGTTTCGATCCATGCAGTCCATCTGGCACCAATATTCTTCTTTTTGACGAAATTGAAGGGAAGGGGTGGTTTCAGAAACGCAGCTGTGCCGTATTTGATGCTCCTTTCTGCTGCCATTTTGAAAAAAATCACTATTTCGACAGGCATTCCGTCAGATTGGATGCCACCTACTACTTGGGACGCATCGCCTCTGACCAGGGCCTGATCTTAGGTCTGGTGACACTTTCTTCCTTCATGCTGGTAAGTGCACTTGCACTCTCTGCACCTGCACCTCTAGAGTTCCTTTGAGCCTTGTTGTCTCTGCCTTTAATGCTTGCTTGTACCTGGCTGTCGCTGCCTTTAGTGCGTCTTCATACTTGGTTCTGCTTTGAATGGACGATGGCTCTGCGTTACGCTGTGGTGCAGTATCTCTTTTCACAGTCTTACCAGTAGACTTCTGGCGGGCTGTAAATAGGTTTCTCCATAGGGCCTTTGCTTTCTGTAAAAATCTTGCACTGGCTAGAGTGGTGCTTTGACTCCACACACACCAACCGTAGACTTCTTCACTTCGACCGAGGCGCATCTGGCACACACAAGCAGTTTATGGACCTCTGCAAACTCTCTGGGAAAGCAATCTTGTTTCTTCGGAGCAACCATCCCCTATTCGTCATCAGTTGTAGCGTCCTCCCCAACCTGGTAGCATGCAAATGACCACACCACACACAGAGCTCTGCAGTGCACGTCTTTATTCTTCAGAGCACAACCGTTAACTTCCAGCACTGCATAACAAACTTTATTAACCCCATACAGACACACCCAACCAATTATGTCATTCTCCTATGGAGTCCATGAGGGACCAGAAGTCTTGCTATTCATATTCACAAGACACTACACATAACATACCAATTCGATGTTTGGAAGGGACACCATAAACACGCCCCTTTCAAATACCGAATCGCAAATGAAAAATGTGAGTTGGTAACAAGATCCTGAATCACATTTTGCTATTTGTACATTTGAAAAAGCATTTTTCTGGACGCAAACTGCCCGATTCTACAGATCAGCCTATTTGCGGCCAGAAAAATGCTTTGTGCATCTGGCCCCAAGATTCTATCAATTTGTTCCACTCATCCTACTATTCTACTTTTCCTTTTCAGTTTTCATTCAGTTTGCATTTTATTTCTAGTTTCAGAACTTTGGGAACTGCATTCCCAACCAATTATGAAATGGACCAAAAATATCCAATGCACCAAATATTTGATTTGGTGACATCCACGGTAATTAAATCAGTCTTTGAAGATGTTTTCCTAGTCTCAGTGAGTTCATTAGCTCATACCTCATCTTTAAATGGGTCTCTGAAAATTACTGCAACTTCATAAGATTTGTGTTGCGTGTCGGGAGTACACATCTTACACAGTGGTTGGCTGTGCTCACTACATATGACAACTGAAAGGCATGTGGGCCCACCATTGGCTAATAAACAATCAAAAGGTCTCATATGAAGAATTACACCATAAAAAATAGAAATGTGAACAAATAATGAATTTAAAATTTACATTTAAAGAAGTAAAAAAGATGTTGCACAGAGGTTCAATGAGTCTGAATAGGATAATACATTGCTGTTTCTTATCAACAGACAACCAACCACTCCCCCTACATAATATGTTACTAACACTCCTTCTACTTTTGTCATGTGTCCATGGGTCTTCTTTTTATCATACAAGTTACCCCTTCCTGGCTTTTTTGTTACTGCTGTACAAATCGATCAATCAATCAATCTGGGCATTTTAAAGCTCGCTACTCACCGAGAGGGTCTCAAGGTGCTCGGAGTGGGGGGTGGGGAGATGAGGGGGTGGAGCTCCGAGTCAGCCGAAGAGCCAGGTCTTAAGGTTCTTCCTGAAGGTGTGCAGAGCTACAAATTATTTTTTTCACTTATCATTAGGCATTTCATAAGTTCTTAAGACTCCTCTTTAGCAAGAAGTAGCATTTCAGAAGCTATTTACGTAAATTAAAATTATGTTAACTATTTTTTGCATGAAGGGTTTTATTGTTTTTTTATACATAAATTGTGCACACGACAGGCTATAGTTACCATGCTGTGCATGTCATAAAACACTGTGAAGCATAAAGATACATCCAATGTTGCACAGTCTAGAGCATGGTGCCTTCTGAACAGCTGGCATTATACACATATCGCATGTGATTGTTCTCTGAGCACAAAAAGAATAAAGAATATTTTTCCCAAATAATAGAAAGGTAAGAAAAAGAGAAGAAAAGAACTACATCTCAACATAGCAAATGGTTTTCTGTTCAATCTGTTCAAGCCTCTCTCGCAATGCCATCATGATGTCAGTCCCCACCCCGAGAAAAGAAACTACAAAATCCCCATTAACCGCTGAGGTGGCCCATTTCTTTCTTGGAGATTCAGCCACTCATGTTCAGTTAGCACTGATCAAAATCACAAAAATTCAAAGTGAGCAGCGGGCTAAGAAGTGACGGAAGGAGGGGAGCATGATATGTAAAAGATCCTCTTTACTTCAGTGGTTAATTTGTAAAAGTGCCTGGGATCTCGTCAGGAGGCAGCTTGCACCAACCCATTTCTCCTTAGTGCCGCCTAAAACAGACCCAACTACTAGCCATGAAAGCGGGGAGAGGATGTGGTGTAATGACCAGAGCAGCAGACTTCGGAGCTGGGGAACCAGGTTTAAGTCTCGGCATCGGCTCAACATTCTGTGATTCTGGCCAAATCACTTAGGGCCAGATGTAGGTAATCCTGAAATACCGAGTCCTTAATAGCGATTTTTACCGAATCGCTATTAAGGACTCGGTATTACAGATGTACGTAAAAATTCGGTAAAAATTACCGAATCGGTAATAAGCGGTAAAAATTACCGATTCGGAAAGAATCGGTAAAAATAAATACCGATTCCCCATTACCGAATCGATATCACCGATTCCTTAATACCGAATCAGTAATTAGTGATTCGGTAATTTAAAAAATCGGTAATTGTCGAATCAGCCAATCCTGTGCATCCTCATTACCTCCCAAACAGGAGGTGGCCACACCCATGCAGCTGCACTGATCCTGAAGCTGTTTGTGAGGCAGGGAGCACAGCAAACAAGCCAGGACCAACTCAACAAACTATTTGCTGACAACACTGAACAACTATGGACAACCAGGAGAGGGAGAAGGATGCAGCTGAAAGAAAGAGGAAGCACAAATTCAGCGAGCGGGAGCTGGAGGTCCTTATTGAGGATGTCACTAAGGACCACAACAAACTTTTTGGGAAACAGTCTCTGCACGTGCCTCAATCCCCGAAAAGGCAGATTTGGCTTGTCATACAAGAAAAAATAAATGCCATTGGAGTAACCCAGCACTCCATTGAGGAACTCAAAAAACGCTGGTATGACCTGAGGAAGCATGCTAAGGAGAGGCCGGCAGAGAGGCAGAAGCAAGCCAACCGCACAGGTGGAGGGAGAAACACAGCACCTGCACCGACTGCCCTGGATCTCCTGGTCGAGTCCACCCTCCAGCCGGAGAGTGTGAGTGGGATTGGGGATGCAGACAGCTCAGCCAGAGCTGGCAACAAACAAGGTAAGATGCATGCACTGCTTGCTGTGCCCCCCACTCCCTAACCCCAATCCCAAATGAGGCATTGTGAATCCCACTCCAGTATATGTTTTACTAAAAACCAGCAATGCATTATGGGAGATGTAGTCAGAAGTAACACATGTCAGAACAGTCAGTCCACTGAACCCAAAGGCATGTGACACACATCAGCAATTAGCAAGCAGAGGACAGTCAGTTTTGATTGGCAGGCATGAAATGTATTATTACACAAATGCTGCCAGATAAGTGAGCAAATGTACATTCTGTCTTCACAGGCGAGCCATCACGCAGGGCTGCAGAGGGGAGCAAAGGAAAGGCAGCCAGGACAGAGAGGACACAAGAGGAGGAGGTCCAGTCACCCGCAGGGCACACCACCCCACCACCGCCACCACCATCACCACCACCACCACCACCATCACCATCACCACCACCACTACCATCACCATCACCACCGCCACCATCAACGCCACCAGCACCGAGAGCCAGGAGGCATGCAGTGGCCAGCCTCCAGCAGATGGAGGTGTCCGAGGAGGACAGCATAGGAGGACAACAGTCCACGGTGGCTGAGGATGCCAACGGTGCAGGCTCACAGTCCCCCACAGAGCTCACCCACACACGTGCCAGACACCGCAGGTCAAGGGCAGCCAGTCCAGCTTCACAGGGCGATGATGAGAGTGTGTTCGCCGGTCTTGAGGGGAACCTGCTAAAGGTGCACCACCTGCAAGGGAAAGCCATAAGGTCAGTCCAGCGGCAGATGGTACAGATGAATGGGCACATGCTGCGAATAGAGAAGGGCATCTGTTCCATGAACAATACTGTGGCTGAGGGCATGAGGGACATGACCGAGGCGGTGAGGCTGCTATGCAGCAAATTGGATGAGGACCGTTTGGCAAGGCGCAGGGAGAGGCAGAAACTTGACAACTACACCAAGGCGGTGAACCGCCTGTCCACTGCCACCTCTCTGCTCTGCAGGCGCTCGGTGGCCATGCAGGAGGAGATGGCCCACTGCAGCCGTGATGTGGCAAGGGGGCTGGTCACAGTGACCAGTGCACTAGAAGTGCTGCAGACCAACCAGGTAGCCACTACAGGTGATGGGGGGATAGTGAAGAGGCTACTAGCCGCAGTAGCATCACGCCACCTATCACAGAGTCCAGGAGGCGCAGCGAACGGCACAGCGCTGCCGCAGGACAGACTGGCAGTGAGGACAGTGTGCCCAAGGAACACAGCAGTGCAGCACCTGGGCGCAGGAAGTAATGCCAGCCATCACATGGTTTACCGAAATGGGTGGTATAACCCGTTTCAGTTTTGGAAATTGCATTTATATTAGGCCTGGCATGTGATGCCCTTCATGTTGTGGTGATGTGCTATGATAATTAAACACCATCACTCACTTACAGTAACTGGCTGTGTCTCCTTACTTACTCAGAAATAGTTGCGTGTTATCTCAGCCCGTCTGTGCCTCCCATCTGGTGCTGCTGCCACACCTGCTGCGCTGTGCTCTGGCTGTGGACAGTCCTCACCCTCGTCCTCAGAGTCAGTTAGTTCCACTGCTGTTCCTTTCTTTGTGGCAAGGTTATGCAGCATGGCACATGTTGCTAATATTTTGCAGCAGATGATGGGGCGGTACTGACGCGCACCTCCACTTTTGTGGAGGCAACGGAACCTGCTTTTTAGAAGTCCAAAGGTGCGCTCCACAACGTTGCACGTGCTTTAATGTGCCACATTGTATCTTCTCTCACTTGGGGTGGAAGGGTTGAGGTATGGAGTTAGGATAAATGCCCGGACGACATATGGGCTGTCACCTAAATGGGAAAGGAAGTGCCATTAATAAGAGTCACCAGCACATTCATCCAAGGTACACATCAGGGTGTGTCACACTGATTTACCTAGCAGGTATCCTTCTCCAAATTCACCCCCAGCCAGACGTGTGTAGATCCCACTGTTCCTGAATATGTAGGAGTCATGGGTACTCCCTGGAAATTTGGCCACGATGTCAGTGATGATGTTGTCCGCATCGTATATCACCTGCACGTTGATGGAATGCGTAGATTTGCGGTTCCGGTATATGTATTCTGTAGCTGCAGGTGGGCAGATTGGTATGTGGGTCCCATCAATGCACCCTATTACATGTGGGAACTGTGCCTTTTGGTAGAAATCAAGCTTTGTCTTCTGCAGTTCCGCCTGTGCGCTGGGGAAGCGTATGTAGTGATGCATTCTCTGCATCATGGCACCCAAGAAGGAGTTGAAGAAACGGGACAGGCAACTCTGTGACACACCACCTGCCACAGCTATCACCCCCTGGTAACTTCCTGATGCAAGTAGGTGCAGGCTACAGCGCACCTGAACATGTGTTGGTATGGCGTGCGCCCTTGGTGTCTGATGCTCCAGGAGTGGGTGCAGGCCCCGTATCAGGTCTAGGATGGTTTGGGGGTGTAGCCTGTACCTCTCATGTATTTCAGCCTCAGTCATTTGGAACAGTGTAACACGCAGTCTGTAGACGCGCTCCTCCCGTCTCCAGATCCTCAGTCCTGCTGCTCGCAAACGTAGCCGCCTTGCTATCACGTAGAGGGCCGCCATTGTGTTCACACTGTTGCATTTTGGGGCTGTTTATATGCAGTGCACCTAATTACCACCTGCTTTAAGTCAGTGGTAATTAGCGACTCCTAAATACCGAAAATTCGAAAATTCGGTATTACCGATTATTGGTACATCACATTTGCGATTATTTAAGGATTTCTTATTTACCGATTCGGTATTTAGGGGTTTCGGTGTCTGCTAATCGCTAAATAAGGAATCGGTAACTAGTTTCCCTTATTTTTACCGATTCCTTATTTGCAATGGCGTTCGGTATTCCCTACATCGCACATGGCTAAATACCGGTCGGTAACGCAGATAATTAACGAATTTCGGCATTATCGACCGGTATTTAGCCACCTACATCTGGCCCTTAATCTCCTCCTAAATGCATGCATCCTTAACTGGTGCTCATGAAAAGCACTCGTATTGATGATTAAATGCCAGTACTGAGCACTGGAAACCACAGGCTCCAATTAAGTACTGCTTTATTTCAAGGTCACATTACTTCTTACAGTTTTCTTCTCTCATATCAGGACAATAAGCATGTAGTAAGTTCAACGTCTCGATGCTAAGAGTGGCTGGGGTGGTCTTAGCATCAGCTCATGGCTGAAAAAGTAACTTTTCCTGTTCACAAAGTAAAGGGCTCAAATTCGTCCTACAAAATTTAACGCCACCGTCCCTAACCTGAAGTCCCATCGTGGCTTTAAGAAAGATTAGCTATGATGCGCTGTCCCCAAATTCGGGGGGGCGTCTCCATATCGCACTCTGAGACTACTTGAAATGAAGCTATTCCAAAGATGTAAAGTTCTTTACAAGGATTCTTTTCATTTATTCGTTTGATAATATCAATTTTAAGTGATTCTGATCAAACTCATGTATCTGTCACATAAATACGCCCAAAGCCTTTTAGGCTATCCAAATGCATTGGGCGTATTTATGTTACAGATACACGAGTTAAATCAGAATCACTTAAAACGGATATTATCAAATGAATAATGAATGCAAGATATGAAAAGTAAACAGAATAAATAAAAAGAATCCCTGTAAAGAACTTTACACCTTCGGAATAACTTAATTTCAAGTAGTCTCAGAGTGCGATTTGGGGACGCACCCCCCAGAATTTGGAGACAGCGCATCTTGACTAATGTTTCAATCCTCTACCAATCAGCACCATTAAACAGTTTAATTTAATTCAACAACAGTGTACCAGTGAGTGTGTGAGTCTAAAACTCTTTGTTGGTCTATACATTTTGATTTAAGAAAGATCACAGTTTGGGGGTCGTGGCCAACTGCTGGAGAAAATGGTCGCTCTTTAGCGCGTCTCCGATTCCCTAAAATATCCTGTCATATATCCGGTCACAGGAGGAGAATTTCCTATACGAAAGGACACAGAAGCAGCGAGGAGTGATTTTCGCAGTCCTGACAGCGATTTGTGACAGACGTAGCTCTTGCTGACACTGAGGCCTGTGGAAGTGCGGCGACCGTGGACCCCAGTCATCAGGCGCCCGGACGCATGAGGGTGTGCCTGGGCACACAACCTAGACCTGTTCTGCTCCGGTGACGCAGCGTGCGGATAGCTGCAGGTGGGGGCCCCGATCATCTGGCCACAAGCGTAGAGACAAACGGAGAGCCCCGGAAACCGATGAGGCATAATCGGCTGTCGGCTCGGGCAGGGCGCTGGCTTCCCCTCCCCAGCAGAGAGAGAGTCAAGACGCGGATCATTTGGGGCTAGATCGGAACCCCTGATAACTGAAATGAAGACGAGGGGAGGCATAACTCGATCTACTCTGTGCCATGAGTGAATTAATGAGAATAAGCATGGCCAGGCTCTATTGTTATACGCTTCCCCAGTGGAGTGGATTCTGAGTGCTTCCTTGACCCAGGGCCCTGCGCAGGGAGCTACCGGCGGCCAAGGTGAGAACTGCTTTTAATTTGGAGTCCCCATAGATTAGGAAAGAAGTGGTGGAGAGGGCAGCTCATCAACGTATATAGGGGGCCTGACCCGGGACACCGACCATTGTGCCTCTGACTAGAGGCGAGCCACCAGTCGACCACCTCTTCGGCCCTGACGGGGGTGCACCCCTATGAAAGTGGACTGGGTCCTGTGGGGAGTGACGGGGGCCAAACAAGAGGCCCATGACCATTCGAGGCCACCAATAAATACTACCTCTGCAGTGGAGCAACATCTGGGGTCGACCCTTCACCTGGCAGTAAAACTAGGCACTGGAGCACTTTGCTTTGATGCCTAGGCCTAAAAGGCCCTCTGACAAGAGACTGGGCTCAGTAGTGAGGAGAGAAGCTGACAGGTCACGTGGTTCTCGCCACGGTAGATGGCGGGGAGTACCCGTTGCTGTGGGGTCCACAGGCAGAAGTCCGCAATGGCGACGGCCAAGGGAAGCCGAGGTGCGCACCAGCAAAATATCGACAAATTTCCATGGCAGAAGACACAGGATGAGGGACAGCCTGGTGCGGCCTCGGACCAAGACACCCAACAGACGGCTAGTGTTCAGGAGCTGCTCACGCTCCAAGATGTTCTCGTAGCCATCAACGACGTGCGCACATAATTGGAGGGTCGCATAGACTTGTCGCTACAGACATATCCTTGCTTAGAGCAGGTGGAGAATGTCAATCAAGAATTGGTCACTGACGCTTCTATATGGAAAAAACAAATCTATGAACTACAACATCTCACTGAGCTCCTTGTGACGCAACTCGACGATTACAAAGGGAGATAGCGGCGTAATAATGTTCGCATCCTCGGGGTGCCGGAAAGAGCAGAGTGGTCAGTAGTGGACCTTTTCGTGGAAGATCTCGTGACCAAGCACCTACAGCCTAAACACCTCTCCAACTACTTCTCTATTGAGAGAGCCCACCGCATCCCTGGGGGCAGGCCTAAGCCAGGCCCCCCCGGCCTATCCTGGTGAGAGTATTCAACTTTCGAGAATGAGACCATATCCTCCAACGGCTCGGCGTGCCTCCCCCTCAAATACGAAAATTTGCACGATCACGTTTTTTCCAGACTTCACCGCCAAAGTTCAGAAACAAAGACGTTCTTTTCTGGAGGTCAAAAAAGTTTTGAGGGACAAAGCAATCAAGTACGCTATGTTGTTTCCTGCAAAACTACGTGTAGAAGACGGCAGCAAAAGTTGGATCTTCAAACACCCCGCAGATGTAATGGACTTGCTCGATGGCTGGCAGAGAGTGGGAGAGAAGGGACGACCGGAGCGGCTAGAATTACAAGGGACAAAGACGCAGCATGAACAGGATTCCGCCCTTGAACCAGAAGACCACCACAGGACGGGTGGCTCCTGAGTCTACCCTGGCAGTTAGATCCAGGACTTATAGCCCACTGCTCTGGTATCCAGCCGTGTTGGCTTTACATCTGGGGGACAAGATGGACCGTGATTGACATTGATCGCTCAACGTAATAGTGAATACTATAGCCTGGCCACTGGGTGAGATGGAACAGGGATCCACCAGAGAACGCGCAAGTTTTTCCCGGACTGTGATGAGTATACTCTATTGTCTATGTTGACTCCTGTGGCTTAATTGATGACTCTACAGGGAGAGGAGGGGAGGGGCGGGTAGAGCCATGTTTCCCCTAACTCAGGGTTGTGTGGGTGACGGGCACTCCGCACTGTTGGGGAAGCGGGTCTTTGGATTCCGTTCTGCAGGGAGGAAGAGAGGGGGTGGAGGGGGTTCGGGATGGGGGGATTAGTTGTTTGTTTAGTATTCTTAGTTAAGCACAGCAATGCAACACTTATAATGGATCAAACCCTGATGTTAGACTCTCACATTTGGGCACTCTACGACCACATAATCGAGCAACTCCCTTATCCGCTCTCATTCCATAACATGTATTCACCCCAGCAGCTAGCACACACCACAAAAGCGTGCAAAATTACACGACAATGGGGCGCCCACGTGATGGGTGCACTGTTGCTGATATACAGTGCCCACACTTACACCGTTACTAATGGGATCAAGCTCAGAACTTAAGTTCCTTTCATGGAATGTAAATTGACTTGGGGATAAGTTCAAGCATGGAATAGTCCTTCAATACCAAAAGAGGCAGGCCCCCGATATTGTCCTATTGCAAGAAACCCTCTTGATTGGCAATACGTGCAAGGCCCTGAACAGGTGGGGTTATCAGTTGACAGCACATGCCGGGTTTACATCTGGCTCCCGCGGGGTAGGTGTGCTCCTACGTAGGAACTGCCCCTATATGGTCAAGAAAACATGGACTGATGAACAGGCCAAGTTTGTGGCAGTATCTGGCTCTTGGGAAGGGAGAACACTTAATGTGCTCTCTGTTTATGTCCCCCAGCGTTGCAACAATCCACTTTACAAGACCTCAGTTAATTTATTCTTGACCTCCCAATTGGCGCATCAGCTTTGGGAGGAGACTTTAACCTTATTGTGGATGGCGTACTTGACCGATTGCCCCCACGAAGAGACCCTGGCTCTGGGTCTAAACTGGCTGGGTTTCTCACGGCTCTTGGACTGCCAGATTTTGGTGGCACCTTAATCCTACCACCACATAATTCACTTTTCACTCGGGGGCACACAACAGCCAATTAAGAATAGATTACATGCTCACACTCGCTGAGGACCTATCGAAATTCAGTGAGGTCCGCTGCTTAGCCCGGGGGATTTCGTATCATTCCCCTATCCTGACTAAGATGACAGTGAGTCCCCAACCCAGGTGTACGACCCTAACTATCAACCCATGGGCGCTCAAAATACCCCATATCAAGGCGGGACTCCTCAAAGACACCAAATTATACTTTGAAGAAAACAACGGCTCTGTATCCTCATCTCAAATCCTATGGGGCGCATTTGGGGGAGTCATCAAGGGTAGAGCCCTCACCTTGATGGTCGGTCATAACAAGGAATTAACGAAACGCACTGATCAAATTGAAGTTGAAATCCTGAGTGGGGAGAAAGCCTTGGCGCAGTCCCCTGATCTTATGGCTCAGCAATTGTTGGTGGTTAAAACCTTAGACTATAAACAGCTTACAGAAGCGGCTAGGGCAAAGCAAAAGTCAATCTACCATAAGATCTATGAACATGGGGAGAGAACGGGCAAGCTATTTGCCTGGCTGGAAAGAAAAGAACAGGCATCGAGGTGGGTACACCAATTGCAGGGACCCGCAGGAGAGAAGATTACTGATCCCCATAAAATTGCTGAAACATTTGCTACTTACTTTGAATCGGTATATACCTCGGTGGTGACGGTCCCACCTCACGCAGCATGGGAACACCCCTCTACTATCAAAGTTAATTGCCTATCGACAGAGGAAAGTGACTCCCTTGAAGAGGATCTCACAGAAGAAGAAATCCAGCACGCCACACGTGACATAAGGTCGGGTAAAGCTATGGGACCAACCGGCTCCAAATTGAGTTTTTCATGTCAATGGCTTCTAGGCCAGCCCCTTATCTTCGCCAGATGTATACAGAAAGCTATGAGAAAGGGCTGTTACCAGTAGAGATCCGGTTGGCTACAATTGTAGTTATACACAAGCCGGGCAAACCAGCCAAGGACGGCAAGGGCTATAGACCTATCTCCCTTCTCACGGCAGAAGCTAAGATACTAGCTAAGCTATTAACCAATAGACTCATTCCGCTGATCACAGGGTTGATACACCCGGACCAGTCTGGCTTCATGCCTGGTCGTAACACTGCCCTGAATTTGAGACGCCTACATGGGGTACTTGGTAGACAACACACGATTGGGAAGAGATGGCCCTGCTGTCCCTGGATGCCAAAATGCCCTTTGACACCATTGAGTGGGATTATATGCTTGAGGTCCTAGAGAGAATGGGAGTTGGACCCAATTTCATACAATGGATCAAACTACTCTACTTTAGCCCAATTGCTCAAGTGTTCGTAAATAAACACACATCCAGACAGTTTCACTTGGGAAGGGGAACACGGCAAGGGTGCCCCCTGTTGCCCTTAGTATTTGCCCTAGTGCTAGAACCCTTGGCGGTATGGGTGAGGGGAGATCCCCTCATACAGGGACTCAAATGGACCGAGGACCTTGAAGACAGAATCTTGCTATATGCGGATGACATATTGTTATATAAGGCCTCTCCAAAAACCACTCTCCATCGTATCCTTCATATTTTTCGTATATTTGGTGATCACTCAGGGTATACAATAAATTGGCTACGTCGCAATTATACTTACTGCGGGGCCCGCAACCTTGTATACCTAGGGAATATGACATCCCAGTGACCTCAGAGGGCTTCCGTTATTTAGGAATCTATACTACGCTGGACCCCAATGATTTTCACGAGGCAAGCTTACTAGGACCCTTGAGGTGTTTTCGAGCGGATGTTACACATTGGCGTTCCCTCCCTTTGACACTCATGGGATGAGCTGCTCTTTTCAAGATGTTGGCGTTACCTCATTTCTTCAATGTATTACAAAATGGTCCGTACAGAATCCCTAACGCTTACTTCTCTAATATTGACAGCGCAGTGCGAACATTGTTGTGGGATGGACGGGCACTGCGTATAGCCCTACAGAAACTAACGGCGGAATGGTACGACGGGGGAATCGCGTTGCCGGACCTTAGGTCATATTATTCGGCATCCCAACTCATGGCGATCAGTCACTGGGCACATGGAGATCGGGGAGATCCGAATTTCCGCACAGATTTGTGGCTTATGGGACAAGATGGATATCAGAGGGTGTTATACACGAGCCCCAGGAAACTGGGCCTTACCGGCCCGACTGCACATTCAATCGAAATCTGGCATGCGGTTAATAAAAAATTGGTCTGGCACAATAAAATCACACACGCAACTCCTCTCTGGGAACCTGAGCCGTTAGGGCGGATGAGGGTGTGTCCTGGGTTAGATAAATGGGATCTGTGGGGGACATGTGGAACTCTATGGGATTGGTCACATTCGCGAATTTACAAAAAGAGTATGACCTTGCATCAACAGAAACATTTAGATATTTGCAAATTAGTCATGCACTCAAATCAGCAACACCAGGGGGTGTTCCGGCTCCTGAGGCTTCCCCGCTAGAAGATAGATTGATGCTTGACCCCATGGTCAAGAAGGCCATATCCCTAACGTATAAAAAATTGATTAACAAGCGCCCTGAACTCCTAACGCGCCTGTGGCAGCGCTGGGAGGTGGACCTGGGAGAGTTAGTAGAGGAGGACTGGCGAGGTAGCTATACCTATGAGACTGCGGCTAGTCCAACTAAAAGTCCTGCATCATGTTTACTTGGCCGCAGGAGTCCTGGTCAAAATGGGTACGAGACCGGATCCCTATTGCCTCAGACATTGTCGGCAGGAGAGAACGTTCTTTCACACTATTTGGAAATGCCCAGTTGCCCAAACATCCTGGAAACAAAATTACAGACCATTTGGAGAGCGCTCGGGAGAAAAGATTAACAATTATCCCAAAACTATGCCTATTAAACATATGGGATGCCGCAGACCTCACCCAGACTGAGAAAGCGTGTGTTTCACTGGGATGGGCCATAGCTAAACGAAATATTACACAAAAATGAGGCGTGGGTGAAACACCAATTGTGAGAAACTGGGTTGCCGGTATGGTTAGAGCCATGATCGCTGAAAAGGATGTGTTCAAATTCAGAGGATGCCCTAAAACAATGGGATCGTAAATGGACTCGCTGGAATACATACAGGGGTGAGATATGCTTGTCTTGTACTGTGGAACTACAGCGCAGCGAAGAAAGATTGCATGGCCCATTACACATCGAGGGCGGGTGTATGAGTGATAAATCTATGTTGTTACAATATGCTGAGAATAATCTACCTGTCTATTACATTTGATCATATGTTATTTCTGATTTGCATAGCTGTGCTATTTGTTATGTTTCTTAATAGAAAGAGTTAAAAAAAAAAGAGAGATCACAGTTGAAGACGCCATGCTCAGTACAAATGTCACTGTAAGACAGCATCACTGGATACCTCTAAGATCTATTCTAGCCTTATTAATGAACATGAAGCTTATGGACTACCACCCTCAAACTTCTCTCCACCCGTACGGCAACAACAAGTGCTTTGTTGGGCAATCACTGCATATGCACAGTTCAAATGCATAGAACGCCTCCCACCCCCCACCATGTCCGGTTGCAGAGACTTTCTGAAGATTTGAAAGGGAGTGTCTCAAAACATTCATTAAGAAACCACCTTCCTTATCCTCTATCAGTCAGAGGTCCCAGAGTGAACTCCTCCATCCACACATAACCATGGAGAGATCCCAGCCAGAAGGAGGCACCTTTTTATTCAAAGTCCTCGCGTTTTTACAAACTCAGTGTAGAAAACGTGTCAACGATGGAACATCCTTCCTTCTGACTAGCCCCACTCTCCAGCGAGCCACATCCCAAACCAGTCGACTGTCCAACTTCCTTTTTATTCATCTCAAATTAATTTAAAGGAATTGTACAACAGCATACTGATGCTAACAAAAAAATAAAATAAAGAAATACATCAAAGGCACACCACTCATCCTTCTAAATCCTGGGTAGGTTACTTATGGCACTCTGCTATAAGACAGTATGGTGGACAGACATTAGACATTATGACAGAGTGCTGAACATAGGAGAGTATAGCAGAGTGCCAAACAGGAAAGAAATCGTTTTCAGAACTAAATGAATCAATTCCATTTTGATAGAACTCCAGACAGATTGTTTTCATACTTTCAAACACCATAGAATTCCCATAATCCTCCCCTATTTTCCCTCAGCTCAAGCCAGCTCCTATTTATTAACTCACACTTAATGGTTGATATAGTGGGTCAATCTCTCTCATACATGATACTCTTGTGCAGTTGTTATCATTCACCACATAGATGATGTGATTGAAAAACTGCAAAGAGTGCAGATCATCAAAGAAAAGAGGTGCAGATGGTCAACTGCACCCAGTCCAATGTTTCCAGTCTGGATTCAAGCAAAATTCAATTTTCTATGAAAGTTGCACACATTCAAGCAATGTGTGCCATACGGTGCCTTTTGCTGACTCCATTGCTAATTCCAGTTGCACATTTTATTGTTAATCTGTGCTCTGGTGAAGAGGCTTCAAGAAAGATTAACTATGATGCGCTGTCCCCAAATTCTGGGGGGCGTCTCCATATCGCACTCTGAGACTACTTGAAATGAAGCTATTCCAAAGGTGTAAAGTTCTTTACAAGGATTCTTTTCATTTATTCGTTTGATAATATCAATTTTAAGTGATTCTGATCAAACTCATGTATCTGTCACATAAATACGCCCAAAGCATTTTAGGCTATCCAAATGCATTGGGCGTATTTATGTTAGAGATACATGAGTTAAATCAGAATCACTTAAAATGGATATTATCAAATGAATAAGGAACGTAAGATATGAAAAGTAAACAGAATAAAGAAAAAGGATCCCTGTAAAGAACTTTACACCTCCGGAATAACTTAATTTCAAGTAGTCTCAGAGTGCGATTTGGGGACGCACCCCCCAGAATTTGGAGACAGCGCATCTTGACTAATGTTTCAATCATCATACTCAGGAGGATCTACCAATCAGCACCATTAAACAGTTTAATTTAATTCAACAACAGTGTACCAGTGAGTGCGTGAGTCTAAAACTCTTTGTTGGACTATACATTTTGATTTAAGAAAGATCACAGTTTGGGGGTCGTGGCCAACTGCTGGAGAAAAAGGTCGCTCTTTAGCGCGTCTCCGGTGTCTCCGATTCCCTAAAATATTCTGGTATATATCGGGTCACAGGAGGAGAATTTCCTATACGGAAGGACACAGAAGCGGCGAGGAATGATTTCCGCGGTCCCGACAGCGATTTGTGGACAGACGTAGCTCTTGCCGACACTGAGGCCTGTGGAGGTGGGGCGACCGCGGACCCCAGTTATCAGGTGTCCGGACGCATGAGGGTGTGCCCGCGCACGCAACCTAGATATGTTCCGCTCTGGTGACGCAGCATGCGGATAGCTGCAGGTGGGGGCCCCGTTCGGCTGGCCACAAGCGTAGAGACAAACGGAGAGCCCCGGAAACTGGTGAGGCATAATCGGCTGTCGGCTCGGGCAGGGCGCTGGCTTCCCCTCCCCCCAGCAGAGAGAGTCAAGACGCGGATCATATGGGGCTAGATCGGAACCCGCAATAACTGAAATGAAGACGAGGGGAGGCATAACTCGATCTACTCTGTGCCATGAGTGAATTAATGTGAATAAGCATGGCCAAGCTCTATTGTTATATGCTTCCCCAATGGAGTGGATCCTGAGTGCTTAATTGACCCGGGGTCCTGTGCAGGGAGCTACCGGTGGCCAAGGTGAGAACTGCTTTTAATTTGGACTCCCCATAGATTATGGTATTGGTCACATTCACGAATTTACAAAAAGAGTATGACCTTGCATCAACCGAAACATTTAGATATTTGCAAATTAGTCATGCACTCAAATCATCAACACCAGGGGGTGTTCCGCTTCCTGAGGCTTCCCCGCTAGAAGATAGATTGATACTTGACCCCATGGTCAAGAAGGTCATATCCCTAACGTATAAAACATTTATTAACAATGGCCCTGATCTCATAATGCGCCTGCGGCAGCGCTGGCAGGTGGACCTGGGAGAGTTAGAAGAGGAGGACTGACGAGGTAGCTATACCTATGAGACTGCGGCTAGTCCAACTAAAAGTCCTGCATCATGTTTACTTGGCCGCAGGAGTCCTGGTCAAAATGGGTAATAGACCGGACCCCAATTGCCTCAGACATTGTCTCCAGGAGAGAACGTTCTTTCACACTATTTGGAAATGCCCAGTTGCCCAAACATCCTGGAAAAAAATTACAGACCATTTGGAGAGCGCTAGGGAGAAAAAATTGTCAATCACCCCGAAACTATGCCTATTAAACATATGAGATGCCGCAGACCTCACCCAGACTGAGAAAGCGTGGGTTTCACTGGGATGGGCCATAGCTAAACGAAATATTACACAAAAATGAGGCGTGGGTGAAACACCAATTGTGAGAAACTGGGTTGTCGGTATGGATAGAGCCATGATCGCTGAAAAGGATGTGTTCAAATTCAGAGGATGCCCTAAAACAATGGAATCGTAAATGGACTCGCTGGAATACATACAGGGGTGAGATATGCTTGTCTTGTACTGTGGAACTACAGCGCAGCGAAGAAAGATTGCATGGCCCATTACACATCGAGGGCGGGTGTATGAGTGATGAATCTATGTTGTTACAATATGCTGAGAATAATCTACCTGTCTATTACATTTGATCATATGTTATTTCTGATTTGCATAGCTGTGCTATTTGTTATGTTTCTTAATAGAAAGAGTTAAAAAAAAAAAGAGAGATCACAGTTGAAGACGCCATGCTCAGTACAAATGTCACTGTAAGACAGCATCACTGGATACCTCTAAGATCTATTCTAGCCTTATTAATGAACATGAAGCTTATGGACTACCACCCTCAAACTTCTCTCCACCCGTACGGCAACAACAAGTGCTTTGTTGGGCAATCACTGCATATGCACAGTTCAAATGCATAGAACGCCTCCCACCCCCCACCATGTCCGGTTGCAGAGACTTTCTGAAGATTTGAAAGGGAGTGTCTCAAAACATTCATTAAGAAACCACCTTCCTTATCCTCTATCAGTCAGAGGTCCCAGAGTGAACTCCTCCATCCACACATAACCATGGAGAGATCCCAGCCAGAAGGAGGCACCTTTTTATTCAAAGTCCTCGCGTTTTTACAAACTCAGTGTAGAAAACGTGTCAACGATGGAACATCCTTCCTTCTGACTAGCCCCACTCTCCAGCGGGCCGCATCCCAAACCAGTCGACTGTCCAACTTCCTTTTTATTCATCTCAAAGTAATTTAAAGGAATTGTACAACAGCATACTGATGCTAACAAAAAAATAAAATAAAGAAATACATCAAAGGCACACCACTCATCCTTCTAAATCCTGGGTAGGTTACTTATGGCACTCTGCTATAAGACAGTATGGTGGACAGACATTAGACATTATGACAGAGTGCTGAACATAGGAGAGTATAGCAGAGTGCCAAACAGGAAAGAAATCGTTTTCAGAACTAAATGAATCAATTCCATTTTGATAGAACTCCAGACAGATTGTTTTCATACTTTCAAACACCATAGAATTCCCATAATCCTCCCCTATTTTCCCTTAGCTCAAGCCAGCTCCTATTTATTAACTCACACTTAATGGTTGATATAGTGGGTCAATCTCTCTCATACATGATACTCTTGTGCAGTTGTTATCATTCACCACATAGATGATGTGATTGAAAAACTGCAAAGAGTGCAGATCATCAAAGAAAAGAGGTGCAGATGGTCAACTGCACCCAGTCCAATGTTTCCAGTCTGGATTCAAGCAAAATTCAATTTTCTATGAAAGTTGCACACATTCAAGCAATGTGTGCCATACGGTGCCTTTTGCTGACTCCATTGCTAATTCCAGTTGCACATTTTATTGTTAATCTGTGCTCTGGTGAAGAGGCTTCAAGAAAGATTAACTATAATGCGCTGTCCCCAAATTCTGGGGGGCGTCTCCATATCGCACTCTGAGACTACTTGAAATGAAGCTATTCCAAAGGTGTAAAGTTCTTTACAAGGATTCTTTTCATTTATTCGTTTGATAATATCAATTTTAAGTGATTCTGATAAAACTCATGTATCTGTCACATAAATACGCCCAAAGCATTTTAGGCTATCCAAATGCATTGGGCGTATTTATGTTACAGATACATGAGTTAAATCAGAATCACTTAAAATGGATATTATCAAATGAATAAGGAACGTAAGATATGAAAAGTAAACAGAATAAATAAAAAGGATCCCTGTAAAGAACTTTACACCTTCGGAATAACTTAATTTCAAGTAGTCTCAGAGTGCGATTTGGGGACGCACCCCCCAGAATTTGGAGACAGCGCATCTTGACTAATGTTTCAATCATCATACTCAGGAGGATCTCTTAATCAGCACCATTAAACAGTTTAATTTAATTCAACAACAGTGTACCAGTGAGTGCGTGAGTCTAAAACTCTTTGTTGGACTATACATTTTGATTTAAGAAAGATCACAGCTTGGGGGTCGTGGCCAACTGCTGGAGAAAATGGTCGATCTTTAGCGCGTCTCCGGTGTCTCCGATTCCCTAAAATATTCTGGTATATATCGGGTCACATGAGGAGAATTTCCTATACGGAAGGACACAGAAGCGGCGAGGAATGATTTCCGCGGTCCCGACAGCGATTTGTGGACAGACGTAGCTCTTGCCGACACTGAGGCCTGTGGAGGTGGGGCGACCGCAGACCCCAGTTATCAGGTGTCCGGACGCATGAGGGTGTGCCCGGGCACGCAACCTAGATATGTTCCGCTCCGGTGACGCAGCGTGCGGATAGCTGCAGGGGGGGGCCCCGATCGGCTGGCCACAAGCGTAGAGACAAACGGAGAGCCCCGGAAACTGGTGAGGCATAATCGGCTGTCGGCTCGGGCAGGGCGCTGGCTTCCCCTCCCCCCAGCAGAGAGAGAGTCAAGACGCGGATCATATGGGGCTAGATCGGAACCCGCAATAACTGAAATGAAGACGAGGGGAGGCATAACTCGATCTACTCTGTGCCATGAGTGAATTAATGTGAATAAGCATGGCCAAGCTCTATTGTTATACGCTTCCCCAGTGGAGTGGATCCTGAGTGCTTCCTTGACCCGGGGTCCTGCGCAGGGAGCTACCGGTGGCCAAGGTGAGAACTGCTTTTAATTTGGACTCCCCATAGATTATGGTATTGGTCACATTCACGAATTTACAAAAAGAGTATGACCTTGCATCAACCGAAACATTTAGATATTTGCAAACTAGCCATGCACTCAAATCATCAACACCAGGGGGTGTTCCGCTTCCTGAGGCTTCCCCGCTAGAAGATAGATTGATACTTGACCCCATGGTCAAGAAGGCCATATACCTAACGTATAAAAAATTGATTAACAAGCGCCCTGATCTCCTAACGTGCCTGCGGCAGCGCTGGGAGGTGGACCTGGGAGAGTTAGAAGAGGAGGACTGGCGAGGTAGCTATACCTATGAGACTGCAGCTGGTCCAACTAAAAGTCCTGCATCATGTTTACTTGGCCGTCGGAGTCCTGGTCAAAATGGGTAAGAGACCGGACCCCTATTGCCTCAGACATTGTCTCCAGGAGAGAACGTTCTTTCACACTATTTGGAAATGCCCAGGTGCCCAAACATCCTGGAAAAAAATTACAGACCATTTGGAGAGCGTGAAGAGCATGACTTGATTTACAGAAACTAAACTTACTGAATCGAGTCTGTCTCTTTCACACAACTGCAGACCCCTCCCCACTGGAACAGGTCCTCTGTGGCATGGATGGCCATCCAGGCATAGATCTCAGTTCAGACTGTCCACTAGGCATCTTCTCTACAGTGGGTCCAATCGTATTTTTCAGGTTGCTCCTCTGAATCTTCCCCACACCAATCACTGGGTGTTTAATCCATCTCCTTACCTGAAAAGTAGGGCAGACATCTCATAAAGGTAACTCTATCGCACTGAACGATTCTACATTCTCATTGTCACGATCCAGTCTGAGCCTTGCAATATAAGGGGCAGATTTACAAGAAAGTGACACATCTGTACAGATGCGTCACTTTCCCTGCGCCACACTTAGAAACCCTTGCGCCACCATAGATGCGCCGTATTTACAATACGGCGCACTATGGAGCAAGGATTGACAGATGAGTCAGAAATTCTGTTGCATCTGTTGGAGGAAAAGTCACGCATTTGCTGGAGTCGTGTCGCAAGCACGACGCACCTCCAGCAATGCGTGTTGAGGCATATTCCCACAACACTGCGTCACTACGCCTGCTTGAAGCAGGCGTCAGGTTTTGACGCAGTGGCGTCCTAAAAGTGGTGCAGTGAAATCTTGTAGATTTCACTGAGTCACTTTTACGAGGCCTTCCTGCGTGGGAACGCCCACCCTGCATACATTATACCTGACGCAGGTATAGTGTGACGCAGGGCTTTACAACGTGATGCATCTCCCTAGATGTGTCACGTTGTAAATAGGCCGCATTGTTTGCGCCGCTGTTGCGTCAAAAAAGTGACGCAACTGCAGCGCAAAAGTCATGCAAGGGGCTTGTAAATCTGCCCCTAAATGTTTAATTCAATGTTATGAAGAATTTACTGAGCACGGCACATTGAGCAACAAACCTACCTACCTCTGCTGTCACACCATTTAAGTGATAAATCTTGTTATACTTGGGTGTTTACCATGCTACAAGGACCTCTCATGTCTGGTTTAGGGGTTTGTGATCTAATGTAATAGAATACAGAGATGGTATAAATCTTAAAAAAATGTTGCATCCACCTCATTCTAATACTATTAGTTTGATGGGGTGGGTAAGTGCTGCTAAGGTTCACATACAATGGGACATGACCCATGGTGTGGCACGATTCTATCAAGTGGGTTAACCCAAGGACCACCGAATGTAAAGCAATGTTTTTCAAACTATGATTGGTTTGTGCCTTGGGTATGTGTACAGGTTCCTGGGAAAAACAAATCCCAAAGTCTAATGTTGCGTTCAAATATCGGTTTTTTGTTGTATTTATTAATTATCATAAATACAAGTGAGCATTGATAAGATACGCTGTGTTGGAGCATAATATTCTGTTGGCCTGAAGGTTTGTAAATTGTTGGCGGCAAATATGATGACACTCAGGGCCTCATTTATTGCATTTTGGCATAAGGCAGTGGAGCAAGGCAACACAGCTAGTCACCTTGCTGTGCTGGACTGAGCCAAAGTAAAAGAGCAGGAAAATAACTGTGTTTAAGAAATATGGTTTAATCCCGTCCTTTCTGTCGGCATTGGCGCCATTTTGGCAGCCTACAGCCAACATAAGCACCTTTCCTTCATCGCAGATTTGGTTGTTTCTGTGCAGTAAGGGGCACCTTCCTGCACTAAAACAATCCTATGAGGCGATTTCCTAATTTCTATGTGTGCTGCAGAATACACCACACATGGAAAGAGGAAAAAACGAGGAGAAATTTACATATGTTTCCTTGTTACGCCTCACCTCAGTAGGCATATGGATTGGACACTTACCCAGGTTTTCATCACTTTGTAAATCTGGGTCAGCATCAGATTCCATGAGTGTTGCATGGGAAAACAGTGTAAGGCAACTCATCAATTTGCGCTGCGTCACCTTACTCATGATTTACAAGGCCACTGAAAGCCATGCGGGATGGCTTTGCGTGGCTTCATGAGAGCCCTGTGTCTCACATGTACCACTTTACTTGGTGCAAAAGTGACACAGTACTCTGATAAATAAGCCCATTAGTATCAATTAGAGTCCTACTACTAAATGAGGCGTAGCAAATCAGAATTCTTATGATTAACTTTGTTAAAAAAGAGTTTGCATTCAGCTACCACCATGAAGAATATGCAGTATACACTGCTCAGCATAGCCCCGAAACATAAAACATAGTGACAATGAAAAATGGCATGCACAGAAATGTATACTTTTCTGAGCCTTGCTTACACAATATGATATCATTTATTTCAAAATAACGATATGCAAATTAACCTGGCTTGGCCTAACCACGAAGAAGGACGATGGGCCCGATTCACAGAACTAACTTAAGACAAAATCCTAAACTTACTACCATTTTGGTATTCACAGAAGGCAATTAGTCATTTTGGTATTCACAGAAGGCACTTACTCCTTTCAGTATTCACAGAAGGCACTTACTCATTTCGGTATTTACAGAAGTTAGGAGTCCTAACCTTAGGACTCCTAAATGCCTTCTGTGAATACCGAAAGTCTTAAAGTTAGGATTTTTCTCAGATTAGGAGAAGTAAAGTTAGGACTCCTAACTTTAGGACTCCTAAATACCTTCTGTGAATGCCGAAAGTCTTAAAGTTAAGATTTTTCTCAGTTTAGGAGTCCTAACTTTACCACTCCTAAACTGAGATATCTCGGTGCTGAATAACAGATGTTTATTGTTACCTAATTCAATGATACTCATTTTATTGACCTCAGATGGATGAAAGGCTTACTGGACCCACTGGGATTTGAACCTGCGACCATGAGGTCAAACACAGGACCTTGAAGTGGATGCATTAGTCCACTGAGCCACCAGACCCAGCTAGTCCCACAAGCTTAGGGGGATCGGGTCTACAGTCTGTTAAAGATTCAAGCAGACCGTTGATGTAAAGGGTGAAGAAAGTCTGTGCAAGGACACACCTTTGCCACACTCCTCTGTTCACCCTTACCAGGTCGGTCAACCCACCCTCGCCCCCCACCTTACTTGAGCATAATTGTCCTTATGGAGTCTAATAATGATCTGCAATAGATTTCTCGGGATCACCATTTTAGATAGGACTACCCAGAGTTTTTCACAGGGGACTAAGTCGAATGCGGCACGGAGGTCTACGAACACAATGTATAAATGATCCTTTTTGACTGTCACATATTCCACAAGATCAGTAAGAATCGGAAGAGCTGGCCTATAGTGCTAGTGCTACTTCTAAATCCCTCTTGTAGAGGTGACAGTATGTTCTCATCCCTCATCCAATCTAGGGGTCTCTCCAGCAAATGTTGGCAAAATATTTTTTGTGCAGTGTCAATGAGGCTGATAGGCCTATAATTCGCCGGATTCCTTTTATCCTCTTTATTAATATAGGGGCACTACCTCTGCACCTAACCAAGAGTCCAGAATTTCTGCCCCCTTTAAGATGTCATTAAAGGTGTAGTTTAAAATCACACTCCAAACTTTGGGCTCAGAGAGATAAAGGTCCCCTGGTATTTTGTCTAGATCTGGTGCCTTGCCCCATTGTACAGTGGCAAATGGGTAGAGGATGTGGTCTGTCGGCTAGACTGCTGACTTTGATGCTGGAAACCAGGTTTCGAGCCTCGGGGTCGCGTCCACATCCTGTGATTCTGGGCAAATCACTTAATATCCCCGTGCCTGAATGTGTAACGTAACCGGTGCTCATGTAAAGCACTCCAATACCTTCGGGTCGAGTTTGCGCTATATAAATTCTGCAAAAAAGAAAATAATTGCTTTCTGGGTTTCTTCTATGGCGAAGGTAAATTGATCTATTTCGAAATCTAATGCAGGATACTCAATGGTGATTTGGTTAGTGTCCTTTGTTCTTACATACAGTTGACCAAAGTAGCCTGCCCAGGTTTGTGGCAGTATGTGCTGGTTTTCCTCTGTGATTTAATTTTGAGACCCTTTAGATATCAAATGCTAAAATTGTTTACTATTTTTGGCTTGCACCGCAGCGAGTAGATCTCTCCAAGACCCTTCGTGCCAGTTGCTTTTTGCCTCAATTTTGAGCTTTTTTGAAAGCTTTCCTTTTTGTGGCTGCCATGGTTCTTGAACCGGCTTTACTAGTTCCCATCAGAGTTTGTCAAGCTTGCTTTCAGGACTCATCAAACCACTTGTTCTTATTTCTGGTTGTTTTCTTGTCACTATTTCGCTTATAAAAATACGTTTTGATATTATTTAGTAAATTCGTGAATGTGTCCACCAGAAGTTGCTTCTCTAATCCCCGGATAACCATATTGTGAATGGACTACTATATGGTAAATATTTGCCAGGATGTTAGCATTGAACACATCGATTAATTCTATAGTTAGGGCTTTGTGGTCGCTGCCAAATCTCTCAGTTATCCATATATCGACCAAGTTGGCCCAGAGAAGTACATTGAGCAAAAAATAGTCAATCCTTGTTTTGCAATTGGCTCTTTTATATGTATGGCAAAGCTTTAGATCAGAGGTAGAACGCCCGTTAGCAGCCTCAACCCAAATTTGAGGGTCAGAGAGGCAACTTGGAATGCTACCTTCACATTTTTAACTTTCTTTTCCTGACTCAGGCGTGGAATACCTAATTCAGGGCCCTCTTCAGCTAAAAAGCTGTGTTTAGGTCACCCGCAATTCTTATATTGTGTCCTAGTTGTAAGCAGCAGTCAACATGATTCACTGTCCGAAGTTTAAATTTTTACTATAAACACACATATGGAATATACAACCTTGATCATTTTTTTGTTTTCCTTCTTTGGGCAAGTCCAGTATATCCTATGGAACTTGTAATGCGGTGGACGGGATATCTATCACGTTTGCGATGGAGTAACCCCTCCGCAAAAACTCTAAATTAAGCCCTCGAGTCTTTAGAACTTTAAGCATCACTCAATGTTTCTGAGTCACAGCTATCAGGAGTGACTTGCAACAAGCAGATGTGAAGTCGCCTAAAATGTCCTGGAAATTGGTCTCCTTTCAAAAATCTCACTGTTGAGGCCTCTCAATGCCTATATGTAAATTGTATCGACTTAGGTATAAATATTTCAGAATGACAGAAAAAATCAAGTAAAGGACCATCATTATAATTAATGCAGAAGAAACATTGTGCTTAATGAATTCATTAGTAAAAGTTAAATACGAGTTAAAGTTGCGGTATGTAACATAGCAATATTTTTTAATTTGGAAGGAGAAATAAGCCTTGATAAAGTGGCTGCATGAAAGTGGTGTCCATTCCAAAGCCTTGGCCCGACTCGCTGATTTTTCAGCTAATACAACTCAAGCCAATTTAATTTCTCCTTCAAAACCAAAGGCCATGAATAATATATGCTGGGTGCCACAAGGGTCTTCATTGAGCCCAACCCTTTTTAAAAAGCGGGTCTGGTAGCCCAGTGGGCTAATGAACCCACTTCAAGGACCTGTGTTCGACCTCATGGTCACAGGTTTAAACGCCAATGGGTCCACTCAGCCTTTCATCCATCTGAGGTCACTAAAATGAGTACCATTGGGTAACAATAAACAACTGTTATTCAGAGCAAAGTTACCCTTCTGGGTGAATGTGTGCTTTACAAATACACCTGTTATGTTGATGTCTATGTGGCTCCACTTACAAAAATTATCAGAGAATGTGGATTTGAGATATTGTCCTAAGACAATGGTGGCACCTACTTGAAATGAAGGCTAAAGAGCAGTAGTAAATCCAAGTGTTTATTCAATTGAAAAACAGGCGAGCGCCAGGCTACACAGTCTCCTCTCCAGGACATCAGCCAGCATTTGACGTTCTGGATCGGAAACTGTCCGGAACCCACAGGGATTCCATGCCACGCTCCACACACACAAAACATTGAAGGAAAACAACATTGCATTAAAGGCATACACTACACATCCCCCTCTCTTGGAAAACAACAAACAAAATGTAAAATCACACCACCATAAGGAACATACATGACAATTAAAAACAAAATATTACTAAACATGGAAGAGGGTACTTTTTAAAGAAAACAGGAAAAAACCTCTATAAGCAATACAATCATCAATATGAATATATTCCATAACACCTTACTTGACATATTCTTTAAGCCATGCAGGTAAAACTCTCTTCCTTTTTCCAGTGTCCCCACCTGAGTCCCCACCTTCTTTCACACCTTCCATATTAATACTGGAACTACTAGGACCCACTTCCCCCTTCTTCACAGTGGGAAAAATTTCCGGAAGTATGGAACTCTTCCCACCAGAATCCGCGCTGACTTGGGGCTCCTTTGTATCCCCTCTTGTTCTGCTACCCCTTTATCAAGACACTCTTTACCACCCAAATCAGCTTGAACTTCACTACAATCAAAATAATCCTCCACCCATTCAAAATCAGGTGTATGCTCAAAATTAGGTGTATTCTCAGAATGCACCTGATCAAAATCAAATGCGACATTTTTCATGATCCACACCCTTCCATCTTCAAGTTTAACAGCATTGCGGCGAACCTCCACCACTTGCTGTGCAGCTTCAAACCTACTCTCACCTTTAGGAATTTTATCAGGTCTTTTAATTTTTACCCAGTCACCTACTCTTACAGTTACGTCCTTTGAACCATGTTGTGCATCATAGTACTCCTTGCTCTTACTATGTGCTAGTTCTAGATTATTTTTTACTTCCTCTGGTGACCACTGTACAATCCCACCTTTCATTATCCAGTTGGGACAGAACTTAGATCTAGGCCTTCTACCTCTCATCATAATAAAAGGTGATAACCCTGTTGTGGAATGCTTAGTCACCCTATACATCCAAACAGCTTTTTGCAATTCTAACTTCCAGTCCAAATGTTTACTCATTGCAAATTGAATTACACCTTTGAGAACACGATTAAATCGTTCCACTGTACCATTCCATCTAGGGTTATAAAGCGAAATTGTTTTATGTTGGATGCCACATTTCTGGAAGTATTCTTTTGCGGTATTAGAAGTAAATTGTACCCCATTGTCACTTAAAACACACACAGGCAGACCTTCCAAAACAAATATTTTATCCAAAAATTCCAAAACCGTGTGTGTGTCTACCTTATTTACAATCCTGACCACAGGCCATTTAGTGAATAAATCAACCACCACGATGCCATACTCCCTCAAGTCACCTACAGGTCCGAAAATATCAATTGCAATCACCTCCCAAGGAAGACTGGGAATTAACCCTTCACTCATAGGGGGTCTCAAAGTCTTTAGAGATTTATCTGCAGAGGAACAGATCGGGCATACACTAACAAACTTCTCCACCTCCATGTCAACTCCCGGCCACCAGAACACACCTTTAACCACAATCTTGGACCTGACTACTCCAAAATGTCCTTCATGACACAACTCTAAAATTCTTTTCCGCAGACTTCTCGGAGGAATAATTCTATCACCTCTAAGTAATAAATCTTTATCCAAAGACAGTTCTGTTCTCACCCTTTGCAAATGTACGTAGAAACCGCTACTAAAACATCATCTTTGGATTGTTCCTCTACCCATTCCGTTTAGTGATGACTGGGGTGCCTGAGTCTTGGATAAGGGCAATGCTAAAATTGCCCCACGGGTCATCCTCACATTTCTCTAAAGGTGCAGGCAGTCTAGAGAGGCAATCTGCGACTACATTGTCCTTCCCAGGTACATAAGTGATTCTATAAATGTACTCTTTCATCCTCATGGAAATCCTTACCAGCCTAGCAGAAGCTCCTACACTACCCTCGCTAGTCAAAATCTTAACCAAAGGTCGGTGGTCAGTACGGATGATAATTGGTTTGCCCCACACAAAAGCTCTAAAATGTTCTAACGCCCAAGCACAGGCTAATGCTTCCCTTTCGATTATAGGATACCTGGTTTCAGCACTAATGTTTGGGCACATCTTTATTTTTTAAGACACAATGGTTACCAATGATTAGAAAAGTGAGCATAGCTGGAGAGTACCAATCAGCAAGCTCGACTGGTGGTGCGCACGTGAGGTGCCATCTTGTCCTTTCATACATTTCTTTTAAAAGGGTAACACATAGATTGCTGTAACTTGTATTTGATGCCCTATTAAAGGTACACCCCTTTACATATAGGGAGTACGTGGGAATTGACTGTCATTTGCAAGAAATTTGTTTTAGAAAATTCAGGCAGTAAAGTGGAAGGACACTACCTCTGATAAAAGTGAGGAGTGGGAGGGAAAAAGATTGATGGAATCCCCGCCTCAACTTATATGAATATCCTCAAGAAGAGGAGCCTTGGATGAACAGGTCTTTGTATTTATATTATATGTTGAGAGGAGGGCAACCTGTTTATTTCTTTCCCTCTATAGCTCCTTATTGATTGGAATCTAGAAATGCCAGTGGGCAGGATGAGGAGCCTCTGGTGAAGGCGAAGAATTTGGATGGGCAGCAGGAGGGACTGTTGAATCTGCTAGGGGGGAGGGTACCTTCCAGTGATGGCAGCAGTGTGTCTTCAAGAGGTCTGTCTCCAGAGGAGCTGGAGGACAGAGAGAAAAATAGGGTGCATGAGAGGGAGCTTGTTAAGCTCAGGCTGGGGAAGGAGGACAAGTAATTGGAATTGGAGTTGGATTTGGAAAGGCAGAAATTGGCTCTAGAAGAAAAGATGATGCTCTTAGAGCATGAAAGAGGTTTGAAGGAGCTGGACATAAAAGCCAAGAGTGCAGAGTCCATTTCCAATGGTGGTGGTTTGTAACCAGAGCCTGGAGAAGGAAGGGTATACATCCCCAAGGAAGGGATTAAGAAGAGTGAGGACACTGGTCAGTGGTTTAAGACATATGAGGTAGCAATGAGATCCCACAGAATCCCTGAGAGAGACTGGGGAGCAGGGTTGTGGAGCCGCTTCATAACAGAAAGGGGGGGAAACTTTGCTAGCCTTACCCAATGAGAAGCAGGTGTCTTATGCCCCTATGAAGGAAGCCTTGATCGGGAGGTATGGTTTGGCCACAGAGCTATGCAGGCAGAAGTTGAGGGCCTGTAAGAATCTTCAATCAAGCACTTGGGTGGAGTATGTTCCCGTACTGGATGGATGGGTGAAGGGTAGCCAGGTAAATGATTTTCAGGGGCTCAATGATTTGGTTGCATGGGAGCACTTGTCGGGTAGTTGTTTTCCAGAGGTACACCAGCATTTTGGTTGACAGTAGGCGGACTGACCCCAGGAAGCTTGCTGTGGAGGTGGACTGCTGGGTCAATACCAGGGTTCACAAAGGTCATGAGGGAGATTCCGCCAACGGTGGATAGGGTCCCCAGCAGAAGAGTGGGGGGACAAGGGTAAACATAAGGAGTTCCAAAAAGTGTCTCAATGTAATTCTCAAGGGAACCAGGGGAAAGTTTCCCAGCCCCCCAGTGAAAAAAAGCCATGGGTTCCTGCAGGTAAGGATGCCCAGAATGGTCCACGAACATGTTATGCTTGTGGTCAGGTGGGTCACTACATAGGGGATCCTAAGTGTCCCAAAAAGACTACCCCCGCACCCATGGGTGCACCACCCCAGGAGTTGGCTAGTGTAGCCTTGGGGAAGAGATCGGGTTCCCAGGGGGTGCGAGCCAGCAGAATTAACCCTGGCCATTGGAGGGGTAGGCTCTGAGGGACACTGGAGCCAGTGTGACAGCTGGCAGTTGTCAGCTACTGTCTGAAGAGCAGGTGGTCCCCAATGTTCTCTATCCAGTAGTTCCAGTTGACAACCGAGATTGCCTCTGCGAAGTAGCACTGGTTCCCTTTGAGTGGGGGGGGTCTCAGGTACATTGAAAGTAGTTGTGAGGCCAGCCATGCCTGTAGACTGTCTGCTAGGCAACGATCCGAAGAGTTCACCTTGGGAAAAGGTGGAGCGTAAGTCTAATTTGGAGATGTGGGTCTGCCTGAGTGGGCATTTGTGACCACTTGGTCTATGGCAGCCGGTAGGGGAATCAAGAGGACCTGGAGCCTGTAAGAATGGCCCAGGTGCCTGCCAAAAAGAGAAGAGGCAGGGGGCACAGGAAACCGGTCTCCGAAGCTCCCACAGTCCAGGAGGAGGCAGACCTTGAGGGGGATGCCCTGGAGTCTACAGGGGAGCAAGTGGCCAAACTGGGGGACCTGCCTTAGCTGACCCATTGGCAGCAGGAAGGAGGCCCCTCCAGGGACGAATTCTGCAAGGAGCAGCAGGAATGCCCATCTCTTGTTGGCTTGCGGAAGCAGGCTGTAAACCAGGCAGCAGGTGATCAGTCTGGGTCGCATTGAATCTACTGGGAGAATGGTCTCCTGTATAGTGAGCCTAAGCTTGGTGAGCCTGGGTCAACCTGTGTGCTGGTGGTACCCCAGCGCTTCAGAGCCTTCCTATTGGGTCTGGCTCATGATGTGCTTTTAGCAGGACATCTTGGGTAAGACAAGACCTTTGAAAGGCTTTTCACCCACTTTTATTGGGCCCGGATGCACAAAGACTCTGACACCCATTGTTGAACTTGCCAGGAGTGGGAGGAAGTGTAAGGCTCCTCTCCAACCTGTCGCTAGCACCCCCTTTGAGAGGATGGGCATTGAAATCATGGGGCCTCTGGACCCCAAGACAGCCAAGGGCAACAGGTTCATCCTAGTCTTGGTGGACCATGTCACCCGGTACCCCGAAGCCATCCCTCTCCGGACTGTGACAGCCCCCGTGGTGAGTCGAGCGTTGATAGGGATCTTCCCCCATGTGGGATTCCCCAGAGAGGTGGTGTCCGACCGGGTAACCAATTTCATATCTAGGTATATGAAATCTCTGTGGCTTGGAGTGCGGTGTTACCTATAAGTTCACCACTTATTACCACCTCCAAGGAAATGGGCTGGTTGAGAGATTCAACCGGTCCCTGAAGGGAATGATTATTGGTCTTGGTGAACCCATGAGGTGTAAGTGGAACATCCTCTTACCATGCCTGTTGTTTGCTTACAGGGAGGTACCGCAGAAGTCCTTAGGATTCAGTCCCTTTGAGCTCCTGTATGGGAATCCTGTGAGTGGACCTCTGAGTCTGGTCAAAGAAGGCTGGGAGAAAGCTCTCAGTAAACCTCCCCAGGATGTATATAGCTACATGCTGGCCTTCAGGAACCAGACTAAGCGCTGGCGAATCTGGAAGCCAGCCAGGCAGAGATGAAACTGTGGTATGATCGGAATGCCACTCTGATCGAGTTTCAGACTGGCCAGAAATTGTGGATCATGGCCCCAGTGGAGCAATGTGCCCTCCAGGACAAGTGGACTGGGACATTTGAGGTGGTGGAATGCAAGAGTCTCCCAGGAATCCTTTGTGGTCCTACATGTGAACTGCCTTAAGCCCCATATGGAGAGGTCCGAAGTGGGCATGCTCCTGGCAACAGATGATGGGATGGAAGAGGAGACATAGCCTCTTCCTGACCACCTGTCTGCTAAGGAGCGTGATGGGTCAGTGGATGGTGCGAACCTCTCCCCCGCTCTGACTCTAGAACAGCAGAGTGACTGCTGCCAGCTGTTAGGGCAGTTTGCGGACATGTTCTCCCTGACCCCCAGTGCCACTCAGTGGTGCGTCCATGATGTTGACACTGGGGACAGTCCACCTGTAAAGCACAAAATGTACAGGTTGAGTGACAGGGTCAAAGCTAGCATCAAGGAGGAGGTCTTCAAGATGTTGGCCCTAGGGGAGATTGAGCTCGTCAACAGCCCTTGGTCTAGTCCAGTGGCCTTGGTCCCAAAGGTTGCTGCTCCTGGAGCCACGCCAGAACTCGGGTTCTGTGTGGACTACTAAGGGCTCAATGCAGTCACCAAGACTGATGCGCACCCCATCCCCAGAGCTGATGAGCTCATAGATCGGTTGGGAGCTGGCAAGTACCTCAGTGCGTTTGACTTAATGTCTGGGTACTGGCAGATTGACTTAACTGATGGGACAAAGGAGAGGTCTGCATTTTAAACACTGGAGGGGCACTACCAGTTCCGGGTGATGCCCTTTGTGTTGAAGAATGCCCTTGCCACCTTCCAGAGGTTGATCAATCAGGTGTTGGCCGGACTGGGGGATTTCAGTGCCGCCTGCCTGGATGACATTTCAGTGTTCAGGGCCACTTGGGAGGAACATCTTCGTCACCTCTATAAACTGTTAAAGGCTATGCAGAAGGAAGGCCTCACAATCAAGGCTAGAAAGTGCCAGATTGGGCAGGGATTGGTGGTGTACTTGGGACACGAGGTAAGGAGCAGCCAGGTGGCACCCCTCCAGCCAAGGATTAATACCATCCTGGCTTGGGAACCCCACAATACCCAGACAGAGGTGAGAGCCTTTCTAGGAATCACCGGGTATTACAGGAGATTCATCAAGGGGTATTATAAAGAAACAATGGTCCTGGACCAATTATTCAAAGAAGAGTTAGATTAACAGAATTAACAATTTATTTGAGCTTACATTAATCAGCTCCCAAACGTCTGTAAATTGTGAAAATAAATGTGCAGAAAAAAACACTAAGTATTGTTACAATATATTTATTTAGTCATTTAAAGGAACAATCATTAGAGGGTCAAGAAGGTAGGAAAATGTTCTAGGGAACATGTAAGAAGGAGTGCTCAAGTGTATATATAGAGTCAAGAGAGCTCAAAGTGTGTAGAAAAGTAAAGGGCGTATATTTACAAGACTGTACAAAACTGATAATCAATAAACAGTTAGATGCAACCTGGCCACATGCAAATTATTCATTTAATTTGTAAGGAGAGTTTCCTTAAGGCTGTAAACAGGGGTAATGGGGAAGGGGAAATTGGTTCAGGTGCGGCAGGGGGTAGCGTCGACGTTTCGATCCGGCTTAACGGCAAAAGAGGGACTTCAATACCTCAGCTATGCGGATCTTCCTCAGCAATGAAACGGCGACGCTACCCCCTACCGCACCTGGACTATAGCTGTCCTGGAAGGACAGTTTATAAACCAGCATTGGCAAAGCCATTAGGTCTGGCGTTGGCAGCCAGATTTCTGGCAATTCTGGTTCTGTCATTGTTTTTTCAAAGCTTTGTTGTTTATAAATATGCCAAGCCGCCTCAATCTCCAGGCAAAAAATACTTTTGGGTCTAAAATAAAACTACACATTTGCATAGTACTCACTGGCACTGAGGGGAACTACTTTGTGTGCTGATGTGTTCCTTGTGAAAGGGCAGCATGCCACAACTCATAGTGAATTCATCCAATGGCTGAATCGGCTGATACATTGCCCCTTAATACATGCCAGAGCAGGTGGAAGAAAATTGTTAATATCACAGTAATGGACTAATGGATATAGTCTGGCTAAAACCACTAAAAGTAACTATATTATAAACATAATTTTAGTAGAATCAAAAAGCCTTGGCCAATGCAGAATAAGAAGTGACTAATCTTGAATGATGAAGAATCATAAACAATTGACCCCAGCGGTTTATTACCAGGTAGTGTGTATGTGGTCCCAGGTGAGTATATGGTATTAGAGTACCTGTTACTGGTAAGCCGCTGGATCAGTTTTCTGGTTAATGCAGACCCAAAAAAGTAAATCAGTCTGGCATTGGCTGCAAGACTCTTACCTTTCAGAAAGACAGCAAGAGAGAAAGAGAAAGTGTAAAAAAAGCAAAGTGAGAAAGTAGGAAAGCAAGAAAGTAGAACACAAGAAAGGGAGAAAGAAAGAAAAGGAATGATAGAAAGAAAGAAAAAGGAAAAAATTTAAGAGGAGGAAGGAGAGGGAAAGAAAGTAAAGAAACCATGTAAGAGAGAAGTAAAGAGTAGGAAAGAGAAGGAAAGAGAGAAGGAAAGGGAAAAAATAATTAAAGAAGGCAACAAAAAGAAAAAAGTAAAGAAACAGAGGAAAACAGAAAGAGGAAAAAAGGAAAAAGAGGATAACGTAAGACAGAACAGTTTCAAATGGACACAATTTGATCTGGTAGGCTGTAAACTAGCAACAGTCAGAAAAGCAAAACACTCCTAAAGGAATTTGGAACAGCAATGACAGGAGATGGGATCTAATAAAGATGGAATGTGCATCAGAAGCGTTCTGCTATCACACGAGGCTCCAAACACAAAGGCAACACTAAAGTAATCATAAAGTAAGAGCACTGGCACTGAAGGGAACTCGCTTGTGTGTGGATGTGCTCCTTGTGAATGAGCAAAATGCAGTCACTCAAAGTAATGTTAACCAGTGACTGACCCACTGCTCAATGTTGTATGCTGTAGTGGGCAAAAGCAAAATGTTGATGACAACAATAGACCAATGGATTGAGCGGTGGCTGAAAACCCCTATGTGTAAGTATGTGATACATATTTTGATAAAATCAAAAGGTCTTGGCTAACACCAGACCTAAAAAGGGAGAATTTGAGTATGTAGGTGGATCGTCAATCACTGGCAACGGGGGACCTCCGCAATACAAGTGAGGAGTCACATGCAGCATCGCTGAGCAGGGCAGCTCTGGGCCGTCGGCATAAAGAAGACACACAGCAACAAACCAGCTGCGCACATGCAATTCTCCAGCTCTGCCATGTATCCCCTTCCATGGTCTGCTATGGCATTATGTCACTGTGCATAGACGAACCCCGACGTTCAGCTCCCTGGTATCTCTTGTGCATGCACATATTGTTGTATTTAAAGTACAACGCTTTACAAATCTGCAGATCCCTCTCAGCATTCCTGTGCATGCACATATTGTTGTATTTAAAGTAGAACCTTTCTTTACAAACCTGCATTTCCCTTATCATTCCTGTGCACGCAGGAGCCCTTACATTTCCGAGGTTACCTGTTCACACCTGTGCTGCTGTCCGGGCACGGCCTGTGGGTGCGAGCCACTCCCTCCCCTCTTCTCACATTGGACCTGGGATCCTCAGACTCATGCACCAACGCACACCTGTCAGTGACTGATGCCAGACAGAGCTACCGGGGGCTCGTGTGCAAATCACATGCTTTTACCTGTGGGTGCATGCAGCGTTTACCAGGAACCCTCTCCAAGGCAGATATGCGCAGTTCAGCGCTTCTCGCGCTCGGCCTCACGATATCAGAGCTGCGCAATCGGACAGTACGTTAAATGCTAACTTGAAACAATGACGCAAGCAGGAAGCACCTCGTTCAATTTTTCAGTGTCCCGCCTATAGCACCATATGGCCAACCCTTGCCGCACTGCTGTAAATTCAGCTCCAACACTCGCGGTCACTGACTCCAATTACACAGACATTGTCAAGGTGCTAAAAATGAGTGATTAATGCATTTTAGTGCTGTGTTGTGGACCACGCCTAATGCGTACTACTTGGCAGGGCTGGGGTATTCATGTTAATTGCAGCGCACACGAGTAGTCTGGTTTCCGGTGCACTTAGCCTTGGTTGCAGTGCACAGAGACCTTACATTGCTGTACATAGAGGAACAACATTAGAGGGATTGGTCCAGGACCATTGTTTCTTTATAATAACCAATACCCAGGTCCAGGGACCTTTTGGGAATACCCCATTGTTTATAATGGTCATCAAGGGGTATGGCACCATTGTTGCCCCCTTGACTGAGCTGACTTCCAGGCAGCAACCCAGGAGGGTGGACCGGACTGACGCCTGTCAGAAAGCGTTTGATGCCCTGAAATCTGCCATGTGCACGGCGCCTGTGCTCAAGGCACCTAATTTCTAGCAGGAATTCGTGGTGCAGACAGATGCTTCAGAGCATGGTGTGGGGGCTGCGCTTTCAAAACTAAATGAGGAGGGTCTAGACCAACCTATAGCCTTCATTAGCAGGAGGTTTCTTCCCCGGGACCAGAGGTGGAGTGTGATTGAGGGTGTGGCTTTTGCTGTAGTCTGGGAGCTGTAGAAGCTTAGGCTCTACTTGTTTGGGACTCACTTCCGGGTTCAGACCGACCACAGGCCCCTCAGAAGGTTGATGCAGATGAGGGGTAAGAACCCAAAGTTGACTAGGAAGAAGGGTCCCTACTTGGACAAAGGTGCAAACCATTGCCAACTAGAGACCCCCATTTCTGAATAAATAAACATTACACCAATTTTAATTGTAAACCTTGCACAAACAATAAATTAACGAGACAAGCTCTAAGGCCTAAGTTGTCTCCTGTGGCTGGACTCATGCACATGCATGTTCTGCTCAATTTGGGTCAAATTATATGTTATTGTCACAAGGAGAGCGGGGAAGACATTCTACAAGGGGCTGAGTGGTGGGAGGCTCGGGATTTCAAGGACCGTATGCTTTCTACTCCGCAGGGAGACAAGTGGACAGCTTCTCGAATAGAGGACACAACAACGGACGCCTTCCCCTTTAACTGGAATACACTCCCAGACAACCCCGCCCCATATACTGACGCCACAGTCCAGCAGCCAATAAGACCGCAAGAGGAGCACCTCGGAGCGTGGATGAACACCGGAGCGGGAGAACTGGAGAGCGGAGAACGAGAGAGAGAACACGGAGAACGAGGACGCCAGGAGAATCGAGGTAGTACGCCGAAGGAGGAGAAGCCGGAGACAGGAGGACTCCGCAACCACGTATCGCCGAGCCGCGCCCACGGAGGAGCGTGGCTGACCCAGGTACATGACCGTTTCACGGGTTGGGTCGGGAGGCGGGAGAAGGCGGAGAACTAGAAGTAACGCCGCTCGCCGACTCGCTTGTACATAGAAGAGCTAAATACCCCCTCCCTCACTTGCACTGATCCCCATTGCACGCCGGACGTAGCTTAAACTCTTGGCACTTGAGCACCAGAGTGTTGTCCTCACCCCCGAGCCCTGTGTGAAAAGTAGAAGGGACTGCGTATTGACCCACGCCTCTGCTTCTGTCTCTCTTTTGGGTTGACGGCACTCCGGAGTCCTCTACTCTTCCCAACCTGGCCAGGAGACGAACACCCTAGAGGTCCGAAGCTGGAACCGAAACCACCCCGACGAGACAGAGACGTATTCCCGTCGAGGATTCAAATTCCTACCGGTCTATTACAATCTGGCTGCTTCTAGAAAAAGGGACTGTTTAAAAATAAAACCTTCACTGACTAGACGTCGCGTCTTGAGTTATCCTTCCAACCCGCTCACAGTTATATATACCTATCACACTTCTGCCAATGACTTGGCCCCTTAACACTTTCAATTGCAGACATATGTGTCATGGGTTATGAGTTTGCCCATAGAGGGTCATTCATACAGATGTTCATTGAAAGAACATACTCCGGGCAGTTTGAGTGCGGTGTGGTGCAACATGCACTCTCAAGGCTAAGGCGCTAGACCTCCTTATAATGCCCTGCCCTAACTACAGCAGTTGGCAACACGAGGGATAAACGGATAGAAGAGAGAAGACAGTAACACAGAAAGATCCTCTTCAGTTTCATGAGACACCGACCTTAATCTGCCAAGAGCTCTGCAGATTCCAACTCTCATGTCTTCTCAATTTATTAGAAAACAGCTTCCAGCTAAAAGATCACTGACATCAATGACCCGTGGTCCTGATTTTGAAACATAATTTTACTCTATAGCCAGAGATATATGCAGAGCACTTTGTAAATAACCAATTATAAAACACCAGAGAAATATTCACAAACGTGACCTTGAACAGACCTTCGTTCCTTTGACTTTTAAGCTTCTCGAGGAAAACGTGCAAGAAATGTTTTTCATTCCCTCTCTATTTTCCAGGACCGCCTGCGCCAAATCACTTGCGACAGTTTTTCCATGAGGCACGCAAAAAGAAATGTGTTTTTGATTGTACTTGAATTTTGAAATGTTTCTGTCTCATTACGAGCAGGTTCTTGTGTTTTGCAGCCGCTCTGTGGTCACCGGTTTCTGGCTTGTTCTGGACGGGCTTTATCAATGTAAGCCCACGCTCGAATCGAAGCTGGCGAATGCACCGCCCTTCCTTGCCAAGCATGTTTAATTCTGTGAAGCTTGCCAAACACATTTAGATATGTTTACCACTGCACGTGGCTTCAGGCCTGTGCTTCTTTTCGGGTCTGATTTCTTTACTTGGCAAGCACAGTTTCTATTTTGATGTCAGATGGATTCAATTATTTCAGTGAAGTTTATCAGTACCAATTAAGCTGCCTTAGTCAAACATCGTTGGCCAGACACAGATTTAGAAATAGTGAAAAAAAAAAAATATATATCTGTATTAAATTCGAAGGGGCAGATTTACAAGCCCCTTGCGCCGCCATTGCGCCACTTTTTTTTTGACGCAATGGCACAAACAATGCGGCCTATTTACAACGTGATGCATCTAGGGAGATGCGTCACGTTGTAAAGCCCTGCGTCACATTATACCTGCGTCAGGTATAATGTATGCAGGGTGGGCGTTACCACGCAGGAAGGCCATGTAAAAGTGACGCAGTGAAATCTACAAGATTTCACTGTGTTACATTTAGGATGCCACTGCGCCAAAACCGTACGCCTGCTTAAAGCAGGTGTAAGAAGTGACGCAGTACAGTAAGTATAGGCCTCAAAATACATTGCTGGAGTTGCTGGTGCTTGCGACACAACTCCAGCAATGCGTGGCTTTTGGGCCAACAGATGCGTCAGAATTTCTGACGCATCTGTTAATCCTTGCGCCATGGAGCACTGTATTGTAAATTCAGTGCATCCATGGAGGCGCAAGGACATTTGATTGTGGCGCAAGGAAGTTCCTTGTAAATCTGCCCCGCAGTCTTTTACTGAGCTTAAAAAAACCTTACATTTGAATGAGGTTAATATTGTCCATGGTACTTAGATAATGTTTTAAAGGTATTGCATAAGACGCAGTGCAGTGAATGTCAACAATATATCGCAGAGACAATACCAGTTGCAATAGACGGATACTGTGCCGTACTTGAAAGATAAGACACGAAGGGTACTCTGCTTGCTAATTAAACTACCCCAAAAAACTTACCCATGAGTCGTTTGGTATGGAATACATTGCAATATCGGTTTAACCGCGCACATAAAAAGTGAATACATGTCCCAAAGCAGTGGGGTTGCAAACACTGGTCGACAAGACTCTCCCAGTACTCCCCAATGCATGCTGGTAGGTGTAGTTACAGGTAGTTAGTTAGATTAGTTTTACCTAAGGATGAAAGAGGTATTTATATATTTTTGGAAAATATGTCCCCACTATAGTTTCTCTAAAACTAACCATCATTTCCGTGATAAAACAATGACAGAAAAGAGTTTCCTCTGAAATTTGGTTTAAATCCAAGCAGAGGATAAGTATTTTTTCACCAAGTGTAATCACTATAGAATTCACAACAATTTCTAAAATTAGTATAGCACCACCAAATAAATTAATTATATTGTGACTAAATCTGTTATCACCTTTTCTATATGCTACTTCTTCTGACCTTAAGAACCATTCATTCATTATAATGCATATCAGTAGCCAGTGGTTAATTTGTAAAATATTAAGTGCCAGGGGAGCTCATTTTCACTAGTTGCCTCCCACTGCTTGCCGGCGGATCAATCTCCTGTCCCGCAAGGGGGAAAAACCACAATACCCAGCTGCCACAGCGGCGCGCTTGCCGTCAAACGTCACTGATCGCGCGAGAAGGCGCTTAAATAGAGGCCAGGGCTCCCGGAGGGCGGGAGCTCATTTTCACTTGTTGCCTGCCACTGCTTGCCGCCGGATCAACCTCCTGTCCCGCGAGGGGGAAAAAACACATTACCCAGCTGCCACAGCGGCACGCTTGCCGCCAAACGTCACTGATCACGCCAGGAGGCGCTTAAATAGAGGCCAGGGTTCCCGAAGCGTGGGAGCTCATTTTCACTTGTTGCCTGCCACTGCTTGCCGCCCAATCAATCTTCTGTCGCGCGAGGGGGAAACACCACATTACCCAGCTGCCACAGTGTCGCGCTTGCAGCCAAAAGTCACCGAACGCACCAGGAGGCGCCTAAATAGAGGCCAGGGCTACTGCAGCACAGGCTGCACGCGGCCTGACCAGGCAAAGCCCAGGCCAAGGGCGGGCCCATCTGTGCCCTGCCGCGGCAGGGTGAGGCTCGGTTGGGCTACCCCCCTTGGTCTCACCGGAGTCTCCAATAAATCTATTGGTAAGGAAAATCAACGTTTTGCCATATTCCTAATAGTGATCGCCTCCCCTGTGGGAGAATGGGAAAGAGGAAATTACCACCCTCCGTGGGGAGACCACACTCAAACTATGCACCCATTACTAAGTACCTAAAAACTGCTGTGGGGATGATTAATAGCGAGATTGTTCATGTTGAGGAACAACTGGCAGCTTACAAAACCGCACTAGATGCCGCACTGAAAGAATCTGCATCAGAGGTCAGGCGTGACTTCATAGCTCCTGTGAGTACTGGGAGAGACAAGGATCCAGAGGCAAACTTATCTACTAACAAGGACATAGCTCCGAATCCAGATAATCCTTGCATTTTAACAACTTCATTGGAGATTTCTGTACTATCCAGCAATACAGATCTAGTTTCACCACCAGCAAAAAATTGAAGCAATTACCCCAATTGAAGAACAGCCTCAAGGGGAATCAGGTATTGAAGGTTAAACCAAAGCCAAAGGCAAAAAAAGGAGGGGAAAAGGGGGAGACCAACATAATAGATAACATTCAAAGGCTACAGAATCTTGAAACTCTATTTAAAAAGCTACATGGTAAATTGGACAGCATCGAGCGACGATTAATGTCAGAAATAAAATGAGTTCAAAAGGACGTGACTTAACTAACAGACTTGGTTTCTGAAATAATATTATCAAAAAATTTGAATAAGCCCATCACTATTAATAAGCTACCCATAAGGCCAAAGGAAGATTCAGATACCCCTACCGTCGTTGGTGAATTTAAGCAAAGAATGCCTCCCCCCCAGGCTACATTCAAGGGATTGTACAAATTTACAAACCTCCCAAGATTTAAGGCCTACTACAGATGATAAAGCCCTTTCTTTAAGACCATTAAAAACTGATAAGGTGAACAAATTGATTAGGACCACCCAATCTGGTAACAACATTGAGGAGCCACTACATCTTCCCCCCCAGGCGACGCCATATGTTATTGTTTTGAAAAATGTCCCTAGATTAGAAGATAATAACTGCGAATCATATGAGTCACTAAAAAACCAAGTGGTACATTGGATCTCTATAAAAACGAACTTTGGTATTAACGTGTTACAACAAAATATTATAATGTTAAGGCGAGTGAACTCGGTGGGAAGTTCTAGGAAACAATGCCAGGGAGACTGTAGTGTGGTGAATTTTCACAGCAGGGAATTGGTAGTGAACCTGATGGAGGTACTCCTAAATAACACCACAATGATTAATTTAACATGAATGATTACATAATAGCTGTTCCATTAGGATGTTTTTATAGACCAAGTTATAGCAATGCAAATACTCTCAACAGGTATAATTCAATTCCAATTACTTCCACTCATAATAGGTACGAGTTATTGAGAAGATGTAGCGAGATTGAGTGACACAGGGAGGATGTGGGCGAATTACTAGATAGAACTCTGGAGTCTGTTATTGGTAATAAATCAGATAGTGATCCCTGTACACAAACCCTTAGGGAGGTCAGGTACAAACCACTGGTTAATAATAAGGATAACATCTTTACCAGCAAATTGATGGAAGTTGAATCAAGTACATGAACCCACGAATCCTTACACATTATGTCCTGGAATATGGCAGGGATTAAAAATAAGATTATTAATGAAGAATGGTTAAAAACGATTTAGGGGTATACATTAATCATGCTTCAGGAAACTTGGAGAACTGAGCCCTTTTCTATAAATGGTTTTCAGACAATATTTACTTATGCTAGTCTCTCTAGAATGGGTAGAGCAAAAGGAGGTTTAGTGACATTAATAGCAGTAACCTCACCTTTAATGTTAAGGAAAGTCAATATTAAGTCACAGTATTATCAGCTTTTACATCTTTATTCGGAGAGGAAACAGACTATAGTTCTAATACATTTTTACAATAATATCTTTGATAGTACAAGATCCAGGGTTATCAATTCATTAGGAGAAGACCTAGATCATTTTATAAAGGAAGTGGGAGGAGAGTACATACTTATGTGGGTGGGTGATTTTAACTGTGAAAAATGGGAAATAGTGGCGGGAGAACAATGTGGATATTGTGATTGCTTTGGTGACCGAATTCCTCACTTCGCACATGATTCCTATGGGGAAGCAATTAATAACACTATCCACAAATATAATCTAGCAGTGATGGAACCAGATAATTCCGATAGAGAGATAGTCATACACACTTACGAAGGGGTGAGGTCATCGTTGAACATTGACCATTTTATTGTATCTGCTAAGTGTAAGAGTCTGGTGATTTTTTTTAATTTGTTCAAACTTGCTTAGTGACCACCACCCACTAACTCTATTTCTGATGCTTGGCCTGACCCGACACGTCAGGGGCAAGACAGCAGATACACACATAAAGCCTCAAGGTAATAATGGAGTTTCCATTAAATGGTCAGGCGTGGACCCAACAACCTTTATGGATAACCTGAAAGGGAAAAAACAAAATGATATTAATATTTGTAAGGATAGCTCCTCTATAAACTCGGCAATTATAGATGCTTTTTGTGACATCATAACCGAAATAGCGGGAGACCTAACATCTAAAAAGGGGAAAACAGTCTGTGATCATAACCCTAGATGCATTAACCAGGAGAGCTCGAGGCTAAATAGGGTATTACAAACATCCCTTAAAGAAATGCCAAGGGATAGTGTTAGAATTAGCACCCTGAGGAAAGATTACAAAAAAATCCTGAACCAAAGGAAAAGTGAAATTCGTGAGGAGGCTTGGGAAAGTTTAGTGCAGGCTGCAGAGACAAGTGATGCAGCCTTATTCTGGAAGACAATTGAACACTTTTTTTTTAAAGAAAATACTACAGTGAAAATTGATATCGCAGATATCGAAGATTGGATTACGCATTCTGAGCATATCTTTAACCCAGAAGCTGTTAAAGTCACCAAATGCAATAAAGGCACTTTTCCTTATCTGGGGCTGATATTTGCAGCCAATGGTTCCTGGACTACTCATGTGGCACACAGCAGGGGAAAATTTGCGAAATCAATTAATTTGGTATTGTCACTACCCCAACCGAAAAAAGTTGAGGTGGTACTACCTATTACCAACATTTTTAAATTGCAGTGCATCCCTGTTGCACCCTATGGGGCGGAAGTTTGGGGCTTCACTGGTTGTAGTGGCATTCAGGGTGAGGAAAACAGATTTTGTAGGAAATTGCTGGGGGCCCCAATCTCCGCATCACAGTATATTTGCCATGGAGAGATAAAATTGCCATATATTGAGGACTTTATTAGGGCGCGACCTAGTATATTTTGGCTTAAAATTTGGCAGAATCCAGCAGCAATAGTTACAAGAAATATAATTTCTGACTGCCTGAAATGTGAAAAGGGGATAGACATACCGTGGCTTTCTGCCGTACGGGAAAGTCTAATTAGTGTAAACCTCGAACATATCTTCTTAAACCCAACTAATATGGACGGTGTAAGTAAAAATTCGCTTCAGGAGCTGTTATATGATGAGTATAGCAGGGCTAGACATGATGAAGAGCTCCTGAAATCTTCAGTAGCAAGGTATATGTCCTTAGAAGATGTACGACTGCCGCCATCTTATCTGCCATCTAGTTACCTTCTGAAGAATATTAGCCGTTGGGAAAGAGGATTGTTGTTTCGACTAAGAGCGGGTACAATGAAATATATGCTCTGTTTCCCCCTAGGGTTTAATGCTAAGCTAGATCAAATGTTATGCCCATGTGATAACCTTAGTAAACAAACAATGCCACATTTTCTATCTTTCTGTAATTTCTATCAAATGTATACAAAATTGTTTTTGATTCCTTTTTTTAAGGAAACCGCTATTATTGATTATAAAACAGCCTACACAGAAATTCTTAAATTAGAAGAGGATGCTTTGGTTTTCCATGTAGGTTCCTTCTTGAAAGCGGCAGTCCGCTCACGCACCTCTATGAGTACTTAATGAAGGTCCATTTTTTAGGCGCGCACTGTATATGTTATTTCCACTTTAGGATCACATGAAATCGAGGCATTTTGTAATGAACAAATGTAACCAACTGCACTTTATAGCTATATTGTAATGCCATTTTGTATTTATTGGACTTTTATGGGCACTGTTTTGTACGATGCTGTTATTATACCGATTTGATGTATTTTAATATTGATTTATTTTGACCTGTGCTTTTATGGATACATTTTTTAATCCGAATAAAGATTAATTAATTAATTAATTAATAATGATAATTTTATATAAGTAGAACTCGTAAAATCAACTCCAATTGCGCCAGATGAAATTAAATCCGCCCTACAAAAAAGCACCAGTGGGAAAGCCACTGGTCCGGATGGGGTACCCATTGACGTTTTTAAATGTAATATTGAGTTTTGGACCCCCATCTTAGTAAATGTTTTTAATGGTGCTTTAGGAGGGGTGCTGCCTGCATCCTGGGTAGAAACATTATCGTACTCATCTTTAAAAAAGGGGACAGAGGGAGGGCTAATTGCTACCGTCCTATGTTCCTTCTTTTTTCCACTTCCAAACTGATGGGTAGAATCATGTTGGGGAGATTAGAAAACTGGGCCAACGAGAAAAACATTCTCTTAGAAGCCCAGCATGGTTTCAGAAGGGGTATTGGAACGGTGGAACAATGTGTAAATCTGGAGATATTGTTAGGGAAATACACCCAAGCCAGGGAGGGGGTTTTACATCTTTGTTTCATGGATCTCACTAGCGCGTTCAATCTCGTTAACCATGCCAAATTATGGCAAACCTTGAAAGAGCTAGGAGCACCAATTGATATTATTATATACTTATCCCAGATTTACACTTTTTTGACCTCCAGAGTATGTTTTGGTACAATGGGTGAATGTTCCCCATATTTTAGGGTTACGCGGGGAATACGACAAGGATGTGTATTGGTGCCCCTCCTTTTTTCTTCATATATTAACAACGTGAACCCTTTTTTACAAAATCAAATTGTAGATGCCCCAAAAGTTGGAGCACGCTCCACCCAGTACTTTTTTTATGCAGATGACGCCGTCCTGTTATCAAGGAGAGTGAACGGTTTACAATGCCTAATAGAAAAATTTGCCCTGTTCATGTCAGAAAAAGACCTCCAGCTAAATCTAACTAAAACATTCATTATGACATGCGGAAAATATAGGCTGAAGAACAGATTACATCATGTGGGTGGAACCGTTATAAATAGAGTCCCAACTTTTTCATATTTGGGATTACTTTTTAATAGAAAAGGTACCTGGAACTCACATATTGAATCCTGTCATTTGAAATTTTAAAGAATTACTGAGAGTATTTTTAGATTTTCCGCTACAATAGGAAATAAACCCTTATGGTAAATCCTTGCCCCGTATAGAAGTAAGTGTGTTACGGGCGCTTGTTATGGGGCAGCCATATGGTGGAGAGCAAACATCGCCTCTTTACAAAATCCAGAAAACAAAACAAAGAACAGCGTTAAATAGCGCTGAGCGGGCTTAGCGAGGATTTGCCTAACGCTGGCTATTGCCGGATCAGATCGCCAAGATATCGCGTAATTTACAACGCTTATCTCTATGGCAATGTGAAATCCGGCGATGGCCGCGAAATGCAGGATTATCACTGGGAATCCAGCAATAATACTGCAGCGATAGAGGAATACTTGATAAAAGGGAGATGTGGATTTTGCCACTCAATCCACCTCCCATCTAAAATATATGTTAGTCAGGAAAAAAGCAGATGTACAATAACGGCGATAACCATTCTTAGCGCGTCTTTAAATATCGCTAAGGGTGTCCTGGGCCGTATTGTAAATACGGCGAAGGACAGTTAGCGATAATTTCCCATCTGTTTTCCCAGGGAATGCCTACTTTGCATCTCATTAGAGATGCAAATCGAGGCGTTCACAAAACGGGAGCAGAATCAAGGAAACACGCGCTAGCGTGTCCTTGTAAATAATGCGATAATATTATCGCCACTTTTCGTCCGAAAACGGACACTAAAGAGGCGATAATATCATCGTCGCACCTTGATAATATGACCCCAAATTCTTAAAAAGAGTGTTGGAAGTCCCAAATTCCACAGCCAATTATATAGTACATAAAGAATTGTCAGTACCGTATTTAAGTGATCTTATACATTTAGCGGGTCTTACCTTTTGGTGAGGGATATGGGTAAAAGATGAGACCAAATTTACTAAGGATCTAATTATGGACTGCTTGGCCCTAGATCACAGCAGAAAAATCCCCTGGCTAGAGCATATCCATAACCTTTTAACAAGTTGTAAGATTGACTTTGATAGAATGAAGCCTCGCTAATTCAGGAATACAGCAAAAACGACCTGAAGTTAAGATATACCAATGCTAGGGAATGAGAAAGAGTGGCTGATGTTAGACGAATACAAAGTATTATTACCTATTGTGAACTCCCTCCTGTGATAGGCACACAAACATATCTAATTCTGGTAAGAAACACCTAACATAGATTTTATCTAACCAGGCTAGGACTTGACACACTACACTGCATAACAGCATTCCCTAGCATGGAAAAGTGGTCTCATAATCTTTTTCACATTTGGTTGCATTAACAGATGAAAAACCTGATGACTGCATTTAGCCGTGTCATTTATATGGTATCTATATACATTCTAGTACTTTGATTTTAAGTATCTCTATGATATAGTCTATTATGCACTTTATTTCCTATGTAAACATTCTGCATTTTATGTGATATTTACCCTTTCCTGATATATAAAAATATTTTGCACATTATGTATTCTTAAGATATAAGCCATCTTGCACCTAAAAGCATTGTAAAATCGCATACTTTTTAATGATGTATAGAGTGATATGAAATATTGGTGTTTTATTTCGTATGGTTATGAAATATTGGTGTTTTGTATTAATATGTATACTGTTATATTTTAAGGAACAAATGTACAATTGTACTTCTTATTTAGTATGCTTTTATGGTTGTACATTTTATACCGAATAAAGCTGATTTGACTTGACTTCACTTGAAGTGCCAGGGCTCTGACCAGGAGGTCACTGCAGCTTGCAACACTCATTGCCCTTGTCATCGCTGCCAAAACAACTACTAACCACCTCTCTCGCATGTGAATGAGACAGTTCAGATTATTCCAGATCCCCAAAGCTAAAGGAATGGCAGGGGAGGCAGGTGTGAGCAATTGTAATGTGTATTGTATTCCTAAACAACGCTGTTCTGCTCATCTTTAAATTAGAGAAGACTGCTCTAAGTATGGTGTTGACAATTAGGTGCCGGGCACCGGAAACCAATTAAGTGCTGGTGCTGAGCACCGGCTCAAATTAAGCACTGTCAGTAGCACACAAACGGCTGAGTCATCACCATAAACAATCCAAGTTATGCTTCTTATAACCAGCAATAAATATAGTACCATGAGGAACACATAATTTAACAAACATTTGTTTTTATTTCACTGCAAATTGTAAGGGTCTGTGTAGGAAAGTGGGTTTCTGTTGCAGTAACCCCCCATTTTTTGTGCACTTTAACTGAGTGTGCCCTGGGTCCCTGCCAATCAGGTACCCAGAGCCTGTGTTTTTTTCCTAAACCTGCACCATTGTTTCCACAATTTGCATAACTCTGGCTTACCTGTAAGTCCCTTGTAAGGGGTACCTATGGTAAAAAGGGCATAGTAGCCAGGGAAAGCCTCTGAGGGCTGTATCATGCATTATGTCAGAGACCTCTCATCCCAGGCATGCACTGCTGCCATTGCGTGTTCTTTTGCAGCTAATAGTGAAGAGTCAACATGGCACACATCACAGGATCTTATGTGCCGTACTGAGGACTTTAAATTGAATACGTTTCTCAATCGGAAACTAATACATTCATCTATCATCTAATACAGCATTGAAATTTATTAATGATGTGATAAAAACCAAGGGTTTTAAGTCTTACAAAAAGTCAGATGATTATCCAACGAATTGAGAACGAGTGAAATAACATTCAATAATGTAGGGGGGCCTGGACATAAAAGACACTTCTAGTTTGACTTTTCCTTGTAAATCAGGGTCCTATACATGTAGAGTGTGGGTGATGAGAACTGGTGTAGTGCCTTAAATTGTAACTACAATGTGAATGTCCTCTATTATAGAAGGCACAATGCCTAACCTTAAACCGTGAATGATGGCTTCCAGATGAATAGACAGTGGGTCACCTATCAGGGCACTGGCCAAAACATAGGGAACTTAACAACCTGTTGGAGTTTCTGTGTCGTTTATTCCACCACACTTAAATAAACTACCTTGCTATAAGTCAGCCATTGAATTCTGTGCCTATCTAAGGAGAATACCACAAGAAAGATATACTGCCTGGAATGACTTTTTATCCCGCAGTCACGTAGAAACAACATCTACTACCCAGGCTCATTCTGAAAAATGGACAACTCCCAACCAGAAAGTTTGTCAGCCAAAGGTAATTAGGTTCCTGATTACAAGAGTTTTAGGGAAACCAGCCAAGAATTTTCCCTCAGGGAGATACCAACCCCAGCAAGGAATGAGATTTCCTGGGGAAAAATTAACAAGGTATTACAACCTGTGATCCTCACAGTGGAGAGTACTAATGGAGAGGCATTCCTCTGGTGTGAAATTCCCTAGAGAATGGGAATTAAAATCAGGAATTAGTGTTTCTTCACTGGTTCTCAAGTTTTTCGCTTGTTTCAGCCTTTTTTTCCTACACAGAATCTGACAGGTTTTATACAAGTAAAGAAATATCGCAGTGGGTTTTACAGGGACAATTTGCAATTCTCATGCAGGCAGAAACACCTGTTTCCATCTGCATTGAAAACACAATGAAGCCATAAGCTGAGGGTCTAAGTAGTGAAACACCAAATAGAGCCAGGGTTCGGTCAAAAATATTCCAATTCATTCTTCATATGAGGACAGTTATTGTTAAGAATATACGTCACTACAATGAACACCATAGATTACGGCTATTATGCTTTCACCACCAGGACCACACTTCCACGCTGTCTCATTCACCACAATGAAATCTGTCATTGCACACACACACACACACTTGCACGCACACACACACACACACACATATACACACACATATAAAATAATCCATACTACCCTTCAATACTACACATCACTTAGCCCTACTACCCCTCAACACTTTCATTCCCTAAACATAAATAACCCCTGACTACCCTTATCACTACCTATTCCTGTATACTGAAAATTCCTTACTACCTATTAGCAATACTGAACGCTGAAACCTTAAAACTCCCTATTTCCCCTATACTTTACTGAACCCTACAAACTCCTTAATACTCTCCTGTGAAGACTAAAATGTCTCCTTATCACCCCTTAATGCTACCCATTTTTAAACCAAAAATATGGCTTCCTACGCCTCAGAACTACCTATTCTTGAATCCTAAAAATACCTTACTGTCCCTATACACTACCCATCCCGGAGCCTTCAAAACTATCTACTATGCCTTAGAAGTGCCGATGCCAGACCTTTAAAAACCCTTTCAACCACTGAGCCCCAAAAACCCCTTTACTCTCCGTTACTACAACCCTTCCGTGAACTCTGCAAACTCCTTTCAAGCCCTTAACTCCACCCACCTCTAAACCTTAAAATCATCTAAGTGCACCTTAACACTACCCCTCTCCGAAATCTAAAAACTCTTTACTACCCTTTAGCACTACTCACTTAATTTAAACACTAAAACCCTCTTTTTACCCCTATAGCACCTATCAATGAACCCTAAAACACCCTTGCTACCCATAGACTGTAAATGCATTGGAATTGTAATGAATTGCAACTTAGCTCATTGTCGCTTACCTCTGTGTGGAGGTGAATGCATTTTTATAACTTTGTTGCAGTGGTTATAAATTATTGAGGATGTGTTGTAGTAGTAGTAGTACTGGGAACCAGTCTGTCTAGAATGGAACTTCATATGTAACTCTAAGTGATAACAAATACTGCGGGCCCGATTCACAGAACTAACTTAAGACAAAATCCTAAACTTACTACCATTTTGGTATTCACATAAGGCACTTACTCATTTCGGTATTCACAGAAGGCACTTACTCATTTCGGTATTCACAGAAGGCACTTACTCATTTCGGTATTCACAGAAGTTAGGAGTCCTAACTTTAGGACTCCTAAATGCCTTCTGTGAATACCGAAAGTCTTAAAGTTAGGATTTTTCTCAGTTTAGGCGTCCTAAAGTTAGGTGCCTTCTGTGAATACCGAAAGGCTTAAAGTTAGGATTAAGACAAAATCCTAAACTTACTACTTTAAGACTTTTGGTATTCACAGAAGGCATTTAGGAGTCCTTAAGTTAGGAGTCCTAACTTTACTACTCCTAAACTGAGAATAATCCTAATTTTAAGACTTTTGGTATTCACAGAAGGCATTTAGGAGTCCTAAAGTTAGGACTCCTAACTTCTGTGAATACCGAAATGAGTAAGTGCCTTCTGTGAATACCAAAATGGTAGTAAGTTTAGGATTTTGTCTTAAATTAGTTCTGTGAATCGGGCCCTGCGTACCTAAAAACATGAAGTGGGAAATCGAATTTGGTAGAAAAAGCGCCTTTTTTGAGAACTCATTAGCATATTTGATGGGGCTTGATCATTGGTAATTTTTATTTTGAAGGACCAGAAGGTGGGAGTTTAAGTGTAATCAGAGAGGCCAGGGGAACAAATAACCTCTGAAAATGCGTGAGAGAAGGATGAGGGAAAATGATGCAGAAGTACAAATCTGGCTGGTCAGCCAAATACTTCAAGCAGGAAAGGACATACGTTTTTGTTCGAGGAAAGATAGTTAGAAATGGTATACCCCCTGAATATCCATTCTAGAATGTTGAGGTTCACAAATATCGAAGTCAAAATATCGAACCAAAATATCGAAAAGTGAATAAGCATAGATTTTCCATACCTAACTCCACATATTTATACCTTGATGATATACATATAGTCAAGGTACATATTGTAGAGTTAGGAATAGTAAATGCGTACTTCTTCACTATGTACTAACCTTTCAATATATTGTTCATTTGGTCAGTATATTGGGGCATATCAACAACAACCGGCGATAATTATCTCTAAGCGCACTTAGCGCTAGGATAATTATCGCCGGCTAGCATGAATCTTTATCGCAGAGATAGCGTGCTATTAGCAACGCTTATCTCAATAGCGATAAAAATCCTCACGCTAACAGGCTAACGTGAGATTATCGCTGGAAACCCAGCGATAATCTCACGTTACCTTGTTGATAGGGACAGGCAAACTTAGCCATGATATCCTCCTTCCATAGGATGTCATGGCTAAGTCAGAAAAATACCAGACGTAAAAAAGCAGCGTTAACCGCGGTTAGCGCTGCTTTTTTTGTCTCTAACAGGGTTAGCGACATTCTTGATAATAGGAGAAATGTCGCTTAGCGACATTTCTCCTATTATTTTACTCTAAAACGCCCCCTTTGCATCTCATTAGAGATGCAAGGGGAAGCGTAGAGTAAAAGGGTGCTAACATGCGAATTTGCATGTTAGCACCCTGTTGTTGATAGGGCGCTAGTTTTATCTCTCCTTTTTTGGCTTTTAAAGCCAAAAAAGCAGAGATAAAGCCCTTGTTGATATGCCCCATTGTTCGTTATGTTATTGCGATATACTTGCATCTCAATAGTCGTAGCCTTGACAGTCACATTTCTGATACATTCTCTGCACCCTATTAAACTGTGATGAGAGATGCCCAAACCTGCCAGAAAGTCTTGGCTGCTGCTCGCTGAACCCTGTGATGTGCACATGTCAATAAGCATTGATCTGATGACGCGTCACTGCCATCAAACCAACGTTAAATGTCTTCTAAGCGGAGTATGGATAATCAGTTTTTCTGGGGCATGGTATGTACAGCTTTAAGCTTTTGAATTTAATGTCAGCAGAACAGCTTGCATAAGCAGCCTTTAAAATAAAATGCAGTGCTTGTGTTCCAAATCCTGGTTAGGTAAAACACTGCAATTATTTTCTCAGCAAATCCTTCTCAAAGGTCAGTAGTACACGGGTGCGGAGGCGGTGGAAACAAGTATCTTGGATTCTGACGCACGTTTACATTAATGGGAGTGTCTCTTAGGTGGTTTTATGCTCATCTTCCACCGCTTTGCTCAAGTGGGGGTGAAAAGGCAGTCAATAGAGATGATCGCAACACATCACTGTTGTAGCATTGATGTGGCTTGTAGCGGCTGGCGAGTTGACAGAGGGGCGGGGAGGAGGTGGGAAATGGGGACAGATGAGCGGGGACGGGGGCGGGGGGGGGGAAGGAATAAAAAAAGAAATACTTACCTGCTTGCCAGATCGTGCTCCTCGCTTCTCCAGGCACAGGCCCCCAGATTGCACTGCGGCCAATCCTGAAGTTGCTTTCATGCTGCTGAAAGAAGCATCAGGATTGGCTTGAGCATGGATGATTTGTGCTCCCACCTGTGCCTGCTCTCTCCAACCCAGCAATGCAGCTAAGGTTGGAGAGAGCTTCACTGCGCATGTGGGTTTGGCCAGGGGCATAACACAGGCCCCCCGCATCCCCCGCGGTGCAGGGGGGCCCTGAGCTGCAGGGGGCCCCCTCAGCCCAGTACTAAGGCCTTAGAGCTCCGGATTAAATCCGGAGTGGGGGCACCTCCATGGACCTTGCAGGGGTGCCCCCTGAGCTTTCATTACGCCACTGGGTTTGGCCCACCTGAGACGGCCAGCCGAACCCACAGACGCAGTGAAGTCAGTGCCCAACACTCCCCCTCCAACCTGTCACCACTCTGGCCAATCCTCTGTTCAGAGAGAAAAATGTAGTGATAAAAAACAAGAGTTTATTATCGTTTTATTTTTCTGGGTGCTGACAGGTGGGGTAGAGCCTCTGCTGTATGTAGCGCCGACAACCCTGTAGGGAGAGGAGTACCAGGTGACATGGATAGCAAAGTACATTGTGTAGAATGCGTGGTTGGAAGGGTGTTGTTTTTTGTTTGACGCTCTGTGGGAAGTGTTTACGTGTTGTGTGTGATGACCACCTAGGTGCGGTTACCGTGTAATGGGACGCAGCGACTATTAGTGTGATAGGTTCGGGTATGTAAGAGTCACAAAAATTATAATTGTAATAAGGACAAACATATAGACAGCTACACAACATCATACTAGCAATATGGACAGCAGGTTGCTGTGTGTGTGTATACGGCAAAAGCACAGCAGTAAACAGAAAAGGCCTAGCAATCTATATAGCAACATGCACCAGGCTAAGATGTTGTCGAATTATGCATCGCCTAGCTATAATAACACCATTTGCCCAAAATCTTTCAAAAGCCTATGAGTAAAAAAATAATTGAGTTCTGCTTTGTTGAAGAATATATCGGTTCCCATGAAAAAATACACAGGTCTTGCTGCATAATTTATACAGGCCCCCCTCCAGCTTTTTGTCAAATTTATTTGGCCCGAAAATGCATCTTGGAATAATTCAACAATCGCAGACACCTTTAATCCTGACTTAAACTCACCTGTCTGATGTAGTTGTCATGCATAGGGTACAATAAAGTTAGATGATGAACAAAACGTCATGTCATTGACGTTTATGCCATCTCTTCAGAAACAGAACTTTTAAGTCTCTGTGTTTCAGTCCGTGAAGCACATTATTTTTAAATTTTTTAAAATTAATTTGCTGTGTATGGCTTCCATTACTGCAGTGAAATTGCAATAGTTATGTACAAAACTCCCAGCATTCCCGGCAATTTCAGTCAATGAAACAGAGACATTGCCCTACACTTGACACATGCTTCAGTATTATCCAGAACAATCCTTCTTTGCCTTCAGAAGAAGCCTTGGTCCCTAACAGTCACATTGTACTTGAAGTAAGAGACTCAGTCTTTCAATAGCTCTTATGTGTGCGACTGTGGGGTGAGCAGTAGTCGTTATTTCTTCAGGGATTGGAGTTGTCATTTGGCCAGGAGATGCACAGTTGGGCTCCCTACCAACACTTTCTGTTTACAGCCCCCATTTTTTAGGTCTCGCCTATGCAGCGCTCGTGCACCGCTTAGCAGGACCTTTAGCCGTTGTTCTGCTCTTTTTTGAAGCACATACTTGTGCTTGTGGCGGCACACACCTTGCGGGAGCAGGCAGGGGTGCGCCACAAGCACAAGCATGTGCTTCAAAAAAGAGCAGACTGCTCTCCCGGCTTGACATCCTTGCTCTTTCACTTTCGTTCGCGGTAAGCGCGTGCACGCACCACTCGCGGGCTCACCTCCTGCTCCCTACCTCATCTCCCTCTCTCTCCTCGCCCACACGTCCCTCTCTCTCCTCACCCACTCGCTCCGTCCTCTCCGTCTCCTTATTGAAGACCGCTTGACTTTAATTTTATTTATGTATTTTATTGCGGAAAGCATTGTGTGGTGATCTCTTGAGGGGACTTTCTCTTTTTATAATAAAAAGCATCAGATCCAACACCCTGAAGCCTACGGGGGAGCCGCTGTGACTGTCGATCAGTGCTGGGAATCTTCAGCCTGTGGGCTGGCCAGGCGTGTGCAAATGGGATCCTTGATGAAGGCACGGATGTCAAAAGTACCACCCTTTGGTTGGCGTGAACGCTTGGTTGTGCTTCCCTGCTCTTGTTTATCCCCAGTGCAGGCTTCTGGTCGGGGTGCTCTGTGGGCACAGTCTTTCTTCAAAGAGGGATTGCAGCTGATGTTGTCTGGTGATTGTCAGGGAGATCCCAACACATAAAATAATGCCCTGTTAAGCAATGGGCACAATTTGTTGACAAATTATTACAGTGTGGTCTGACTGTCACCCTCCAGGAAGTGAACCCTTTCTCTCCTTCACGCCTTACAACGACTAATCAGCGACCTCTCGCAGGAGTGAATGGCACTTGTAGTACAATATTATAGCTCTCAGTTCTGCCATCCAGCGCCTCACTTATTGTTTGAAACCATTACCTCTCCTTGCACCACCTTTATTATATTGCTTTCAACACATCACATACTTACACATCACAAAAGATGTCTCCAGTCATTTTATTGATTTCTTTGACCAGCGCGCAGTCTCTTGCCCTCGGCTGCTTCTACAACAGTCTCTGTTTCTTCCACCCTTTCTCCAGCGCATCCCTCTACCCCACCTCCACAAGAGTGCGCGTCGCTTTCTCTTTCGCGGCAGCGCGGCTACTTTTTGAAGATAGCCGGCTCGCCCTTGTAAACGAAGAAATAGAAAACTCGCGATGCGTTTCTTAAAAATTTAATTTTCCGAAACGTGGACCCGATCTTTAGCCAAAATACAAGTCTACTGTTCGGAGCCTGTGACGGCAAATGTGGCCTGGAGTTTACGGGCTCTGTGCTTTCAGGAACTTAAGAGCAGTACGTTTTGCTGTCAGCCATTTTTAAGCACACTTACTAGAATCGGAATTTGTCATGCAGACGCCCCTAGGAATGTTTGACTTGTCTATGCTTTACCTTTTTATGTATTTATTTTGCTGTGAAGAAAACAAAAAACCCTATAGTTAATTGTTTACATACTTCTTACATTGGACGATAGCTGTGATCTCAATTTTTTTGAAGTCATTTGGTTTTCCTCTTCTTGGTCAAAGTTACACAGAGCGAACTCGTATCTGAAGGTGATGTTTGTCCTTCTGGTTATTTTCCCACCTCTGTACCTAGCCAGAAGCTACAGTACGACTCTTTCAAGTTCGATCTGCAGTACTGTACATAGCAGGCCGTTTTCAAACGCTGTTGGGACCAGTTATTTTATTGTTTGCCAGAGTGGTTATTACCCAGGCAAAGCGACCTTTCATGAAATTTGCTAACATCATAAGTCCTGTTAAATCGATATATTCCTCTCACAGCATGTGAAATAGACGCCCTCATCCTTTGATCCCTCCAGACCAATAATCCGCCGGTTTCCATACTGTGTGCCTTTTCCTCCTCCAGTTACTTTTAGGTTTCTGAAACTTGTCATGAGGTAACCACATGTCCTTCAAATAATAACCCTGGTGTGACGGCGCTATGACCCCTCTACACCTTTTAACATTATCTGAATGGTTATGATTTACATCACTGATTGCTCTTTGCCAACAAGGACTCCCCCCGCACCGCCCCCATGCTTTTTTACCCCTGCCACTTTCTATTATCTAAATTCCTGTGATGCAATGTGTGATGTCGTGCGCCGCGATGCCGCTTGCATACTGCCTAACTAGGTTAGTCCCCCCACTTCTTATTTTAGGACTTTTGACCTGCCTGTTACCATAACAGGCTGTTTTGCAAGCCACACCAGCCACAAAATGTTGACCCTATGTGTGTTGCTGAGCCTTCATGCGCGAGAACCTGGCCTCCCTTTAGAGTGGATTTATGCTTAGTGGTGTGCAGTTATTTACGGCCGCGGCTTCTATCAGAGCAATAGAGCTGGCGTTCTGGGCCTTTGAACACACCTGTGTTGCTCACGAAAATAAACAAAAAACAAGAAGCTACCGATAAAACGGTGTTTGTGTCCACTGGACTCTTCATGGCATTCTAAAGGAGCAAGTTAATTTTTTTGCATCCAAATCAATAGCATTTATTTTAACAATGTATTAAAGCTTATCAAACCTCTTCAATGATTTGGGTGAAGTCAAAGTATTAACATGTGGATGTTTTCCAGCAGGGACATAACCAAACGGGCTATGTTGCAGGTCAGTGTGTCCTGCAAGTTGCACATGCAATGACCACATAACCTCACTGAGCTGTGTTAGTAAGCTCTGTGTGTATAGGTTTACACGCAGTGCTGAGCAAAAGACAAAATATTGCAACCAAGCTGCATAACTGTGATAGTAAGATGCATGCTAAAAAATATATATATCTACGGTTGTGCACAGACACTGGGTCGAGTCTCTGTGTCGGCTCAACATTCTGTGATTCTAAGCACGTCACTTAATTTTCCTACATAGCCAATAGGTCTTGCCTCTGGGACATTATAAGTGTTTAGCCATGCAACAGTTGATGTTGTTGCACCAAGGATATTGTGCTGCATAACTAAATACTAATAAGGCCCCAAAGGCGAGACCTATTGGCTATGCCAATGCTTGTTAATACTTTATAATTTCATTTTCCTAAAGAATAAGGTCGTTTGGCTACCCACCAGCATATTCCTTATTAAATGTAACATTTCTTTTCTTCTGCTTTTCCCAGTGGTCACTGACATCAAAAGTTCCCTAATCCTAATTGTCTGTGTCGCAAGTCATGCACATTTCTGTCGTGTCAGACAGAAGAAATACATTGTAGTTTGGAATGCAAGTTACACCAAGGAATGGGCACAAGCTCACAGTTGGCAGAAAGCTTGGGCGCCAAAATGCTATGCATAGAACATCCTGTCTAGTCTTCAGCTGATTTTTTACCAAACCTTAAAGATATCACTTAATAAATATAATTGGAGGTGGTGTAGAAAAAGGGTGATACCTATCTTGATCTTGGAGCTGAAGAAGAATCCAGTGCAATGGGTAATGAGGTTGGACCCCTGCAGGATGAAAAGGAAAAACAACTTCATCAGCAGATAAGTCAGAACAGGAAATTCTGGATGAGAGCAGAGGAACGCTGATATCTATCATTCACTAGAGCGCGTAGCGTCCATTTTCATCAAGCCTTTGTGGTCTGGTTGGTATTGCACCTGCCTCCTTCAACTCAGAATAAGATGCATGGTGGTATTTGTTTTTGTTGTGGTTGATTATGGCAAATCTGTTGGCCACAGTGTTAACCTTTACTGATGAAATTGCCACCCTGGGGGTACTTCAGCACAAATTCTCTACATGCTGTGGCATCTTCGGAAGTGTGGAGTTGAAGAATGCATGCCAGTTTGCCTACTGCAATGCCCCTGCATGTGAAAACCTGTTAACTAAAGATCTTTTCAACAGAATGCAATAGTAATAGGAGATACGGGGGTGATTCTCCTTATTAATTTTCTGATGCATCATGAGAATTAACAGGTCCTCGAATTGCACCCTGCCTGCCTGGCCTGTATACTGATGAACCAGCTGTGCTCCCATGGTCCTGAGGCCCTGGTAACCCGATCCCTCATGTGGGGACCCCTGGACTTATCTGAAGGTCCTCCTGTGCAGCCTGCTTTAAGGTGGCCTCTGTGTTCGCAGCACATCAGCCTCCAAGGACCTCGGTACCCTGCTCCCAGCTGAATCCAGGACACTCCTGACGATCCGCTGGTGGACCTTGGCCTGCATCTACCCTAATCTTCAAAGGTGAACCCCTAGAACTGACTGCGCGATTTTAAGTGCATTTGTGAATGTTCTCCCATAGGTTATCATTGGGCGTAATTGCACACATCTGTGAATTATTTTCCAAGCTTTGAAAATTCATAATTTAAAAAGTACTTACCTGTGATCGAAGTTCCTGGGTAACATGAAAAATCAAAGGGACTACATGCATTCCCTATTTAATGGATAGGCTTAGACGTAAAAGTATTCTTTGGGTCAAGAGCAAAATTTTGACATTGTAATCCATTGGGCTCTGTATGCAACATTTTCCTTGAGAATTTGTAGACTTCCTGTTGTTCTTCTCCTTTCCCATTTCGGCAGAGAGTTTCTGATGTAAGTCCCCAGAATCACACATATATCATATTCCCGGGGTTCCATATGCGCTTTTATGACATTCAACATTTATGTGGAACAACTGGAGTACTAAAAGCTCTGTCGTGCATTTCTCCTCAGCATCGCACCAATGGCATGCAACTCTACCTCAAAGGGTCTTAGTGCACAGATAGAGGGTTGTATGATGGAACCCCTCGTACATTTACCACGCATGCCTTTACAACGCCGTCACTACCCCGACTCCAACATAACCATGCATTACTTCACCACGCAAGTCGTTACAACGGCTTGCTTTAGGAGGTGTTGGACTTTGGAATAGTATAATTTACTATTCCAACTCCAGTCTGCACAACAGTAGGGAAGGTGTTGGACTTCAAAATCCAACACCAGTCCAACAACGCGCCCCCTACAGCAAGCCGTTGCAACGACTTGCAGGGTAAAGTATTGCGCGGTAACGTCCGGGTTGGAATTGCTGGTCGTTGTTGAGACTGTGGGGTAAAAAATGTTTCCCCTTACTTACACAATCCTGGAATGCTTCAGTCAGAATCTCAGCAGCTGTGCTGAGACACAAAAGAGAGTGAAAAGAGTAATGGGGTCTGTTAGTGATAATGGTCCAGGCCTATTGGAATTTCATAGGCCTGAGTGACAAAAATGCATAAACCTACACATCATAGATGTATACCTACATTGTGAATACATTCCTGATTTTTTAAAGATGCACATACTCCTTGTGCATATTCCATTAAAAAAATTCCAAATTGTAGATTTCCAGACGTTCTCTTGGTCTACTACTCATAAACAAGCGGTGTTCACCAATGATAAACAATCTGCTACTGTATCTTAAGCACAGACAAATTGAAAACATATTTTTTCCTCATGGAGAAACTTCTAAATGCAGTGTGTGACCCAGTGGTGGTGGGCACTGATCAGGGATTGGTGGGGAGGCGGGGTTGGGAGGGGGGTAAATAAAAAATGTTAAACGTACCTCCTGGCCGCGTCCCGCATCGTCCTTGTCGCATCTTTCCACTCCTTCCTCTGGCCGAAACAGGAAGGACACCTGATAAACCCAGACTCTCCTGAGCTAATCACAACGCTGTAATGCATCGTTGTGATTGGTCTGAGCGCCATGGTTTGGTGCTCAGACAGGGAATGGGGGCTTGGGCATGTTCTCTCCCCAGGCTGTAATGCAGCCTGGGTGGCGAGCATGCTATGTGCACATGAATGTTTGGCCGGCCCGAGATGGCCAGCCAAACATTTATGCGCACGTAGGGAGTGACAACAACTCCTCTCCTCCCCTGCTCCTTTAGCAGAGCAGCCCCACCCTGCCCCACTTCCCAAAGCTGCCGTGCCCACAACAGGAAAAAATAAAATGATAATTACATTGAGTTATTACCATTTTATTTTTCTTACACTGCTGAATAGCAGTGGGACGACCACTGGTGTGACCATTCGTTTTCCACCCTAGAAATTAATTTGATCTTGCTATTTACTACAGCAAGTTTCCACGGTGCGCAGGAACCTGCAAAATGTTGTGAACACCCAAACAAGGGGCATATTATCAAGAAACAGCGTTAACATTATCATGGGCTTCTATGGGTATTCTCAAGGGCATATTATCAAGCCCATTATCACCGCTTTAGCAACAGTTTTCTTACGCTTAAGCGGCGATAATGTTAACGCCGTGCTTGATAATATGCCCCCAAGTTTTTTGGTATTTGCCAACTTTTTGCTGCGTCACTGCCTAAGAAACGCCCCATCTTATTCCCCTGTTTGAAGATTTACTCCAACAAACAACAAATCTCTTCTTCTCCACGTGAATAAATCCAAACGACATGTAGAATTATCTACTGACCTTGATTCCGTGGACCAGAAACAGGGAACTTCTGGCAACAGATTAAGTTTGACTTATGTTTGCTAGTCACCACAGGAATTGAGCCAGGAAGGCCAAATACCTAACCTCGCAATAGTGCAGTCTTTCACTATTGTAGGGCATCTTTGTGACACTAATTCTTTTGCCCCTCTGCAATCCTAAGGATCAATGTAGTTCTCCAGAATGTTGCATGTTACCTCCTGTCAACTTGATATTTTTACTTCCCTCTCTCCTATACTCACTCTTTTATTAGTCCCCTCAACATTATAATCTAACATTGGTTCGAACTATATTTAAATACTTGTAATATGTACATTAAAAGTGCTCCAGGTCGGGTTCACTTACATTAGTTTCCAAAAATAATAATGTTTAATTAATATTCACATTTTTTCACTAGATTTTTTTACATTAAATTAAATTTGTGAACTGAAAATACATTGGAATTGTATAGCTTGCATTTAATGGGACCCGATTCATAAGAATGTAAACATAGAGAGCAATATGTGTTCATTCTTCCCAAGTGTATATCAATAGGTGAAATCTTGTTACAAGCTCTGTTACAAACATTCACCTGCATAATGTTAGTGTTTTTTTCCCACAGTGCCAGTGGTAAAGCAGATGATACATAGGACACTAGTCTCAAGCAATCACTGGCATACTAAACCCAGGTGAAATTTTAATTACGCCAGCATAGTCGGAATACTTTGGGTAATTTTGCTATACTCTTATAACACGAAATAACCGACAGTTATGCGATTGTGCTCGTTTTAATGATGTGGAGTAACCTCGGGCAAAATTGCCTAGCCAAGAGCACAAGAACAGAGTGCAAGCTGCTTCTGGCTAATGCTGTTCCTGTTACATTTTGCACTCTTTTCTTTCAAAATGCATTTTCTGGTTCATTGTAGATGTAAGGATGCACACCATGGGGCATATTTACAAGCCTCTATCGCCATCACAAGGTCACTTTTCGAGATGTTGTGATGGCGATGGGGGCCTCGCCTTATTTACAAGGCAGCGTTAAGCCACTTAATGTGGCTGAAAACTGCCTTGTAAATAAGACCCCCTTTCACGCTATGGTTAGCATGAAGGGGGAAGGCAATGGGTGTTGATTCTGACGCTGCCTCCTATATACAAGGGAGGCGTAAATAGGAGGCAGCGCCAGAATTAAGACCAGGGAAAACCTGGTCTTACTCTGGCGCAACGAGGAGCAATGTTTCATTTTTCCTAGTTTTCATGTGTGCTGCCTTGTGCAGCACACATGAAAACAGCAAAAGACCAATGGTTGTTTATGTACAGGAAGGTCCCCCTAAGCACCACTTATGACAGATATAGGTTTCCCTATATCTAAGGTCACTGCACTTAAAACCTATAAGTCACCCCTAAAGCAGGTATTTCAGTCCTGGAGGCAGGGTGCTTGGTTCTAAGTGTGAGGGTGCCCCTGCATGAGCAGGACACCCCTAAAACCTTCGGAGTCCATTCTCCCGGGTTGTAAGTGCATTAGCCATTATGATACATAGAGTGGCCATGCATGATTACGTGATGACCATCTCTAAACTGGCTGTAACGAACCCTGTTATGTTTGGTATCAAATATGTTGGAATCAGACCCCCACACCTAAAACGGTGTGGGAGGTATGATTCAATGCACTGTAAAGCCCGCAGTGCTCCTGGTTCCAGTCTTCCAGACCCGAACAGCACTTCATGGCTGCTGCTGACCAGAGACCCGACTCTACCCTCGTGTTGCTGAGACAAGCTCAAGCAGGGGAAGGCAGAACAATAAGTATCCTGTCACAGGGAGGTGTGACCACCTCCCAGACTGGGTTTATTGTATTGGGGCCTGGTGGAAGTACTTGCCAGTACCACTCAGTCGGCTTGAGAGGCACATTTGGTGACCTCCTTGCAAAGTCCAGTTCAAACCAGCTTTGCAGTTGCCAAGACTTGTTGGTGCTCCCGACAGGCACCGACCCCATATCTCTCGACACGACACCCAATGTGTTGCAGCTCATGAACAGCTCCTGGTCTTCCACAGCATCGGCTGTTCTGCACAACTGCAGCTCCAAGGTCATCGTCAGTTCTCCTGCAACACCCGACTTCGGTGGGCTTTCGTCTTCCGGGCCTTCGGGTCACTCCCAAGTTACATAGACTCTGTCCCCTCTGCTTGCAGGTACTTCTCTTAAATTCATCTTTGGGTTCCACCGGACATTTGCACCTTCTCCAGCAGCAGCATCTTCCTGTAGTCCTCCATTGAGTTCGACAGCGGTTTCAAAAGCCACTTCACACTTATGCACCCGGCTTCCCTGGTGTAGGTATCCTGGATCCTAGGATACCCACGGGTGGGGTGGCTCTCCAACCTTCTGTCTTCCATGGAGTTTCTTCAGGGTCCACTGGGAAGGGTCCTTCTTTAAAATTGCAACCGCTATTTACCCATTGACTTGCATTGAGACCATGGTCGTGTTCCCACTCTGCACATGGCCTCCGGGGGGTTCCTGGTTACTTACCTCGGGTGGTTCCTTGGGTTACTGGCAGTTCCACGTCTTCTGGTTGAGTTGAGACATGGTTTGCATACCACTATTTTAGTATATGGTTTGATCTCCCCCTGGCGAAAACTGTGTATCTGTGCTACTTACCTGTTTTTATTGCAAAGTATTGTGTGCATTGTGCATATCTCCGGCTACGAGATATCTGTATGTATAAGTGAGTGTCTTATAATAAATACATTTTTTTATGTAAATGCACTGTGTGATCCTTTTTCAATTAATCTACATCAATAAGATTATGCTCTGATAAAACAAGCTGCTTTACACTCCTTCTGGACTAAACCTGAGGGCTGCTCTCCACTGCTACCACTTAGAGAGCTTTCTAAGGTTATCTAAGAACACTAAAATCACCATAAGGGTCGTCTGGATTGGTGCAGGGTGCCTACTTACATATGTGTGCACCATATACCAAGCCAGCTTCTCACATTGGTGTGCAGCAGTTGGGATTCAAGCCTGCATTGTTTTGCCAGATAATCTTGGTGTGGATTAATTGAAAAACCATCACTAATATTAGGCTCATATAGTACAGCTTAGAACAAGTACGTTCTACTGAATTTAGGGGTGGATGGTTAAGGGTCTAGCACAACCCTTTCTTCAACCTCAGAGGTGTTAGTTTCCATTAGGGTAGGTAGGTACAACACCTCACTACACCTAGAACCATGTCTTTATTTGGGGATACCAATGTACCCCAGTCTGCTAAGTACAGTGATCTAAATTTCCAGGAACTAAGGACCCTGTGTAATGTTAGAAAGATAAAGAAAGGTTCCAACCACACCATTAAGCTGCTCTTAGAGCTGCTACATCAGGATGATGGTCAATCTGTAGGGGCAGTAGAACAGGATAATATGGGTGGAAATACTCGTGGAGAGGGAGCACCTGGGGTTTTCCCTGATTATCCCAATTCTGAGTATGGGCAGGAAGACTCAAATGATTCCAACCTGCCAAACTCTTACCCCTGAGGGAATAGTGCAGATGGCACAGAGTATATACCCTTTGTTACTCCTGGGAGGGTCCAGAGTAGACCAAGGAGGTTCAGATCCTCCTCTAGAGAATCCAATGCTTCAGGCACTTCCATAGGGACATCTATATCTAGTAAGAGGGACAACTCTTTTGACAGGGAATACCAATTACTCAAACTTGAGAAAGTCAGACTTAAGGTCAGGACAGATCAGTTGGCCCTTGACAAAGAGTCCCTGGAAGTACAGAAAACTAGGAAGAGAATGGGAATAGAGTCCCATGGTGGCAGCAACAAGATCCATAGAATCAGACAAACTTCTTTTGACAATAGGAACCTGAGCATGATAGTCCCGCCTTACCAGGAGGGAGATGATATCCATAAGTGGATCACTGCTTTGGAGAGGGCCTGCAAAGTTCAGAGGGTCTCCCAAGAGCAGTGGGCAGCTATCCTGTGGCTCTCCTTTGCTAACAATGGTAGAGATAAGCTCCTCACTGTTAGAGAAGAGGATGCTGACAGTACTTAGTACTGAAGAGTGCTCTCATAAGTGGGTTTGGCTTAACCACTAAACAGTATAGGATTAAGTTCAAGAACACCCAGAAGGCACACACCCAGGACTGGGTAGATTTTGTAGACAGTGCTATTAAGGTTCTGGAAGGCTGGCTTCATGGAAGCAAGGTACAGGACTATGAAGGATTGTACTATTTTATTCTGAGGGAGCCCATCCTTAATAACTTAACAGAACCAACTTTTGCATCAGTACCTGGTGGACTCTGATCCGACCTCTACCCAAGAATTGGGAAAGAAGGCAGACAAATGGGTCTGCACCAGGGTTAAGCAGAAAACACATGGTAATGGAGGAGACCAGAAGAAGTAAGATTCTTCTAAAGCCCAGGATAAGGGTGGGGACAAGAGTAAAGATAAAAAAGAGTCTTCAAAAGGGCCCCAAAAACCTGCATTTGGGGGTGAGTCCCCAAATTCCAAGAAAGGCAAAAAGAAACCTTGGTGCTACATTTGTAAGGTAGCGACCAATTGGATAAAGGATGCTGATTGTCCAAAGGCCTAGGAAACTCCTACTGCCACTGCCCCTAAGGCACCTGCTCCCCCTAGCACAATTACAAGTGGTAGTACAGCAACCAAGGGATTTGTGGGATTAACCTTGGGTGCAGAGATGGATTCTGACTTAGTCATAACTCCAACTCAGGCTGTTCGACCACATCACCAAACTCCACTGGACCGACCACCGCTGCATCCATTTCAACTTCAAGAAACCAACCACGCACCACCGCACCCAACAGCTGCCTCGCCGCTGCTGGAGCAAAGTCACCGAAGACCGGCTGATCACCACCCTCGCCCAGAACCCACCCACCGACCCCACCAACACAGACGCCGCAGCCCGCAACCTCAAAGAGTGGATCGATGACTGCGCCAACACCCTCGCCCCACTCAAGAAACCCTCCAACAACCACGCCAGCAAGAGAGCCTCCTGGTTCACCAACGAGCTCCAGACCTCCAAACGCGCATGCCGGAAACTGGAGAAGAAATGGCTCTACGAACGCACACCGGACAACCACGCAGCCCACAAGGACGCCACCCGCAGACATCACCACCTCATCAGATTAGCCAAGAGATCCTCCTTCAAAAACCGCCTGGATAACAATGCACACGACAGCAAAGAACTCTTCAGCATCGTAAAGGAACTCTCCAACCCCAGCGCCAACGCCAACGACATCCCACCCTCACAAGAACTGCGTGGCTCACTAGCCACCTTCTTCCACCGCAAGATCGCTGACATCCACGACAGCTTCAACACCACAACCGCCCCGACTACACCAGACTCCACCTCCCCTGCGAACACCACCAGCACCAACCACCTGACATCCTGGTCCAACGTCAACGACGATGAGACACACAAGGTCACGAACTCCATCCACTCAGGATCCCCGTCAGACCCGTGCCCACACCACGTATTCAACAAAGCAGACGCAGCCATCGCACCCCAACTACAGAAGGTCATCAACATCTCCTTCGAAACAGCGACATTACCGGAAAGCTGGAAGCACGCCGAAATCAACGCCCTCCTCAAGAAGCCAAAGGCGGATCTCAAGGACCTCAAGAACTTCCGGCCCATCTCCCTGCTCCCGTTCCCGGCGAAGGTCATCAAGAAAATCGTCAACATACAATTGGCCCGGCATCTCGAAGACAACAACATCTTGGACCCGTCCCAGTCCGGATTCAGACGAAACCACAGCACCGAGACAGCCCTCATCACCGCCACAGACGACATCAGGAGCCAACTAGACAACGTCGAAACAACAGCCCTCATCCTCCTGGATCTGTCAGCCGCCTTCGACACGGTCTGCCATCGCACCCTAAAGACACGCCTCCAAAAAGGCGGAATCCAAGAGAAGGCCCTCGACTGGACCACGTCCTTCCTCTCCGACAGAACCCAGAGCGTCTGCCTCCCACCCTTCCGTTTCGAAGCCACCAACATCATCTGCGTCGTCCCCCAGGGCTCATCCCTCAGCCCGACGCTGTTCAATGTCTACATGGCCCCCTCGCACAAGTGGCCCGCCATCGCGACCTCAATATCATCTCCTATGTCGACGACACCCAGCTCATCCTCTCCCTCACCAAGGACCCACACACCGCCAAAACCAACCTCCACGAGGGAATGAAGGCCGTCGCCGACTGGATGAGGGGCAGCCGTCTGAAGCTGAACTCGGACAAGACGGAGGTCCTCATCCTCGGACCCACCCCCACAGCCTGGGACGACTCCTGGTGGCCGACCACACTGGGAACAGCACCGACACCCACCGACCATGCACGCAACCTAGGATTCATCCTCGACTCCTCCCTCTCCATGTCTAAGCAGGTCAACGCCGTCTCCTCCTCCTGCTACAACACCCTCCGCATGCTACACAGGATCTACAAGTGGATCCCGACCGAAACAAGAAGAACGGTGACACAGGCCCTCGTCAGCAGCAGACTGGACTTCGGCAACGCACTCTACGCAGGAATCCCAGCCAAACACCTACGACGACTACAACACATCCAAAACGCCTCCGCCCGACTGATCCTCAACGTCTCACGCCGCAGCCACATCACCCCCCACCTGAGAGACCTGCACTGGCTCCCCATCAACAAGAGGATCACCTTCAAGCTCCTCACCCATGCACACAGAGCACTCCACAACGCTGGACCAGCCTACCTTAACAGCCGACTCAGCTTCTACACCCCCACCCGCCAGCTCCGCTCCGCCAGCCTTGCCCTCGCCGCTGTCCCCCGCATCCAACGAATGACCTCCAGCGGCAGATCCTTCTCCTACCTCGCCGCCAAGACCTGGAACACCCTCCCTGCCCACCTACAGCAGACCCAAGACCTACTCGCCTTCAGAAGACTCCTCAAGACCTGGCTCTTCGAGCAGTAGCGGCACCCCCCTCCCCTCAGCGCCTTGAGACCCTCACGGGTAAGTAGCGCACTTTACAAGTACTCTGATTGATTGATTTATTCTGGTCTGTGATGGTGACATAGACCTTGCCACTTTACTGGTAAGTTCCACTATCTTGGGCGAATGCAGACAACAGCCTTTGATTAATGGAAAAGAAGCAAAGGCTTACAGGGACACAGGGGCCACTGACACTATGGTGAAAGAGAAACTTGTGTCCCCTGATCAGATCATACTTGGACAAATGTACCAGGTCACCAACGGTAGCAATGTCAGGACTGACTATTCCTTGGCAGTTGTGAACCTCAGCTGGGGTGGGGCAACTGGACCTAAAAAGGTTGTGGTGTCTCCAGACCTCCCTTTAGATTGTCTGTTGGGCAATGATCTAGAAACTTCAGACTGGGCTGAAGTAGAGTTCAGGACTCCTGCAGAGATGATGGGTATAACTGCCAGTGTGTTTGCTGTCACCAGGGCTCAGGCCAAACAGCTCAGCACTGACAAAGGACTGGATCCTAGAAAAATGGACCAGGTGCTTCCCAAGAAAAGGAGCAGTAAGGGTAAGACTTTATTCTCCTCACAAACTCCCAGTGAAGATCAGGCTCTAGAGGGAGATGATCTCAGCCCCTGTGAAGGTACTGTCCCAGAGGAACTTTTGCCTGACCAGGCAGAGTTCCTGGGGGCAGGGAACCCTTCCAGGGCAGACTTGAGTTTGGAGCAGCAGACCTGGCCCTCTCTTGAACCCTTCAGACAGCAAGCTGCTGTTGAGGAAGCAGAGAATCTCAGTTGGTTCCATAGGATCTATTGGTAAGATGGGCTTCTGTACTCTGAAGGTAGAGACCCCAAGCCTGGTGCCACCAGGAGGTTGGTAATACCCTAGGGGTTCAGAGGTTTCCCCCTCTCCCTGGCACATGATTTTACTCTTGCAGGACAATTAGGGCAAAGCAAGACTTAGGACAGGCTTGTCCCTCACTTTCACTGGCTCCATATATCCGAAGACACAAACGAGTTGTGTTGCTCCTGTGCCACTTGCCAAGCCAGCGGTAAGTCAGGTGGCACCACACAGGCCTCCTTAATTCCAATTCCAGTAGTTGGGGTCCCCTTTGAAAGGGTAGGGATTGACATTGTTAGTCCCCCGAACCCTCCAACTGCATCTGGGCACAGCTATATACTAGTGGTGGTGGACCACTAGATACCCCAAGGCCATTCCCCTTAGAACCACTACAGCTCATGTAGTGGCCAGGGCCCTCCTTGGAATCTTTTCCAGGATGGGCTTCCCTAAGGAGGTCTTAACAGAAAGAGGTAAACACTTCGTGTCTAGTTCTATCAGTGCCATGTGGAAAGAGTGTGGAGTAAACTACAAGTTTACCACACCCTACCATCCACAGTGCAATGGGCTTGTTTAAAGGTTCGACACGACCCTCAAGAATATGATCATGGGACTCCCAGAAAAGCTTAGGCGAAAATGAGATGTCTTACTACCCTGCCTTCTCTTTGCCTACAGAGAGGTTCCTCAGAAGGGCGTTGTCTACAGTCCATTTGAACTTCTGTTTGGACATCCAGTTAGGGGTCCATTGTGTCTAGTGAAGGAAGGCTGGGAGCAACCTCTCAAGCCTCCTAAACTGGACACTGTGGACTATGTCCTTGACCTGCGTTCACGCATGGCTGAGTGGATGAAGAAGGCCAGCAAAAATCTGGAGGTCAGCCAAGAACTTAAAAAAGCTTGGCATAACCAAAAGGCTGTCGTGACTGTTTACCAGCCAGACCAAAAAGTGTGGGTGTAGGAGCCTGTGGCCCCAGCAGTTCTCCAAGACAGGTGTAGTGGCCCCCATACAATCCTTGAACAAAAAGGTGAGGTCACCTACTTGGTGGACTGAGGTACTCCAAGAAGTCCCCATAGGGTACTACATGTGAACCGCCTGAAACCTTTTGTGGACAGGGCTGACATGGGCATGGTCATGGCAACTAATGAGGGACAGGAGGAAGAGAGTGACCCTCTCCCTCATCTCCTCTGTGAGAACCCTGATGATGGGTCAGTAGATGGAGTAGCCTTGGCAGGCACCCTCACTGACCAAGAGCAAGCTGATTGTAGACTAGTCCTCAATCAGTACAGACACATGTTCTCCCTGACACCCAGTCAAAACACCTGGTGTACCCATGAAGTGGACACAGGTGACAGCCTGCCTGTTAAGAGTAAAATCTACCGACAGCCTGACCATGTCAGGGATTGCATCTGGACAGAGGTTCAAAAGATGATGGAATTGGGGGTCATTGAGCCTTCAGATAGCCCCTGGGCTGGTCCAGTAGTCCTTGTGCCAAACCCTCACACTAAGGGAGGGAAAGAAAGATGAGGTTTTGTGTGGACTACAGAGGCCTCAATGCAGTCACTAGGACTGATGCCCATCCCATTCCAAGGGCATGTGAATGTATAGATACTTTGGCTTTCCAAGTTTCTGAGCACATTTGACCTGAGTGCTGGCTACTGGCAAATCAGACTAGCTGAGGATGCCAAGCCAAAAACTGCATTTTCAACTTCTAATGGGCATTATCAATTTATTGTAATGCCCTTTGGTCTGAAAAATGCACCTGCCACATTTCAGAGGCTGGTGAACAAAGTTCTCAAAGACCTGGAAAGCTATAGTACAGCATATCTAGATGACAGAGCTGTCTTTAGCTCCACGTGGGAGGATCACCTGGTCCACCTCAGAAATTTTCTGGAGGCCATGCAAAAAGCAGGCCTCACTTTCAAGACCACAAAGTGCTAGATAGGGCAGGGTAAGGTTGTATACTTGGGCAACCTGGTAGGTGGAGGCCAGGTTCAACCACTGGAGAGCAAAGTCCAGACCATTGTGGACTGGATTGCTCCCACAACCCAGACTCAGGTCAGGGCTTTCTGGCGCCTGGCTGGGTACTACAGAAGATTTGTCAAGGGATCTGGGTCCATAGTGACTCCCCTGAATGATCTTACATCTAAGAAAATGCCCAGGAAAGTTCAGCAGACAGTAAGCTGTCCAAAGGCATTTGATGACCAGAAGAGGGCCATGTGCACTGCTCCCATCCTGCAAAGTCCTGACTACTCTAAAACCTTCATTGTCCAGACAGATGCATCTGAGGTAGGGGCTGTGTTATCAAAACGTAATGCAGAGGGCCAGGATCATCCAGTAGCTTTTATCGACAGAAGGACGACCCCCAGGGAGAAACTTTGGTCAGCTATTGAGAGGGAGGCGTCTGCTGTGGTCTGGGCCTTGAAGAAGCTGAGGCCATACCTGTTTGCTACTCACTTCATTGTTCAGACAGACCACAAGCCCCTCTTATGGCTAAACAGATGAAGGGTGAAAACTCCAAACTTTTGAGGTGGTCCATTTCCCTACTAGGGATGGACTATACAGTGGAACATAGACCCGGGAGTAATCATGCCAATGCAGATGGACTCTCCACATATTTCCACTTAGAAAATGAAGACTCAACTGGGCAAGGTTAGTCTCATCTCCTTACGTTTGGGGGGGTGTAGGAAAGTAGGATCCGCTTTGATGGTTACCCACACTTATTGACTGGTGCTATGCTGTTTCTGACCAGTCTGACTTAGATCCTGCTAATCAGGACTCCAGTCTCTGTGCTTTCTTGCCTAAATTGGTTATGGTAAGTACTTAGGTACATCCCAGATTTGATACTGGTGTACCCTTATTAGTCCCTAGTATATGGTACTGAGATACCCAAGGCATAGGTACACCAGGGGTCCCCTAAGGGATGAAGCATGTATTATGCTACTCATGGGAGACCACTTAAACTGTAACTACGGGCCTGTCATTGCAGCCTGTTTAAGCTAGTGATAGCACCACTTAGGATAGATTTAGGTTTCCCTTTATCTAAGGTCACTGCACTTTAAACCTATAAGTCACCCCTAAAGCAGGCCTTTCGGTCCTGAAGGCAGGATGCTTGGTTCTAAGTGTGAGGGTGCCCCTGCAAGAGCAGGACACCCCTTTAACCTTGGTAGTCTAGTCTCCCGGGTTGTAAGTGGATCAGTCATTATGATACATAGAGTGGCCATGCGTCATTACGCGATGACCGTCTCTAAACTGGTTGTAACAAACCCTGTCATGTTTGGCATAAAACATGTTTGAATCATACCCCCACACCGTAAACTGTGTGGAAGGTATGATTCCATGCACTGTAAAGCTCCTCCGGGAGGCCCTCAGTGCTCCTGGTAGCAGTTTTCTAGACACAGACAGCACAACATGGCTGCTGCCAACCAGAGACACGATTCTGCCCGCCTGTTGCTGAGCCAAGCTCAAGCAGGGAAAGGCAGAACAATAGGTATCCTACCACAGGGATGTGTGACCACCTCCCAGACAGGGTTTAGTGTATTAGGGATGGGTGGGAGTGCTTGCCTGCGCTACTCAGTCGGCTTGAGGGGCACATTTGGTGGCCTCCTAGCATAGTCCAGTTCAAACCAGCTTTGCTGTTGCAAAGGCTTGTTGGCTTCCTTCCACCAAGATCTTCAGTCTCCAAGTAGCCCCAACCTCAAGCATCTCCTGTGACTAAGATCTTTGTCCTCACTGCATCACTTGACTCGTGGGCCTGCATCTTTGGTGAGCTGCTTGATGTCCTCTTGCCACTCCAGTTCCGCCGGCCTGTGGGTCCTCTTGATGGTCTTCTTTGATTTCAGCAAGCTCCCCTGATTGCTTGGGGCCTGCTCTGACTCCCCTGCTTGTGGTGAGTCACCTGGACCTTGTTGGTCCCGACACTACTCCTTCTTCGCTTTTCATATTGTTTGCAGTTGCCAAGTCTTGTGGTGCTCCCGACAGACACCGACCCCTCAACTCTCAACATGCAATGTGGGGCAGCTCGTGAATGGCTCCTGGTCTTCCACAGAATCGCCTGGGCAACACAACTGCAGCTCCAAGGTCATCATCAGCCCTTCTGCAAAACCAGACTTCGGTGGGCATTCGTCTCTTGGGCCTTCGGGTCACTCCCAAGTGACATAGACTCTGTCCCCTCTGCTTGTAGGTACTTCTCGTCTTGATCCACCTTTGGGTTCCACTAAACACTTTCACCTTCTCCAGCAGTGGCATCTTCCTGATGTCCTCCATTGGTTTCGACTGCAGCTTCCAATGCCACTTCACACCTATGCACCCGGCTTCCGTGGTGTAGGTATCCTGATGCCTAGGGTATCAAAGGGTGGGGTGGCTCTCCAACCCTCTGTCTTCCATGGGGTTTCTTCAGGGTCCACTGGGAAAGGTCCTTCTTCTTTAAAATTGCAACCGCGATGTGTGACCTATATAAAAAAACACTGGAATTTATGGCCTGATAGAGAAGTAACTAGTATAATTTTGATCTTACTGGTAAGCAGTCTGTTGCGGCTGGCATGACTCGGGTAGGGAACCAAGCCTCAGGCGGGGGTGTTTGGGTGGATGGCGGGGGGTGGTTATAATTAAAATTTTAAAAATCTTACCTTACCGGGTCCCAACTGCAATGGCAGTGTTCTGATTGATGGGGACGGCACTCAGCTGGGCGCCTATGGGGAGGCCATTTTCTCTATGTAGGCTGACATAGAGAAAAGGCAGAGAGTGCGTATGACTGGTTTGGTCGGCCCTAGAGGGCCGACCAAACAGTCAGGGCCCAAAGCATTGGGCAAGGCACTCCTCCCCGACTCGCCCACCCTCAACCAGGCATACCCTCCTGTTCACTTCTTCCTGACCCGCCCACCTGCCCGCCCCCAACCAGGCATACCCTTCTGCTTTCTTGCAGTGGGAGAAGCAGAAACATAAAATGGTATTTTATGTTTCTGCTTCTCGCACTATGAAAAAGCAGTGTGGCGACGCCCTTCCGCCCTAATGGATGACCCGCCCCTCATTAGTCTTGTATTACTGTTTAGCGCTACGATTAGGGTTATGTTCTGTTAATATTTGGACAGTGAAGACTGGGTGTTGTCTTGCATGGAAATTGTATTTAGGGTTAGAGTTCAGTTCTGGATCAGTTAAGAGTAAGAATTAAAGTTACATTTGTTTAGGGTTAAGGCTGTCTGTGGTCTGAAAGTTACCGCTAGGGCTTTGTTGACAGCTAGAGTTTAAGACAGGGATTAAGTAAGAATACGTTTAAGGGTTATAGTTAGCATTAGAGCTGTCAAATATTTTCTTCTTTCTGGAATCAGTCACAAATTCTAGAAATTGCTTACAACATAGCTTTAAGCCTGCTATTATCTCTTTATCTTCAGTCAATGTTAATGTTAGCAGCTTTACTCTAGTGCTATGAAAAGTTGGTAGAGATGCACTCAAACAATGCATTATTATAACATAATTGTTTTCCAGTTATAAAGGTATCTGCTCGTGTTTGCATTCTGCAGTATAGCATAGATCCCCCTTTGATACTGCATGCAGTACCTTTAGTTTTCTCTGACATTTGCCTTAAATATTCAATTGCATTAATTCCATCTATCATCACAGGATAGAACTAATGGGGTCATTTCGAGTTTGGTGAGATTGTGGCATCTGGTGGAAGCTGTCAGATGCCTTGTCCTCCCACTTGCAGTCCCCCAACTCATCTAGAGGTAGGCACACTGCAAGGTTTCCGTCTGCGAAGCCTCCGTTGGCTACACTATTGGACAAATTCTAATTTAATTCCTTCAATCCAGCCTTAGGCCAAGGTGCTCTATGGCCGATAACATTATAGCCTTAAAACTTTTAGTAAATAAAACAATAAGAAGGAATCTTACCTTGTGTGATTGTTCCAAAGACATTCTGCTGTAATGCTGAATTATGTTTGTGGTTGTATGATAGCCTATGAGGACTCCTTAAGACATTTGATATATAAGGTACCAATCGATGCATGCCATTGCTCCCTGGAAGCGAGTCTTGCTTTTATTAATAAGGCAACCACTAAAAAAAACCTACCTACATTAACAAACTTATAAATTTGCATTGTTTTACACATATTATACATTAGAGTCGGATTCCAATATAAAACAAGAATTTATCCCTTATAACTTGGTACCTGCATGTTAAATTCAATATTCCAGATTTTGTCTAATGCTTATTCCATTATGTCAATTTGAAGGTTCTTGGAACCTGAATTGCTTACATTCTAAAACCAGTTGTTTATGTGATCACAAGGTGGAAACTATTGACCATATTATATGCTAGTGACCTGCATTACTTGACCTGAGGAAAATGCGTTACTTCTAATTGTGGTTCTATCAGAGATGCTATTGCTTAACGTTTGTCTTCAAACGTTTGACAATTCACAGGAAAAATGGCTAAAGTTTTAGTTTTTGCTTACTATCACCTAAAGCATATGTGATTAATGTGAAAATATTTTATGATTTTTAACACTAGTTTGTTGTTTAGAATCTGTCTTTTTAGCTGTATTTTATTGCAATGAATATTTTAATATTTGTATATAATAAATCATCATTCATTCAATGTTGGTGGATCCACTACTGGGCCTCCAGGATAAAGTTAGAGTCACCCCACTAATTTAAGGAAGGGCAGTAATCACTAGAATTCTGTTCTGCATACAGCTATTCTACTCAGGCGGTTCTGGGCAGTGAACTCAATAAAAGACCTCAACCTGTCACTGATTTTTTGTTTTTCTAAAACAATTCTTGCATTAGGACTTAGTTTTAGGAAGCCAAAAAAGAATGCTTTGTGAGCGACACAAACATTGTGTCTGCTCAGCGTTCATTAGGGCCTTCAATGCACCCCCTATTGAAGTGGCTGCCCTAATAGCACGGTGATCCACCCCAAAATGATGGTGATCACTAATCATGGAAACTAGAACTGCACGTGGGGGGTGGCCTACCATCCTCCCACCATGCTCCAAGTTATCTCCCAAGCATCAAAGCCAAACATTGTTCAATTAGACTTTTCCCTGACACCGGTCTTGTCAGGTGACCTCAGCAGTGTTGAGCCGGCACCACTGAAGGTACTTGAAATGCATTTATTCAAGTTCACAGTATCTCACACAGAGAACCTAAGGTGTATTTGTAGGGCAAATTCCCCCAAGGGTATCTTGGCACCGAATAATAGATGTTTATTGTTACCCAACTCAATGGCACTCATTTTATCGACCTCAAAAGGATGAAAGACTGAGTGGACCTGCCGTGCTTTGAACCTATGACCTGAGGTCGGAACACAGGCCCCTACTGTTGACGCTTTAGTCCGCTTAGCCACCAGACCCCCACACTCTGAGAGGACCCTCACATGAATTCTGAAAAATGTAACTGCCTGGACCTCAGTGGGCAATATAATACGCGTGTTTCCTTTACGCAAGCACATGAAAGTAGCAGTAATTCCAATGAGTAGGGCCACTTGCCTATTGTGCATCCAGTTTATGCCGGTTTACACTGAGAATTTTAGAAGGAGGTTAATTAGCTGCCCTAATCCTGCTGTCCGAGAATGCCTCCTTGCGCTTAAGCAGACTTTGCCACGTTGCTGGGCTATTTTCCCGCATGCACAATTTTTCTTGTCAAATCATAAAGAGATTTTGTTTTCAATTTAAAACGGTTTAGCAAGCGTTGGCATTAATTAGCACGCTCGACGTAGAGCACTGTTCGTTCCACAAGCAGGTGCTTTGTTTATTCTGCGGCCACGTGAACTCGTCGTCTTCCTCGAAATGGCATCGTTTTACAGGTAACAAGCAGCATTTATCTGCCTACCACGTGCTTTGTAGGTCCGCACGCAACAACGAACCGCGTCTCTCAGGTGTCATACAATTACCTCAGGCAGCTCTTGTTTCCAAGATTTTCGTCGCTGTCGGTGTGTTGCCATGACACGTTTAACAAATGCTGGCGCAGTGAATAACATACGGGGCAGGGGCGTTACGAAGGCCCCTGCAACGCGGAAGTGTGGGGCGCCCCCCTGGGGTGGTCCATTCACCCTAGGGCAGTGATCTTCAAACTTTTTAATGCCTCGCTCCCCCCAGTGGAAAAATAAATATCATCGGGGTCCCCCTTCACCATTTTCACAATTATTCAATTAAATTGGCAATGCTCAAATATGCCTCATCTTAATTAAACTTTTCAGTCAAGTTCTGATACTGATTTAACAAGCATTTGCAATGCAATCGGTCTCGCGTTTGGGACCTTGTATATATTTAGCTATGCAGCACATTAGCCTGGGTGCTGAAACATCTACTGTTCTTTAACATGGAGGGGAAGTAGGCACCAAACTGCGTGACACGCCAGTTCTGGGAACACATGGAGAGAAATATTTCCTTTCAGTTGGAAATGGTATAGTCCAAAGCTCTGTTTTTAATATAAAAGCAGGGCCTTAGGTGGTCATTTAACTGAAAATACAATATTTGAAAAAAATATTATTGTCTACCGGTTCTCGTGGAAGACAATTTCTATGGACTGGAATCTAGAGAATGCTAAAGAGATTCTGGTATTTTACTGACCTCTGCAGGTCGTTTTCTATGAAGAAAGCTATATCGAAGCAGTTGCCAGAATTGTTTTTAAAAAGTCCCTCAGCAGAAAGCAATTCTGGTATTTTACTGACCTCTGCTGGGCATTTTCTATCAAGACAGTTAAATAGAGGCAGTTGAAAAGAGAAAAAGTCCCTACGCGGAAGCAGACAAGTCCTACGGCTGATCTCCAGAGCCCACAAAGTACATACACATATAAGTATAAACTAAAGTATATACAAGAGGTCTCGAATGCTCGACCTAAAAATGGAACCAAATACATGACTGCCAAACATACCTTTTCATCAGGCAAGCCTTACTAATGTGCTAAGATATTAACAGTCTGATTATTAGAAATGGGGGTGGGGGTTTTGAAAAATATTTGAGGTCCCTTCCCTTCTGACCCCTACTCTCAGCTAGGATGTACATGACAAAAGTTGTTAGTGATGGCCCATTACAGAGACAGAGAGGCTTACTGACACTCATTTGTTCCACTTAAAGCACTGTAATCAGCATATGCTTCTTTTGGCCAGAGCCCGGTGCTCCCCTGGGATCACTTGAGGCCCCATTATGGGGGCTTGCCCCCTGTTGTAAGACCCCTACCCCAAGGTCTCTGAATATCTGAGATTTAGAGTCTTAGGTGCACTCACCACTCTCTTCGGGGGGGGGGGTCATCATCTTACGTCATGCTGCTGATATATACTAGTGTGACTTCCAGATGAGTTCATGTTGGTAATGGTGACAGAATCCGGTGGAGGCTGTTTGATGGAATGGAATGATGGTGCCAACGTGCTTCAACATTAAATGCTAGCATCAGTCCTTGTGCAATAGACTTTTCGAGTACTGTGCTAACTTTCATTGAGCAATTATCTACTAAAGAGATTACAGAGGTAAACCTCATTATTTTCTTCGGTTAGTACATGGTGTATAGTCCTTGTGTTACAGACTGAATATTGGCACTATTTTCTTGAAACCCCTCAGTGGAAAATCAGGCATGAACATCATTTGCATTTGATTTTTAACTTACCGTAGACTCAAAATAAGGCTGCATTAGAGCTACACATATAGAGAGAAGCCTAAGTCAGAGAGAGTGGAAGGATGATAAATATTTCAAATATATGTTTTAGTGCAATACATGCAGTGTGTTATTGAGTAGGGTGTTGTCCCAGGCCATTTCACTTTTCATTCCTACTAATAGAGCACTGTGATATTCTGAATATTGTAGAGGTACATTATATTCATGAATAGTCCGTACCTGCATATAATCTTCTGTGTGTTAATATTAGTTAGTAATTTGTGCCATAGTTATCAATGGAAAGTGAAGTGTTAGAATGAAGCTTAAATAAACAACAAGAGGACACAGTTCCTATAGCAGGGTGCAAAAAGTCACCCATGCAATGGGGTGCAAAAGTCACCCATGTAAAAAAGAAAAAAGAAGAAAGAAAAAGGAGAAAGAATCCTAGGAACGAGAGCCCATAAAGAAGGAGAAAGAAAGATCTATCTTTGTCCTTTAGTGCCCTCACACACCCCAAGGGATGTCATGCTTCATCATCGGGCATTGCTCCTCGTAGGGCCGGCGCTGCAATTCCCTGCGGGTCCCCCGAAAGGTCACTTTGTCGGAGATCTTTTTAGGACTGCCGGATGGTGCATGAGGGTGTGTGAAGAGAGGGTCTACTGAGGGTAAGAGAGGTGCGTGCAAAGTGATATAGAAAAATAATAATCAAGGGTAAATCTGCAGCGTAGTTGTAAACATTTTACCCTTTGCAGTAAAAGCATCGCCCCAGAGGCACACTATGCCTAGGTGTCAAAGGTCATAGGTCAGGTCAACATGTTTCGCGCCTAAATCGCCAAAAAGGTCGGTGGCGCTTCTTCAGGACCAAAATCATCAAACTAGTGAGGTGCACAATAAACCAAAATACGTAGCATTAAAATACCCTCTTTTCTTCAGTCAGGGCAGAGCAAATGTCTGTGTACCCTCATTGTGGCTACTGCTGTGTGGTAGAGACTGCTCCTGACCATGCCTAGCACTGTAAAAATGTAACTCCCCTTGGCAAGAGCAATGGATGCCGGCAAGTAACCGGGCCAATTCTCCAACCTCCTTGCATCGCATTGGTCTTCAGCGACTTTCCCGGCTCCAGTTCCGATCTCTTCGGGCATCTCCTGGCGGCGCTCCTTTGCATCTCCGGCTGTTCCCTTCACCAGTTTCCGGTTGTTTTCCTTCTTCCCCTTCTGAACCGGATCTTTGAGCCTTGTTACCCCTTCAGCTTCCAGAGTGAAATCCTGAGGGGAATACGAAATAGGACAACGGGGAAATGGCGACACTCAACGAGACAGATCACCCAAAACGGGAGTCCAGACCGGACCGCACCCAGACAAAGGACATGACCGAAGAGCCAAATGGAGAGGAAATCCATCCATCCGGCTCCGGGTGACCACAGCTCCCTGTCACGTGGACGTGTGTCCCGCTTGTCTCAGACGGATGCTCGCCTGGCCTCCAGCGGTCCCTAGGCCTCGGTTCCCTCAGTGTAGAATGAAGCTTGCCATTCACGAAAATTAAAATGGTATTTAGATGAAATTATGTAATTCTCGATGTTCATTGCAAATGCTTCATGAAGTAGCTCAAGTGTAATGTCATGCATTAGATTTAAATGTGCATCATATTAAATTCTGCACACGTATAGATGATTAATTGTGCCTTAAATGTGATTAAATATAGTGCTTGCAGATGCAACTTTATAAATGCGTGTTTAATTTGATGTCAAAGGCCTCGATGGAGAATTTGCTCTTTCGGACTATGAAAGGCCTATTTGTTTCCTTATGTCAGCCGGTTTTTGCAAAAATAACAATTGATGGAAAGCATGCAGAACAATGTCATACATTCACCCCAGTACAGAGATCTGGGCCTAAATCCATCATTTTTTTGCTCACCATGCCATTCCAATTTGGACCCAGCCATATGCAAATCAGTCTTGACTCTGTGCCCAATGGGAGCAGTCCAGCCCGAACTGCCAGGCCAGGTCCTCCCTGGACTGGAAGCAAGCATCCTAGGATCGATTTCGGGCTTTCAGCCCTCTTCAGCCAGCATAGCTTGACTCCAGTGGCATGAAGAGCACGGGACCCACGTTTGGGCATACCCGTCCCATTCGGAGTGACAAATGCAAAAAGAACAATTGATGGACAGAATGTAGAACAATGTCATACATTCATCCCAGTACAAAGATCTGGGCCTAAATCCATCGTTTTTTTGCTCACCATGCCATTCCAATTTGGACCCAGCCATATGCAAATCAGTCTTGACCATGTGCCCAATGGGAACAGTCCAGCCTGAACTGCCAGGCAAGGTTCTCCCTGGACTGGAAACAAGCATCCTAGGACCGGTTTCGGGCTTTCAGCCCTCTTCAGCCAGGATAGCTTGACTCCAGTGGCATGGAGAGCATGGGACCCACGTCTGGGCAAACCCGTCCCACTTGGGGGTGACAAATGCAAAAAGAACAATTGATGGACGGAATGCAGAACAATGTCATACATTCACCCCAGTACAGAAATCTGGGCCTAAATCCACTGTTTTTTTGCTCACCATGCCATTCCAGTTTGGACCCAGGCATATGCAAATCAGTCTTGACCCTGTGCCCAATGGGAACAGTCCAGCCCGAACTGCCAGGCCAGGTCCTCCCTGGACTGGAAACAAGCATCCTAGTACCGGTTTCGGGCTTTCAGCCCTCATCAGCCAGGATAGCTTGACTCCAGTGGCATGGAGAGCACGGGAACCACGTCTGGGGATACCCGTCCCCTTCGGGGTGACAAATGCAAAAAGAACAATTGATGGACAGAATGCAGAACACTGTCATACATTCACCCCAGTAGAGAGATCTGGCCTAAATCCATTGTTGTTTTGCTCACCAGGCCATTCCAGTTTGGACCCAGCCATATGCAAATCAGTCTTGACCCTGTGCCCAATGGGAACAGTCCAGCCCGAACTGCCAGGCCAGGTCCTCCCTGGACTGGAAACAAGCAATCTAGGACCGGTTTTGGGCTTGTGTAGGCCTAAAATACATTGTCCCTGGTAAAGCTCTCATTTGGAGGCAGTCAGCGAAATTCATGTGCGTGCAAGGTTGTTCTGTTCTCCTGCTTCTGTTGCAGTTGCAAGGACACCGTTCTCCTTAGTTAGACTAACGCCTTTTATTTTAGGAGTTAGTGATGGAGGAGACCTGCTACAAGTATTCAGGAAGGCCAATAATTGGGAGCCGATATTCTTTCTCACTGAAGAAGCCTGAGACCCAAGGACACATCAGCCGTTGCTGGACTGTTACCTACGAGAGGTGCCTGGCCAGAGGAGGTGTTTCAGGGGCGTGTTCTATCAATTGTGCATTTTGTATTAGGGACAGTGCCCCGAGGGATGAGCGAGCAGAGAGCTGTTAGAGGATAGAAGGAAGGGATCGATTCTCAGGAGGAAGACTTAGAACGCATTTTGTAGCTCTGTCTACTGACCCTTACAACGTGAGTGTACTTCTTAGGAAGTCTTCATGTGCTGACACCTTTTCTTGATCTTGCCTGGGAAATGCTAAATAGGATGCTATTTTAGTGATACTGTAGGGACAGATTAATGAATGTCTTTTACAGCTGCTAATGAATTTTAATATAGATATTGGAGTAGTTATTGCCTGTTAGGTATTTTTGGAGTTGCTCATTCTTTTTATATTGCATCAGATTACACTAATTAGTAGGATAAACTTTGTATTAGTGCCTATGTATTTTTTTCAACCTCATCATGAGGTGCTTGTATGTCCAGTTATTCTTGGCTTTATAATAAAACCCCTAAATTGGAATTCGGAGTCAGTGATCCTTTCCGAGTCTTACTTGATTGGTCCATGCTAGCAAGTTGTGAATGTATTGGTTTTCTCCCCTTTACACTTTTCAGCAGGTAATAAAGATCCAGTCGACCGAGGAGTCATAGTGAGATTTTATTGTAGAATCCGGTGTTGTCACTACATCTATTGGTACTCTCCTTTGTCATTTGATCGTCTTGTAAATACACACTCATGCTAGGTTAGGTGCCATGTTCTGGCCTTTATTCTCACATTTCTGCACTTCTACTTTAGCTGTAGCCAGTGCTTAATTTGAGCCTGTGCTTTCTGGTGCTCAGAACTGGTACTTAATTGTAAGCACTGGCACTTATCGGCAGTCTGCCACATGGTGGCACTGTTTGTCTAATTTGAAAATGAGCACAACAACATTCAATATACATTGAAAATGACTAATACCTTCTGCCCAGGCTGTTCTTCTGCTTTGGGGTCTCGGGATACTCTGAATTGTCACTCTTGTAGGAGTGTGATGGTTAGTAGTTGTGCTGGTATGGTCATTGACAGGGCTGTCAAATGAAATTGGTAGTGCAAGCTGTGGTGGCCTTCTAACTAGGGCCCTGGCACTTATTTGTTTTAACAAATTAAGCCCTAGCTGGGGCTGGCCACAAGCCAGGTTTTGAGAAGCTGGCTCTGTATATACTTTATCAAAGTAAGCTATAGTGTGCACAGAGTCTAGTGGATCCCCAGAGGCTTTACAGAGTCTAATGTAGATAACACTGATGCTTTCTTTTGTGGTAGTGTGGGTGAGTAGTTAGGCTTATTAGGGGCTGTGTTAAGCATCTTTTGGAAAAACCTAGGCAAGAAATTATTTCACACACTCAATCACTTAATCTGAGACCAATTGTTGGTAAAAACATTACTTTTTGTATGCATATTACTTACAACCAAAGAAACTTTGTTGCAGAAAAAAAAGTTTTGCAATATCACAGTTTTTCATTGTAAAAAGTGGACACTGCATTTTTCAAACAGGTCAATGTTAACATATGGAAGGAAAACAATAATGCAATTTCACAGGTAAGTACACAACTTGTAATTCCAGTCTTCGGGTTTTAGGATCAACACTGGGCAAGGGCCAGGTAAGTATAGAGACTGCACCACCAGCGGCATTGGGGCAGCCGGGTGCAGAAGGCCCAATGTTAATCAATGGAGACTGAGGGCACTCAAAGACACGCCAGTTGCAAGTAGGTAAAATCGAAGTTGGGGGTCAATTTCTGGAGATTTAGACCAGAACTGTCTGGGGTGTGGAGGGCACAAGGCAGTACCAAACACAAACCCTCAGTGACATGGAGGCGGCCGGGTGCAGAGTGGCAACACTGCGTCGGGCACCCAATACAAATCAATGGAGAACAACAGTTTCAAACAAAGGCTGGAGGCTGGGACCAGGAAGCTGGACGAAGGGAACTGGTGGCTCTGGAGGTATGTTGGAATGCTGAAGAACTCAGGGACACCGTTGGTTGAGCTCCTCAAGGCCTGGGGGCTGCGGGTGCCGGGGTGTCTTTGGACATCGGAAAGGTCTTACCTGAGCCAGTCGCAGTTGGGGGACCCTTCGTGATGAGGCTGCAGGTGTTGTTGTGGAGTCCAGGAGAGGTCACGCTGGGGTGGACTTGAGGTCAGGACCATTGGGGAATCTTCTGAGACTGGTGAGCCACTTCAACTCGGGCTGGAGGTGTCGGGTGCAGAAGTGGCTCCGGAGGTCTGGTTGTGCAGTTCAGCAGGACACTGGAGTTCTTGTTGTTCGTTTCTTTATGGACAGGGCCGTTGTCTTCGGGAGTTGTTGGTCTTTGAGGAAGGCAAGCAGTCTTCCCATGGTTTTGGAGGTCGATGGGTCCGCAGGATGAGTCAGTTTTTGGAGCAGGTTTCTTCGAGGTTTGCAGACAGGCCGGAAGGGCTGGGGCCAAGTCAGTTGCCATCTGGAATCTTCACTGTTGGTACAGCTCTTTGGTCCTTTTTCTTTTGGTTACCAGGAATCTGAGGATTAAGGTTCAGGGGTGCCCCTAATGCCCTTTTACGCCCTCAGAAATCAGCCAGGAAGTGATCATCATTTAACGCCACATCAAATAGTGACAGGACATCCAATGCCTACCCCTTTAACAAAAACAAGGCAAAAGACAGATGCCCATAAAACAGCTGAGGTTTTAGAAGATAAAATGAGTTGACTGAGTTACTGAAGTTTATCAAGTTCTTCTCTGAACAGGTATTATGAACCGAAAAGGCTGCCCCAGCCCAGCAGACTAGTCCAATCCCTGTTGGTCAAACTATGTAGCCAATGGGTTACTTACCTTTAGGGTGACTACACCCTTTGTAGGTCCTCTCTCTGGGAAGGGAGCATACCCCTATCCCTATTGGCTAAAATCCTCCAAAGCAATATGGAGGATTTTCAAAGGAGGGGGTCACTGTAGCTCAGGACACATTAGGGGCAGCCCTGGCTAAGAGGGGGCACACATCTCATATTTACTAATTTTCCTGCCAACCTTGCTGCCAAAAGTGGGGCTTGGTCAGGGGGGAGGGCTCATCTCCACTAGCCGGAGAGAACCTGGCTTGCATAACAAAGGGTAGGAAGACTTTGAGGATCACCGCCCTTCAATGCTGTTCCTGCTTGGAGGTAGGTGTGAAGCCCCTCCACCCAGAGCAGGCACCTCTCATGTACCCTCTGAGTGCATTTATTAATTAACCAAACACTGCCATCAGTGTGAGCTCATTAATATGGAATGTTTGGTACCAAACATCTTGAGATTCAGTGAAGTCATTATGGAGCTGTGGAACTCGTATTGACAAGCTCTCAGCCCATGTACTCAGTATGGCTACACTATGCACTTATAATGTATAAGAATGGACTTAGACAGTATAGGGGCATATCTGCTCATGCAGTTATGCCCTCACAAGAAGTATAGTGCACCCTGCCTTAGGGCTGTAAGGCCTGCTGTGGGGGTGACTTCCATGTGCCTCTTGCAGTGCAGGTAGGCCGGGCACTCAAGGATGTGTGCCAGGTCAACTCTTCACTTTAAGCTGCACCAAAACACGCAGGCTGTAGTGGCAGTGTGCATGGGTTTGATGAGGGGTCTTGGGGTGGCATTATACAGGCTGCAGCCTTTAGAGACCCTCTCTGGTCACAATGCCCTTGGCACCACTGGTACCTTTTACAAGGGACTTATCTGTGGGACAGAGGTGGGCCAATTGTTGTAACAAAGGTACAGTTTTGGGAAAGAACACAGACTCTGGGAACCTGACTGGAAGGAACCCAGTGCACATCCAGTCAAAGCTGCATTCAGAGTCAGACAAAAAGTGATGGGTACCCGTTCCAAAAGGAGTACTTTCCTGCTCCAGTTCCCCAGCTCACAGTGAGCATAATAATCTAAACTCACTTTAGGCCTGTTTTCGAGTCAAACAGTGTAGTATAACTGAAAGGTCAATCATTCCACCTGATCACTTTTTTCACATCTACGGGAACATTGTGCTCGGGTTTTACCAGTTGGAAAAAGTTCACGCGGCTTTGACTGCAACAGCAGCCAAGACTTGTACCCTGCTCCACGCTGACTTTTTTTCTGGAAAGCTGCGAGCATTCAATGTTCCTGCTTGGCAGAATCACACTTCCCCTGCCCTCCCCCCCTTCCCTAAACCCTCCCTACACAGCAACATATGCACGCATTTATCATTTTCTCAAAGCCGGTGGTAAATGTGTGAATACCTTGTAGAATACCGCTTAGTATTTATTTGTTTACACAGTTTTTCCCTAGTCAAAGGGATTCAGATAGTAATTACATGGTACCGGAGGGATGTTATCGCACCTTGAGGGTAATTACATGTGCAGAGTTAGCACTCCACCAGTACTTTGCAATTCATAATCAGGTTCTTATAGGGAGCAACACCTCAGCCATCTAGTCTGCTGGGTCTCATGTAATAGGCCTTAGACATCCTTGAGTGAATGCATTCTTTTATTTATGCTGGTCCCAATAGCCACAATCATTTCAGAAATAGGCATTAACCTTTCCTGAAGGCATTGTCACTTTGCTCAGCACTTAGGCACCTTTTTCTTCCTAAAGAGATATCAAGAGCATTTTCATTTCACTTGGATAGATGCATGGGGACTCACCCCCCTGTTCTTGAGTGCTGTTAACAAACAGGCAGGCAAAGAGAGGGCTCATGTGAAGTGGTTTGGTATGTTAAGCCTTAGGTGTCATAATAGTGTTTCACCAATCAGTAGAGCAGGCCTTGCATTTCTGACTGGGACTCTGTGAATTGGCACCCGACTGCTTGCCACGTCCGCGGCTGAGCACACCTGAAGTCTGCCTCACCCACCTGGGTTGATGGCCCTATTAGTGGTATACTGCCAACGATCATAATTCCTGACCAACTGAGTCTGATCTATGTAGGTTGCATGCAGCTCTTTTTACAGATGGACTTTGAAAAGGAGGGGCTCCAGAAATATGGCTTCCAGTTACTCGAACTCGCCTTCTCCTTGAATTGCCAAAGCCAGGTCACATTTTTCGACTGGGATGTTTTTCTCCTCTCGTTTTTGCTTCTGACCCCCTGTTGTTGACTGTGTGCTGCATTTTATTTTTGCTGGTTTTAGAACTCTGGGCACCTTACCACAGCTGATCAGTGCTAAACTATAAGTGCTCCTTGTGTAAATTGTGATTATGATTAGTTATCCATGATTGGCATATTTATTTACTGGTAACTCCCTACTAAAGTGCAGGGTGTGTGCCCAGGGCTTGTAATTCAAATGCTACTAGTGGGCCTGTAGCACTTATTGTCAAATATTTCTACTGGGAAGGGCTACCAGACACTAGGGCCCTGCAGGGGAAACTACACCAAGCCCATTGGAATGGGCAGGCCAGACCTAGCCCGGCACATCAAGAATGCCCTTCTTGGCAGCTCCTCAGATTCTCTCACAGATTGATTCTGTCCCATTGGAACATTCTCTCTTCATCCGCATACAGCAACTCCCTTGCAGGCACACAACCAAACAACTTCCTGCATGTGTTGCCAATCAACCCCAGACTCAACTCGGCCCTTGCACTCCAAGTTGAGCCTTCCTTCTCAGGTTACCAAAATGAATACAAACCGTTTGGTAAGATCACGTGTGTTTGCAATCATTTCAAAGCGAAAAAGAGCAATGTCAGTTAATGCATAAAACATAATTATTGCATGTAGAATTCTGCATGGGCAAGTATGAAATGTTGGAATATATTCCACTGTGAGGTTCTGAGTGACATCATCGACAAAGCAATATACAGTTCGACTTGCCTGAGTCCACTCAGTTACCTGACATAGAAAAAAAATTACCTATTTTGACCAATGTCAAATTTTGTGTTGTTTAAGACACTGTGTACTTTCCTTCTCTTGTGGTGTCCAACTGGCCCAGCAAATTAGGGAGGAGAACAATTTAACGGCATCCATAATTACCTTGCATACCCTGATGTCTCCCCCACTGTCCAATACTTCTCACATCCTAGGATTATGTCATTAAACAATTATTACTTTCAATATAGTTTCATCAGGGCATTTTAAACGCCTGACTTATTCGCACTATTATATTTTTTGCATTTTAATTCTGTCCTGCTTATGTCCAATTTTTAAGTCTGGCATCAGTGAAGACCTTTTGATTTTGCTAAAATTACATGTAGAATACACTTACTTGTAGGGGATTTCAGTCATACCTCAGCCCACCTCAGCCAATGACTAACTTCACACGCCATTCCATACTTTCCTTAATAATACATCCACACGCAAAATAGTTCCCCTTCTGTGCCAGGGACTGGCTAGTATGATGTGTGTTAAAAAATATTTTTGCTTATAGTAATGTTTATTTTTTTAAATATTGGTGAGCTCCTCTGATAAGAAAGTTTGATGAAAACCAGTACAAAACAAAACAAGCACGAACACAGCCAAAAGGCTGGCAGCCAGCGCCAGACTTAGTGGCTTTGCTAATGCTTATTTTATAATTAGTGATTTGTTGCTATGTGCTTTATCTCCAATTGGGCTTGATTAGAGGAAGTATGGGTGTGATTTTGACTAAATTATTGGATGCCTCTGTATCTCTGACGTCTGCAGTTTAACTGATTGCTCGGCTGGTTCAGGTACATGTTAACAAACAAATGTGCTAAATAATGATGCACAACTTTTAGTGGTTTCATATGATGTCCCTACACAGCAGATATAGTTTGTTGAACATCCAGTTTATATGTTGTGAAAATTTGTGTGGGCACCTGCACTTATTTTTGGGCAGAGGACACATTTTTCATCCTCACTGTTAGACCTAGCATCTTTGGCATATTTTACCCCTGTTCTTTTTTGCTTCTGACCTCCTATTTTTGACTGTGTGCTGCGTTTTGCTTTTGCTGGTTTTACAACTCTGGGCACTTTGCCATTGCTGATCAGTGCTAAACTGCAAGTGCTCCCTGTATAAATTGTGATGCTGATTGGTTATCCATGATTGGTATATTAGATTTACTGGTAAGTCCCTAGTAAAGTGCATTTTGTGTGCCCAAGGCCTGTAATTGAAATAAGTAGCCCTGCAACCATGTCTAAAACCTGCCACTGCAGTGTCTATGTGGGCGGTTTTGAACTGCCATATCGACTTGGCAAGTGTACCCACTAACCAGGCCCAAACCTTCCCTTTTATAACATGTAAGGCACCCCGAAGATAGACCCAAGGTAGCCCCATGGGCAATGTGCAGTGTATTTAAAATGTAGGACATGTACTGGTGTGTATTGCATGTCCTGATAGTGAAATACTGTTAATTTTGTTTTTAACTTTTGCAAGGACTATCTCTCCCATAGGTTAGCATGGGAGCTGACTTGTAACCTCTTACACGTATAACTTCCAACTGGGAGAGATAGAGACTTGGAGTTTGTGGTCCCTGAACTCACAATTTAAAATTACATCTTTTAGTGAAATTGTTTTTTAAATTGGAAGTTTAAAAATGCCACTTTTAGAAAGTGGGCATTTTCTTGCTTTTCCATTCTGTGCTTATGCCTGCCTGCCTATGGAATCCACGTCTGGTTCAGACTGACAGTTGGCTGTTTATGCATTCACTCTAGACAGTCACACAGTGGGAGCTGAGGTGTGCATTGCAGATCCTGATAGCCCATCACCAGGCTGATGGGTCTTCCTGAGTTAGAGTGGTGGGAGGAGTTGTCACTGGCAACTGAATAGGGCTGTGCCTGTCTACACCCCCCTGTAGTGTGTCTGGAGCCAGGTCAGAGAAAGGCAGGGTCTTGTTCAATACAAATAATTTCTTTTGAAGTATGCCTATTTCAAAGGCAGAAACTTGTATAAGTACTGCCTATGTGACACCATAACTTTAGAACACTTCTGGACTAAGAGGGGTTTCTGCCAAGAAGAAGAGGTGTAGGTAGGGAACTGCCACTCTGCTTGATGCTGTGTTGGGCTGGCTTGCTGCTTCTGTCTTGGGCAGTGAAAGGACTGGACTTTGCTTTCCTCATCCTGCTTGCCAAGGTTCTCCAAGGGTTTGTGTGTGCTTGCCTCCTGTTAAGAAGTCTCAGGGCCATTAAATACCTGCAGCCCCTGAACTCCATCTGCTGGAAGTTCTGACATGCCAAGTGGTGCCAATTCCATTTCTGGGCCCTGGAGGTGGCTGTTGCTGCAAAGAAGCCCAAATATCCACGCACCTGTGTTCAATGCCTATTTTTCCTGACACAGCACCGTCATGCAGCTGAAAAACCAATGCATCACGCGGCCAAAGAATCGAAGCAGTGGCTGAGTACTGTCTCACCAACGTCCGTGGCACCCACTCTGACTCTGACTCGACGTAGAAGTTTATCCTAAAATCTGAGTCAAGTGCAAAGGGAGAAATATGTGCTTATAATAAAGACAGTTACATGCTGTATGGCGATAAAGCTGACCCTATCTTCATGCCCTTAACATTAATGCCAGAAACATGGTTGATTTATGAACAATGAATGTTAAAAATGTTGAGGCAATGCTTGTCAGCGATTTAGTTCCTCTCATTTCAAATGTTTTACTGATCTTGCATTCCTCAAGAGTGTTTGCTAATTTATCATGTTGTGTTTCTGTATTTTTTTCGAGTGTCTTAATACTCTTGCCAAGGGCATTCTTTGAGCTGTGCCCGGTGTTTATGAGTGGCTTTGATTGAAAACTCTGACGCTGAGACTGAAGCCAAAGCACAGGGCCTGTCAGTGGGCCGGCCTCTCTGCAGAGCACATGGAACAATGATCATGTACTCCAGTTGCAATTGAAATTCTGAGGAAATGTGTGTGAAGGGGGCACACAGATGTCAAAATATTTGCAAGGCAAAAGGAAATTAATTGCTTAAATGTGAGTGAGGGCATTGTATGTTTGGAAGTGGTGAAGTGACGGAGATGCGAGGAAGTGCATTTGGGGAAAAGTGAAAAGAGGGTACTGAAGAGGAAAGAGAGGCAGTTGAAGATGTGCAGATGGACAAGATATGGGGCAAAACTGGGCATACATATCTTACATATAGCAAACATAACTGAAGGCCAAAACTCCTTCCAAAGACCTCAATACTATTTAATTCACAGACTCACAATTTCAGAACTGAAACATTTCCAATGTTAATTATTTATAACAAATCATTGTTGTTACTCATTTATCTTAAACAGCTAACAACTGTTGACAAAATCAATCATACTGACAGGCTTTAGGTGTATGTTAGTTGCTGTGTATTTGGATTCAATATCATCTCAGAGAGAAACCAATCTACCAGTCGGGTGGCACACTACAGGAATCACAGAAATGTATTTTACATGTTCCCTTTTAGAGAGCCCCTACTTTTTTCCTCCTACTTAAAGACCTGTCTGCACATATTTTCATATGACTGATCACAGTCAGCAGCTGTAGGTGCTTCCAAAAGCCTGGTTAGAGTATTTTTTTCCAAAGTTGAAGGCACTAATTCAGTGCAAGGCACTGGGCAAGCACACACTTTAAAGGGCTGAAGTTGTCACTCTGTACAATTTGCAAACTTTTGTAACTGTTGAACATATTAATGCAGTATGATGTGGGGCAGCTTTATTGTGTTTAATATTTCAAGACTATACATGCTTTATAAGCCTTGCTAAATTTATTTGCTTTAAAATGCACTATTTGCAGATCTTTTTTCAGTTTTTCTCGGAAAGAGGATCCGCCCTGTAGTCCACGTATGTAATTAAGTTTGTTCACGTCGCTCGCTGCATAAAAGTCATACTGAAACTTAACGCCTCTCCACTCCCAAATGTCACCAGCCACCACTGGTGGAGTGTCCACAGCTTGGAGCATGCCCAAGCCAACTGGTCCTCTTTCCAAAATGTTAACTGCTAGGAACTTGATAAGCAGTCTGTCATTTACACTGCTCGCTTTTAACAGATATTAACAGTAGTGCTTTCCATGCAGTACTCCTTTGGAGACTTGCTCTTCACTGTGATTTTCTGCATACACCTGCACTAGAGGAACTATAAGTCTCCACTGCCAGACTGGGATTCCTATAGTTTATTACAATTTCTCTGGCTCGGATTTGGTCTTATTTAGATAACAGGATACCTAATTATTACAGATAAACCAGAGCGTGTAATGATATCCTGGGACTTACTACGTCTCTTACCTGGGAATTAGTCCCCTTTTCATCGTGGGATTCCCGCATTGAGTTGTATATCATTTTATTGTCTCTCCTCATGCCCACATCCCCCTCTACCCCTAGATTTGCCAGCTTTAAATATCTGCATTATTTTTGGGGTGGGCCCCTCCTAATTTCTCAAAGGAACTTCATTCTGATCCTCGGTCTGGAAGTAACCTACTTTTCTGTGATTTAACCTCACACTTAAGTTGTTTTCTGTGTCTTCTTTTTTTCTCATTCTGGATGTTTACTGCTTTCTCTTTTTCAATGCAGCAAGCAAACTGGACTCAGCCAATTGTACTAATACTGAAGCACTTTTCTCTCAAACGCCCAAAAAATCCGCCATCCACACCGGCTTCCATTACTGTTTGCATATATGGGGCCAGCTGAACTTGTCACACTTCTGGAACATATTTATTTTCTTTTTTGGACTGCACGCGGCACACTTGGAGCAAGAGAACCCACCCGCTGTCCATCTCAGCTTAGCCGATTGCTGCACTTCAAGTTCTGTGCTACGCAAAATTTGAATACTGCTTCAGCATCTTAGTTAAGTCAGACCCATTTTGTGCCCTGTCTGCTGCTTCAATAATTTTTAAAGAACTTTGTCCACCGTTTTTAAACGTTTTTAAATAATTCAGTCCACCTTCCTTAGTTATTTTTTACACTCTGTTCTGTATAATGTCCGAGGCCTCTTTTTCTGTTTGTCGCTTAATCTCTCTCCTTAGGAGCCTGCTTCAAAAGAGGCATTAAGACATATCAGAACTAGTGTTATTGGCATCTGTGATATCTATACATGGTTTTATCTGCACTCTGGTTATTTTCTTTTGATCTTTTTGTAATGGTTTTATTAACTATACAATACATTTCTTTTTTTAATTCTTGTCCTTCTTGTTTTGGGCTCTGTTAAGTTGAGAGTCCTGATGATGATCACTATAACCCTCTAGAGGATTGAAACATTGCCTAGCACTACAGACCCTTTGTTTGCAACGGACAAAAAGGGTCATTGTTGTTCTTGGGTACACATTCTTGATCACTGATTGTCACATGTGTGTATCATGTTCATAAGACCACTGGGGCACATTTCTTACCACACACTCACTCCATCATCACTGATGTTTTAAGTAAAACTGTGGAAGTAATAAAAGTAACCATTTGGTACCTTTGAAAGTAACAGTGATATTATGGTTGTGGGACCAGTGTTTCAATCTATTTTGCTCATCCAATGGCCCATACGACTTTCGGGTTCCCATGTTGGTCATAACTCAAAAAGTATATGAAAGTTCACAGTATGAAATGTGAAGGGTAGTTCCAACAGAAAAGCTTTCCATAATACAGAAGCCTGCACATGGGTAAATATTTCTTTCCCTGATGTGGTAATTGCCAGTTATCAACCAGGTCGTGGCTATGTCTCTTTCTCTGGTGGTGTCTGTGACGCAGTTAAAAAGCAAATTTGTTTGAGTTAGTGAAAGAACGCATATTGCTATGGCTGCAAATACAAAATTGAGGTTCTTTCATCGTGTTCTCCGGAATCCCTTTGTAAAGTTCAAGCACCTATAATCTTATAGGCAGGTTTGGGCTCAAACTCGTCACACCTTCGTGGTGAGGCGACGCACGGGACCTCCATTGTCTTTTTGCTACTTGCGCATATCTGTAATCACGAGTGACGGACATTCCAAACATCTTTCAGCCTTTGGTCATTACCTCCACTACTCCAGGTTAGGTTTTAAGCGATCTTGGACAATGAGACTCCTGCAATGTTCACAACAGGTGACACTGAAGTATCTGTCATCAACGAATGCACGGTCAATGATTGTGTCCCTCTTTGAGGTAACAAATCCCACACACAAAACTCTGCATCTGAGTCAGAAGTGTCCCACTCAGGTCCATCAGAGGAGAATGCACACCAGATTTTCTAAATAACCTCTGACTAATGAGTTCCATTAACATCTGTTCTTTTTTAATTTATCTTATGTGTGATCGGCTAACACATTGAAGTGGGGCTCTTTATGTATAGAAAACCTGGTTCGAAGTTCAAAAATATGTCCTGAAGGGAAATAGAAAAAACTGCTGATCATCATATGGTGCCACTTAGTGGAATTAGCCGCGTCAGCTTCCACATCATTAAACAACAGATTTGTTTTTAAATTTTGTAAATAAGTGTGTTAGAGCACAAGTGCAGCACCACTCCAAAAGAGCAGGGCCTGTGGAAGAATGATTCCTGTACCTCACCACCGTGCCACCTTCTGACGATCCTGTGTGTGATCCTGAAAATCTGACATGGATCCACCCCTTCTGGGTCTTTATCAGAAAGGGGTCTAAACCATTCTATTTGCTTAGCATTAAATTCTGGCAGATGTTAGCAGCTTTACATGACTTTTCATGGTAAATATTACAACAGTTAATTTCTGAAAAATAAAATGGGGCAGTGCAGTGATGATTTTGCTGATGCAAGAGGATTGTATGGGTTAGACGTAACATGAAACCTGCCTACCACTTCACCTGCTCATCGTGCAAGGATTTCAGTGCATCTTTTTCCCTATTGTTAATCATTAGTTCCTGGGTAGTGACCTGGGGCCAGATGTATGAAGAAAACGTTTTGCGATTCCCTAATTGCGAATCTTTGCGATTTACAATTAGGAAATCACAAAACAGCATGTATGAAAGTGTTTTGAACACTTTCTGCGATTCCCAATGGGTCGCAAATGACCTACCTCATGAATATTAATGAGGTAGGTCACAAGTTGCGACACATTAGGAATTGCAAAAATCGCAGGGATGGTGGCCTGCTGAGGTTAGCAGACCACCATGTATGTTATTGCTTTTAAATAAAGCATTTTTTTTCTTGTAAAGCAGCCCGTTTTCCTTAAAGGAAAACGGGATGCTTTACAAAAACAAAATAATTAAAAGTTTTCCTTACGTTTTTTAAGGGCAGGCAGTGGTCCGTGTGACCACTGCCTGCTCTCAGAAAATGCTTTTACAAACATTCACGAAGGGGAATGGGTCCCTCGGGGACCCCTTCCTATTTGCAAATGTGTTACCACCGACTTGAAGTAGGTGATGAGATGCAGATGTGAAGCGACCGCATTTCGGTTGTAAAATATTCATACATACTGATGCGATTTGGTGTTAGTAAGGGACGCCCTAAACATGCCCCTACCTAATACCGAATTGCAAACCCAAATTGCGATTCGGTAACAGGTTACAGTATCGCAATTTGGGTTTGATTCATGTCAAAAGATCGGAATCACTGCTGCTTGGTCCTGGTGAAGAATCCATGCCCCAAGACCCATTGCTGCCCTGAGAGAAGTGCAAAAACAACAGTTGATGGACAGAATGCAGAAAAATGTCATACATTCACCCCAGTACAGAGATCTGGGCCTAAATCCATCGATTTTTTGCTCACCATGCCGTTCCAGTTTGAACCCAGCCATAAGCAAACTAGTCTTGACCCTGTGCCTCATGGGAACAGTCCAGCCCGAACTGCTAAGCCAGGTCCTCCCTGGACTGGAAACAAGCATCCTAGGACCGATTTCGGGGTTTCACCCCTCTTCAGCCAGGATAGCTTGAATCCAGTGGCATGGAGAGCAAGGGACCTATGTCTGGGTATACCCTTCTCACTCGGGGTGACAAATGCAAAAACAACAGTTGATGGACAGAATGCAGAACAATGTCTTACATTCACCCCATTACAGAGATCTGAGCATAAATCCATCGTATTTTTGCTCACCATGCCGTTCCAGTTTGAACCCAGCTATAGGCAAATCAGTCTTGAGCCTGTGCCTCATGGGAACAGTCCAGCCCGAACTGCTAAGCCAGGTCCTCCCTGGACTGGAAACAAGCATCCTAGGACCGGTTTCGGGGTTTCACCCCTCTTCAGCCAGGATAGCTTGATTCCAGTGGCATGGAGAGCAAGGGACCCACGTCTGGGCATACCCTTTCCACTTTTTGTTAAGATTTTGTCCCCATACCAAGCTGGGTTCAGACAAAAAATAAGTACCGTCGATCAGGTGTTTCGATTCCTCTTACTGACCTGGAAGACGCTGGTTATTGGCCAGGGATGCCTCTATGGAGCTTTCATTGACCTAAGGTCCGCTTTCGATCTAGTCCCAAAAAACAAGCTTTTGAGTGTTCTTAAAGAGATGGGCAGGCCCTAAGGTGTGCGCAGAGCAACCTAACCTTTCAGAAGGAGGAGGTGCCTGTGCGCAGTGCGCACTTTCTCCTCTCCTTTCTTTTATTTACTCCCCTGTGAAATGGATCCAAAAAAGAAAATCACTTTTGCTGGAAATCAATGTCGTATTTTTCTGACATTAAATTCCAATGTGCAGCATCGGCAATAAAAGTTTAAAAATATGAAAAATAAATAACTAAGGGCCATATGTAGGTAGCCAAATACCGGTCGGTAATGGCCGAAATTCGGTAAAACAGACGTTACCGACCGGTATTTAGATAGTTGAGATGTAGGAGGCCAAAAACACATATTCGGTAAATAGGAATCGGTAAATACCGATTCAAATTTACCGACTTCAACAATACCGCTTCAAATTTACCGAATACATATTTTCCGATTCGGTAAATATGAAGTGGTAAATATGAAGTGGTAATACTGAAAAATGTTATGTATGTAAAGTCGGTAATTAAGAAATCCTTCAAAATCGGTAAATAAGAGTCGGTAATTAACACTGATAGAAAGCAGGTGGTAATTTTCAACAGTGCATTTAAGCAATCCCAAAATGCAACAGCATGGACAACATGGCTGCTCTGTATGTCATTGCAAGGCGGCTACGTCTACAGGCTGCAGGACTGAGGATATGGAGACGGGAGGAACGCATCTACAGACAGCGCATCACACTCTTCCAACTGACTGACGCAGAGATACATGAAAGGTACAGGCTACACCCCGAAACCATCTTGGACCTGATAAGGGACCTGCACCCACTCCTGGACCAGCCAACAAGAAGGGCCCATGCCATACCACCACATGTGCAGGTGCTCTGCAGCCTACACCTACTTGCATCTGGCAGTTACCAGGGGGTGATAGCTGCGGTGGGCGGAGTTTCCCAGAGTTGCATGTCACGTTTCTTCAGGAAGTTCCTGGATGCCATGATGCAGAGAATGCACCACTACATCAGCTTTCCTAACACTCAGGCTGAACTGCAGAAAACTAAAACTGACTTTTATCAAATGGCACAGTTCCCCCATGTCATTGGCTGTATAGATGGCACACACATCCCAATCTGCCCACCAGCTGCCACTGAGCACATCTACAGAAACAGAAAGTCCACCCACTCCATCAATGTGCAAGTAATCTGCGATGCAGGGAACATCATCACTGATATCGTTGCCAAATTCCCTGGGACCACCCATGACTCCTACATCTTCCAGAACAGTGGGATCTACACACGACTGCTTGCGGGAGAATTCGGGGAAGGATACCTGCTAGGTAAGTAACAGTGACGCTACATAGTACTCAGTGCAAATCATAGTGTATTGAGGCATGTGACTGATGTCTCCCTTTTACTCACCTAGGGGACAGTGCATATGCCGTGCGGTCATTCATCCTCACTCCCTACCTACACCCATCAACCCAGAGTGAGAGACGATATAATGTGGCACACAAATCTACTCGCAATGTGGTGGAGCGCACGTTTGGACTACTGAAGAGCAGGTTTCGCTGCCTCCATAAGAGTGGAGGTGCACGCCAGTACACACCCATCCTCTGCTGCAAGATTATTGCCACTTGTGCAATGCTGCACAACCTTGCCACAAAGAGAGACACAGTGGTCGAAATGACATATATTGAGGACAATGATGATGAGACTGCGCATGCAGAGGCCAACGCAGCAGGAGTACAAGCAGCAACAGATGGAAGAGTGAGACGGGCAGAGATCACATCCAACTATTTCTGAATGAGTAAGGGGACACAGCCTGTAGTTGGATGCCATGACGTAGTTTAATCAGACAGCACTACGCCACAACACAAAGGAAACTGTATTACAACAACAATGAGAAATTAAATTTTGTGAGTTAAGGGTTACTTCACCCAAATGTGTCATTGTTTCGCATGGGGCTTCACTGTTTGCGCCCACGCGCAGCAGTGCGGGATGGAATTGAGGGGGCGTCCTCACTGGCTGGGGTACCAGTGGCACCACGTTGACGCCTGTTGCTCCGATGAGTGTCTGGGACGGGGGTGGTTATGCTGCTCCTGCTGGTCGTGTCTTCTGTGTCGCCAGCATCCAAAGCGCCAGCTGCTGCAGACTGGCTGGTGAGCAGCACTTCTAGTGCACTTGTGACCCTAACCATCCCCCTGGACACATCTGTGCTGCACTGTGCAAGGCCCTCCTGCATCGCAACAGAGCGCCTGCAGATCAGCGATGTGGCAGTCGCCAGCCGGTTCACTGCCCTCGAGGTCTGATCCTTCCTCTGATGTCCCCTGCGCCGTGTGGCCCTGTCCTCATCGAACCTTGAGCACAGCTCCATGATGGATTGGGACATGTCCCGCATGCCCGCTGCCATATCCGCAATGCCCCCTGCCATGGTGGTGATGCCCTTTTCAATGTTTCCAAAGGTGTTGTGTAGGCCACGCATCTGTCGCTGTACGGACACCATTGCCCTTGCCTGTACGCGTTGTATTTTCACCATGGTGCCCTCAAGACCTGAGAACACTCCATGGCCCTGCCCAAGGGGAGGTGGACTCTGCGGCCGAGCCCTGCGGCGCCGTCTGCCAACTGTGTGTTCTCCCTCAGACTCGGAAGGCACACTGGCATGTGTTACATCCTGGGTTACAGTGGTCGTTTCCGGGCCCCTCGACTCATCGGATGATGAGTCGGTCACATCCAACCTAGCTGCAGGACGCCTCCTCAACCTGTGCTGTGCAGGAGGTGAAGATGGTGGTGAAACCTGCAGGACTGTGGATGCTGGCTGGAGCGGCGATGCTGGCTGGGGTGGTGTAAGTGCCTGTGGTGCCGTTCCCTGGCCGGAACTGGTGGTGGCCTTCTCTGTGCTGGGTGTGTGGTGTGCTCTCTCTCCCTTCTCATGGCCAGTTCTGTGCGCAGTAGTGCCTGTGGACAGAAAAGCAACAGCAGCTAAGTGTACCTGAAGCTTTGTCTTCCTGACATGACAATACAATTTCTAGACAGTATCTCATTGTCCTCGTATCATGTTTGGCCTTTCAGGGACTACATCTCCCATGATGCATTGCAGGCATGCACTAATACCTGTACTGGAGTTGGATTCTCATGGCACATTTTGGGAGTTTGGATAGGGGTAGGGGGGGGCACATTGCTGTGCAAGCGTCTTACCTTGTTTGGAGGTGCCTCTGGCGGAGCTGTCAGCGTCCCCAATCCCCACGATGCTCTCTGGCTCAATCGTTGTCTCCACTAGCTCCTCCAGTTCTGTCAGGGCTGGTGCTCTGTTGCGTCCACCTCCTGTCTGGCTGGCCTCTTTTTTTAAATCTGCCACCTTCCTCTTGGTGATAATGCGGATGTCATACCACCGCTTCTTCAGGACATCGATGTCCCGGGGGGTCACTCCTATGGCATTCACCTGTGCCTGGATTCCAAGCCAGATCTTTCTTTTTTCTGACTCAGGCACTTGCTGAGACAGTTTCCCAAATAGTTTCTGGTGCTGTTTCACGACCTCCTCCACCAGAACTTGCAGCTCCTTTGGGCTGAATTTGAGCTTTCGCTTCCTCTCCCCTCCTTCCCTCTCTGTGTCCTGGCTTGCCATTCTTGCAGTCTCCAGGTCTGAATCTGGCAGTTGCTCTCTTCCTCTCCTCAGCACTCCCAGCCTCTCCAGAGTCTGCTAATTGTGTGCACCTGCCTGGGTGTGGCCACTCCCTGGTTGGGTGGGGTTGAGGTTGCACAGGATTGGCTGCTTGCAGTCATGTGTTGTTAAACTGTCGATTCGGTATTTACCGATTCTGTATTTACCGATTCGGAAAATACCGCTTCGGTATTTACCGATTCGGAAAATTCCGATTCATGTTTACCGAATTTTACCGATTCGGTAAAGTTTACCGGATGTTGACCTACATATAACTTACCGATTCTTAAATACCGATTCGGTAAAATTCGGAATTTATGAATCGGTAAAAATAATTTACCTACATATGGCCCTAAATAAAGTAAGACAGAGTGGTAGCAAACTGGCCAGATTGATTTTATTCACACCCAAACACATTAGCGCCACTTTTACATTCACCCCAGTACAGGGATCTGGGCCTAAATCCATAGTTTTTTTGCTCACCATGCCGTTCCAGTTTGAACTCAGCCATAAGCAAATCAGTCTTGACCCTGTGCCTCATGAGAACAGTCCAGCCTGAACTGCCAAGCCAGGTCCTCCCTGGACTGGAAACAAGCATCCTAGGACCGGTTTCGGGGTTTCACCCCTCTTCAGCCAGGATAGCTTGATTCCAGTGGCATGGAGAGCACGGGACTCACGTCTGAGCATACCCGTCCCACTCGGGGTGACAAATGCAAAAACAACAGTTGATGGACAGAATGAAGAATAATGTCATACATTCACCCCAGTACAGAGATCTGGGCCTAAATCCATCGTTTTTTTGCTCACCATGCCGTTCCAGTTTGAACCCAGCCATAAGCAAATCAGTCTTGACCCTGTGCCTCATGGGAACAGTCCAGCCCGAACTGCTAAGCCAGGTGTTCCCTGGACTGGAAACAAGCATCCTAGGACCGGTTTTGGGGTTTCACCCCTCTTCAGCCAGGATAGCTTGATTCCAGTGGCATGGAGGGCAAGGGACCCACGTCTGGGCATACCCTTCCCACTCGCGGTGACAAATGCAAAAACAAAAGTTGATGGACAGAATGCAGAAAAATGTCATACATTCACCCCAGTACAGAGATCTGGGCCTAAATCCATCGATTTTTTGCTCACCATGCCGTTCCAGTTTGAACCCAGCCATAAGCAAACTAGTCTTGACCCTGTGCCTCATGGGAACAGTCCAGCCCGAACTGCTAAGCCAGGTCCTCCCTGGACTGGAAACAAGCATCCTAGGACCGATTTCGGGGTTTCACCCCTCTTCAGCCAGGATAGCTTGAATCCAGTGGCATGGAGAGCAAGGGACCTATGTCTGGGTATACCCTTCTCACTCGGGGTGACAAATGCAAAAACAACAGTTGATGGACAGAATGCAGAACAATGTCTTACATTCACCCCATTACAGAGATCTGAGCATAAATCCATCGTATTTTTGCTCACCATGCCGTTCCAGTTTGAACCCAGCTATAGGCAAATCAGTCTTGAGCCTGTGCCTCATGGGAACAGTCCAGCCCGAACTGCTAAGCCAGGTCCTCCCTGGACTGGAAACAAGCATCCTAGGACCGGTTTCGGGGTTTCACCCCTCTTCAGCCAGGATAGCTTGATTCCAGTGGCATGGAGAGCACGGGACTCACGTCTGAGCATACCCGTCCCACTCGGGGTGACAAATGCAAAAACAACAGTTGATGGACAGAATGAAGAATAATGTCATACATTCACCCCAGTACAGAGATCTGGGCCTAAATCCATCGTTTTTTTGCTCACCATGCCGTTCCAGTTTGAACCCAGCCATAAGCAAATCAGTCTTGACCCTGTGCCTCATGGGAACAGTCCAGCCCGAACTGCTAAGCCAGGTGTTCCCTGGACTGGAAACAAGCATCCTAGGACCGGTTTTGGGGTTTCACCCCTCTTCAGCCAGGATAGCTTGATTCCAGTGGCATGGAGGGCAAGGGACCCACGTCTGGGCATACCCTTCCCACTCGCGGTGACAAATGCAAAAACAAAAGTTGATGGACAGAATGCAGAAAAATGTCATACATTCACCCCAGTACAGAGATCTGGGCCTAAATCCATCGATTTTTTGCTCACCATGCCGTTCCAGTTTGAACCCAGCCATAAGCAAACTAGTCTTGACCCTGTGCCTCATGGGAACAGTCCAGCCCGAACTGCTAAGCCAGGTCCTCCCTGGACTGGAAACAAGCATCCTAGGACCGATTTCGGGGTTTCACCCCTCTTCAGCCAGGATAGCTTGAATCCAGTGGCATGGAGAGCAAGGGACCTATGTCTGGGTATACCCTTCTCACTCGGGGTGACAAATGCAAAAACAACAGTTGATGGACAGAATGCAGAACAATGTCTTACATTCACCCCATTACAGAGATCTGAGCATAAATCCATCGTATTTTTGCTCACCATGCCGTTCCAGTTTGAACCCAGCTATAGGCAAATCAGTCTTGAGCCTGTGCCTCATGGGAACAGTCCAGCCCGAACTGCTAAGCCAGGTCCTCCCTGGACTGGAAACAAGCATCCTAGGACCGGTTTCGGGGTTTCACCCCTCTTCAGCCAGGATAGCTTGATTCCAGTGGCATGGAGAGCAAGGGACCCACGTCTGGGCATACCCTTTCCACTTTTTGTTAAGATTTTGTCCCCATACCAAGCTGGGTTCAGACAAAAAATAAGTACCGTCGATCAGGTGTTTCGATTCCTCTTACTGACCTGGAAGACGCTGGTTATTGGCCAGGGATGCCTCTATGGAGCTTTCATTGACCTAAGGTCCGCTTTCGATCTAGTCCCAAAAAACAAGCTTTTGAGTGTTCTTAAAGAGATGGGCAGGCCCTAAGGTTTTAGCGATTGTCAATCGCTTCCATGAGGCTAATTATGCAACGATTCATTGGGGTAACGGAAGTCAGATCACTGATTCAATTAAAGTCAATAAGGGGTCCGACAGAGCTGTGTATTGGCACCCACATTTTTTTCACTATTTGTAAATGGATTAGTCCAGTACCGTTCAGACGTTTCCACAGATGCCCCCACCCTAGGGGGTAATGAAGTGGTAACACTGTTATTTGCTGACGACTTGCTGTTAGTCTCTAAAACTCCTAGAGGGCTACAACTGCTTTTAGACTGCTTCAAGGCTTTCTGTGATTCCCGAAGCCTAAAGGTTAATACCTCAAAGACAAAGCTTCTAATGCTGAGCCCCCATAAAACGTATAAATGCAAGCTATCATTGGGTGGAGTTCCGTTGGAGAGAGTACCTTCGACTATCTGGAGATCACTTTCTCCAAGGATATGTCCTGGAAGCCCCATGTATCAAAGAGCATGTTCCATCATAGACAGCTAACTGAGGCCTTGACCAAAGACCACAGGACCTTCCATAGCAAACCAGTAGCAGCCCCACTCTACAAATATGATTGCAAGACAGTAGGCTCAGCACTTTATGGTACGGAACTGTGGAGATTTGAAAAGACGGACAGCCTCCTGACCACTGAGAATTAATTCCTGAGGGCCCTGGCTTCACTTCTGCAGAGTACCCCATTCCAACCGCTAAAGCTGCATTTGGGAAGAGCCACCATCACCAAGAGGTCCAAGTTACACCCCCTTTTGTCTTGGTTGCGTTTAAAATCCACCCCGAGCTGCTTCGATATGCTACCGCCCTCTCTGAAGTGTGTACACTAGATCACTTTAAGAAAATTGGCTGGATCTGCCAAGTGAAATCTTTGCTCACCGCAATAGGGATCATGGGATATCAAGGACCAGCATGGCAGCCTAACAAGGACCTGGTCAAGAAACAATACTGGAATTAGGTGGCTCAGTCTTCTTTATCTTACCCGCCCTGGGGCCTTCTAACCATGGAGTTTATGGAATTTAAATTGTCTTGCTCATATGAATAATACTTGGAGGCTATTGCGATTCCTCAAAACAGGAAGCTTTACATGCAATTTAGATTTGGTTCTCTCCCTGTGAAATCTTTCACAGCTTCCTGGCAACAGTCTTCTACTCTATCACAGTCTTGCCCAGGCTGTCCCCTTGCAACTGAGTCAATTTGTCACATATTTTTTGCCTGCCCAATGTATCAGCGTCCGAGAGGAAAATGGTTTGCTCCCATCTGGAAACGTTTTGGCATCCGCTGCCTTCGCGAATCATTGCGCATTTTAAAATCTGACTCTAGCCTGTTGGTAGTTTGCGCAGGTGCCAAGTTTCTCTGTAATATGTGGCCAATTAGAAGATCTGTGTTGAAAATGTAATATTATCACACTTGTTCATGTGTAGCCCTTTTAAGTACCATTTATGGTGTTTTAACTGTTTATTTAACCCTTATGGAATTGTGGAATTGGTCATTTTTAATTGGTTCCAACCATAGTAATAACTTTACCACTAAGCCAGCATCGCGGGCCACACCGCTTACCCTTATTTAGGGATAGGCTTTTGTCGGCTTAGACTATATTCGCTTCTATGTTAATTTTATTCTTCTAACAATTTTTAGAATAATTAATGGAATAACATTTTTAACTGACTATCAAAGTATTTTTTTATGTACCCAAATCTCTGTAAGAATTGTACGAATTTGCACTTTTATGGTCTGAGGACCGAAATAAAGTTTATGATGATGATGATGATGACATGTGAAAAGCTTTTTTGCATTCGCAAACGGGCTGATTATGAGAATTGTCCCGTTTGCGAACTCAAAAAGCCTTCATACATGTGACCCTTGCTTCTTCTACGCTGTTGATGTCACTATTGAAGGCAAACAAGAACTGAAAGAAGATGTGACAGAAAAAGCACAACTGATGAGGCTTGTAGATAGTTGAGGTCCTAAGTTAGTGCAACCCCGAGGTTGCATATATATACTCTAAGGTTTGGTGGAGTAACATCTGAAAAAGCCTAGGCTTTGGCTTATTTGGCAACTTATTTGTCATCCTGTTTAATGAGAAGTCACATCTGCTGCTCCATCTTGTTGCTGCTCATGACGCGTTTGGATTTTTGGTGCCCAATGATTCTCCACGTGAGTCCTTTGCCTCGAGTATCATATTGTGACACTTGCTACCTATCCCACTCATCTGCTTTACAGGCTACGCATATTACAATGTTGCCATGATTTGACCTATACCAAACCAAGTTTGCTGCAATCCTACCAGCGCAAGTATAGATTTAAATAGATCTAAGTGGTTGTACAGGTGCTGTTGCCCGATGAAGGGATCAGAGGATGCAGTGACTCTTGAGGCTTTCCACTGATGTCCTGTAGGAACTGTTGTTTTGCTGACACTTGAATGTGATTTCGCTTTCTTTGCATAAAAAGTGAAAAATTGATTTTGAAGTGATACTAGCATTGTCTCCATTGAGATGCTCCCTCATCCTTCTTGCCAGTTCAGATTCAAAGAACTCAATCAAGCAATCATGGGTTTATTAAGTGCAGCTACTCACCCGAGCGGGTCTCAAGTACTAACAACTTCTGATCATCATAACGACCAACTGAATAGATAGATGGGAGAAGATCAGCGGGTCTGTAACCCTTATTCCTTCTGGTTTCCTGTGTTTGTTCCTTACTAATATTTTCCTGAAGCAACCCACATTAGGGAAAGTTGAGGCAAAAGCACAGCAATCAGAGCCCTGCCAAATTTAAAATAAAAATCCCTCTCTGAAATATGGTAAAGTGGCTTTGGAAGGCGTGGGATCTGGATCTGGGCAGGGCCTTGGGCCCCTTAGTGTTTTACTATCCATGGAGAGTCTTCCGGCGGGGCATGGGAAGTGGGTGTGGATTCATGCTGAGCATGGTCAGAGCGATACTCCCTACCCCAGGCTTCTCCAAAGAGTAGCTCGTGAGCTACTGGTAACTCTAACAAAATACGCTGTGATTGCATCACCAGGATCATAACAAGAACCTGCCTACTCCCTAAATGACCACAGGCACCGACCCCCATTCCCCTAGTGTCCCCTTCCCATCCCATACCCAATAGAGCATTCTAGTGAAATGTAGAAATTAATTGAGTAGACCAATCCCTACAAGAGGCCCACATGGCCCGGTGACAGTCAGATTCAAGTCAGGCATGCTTGGTACTTGATTCAAAATCTGTAAAAAAAAAACAATAACTAAATCCCAGAAGAAGAGCAACACTAGACAGCCACTGTCCCCTGCTTGCATTGCCCTTCTAGGCCCTAGTTACTATTTTCCACTGTTTTAAATGTTTCAAAATCCTTAACAATTTGTAATTTGTCACTAAGGTGAGAACATTCACAAAAACTCCCAAAACAATTCAGACACATCACCTGTGCCAAAAACAGTGCTGGTGTTATTTGCCTCTATGGTTGACTCCCACTAGATTTTCTCCATATTACAAGTATTCTGTACCATATAAGAGTCACACACTAGGAACATTATTTTCTTCCCAACCAGTGTGCACTTAGTATAAGCCGATGTTAAAACTTTCATGAAAACATCTAAAAAAAAGGTTCAATATCCTTACTTCTGGCTAATGTGTGTGTGTGTGGTTTTTTCCAGGGATGAATACACAAATGAACTTATTCTGTTCTTCAAAATACTATTTCAATCTAAAACACTTTTCCAATTTAAACATGTTTTCAGGGATTACAGGACCACAATTTCTACCAGCAGGTATACATAATTTCATAAACTGAACCGTTTCTGGTTTATTTCCTACTCCTTCCATTTTCATATGTGTCAAGAAATTAACATACTTGTGCCATAACGTTCTGCAAAATAAATCCTCGTGATTATTTGCAAATCATTGACTAAGTCTTTGGAATCTGTCGTTTGTGAGTTATTCGTAAAACCCCCTGGACAAGGTCTTGCAGTAGAGGTTGAAATTTGGAAGTAGGTTGTTAAACTGCACTTTGATTATTGTCATTGTATTAATTTCGCAATGAAACATTTATTCATATCAAAGAAAATCAAACAAATCGGAAAACATGTTGTAGACCTGGCATCTTTTGGCGTGCTTCCCCTGTCTTTTTGCTTTCTAACCTTCTGTTTTTACTATGTATTTCGTTTTTCACTATTAAAAGGCTGCCTTGTAACACTTTACAAGTGTAACTTTCAATTGGGAAAAGATAGAGGAATGTAGTTTAAGTTCCCTGAGCTCAAAATGTAATAACACATCTTTTTATAAAGGTGTTTTTTAAACTGTATGATTGAAAATGCCACTTTTAGAAAGTGGGCATTTTCTTGCTTAACCATCCTGTGTGTCTCTGCCTGCTTGTGGATTCATCGTCTGGTTTTGGATTGTCAAGGGCTGTTTGTGCTTTAACTCCAGCCACTCACACTAAGCGAGTTAAGGTGTGCTCTGTATATGCTGATAGGCCATCCTGGGCTAGAGTGGTGGGAGGAGTTGTTATTAACACCTGAATAGGCTACGGCTGCTCAGCATAATGTTGTCTCCACCCCCTGTAGAGTGGCAGGCCCAGAAGGACAGAACTAGTTTTGCTGAGCCAGAGAGACTTTTTGCAGAAAGACCTCAAATGGAAAAAGGGGTATAAGTATTAGACCTAAAGCCCCTGAATTTTAGAACTCTTTTGGACTAAGGGACCTGCCTAGACGAGGAGCTGGATGAGCTGCCAGGAGGAGTACTGCACATTTCCTGTGTGTTGCTTTGTTGGGTTGGCCTGCAGTCACTGCATCTGTCTTGAACAGTGAAAGAACTGGACTGACCTTTCTGCAGTTAATTTCCTGAGTTTCTCCAAGGGCTTGAAGTAGAGCCTGCCTCATGTTGGAAGTCTCCAGAACATCAAAGACTTCAAGTTCATCTGCCAACAGCACTGGGAACTGTGTGTTTTGTGCTGAAACAGAAGAAAAACTACTATGATGCTGTTCACGACGCAGCTGCCGGCTCTTTGACCTGAAGGCCCCACAGAGCACATTGCCCCGCTTTGGATCGCAACCCTGGTCTCTTCGAATTTACCGGCTGACACTGTCACCGAGCTACTGCTACCACCGTGACCTGTGGGTAACGCACTTCGTATTGCCGTGCTTCACATCGCCACCTGGCCTCACCGATGATGCCGCTCCATACTGACAGCAAAGCTGCTGACACCACCGTGGCCTGTGGACACCGCTCGTGAGGTACACAAAGCATCACCCCATCCCACACTGCAGCTCTGGTCCGCTGACATCGGCACCATCGACTCCAGCATTGTCAAAGGGCGCCGCTGCTTCCACCACGACCTGTGGGCACCGCACAATGCATTTCCCTATTTTGCATCGCAACATTAGTCCTACCGACGACAGCACTTCAGCAACTAGGATGCCGCAGCCTGCATCGTGACCTGTGGACACCGTACATTGCATCGCCCTGCTTCACACCGCAGCCTAGGTCTCACTGATAATGCTGGACACCGTCACCGAGCCGCTGCCTGCATCGTGACCTGTGGGCACCACTCATCGCATTGTCCCACTTCTCATCGCTGTCCCGACGCTATCTACGCCAGCACTCCTGACTTCAGGCTTGTGGAGTGCGATCTGCAACGCATGTGACTTCAAGGGCCAGACAACTCCTGGACTGACCTCCAGAACCAATGCCTGCCGATGCCTGATAACGTCTGCCGATGATACCTCCTTTTCGGATCTCATCGCAAGGTCCACGACACCCCGCATTTCCAAGTTACTCTTGGCGGGTCTTTCCGACACTGTAGCTGGCCTTCAACCTCACAGTTGGCCTGTACTTCTGAATTTCTTTGTTCACGATGCCGTGATAGCCCCGGACAGAGCTATAAACTTCAAGGAACTGTATTTTAAGTCTATTTCTGCAAGTTTCATATCTTTATTACTGTATGTTGAATTTTGATCGTTTTGGTTTTGTTTTCCACAGATAAATATTGGCTATTTTTATAAAACTGGTGTGCTGTCCTTTTACAGTTTGTGTGTTATGTGCAAATGCTGTACACATTGCCTCTAAGATAAGCCTGACTGCTCGTGGCAAGCTACCAAGGGGTTGAGTAGGAGTTATTTTAGAGGTGTAAATCCCCTTACCCTGACTAGAAGGAAAGGTCTCTACTTGTAGTGGAGAAGTGTGGCTCAATGATTAGAGCGGCAGACCCTGATGCAGAGGTCTAGCCTGGGACCAGGGTTCAATTTCCTCCCTCGGCGGGTCTTAGACTCAAAAATTCCACAGACCTGATAATTCTCGCCTCGGTGCCTATTCCAATCATGGAGTCCAACTCTGGGCAATAGCTTGCTTAATCTCCACAACGGTCCCCACAGCGCCAAGGATGCCTGGCCTCCACCTTGGGGGTGCCCAGGAGTGGAAGCCTCACAGGGAAAGCCAGGATGGGTTCCACAGCAGTATTCGTACAAGCGACTTGAGACCCTTGCGGGTGAGGAGTGCGCTATACAAGTATCAAATTTACATTTAATTTTTACATTTACTTGGACAGGGTACGAACCTGACAACTAGAGACCCCCATTTCTAACATGTGTTAACTCTTTATTCATAAGATTATGTTTATTGAATATAAATGATAAACCAATGTGGAACAAGGTGCAAGGTTGTTCGCCAAGCTTAATTGCTGTACAATGAAAGAGATGACACCTACCCCAAGAAGGGAACATGCTAGATATTAGAATATTGGAGTCCGGTGATCAGTGGTCCTCACTGTCGATTGTACAGAAAATACTAAGAACTCAATGATTAGGTTCAATTATAGAGTACAGTAAAATAAATGTTGCGAGTGCTTGTGGGATTATAAACATTTTGGATTATTTATAATATACCATGTATCTAATGCTGAGATAGGCTCAGCCACTCCAAATGCTTAATGCTTCTCTTTTATTTTCACTGTTAACTTTGTATAGCTTTCATCCTTGCTCAAGTCCCCTTCTCTCCCCTGATTTAGGTACACTCATCTTGCAAGGTTCTACCCATCAATGCCTAAGCCTGATTTCGACACATGCTGATCACTGACATACAATCTATGCATCCTCCTCCTGCCTATAAATGCGATGCTCTTATTATGTGAACCTTCTTTTAAACGACTGACTTTCCCTGTCCTTTTTGTACCCTGATACTGTAAAATGATATTTTTATAAATTGATCTTTTGTGATCATTGTTTCATCACCTCTGTGTGAGTTTAGTATAGTTATATTAAAACTACTAAATGAAATAACATAACATGAATAGTATGTTGACCTTAACTGCGGTTGTCTGTCTCTATTCTGGGTTGACTTCGAGTGTGAAACAAGAACATAAGAGAGACAGGACAATCGGGAGCCTATTTTTGGGGAAGTCACACAGTGCAATGCAACAAGTCATCTTGCTGTGCTTCACTGCGTGAAAGGTAAGGAATGTGCCGTATTTAAGACAATACAGTGAATTCCTGTCCTCCACCCTGCACTGGTGCCCTTTTGGAAGCCTAGCGCCAATGCAGGCCGCCTTGCACCATGGTGCAACGGTGCCTATGTTGCATGCAGGATTGTTTTTGTGAAGGAAGGGGCACCTTCCTGCACATAAATAATCCTGGGAGGCATGTTCCCTTTTTCTGCAGAAAGAGGTAGAAATAGAGATATTTCTCTTAGTTACGCCTCCCCTGAGAAGGTGTGAGATTTGTGCACATTCCCAAGTTTACAAGTTCTTGTGAATTTGGGAATGCGTCAAAAAACCTTGTGAGTTGCATGGGGACACCCACGCAACGCCAATGGAATACCTTCCAAGAGCAAAGTAACACAACAGAGCGATTTGCACTGTGTTGCATTACTCCAGCTTTTTGGAGACACTCAGAGTAACGCAAAGCGGCTTTGAGTGGCTTCCAAAATCTGTCTTATGGTTTGCATCACTCTTGCACCATGTTGTGTGGTGCAAGAGCGACACAAATTGCCTCATAAATAAGCCCCTAGATTATTGTTGTATTCTAGATTATTGTTGTATTATATAAGGGTGGGCCAGCTGTTAATTAAATCAAACACAAGGAGATGATGGACAGAGCGCTGGATCTTTTCAGACACTCATCCCCAGTCACAGATCTGGGTTGAATCCATCATCATTCTTTAGCTGACTTCGCCACCATCATCTCCTTGTGTTTGCTTTGTTTCCCCTAAATTGGCAGGGTATGCCCAGACGTGTGTCCCTTACTCCCTTTGCCACTGGATTCAAGCTAGCCTGGCTGATGAGGGGTGTTACCCCGAAACCGGGCCCAGGATGCTTGTTTTCGGTCCAGGGAAGACCTGGCTTGGCAGTTCGGGCTGGACTGATCCCATGAGGCACTGGGTCAGACTACTTCCATAAAGCTGGGTCTGAACTGGGGTGGGTGGTGAGCTAAAGAACAATGATGGATTCAACCCAGATCTGTGACTGGGGGTGAGTGTCTGAACAGCGCTCTGTCCATCATCTCCTTGTGTTTGCTGCGTTAATTAAATCAGGCATTAACAATTGTTTATTTGCCCTTCCCCTCCCTTTTGGCCCTATGGTGGTTTGCCTGTGCAAAACGAAAAAATATATACAATATTGGTAAATGAGTGCAAATGCCGTTTGCAGTTGTCACTCGTCATTACTTTCTACAGAGGCAATCATAAGGTTCAAAAGCACTTGTTATGGCGCACATATTATGTGTCCAGGAGAGCGTGTGCACCCTTTATGTTCTCATGAAACTAAATGGATCTTAAAGGCGTTTTCACAACACTCAAGGAGAATGGACAGCTCGAGGGGGCTGGTCGGCCTTCTGTGCTGCGTTTAATTGTGTATAATGTAACCAAGCCCTTAGCCCATGAGCATCCTTCGACCATTAAATAAGGAGTGAGGCCTTTGCAAGGGAGATTCCATTTCCTTCATGACAGGTCATTGCATCCATTGTCGCTCGCGCCTGCCGAAAGGCCAGAGACTGCCGCAGGAGTCTTCCGTGAAAGGGGAGATGGCTATTTAGCAAGGACGTGCCTGGGGCGGGACTGTTTACAGGGTCGGCATGGCCCAGATTCGAGGAATCCATTTCTTTACTGGTTCGTCACAAACACACCCAGTATTCTCCAGAGGCTGACATGAGCCGAGGGTCATATTCACACAAACAAGGACAACGAAAATGGCGCCGCCCGGTTACTACAAAGAATGTTGTATTCAGGGAGAGCCGTAAAAGGCTGGGACGGTCCCCCTGCATCTGGGCACGGCAGTCCTGCATCCTGTTAGCCTTCGGGCAACGCTTTCGAATGAGAAATGAACTCGCTCTGTATTTCCTCCCTCTATCCAGGCCACGAAGTTAGGGGCATATCAGCAACAACCGGCGATAATTATCGCTAAGCGCACTTAGCGCTAAGATAATTATCGCCGGCTAGCGTGGATTTTTATCGCTGAGATAGCGTGCTATTAACAATGCTTATCTCAAAAGCGATAAGAATCCTCAAGCTAACTGCCTAACGTGAGATTATCGCTGGAAACCCAGCGATAATCTCACGCAATGTAGCGTTAGCTTGTTGATAGGGCCTCACAAACTTAGCCATGATATCCACCTTCCATAGGATATCATGGCTAAGTCAGTCCTGAAGCAGGCGTAAGGAAAGTAGCGATAACAGTCTTGTTGCTATGCTTCATAGCGTGGGGCTTGATGATAAGAGAAATGTCGCTTAGCAACATTTCTCCTGTCATGTCAGGTCAGGAACGCCCACTTTGCATCTCATTAGAGATGCAAAGCTGGGCGTTAGGAATTCTTACGCTAACGCAAGCTTGCTAATTAGGCGATAAAAATATCGCCGCTTTTCGGCTGAAAACGGCCGCAAAAGCAGCGATAAAAATATCGCCTCGCCTTGCTGATATGCCCCTTAATTTTCTTTCGTGTGGCTATTTTGTGTTCTTCCTTCGGTTTCACAAGTGTAATCAGCTCACAATGTTTTCCACTATACTTTGGATAGTGTCTTTGTCGCCTGACAGTCCTACTTTTCATGATGCAATATCAATGTTTTCATGACATTGGAGGAAATGTGATCACAACACATACCAATAACTGTTACCCTTTGCTTCAGCCGAGTTTTATAGAGCAGGATGAGAAAAAGTTATGATGTATGTTTGATTCAGTGGACGGAGACCATAAAAACGATTTTTTGTTCTTTTGAGGCCTGTGCATGAAAATATAGAAATGCAAGTGTTGGTGCATGCAATAATCACACTGAGTACACCCCTAACTAGGCACCTAGTTGACCTAATTATAGTTTTCTATAGCGCTTTCCAGAGCACTTTACAAGAGGAGTCGCCATTGCACCATTGCACTAGTAAATAAACACTAATATGAAGGGATCGAATTCTGAGAGGCCAATAAGTTTGTCAGCATTATGTGATATATTTGCAATAACCACTTACTGGGGTCTGGAACTAACATCCAAACGTAAAAAGAATTGAAAATAGCAAGAATAACCAAATGTTTAAAATTGGGCAAACAGGCATACATTTTCGAGAAAGAACAATATTGCCATTTTTGGTTGTATAAGGCTGATTTTGCATAGTCTGACATCTATGATTAATTTCTCCTAAAAGAAAACTATAAGCAGGGCCACTGACAGTCCTGGAATTAGAAAGCATTTACTCAGGGAATTCATAAAATGGGCTCAATGTGTGGCAGAGGAAAGGGGGTGGAGTCACTAGGGGTTCAGTCATAAAAAGTGGAGTCTGACAGTCAACTAATACATAGCGGTGGGCGAGCAAACAAATTACCAGGGGGAGCAAAGCCAGAGCCGAACCAAGGATCTATCTCAGATCTTAGAGCCTGTTCAGAAGGCGAGCCCTGAAAATATTTGTTACGTAAATCATCCAACAAATATCAAACTAAATTATGATACAGCCCTCAAAAATCCAAAAAGTGCATTTTTTTTTAACACACGGAAGCTTTAATATTAATACTGCACATTATATCACTATACTGAGAAATACGTTTTAAAAGTGATAATTCTGTACAACTGGTTGTCTGAACTCACATATATAAAAGCACTTTCATCCATGATAGTAAAGAAAAAAGAGTTTTGGTGAAATAAAATATTTGCCCAAGGTCACACAATTTAAGCAGGGAAGTCACTATTTATCCAGGCTTTCTGGTTCCACTTTATGCAAATCAGCTGAAAATGCATACCTTTTTGTCTTTCCTGGTGTTAATGCATTGTTTTTACCTCATTTCATTTTCTGCTGTTTTTAAATACAGTGCAAATTGGCTGAGCACTTTACATGAGCACCAGTTACATTACACAAGGTCACATGCATTGTTTATAGGCATGCAGTGATTAAGGGATTGGCGCAGAATCACATGATGTTGAGCCGGCCCTGAGTCTCAAACCTTGATCTCCAGTTTCACAGATGGCTGCTCTGATCGTATTGTCAAATCCTGGGTAGAGGGAGGGAGGCAGGCATAAGACACCTGAAAGCTATGCTTGTTATGGGCGCGAGGTTCCAGCAGGATCTCGAGCTGAGCCAGAGCAAGGCTTTAGGATTGAGCCTGGCTGGAACTTTCAGTCAACCGGCCGTGGCTAAGAGCGGCACCCCCCCCCCCCCACCCCACCCCGTGGGGCTGGTTGGCCGAGAACTTTGCCAGGGCCGGTTGTGGTTCCCAGTGCTTTCAGTGGCCTGCCCACCTCTACTTTTACATTTTATTTTGATCTGCTGAATTGAAATTGGCAATAAGGACAAATGTGACATTCAGTCTAATCTAACTTCCTTGACTGATCACAAAATGGTTGCATTTTAAACTATCTTATATCGTCGTGTACACTTCAATTTTCAGGGGATTACAATAATGCAAGATAACTCTGGTTATGCATGCAGTCCCAGGAGAGTTCTGTGGTTTGTCCAATCATAATTTTGAGTCATAACATAGCAAGGAGGGTTCACGTGTATGCTGAAAGGCACCTTGTTTAGGTAAATGGGTTCCTGCTTTTGACACAGAGTCTTTTGTTATTTACAGTTCATAAATTGCAATCCTTCTAATAGCACAGTGAGCTATGAACCAGGATTAGGGAGCTACATACAAACTGCATGTCATGGATCTAGATCATGGTTGTTTTTACCTCAATCTGTTGTTATTCTAAGTTTGCAAACAAGACTCCCTTTGGGTCTTAATAAAGTCTTGTTAGTACAGACAACCCCAATCACTGTGTTACGTTTTAAATCCTGACTGTTTTTATCCCAGCCATGCACTCTTGACATATAATGCCTACAAGTATGAACGATATGTGATTCCAACACCTTATAACCCTTATTGTCTTATGTAACATTTTGTGTACATTGATTCATGCACTTGTGTAAATTATCTCTCTGTGTACAATAGTCTCACAGAGTACACTGAGACAAGTAACTCTAAAAAAGTATTAAAAGTAAATAAATAAGTGCCATTTAAATCACTGTTTGTAACATTACTCCTACACATAGATCAGTAGCGGCTTCTACTGGACCCGGGTGGTGAGGTGGGGAGCTCGGGGGACGACAAAAAAAGAAAACTTTTAAAAAAAACACACTTACCTGAAATGGCCACCTCCTCTCCTTCCTGCAGTCCCAGCCGGCAGCAGGTAGTACCCGCCCTCTTGCCTCCCCATAGCCAATCACAAAACTGCAATGCAGCGTTGTTATTGGTCTGAGCGCTGTGAATCGGCATTTTGACAGGGACTGGGATGGTTTGCATGTTCCTCACCAGGCTGTGTAAGTCAGCCTGGCGGGGGACATACAAAGTGTGGCGGACTGCTTGCGAGGCCCGAGAGCAGTCCTGCGCATTTCAGGAGTGAAAACCACTCCTCTCCCTACTCTGCTTTTCCCAGCCCGCCCCGCCCGAGAGCCACTGAATTATATAGGAAATATAAAATGATAATAACAAAAGTTATTATCATTTTATTTTTCCTTTTGTTTAGTGGGGCGACGCTCCTCCGCTTTAGCAGAGGAGCCGCCACTGACATAGATGCATCTGGCATTCTTTGAGTGCATGCACATCTCTTGCATAGAAGGGGTTCAACAAATTCAAAACTTGCCTCTGAATCATAGTTTCTCTCTAGTACCTGTGAAGTGCTAAGCTGTGTGTCATTGTTGTCTTCTATTGCATTGGCGTGTGGGTGTTAGGTTCCAGATGGCGCATTACCAGTATGATGCTTGAATAAAAAAAGGGCTGATGGACCTTTAAATCAGGCCTTTGTTTGCTGCCCAGTTGGAAGTGAAAATAATAAAGCTCCCTCATCCCCTTCAGGTTGTTGCTCCAAACAGAAAGCAGACAACATGCAGGCAATGCTGGATTGTGTCCCTGTGCCAGAATAGAAAAGGTCAAATTCAGCATATTTCACTGGGTCTGAGGAATGCCAGATTCAGCTCAGAAATAGCTACCAGAACTGGGATCAGGAGTGTTCACCCTAATTTCCTGCACTGGAGGATATACAGCAAACAAATGCAAATGACGTGGCATAGTGTGGCACATCTTGTGGCAGTATTACTGCAATATTTTATCTTTTTTCACAAGTTACCCCTGTCTGGGGAAACGTGCAGTGTCATTATTAATACTGTAATACTTAAATACAGCAATAGGCAACAGGGAGGTGGCTAGTTGATTTTTCCAAGGGCCTCCCACTTTTAGTTAACTTTTAAGCTGTTTGAGCAAAATTAATTTTTTTGTATAAAATCTGCAAATGATGCTACAGATGAAGGATTACGTGGCAAATACGACACATCCATAAATTCCTTCCCTTTACCTAATAATTTGGCAGCCTATTTTCGCCACTTGCCTTTATTGATTTTAAACATGGTCCTGTGAGCACCATAAACTGCAGTAACCTGTTTCACAGCTTTTGTGAGGAAGTTCAAATGCTGAGTTTGGGGTAATAACTTTATGGGTGATTCCATGTCGTAAGGTGGATCATTTTCTGCCAAGAAAAAGAAAATGCTCTAAGGTGTAGTCTCTACTCCCTTAAACAAAAATAAACACAAAGACAAACTTTACATAATACTTCAAATGAGGGATGGTGTGACCTGTACCTTTGAATTAAAACTCCTCTTTAAAGTGGTTATTACCTTACTGGGCTTCCTGTTCCAACATGAAACTTGTTAATTGGTTACACCACACCCTAAAAACATACACCCACCTGTTCATATGCTTGGGTGCTAAGATCAAAGAAGCATCTGGGGACACTGATTGGTAGCATCAACAGGTTGGAAAGTCGATTGTTTTCCTCCTAGTAATGTTGTGATGCCTCTCAGTTGCTTCATTAGCACATATGGTAGGCAATAAAGCCACAGATTTCAAATACAGCTTATTTCTTTTTATGTGTTATGGCATCAATCCTCGGCCACCCAAACTGTGGATTAATCTACCAACATTCATAAACAAGCACTGGCAAAGCCAACAGATCTGATTGTGGCTGCCATGCTTTTGGCTTTGTCAATTTTTGTTTTGTTTTCTCATGGTTTATGCAAATCTTTATTGTTGGGGAAGCTGCCACGCCCTCATTAACCTAAACAAAACGTTGGATAAAAGCAAAAATATTTTTGTGGGCAAAAAATACATATTGTCTTAGTACACCCTAGCATTGAAGTGAACTACTTTATGCATGGATGTATCCCTTGTGAAAGAGAAGAATGCTGCCACTCATGGTGAAATCAGCCAATGGGTATCCACTGCCCCCATGCTGTAGGTGAAAAAAATAAAAATACGAATGACACAATAATAGACCGATGGATGAAGAGGTCTGTCTGAGAGTATTGGTTAGATATATTTATTTAATGATCAAAATGAGCTCTCTTGGACCAAATCGGATGTTACGTACATCACTCTCAATTGTTTAGACATAAACTACACAATCATACTTATACTACACACAATACTTGACATGAACCCAAAAAACAGTTGTATGGAGATATATCTATACCACAGTCAGTTAAAAAAGCATGTTTTTTATTATTGTAAACAACTTATCATAAACATTTTTTTTCTTGATCAAATTTAAAAACGCTTGTATCGAATTTTATATAACAAATACATATATATAAACACAATAATTTGGAGAGAAAATTGGCATGTGAAACATTAAAAATATCATCAATTGGTTATTCCAACCGGAATCAATCACAAAGGTCCACTGTGCATTAATTATGTTGGACCATACGAGTTCCTTGGATATAACCTCAGTAAATATGGCGTAGGCGCGTTTCAGTGGTAACAAAATGATTATACAACCACCTTCATCAGGACACAATTAATAAGTTGTCTTTCCTAACACCTTAATGTGGTATGACTCAAACTGCTGTGTTGATAATAATACAGCAAAATTTGAGTTTAAGAATTTTTATCATCCCTTTTTAGTATTACACAATTTAGAAGACTGCGTTATCATCTAGTCTTTTTTCACTCATCAAAATTGGTGTAAGGCATCCACGGTAGAAATACCAAATTCACCAAGGTAATAATTCAGATCCTTCGATGGGACCTCGAAATAATCATAAAAGGACTTCATCTCCGAGATAATTTTAATAGTAATCTCCGGATTTTTAAAAAGACACACAAGAGCACGTTTTTTGTTGTTGTTTGTTATCAAAATAATATAATGTCTTTTGTTTTCTTAAATATTAATATATATATTTTTTGTTGAGAAAAAGTGGAGTCGTGCACCCATCTGGTACCTATCTCGCTGGGTGTGCGGATTCAAACCGCCATAATGGTAAAGTCATGAAGAATGCACGTTTCAGCCAGCCCACTCTGCTTACGCTTACAGGGAGGGAACTACAACGCTACATGTCCCAGGTCTTCCCTGTAGTGATCTGCCGATCACAGGTCTAGTTGTCAGCATGCCACAGCCACTCCCTCACGGCTGCTTTTCATCCACACCACACCCATACAGCACAGGCGTCAGAGGACATGTGACCCTGCCAATAAAAAGGGCCGGGCGCACGTGCTCAACGCCATTTCCACTCTCTATCTGGGTGTATCTGTGTGCTTATTATGTTGGTGGCAGCCGAGGCACTTTGACCGACATGGGCCTCCCGCAACGCCGCGATGAGTTGAGGTGCACAGAGATGGTGGCAGTGGAAGCACTTTGCCGTACACTGGCCTCCTGCCATGTGACTATGACTTGAGGTGCACAGAGTTGGTGGCAGCCGAGGTATTTTGGCTGACACGAGCCTCCCGCCACGTGGCGATGACTTGAGCTGCACTGAGTTAGTGCCACCAGAGATGAGCGGGTGTGCAGCCTGCGATGATACGTGGCCTCGATACGCTATCCTGGCAATCAAGACCCGATTTGAATTGTGAGATCGGCTGGACCGCGTGTACGCCAAAGGCAGCTGGCTGTACAGACATTACTCCTCAGCGCGGTGCAGCAAGATGCGCTGGGGGCCTGTGCTGCGGAATCCAGCGACGGCTGAGGAGGTTGCTCCGGCACGTGGTGGGCCCTCTTGGAGACACGCCAGTGGCGGCAGGTGAGCATTGAGGTCTGGGTGTGTAGGGTCAGGCAGTCAATTCAATTCAAAAACTTTATTCGATCATTAATTAATAATCATAAAAGTACATACATACATAAATATAAAAACATGAGGATTCAGCAAGTTTTAAATTAATCACATGTCATGAAAATGGTGCTTTTCCTCAGACATATCGATTTTAAAATATATACAGCAGTAAAAAAACAGATGTCCTGTGAATTAAGTCCAAATAAAAGCCCCATGGCCGAAACAATATTGGATACATTATATTTTTTAAAAAGCGGTTTCAGATATACTTTTCGAAGATGGAGATAAAGAGGGCATAACAGTAAAAAATGCTCCGTACTTTGTTTTGTAGTCCCGTCACACGGACAGGGGGCGGTAGTATAAGTCTTCATTACAGGATACGCAACAAGCAAATGAACAATCCCCATCCGGAGTCTTGTCAACACAAATTGGTGGGAACGGATAGTAACCAATTTAAGGTATCCTGGGGGCCCCATTTCTTCCTTATTATATCTGTCATAAAAAACATGTGAGGAGAACTGAACAGTAGCTGCGTTACGCTTCATCATGCTAACCCTCAAAAATTCATGTTTAATCTCACTCTTCGTGATATCTAAAACACAAGAAGGGTTATCACAGACCCTAAAATTAAAAACATCATCAAATGTTCGGATAATATAGTTAAGCCACGGGATGCGGGAACATTTATCCAAGTAAAGACAATAAGAGATTATCTTTCTTGTAAAGCCAGTCTGTTCCTTAGACCAAATAGATCTCCATACTAACAGGGGTCTTAGTCTGATCAAGTCAGATAGATGTTCTAGACCAGACTCTTGATGGATCAGCTTTGTTGAGGAAGAAGATGGTAAACAAAGGAGTTTTTTGACGAATTTGTTCTCCTCAACCTGGAGCATGTTGTTATTACAATGGCCCCACACTCCTGAACCATATAGGGCCAGAGCAACACATTTATGTTGATATAAATACAACATGTCTAGTATCCGTCTTGAGCCTAGCTTGGATGCAAACCTAAATAGGCCAAAAGAACACTTGGCCATTTTGGCTCTTACATTGATCATTTCGGAAGTCCACATCCCCCCACTATTAAAAGTGATACCCAAATAACAAAATTTGTACACCACTTTTATGGTTTGGTCCATAACTGTAAAGGGCCTTAGGTTCTTAATTTTCTTCCCACAGGGCATTATAAAAGTTTTTGAATTATTAATTTTTAATTTTCTCCCCTTAATAAAATCTGCAAATTTATTCATAAGTTTTTGCAACCCTAAGGGGGTTTGTGAGAGCAGAACCGCGTCATCCGCATAAAGCAATATTGGGATGGACAAGCCACCAGCAGTCGGTGCATCTGCACTGGTGGACCGTAGTTCCGACTCAATTGCATTAATAAAAAGGGAGAAAAGGAGAGGTGCAAGGACGCATCCCTGCCTAATTCCGGATCCTATTTTAACACTGGGGGTACACTCCCCCGATTGCCCGTATCGTATCTTGGCTGTCAGGTTCCTATAAAGTTGGGCCAGGAAATAAATAATATCTTGAGGGGCACCCATGTCCAACAAGGTTGACCACAGAAGACCATGGTCAACCAAGTCAAATGCACTGGACAGATCGGCAAAACAAAGAAACAACGAGCCTTGTTTGGCTCGTGTATATTTGCATATAATAAGGTCTAGGTTAATGCACTGTTCTATAGTGCCCAACCCCTTGCGAAATCCATACTGTGAATCTGCAAGGATCCCTTTATCTTCTGCCCATTCCTCTAGACGACTCAGTAATACTCTACTCATAATTTTTAGGGAAGCAGTAAGGAGGGAGATCGGGCGATAGTTTTTTGCCTCACCCCTCTCCCCTTTTTTATATACCGGGATAATAATTGATTCCCCCCAGGTCTGTGGAGCCGCAATCGTCGCAGCTGCATTAAAAACCTTTGTTAACAATGGGCTCCAAATGGAAATCTCGGCTTTATAAAGGTCAACGGGTACCCCGTCCGGGCCCGGCGCCTTTCCCCCCTTACTGGCCCGAATGGCTGCATCTACCTCTAAGACTGTGATATTGAGAGGTATGGGGGTTAAAGCCATGGTTTCACTATCCCCCCCTACAGCTAGTCCTTCGGGGTTAAAAATACTAGTAAAATGAGACACCCATTGTTCCTCAGATACCTGGGCTGACATTACCGGGACTTCTTCATTTTGGAGGAAGGGACTATTTACAGTGGACCAAAAAAGCTTGATATCCTTAAGGTCCACTGCCTTGGTCAAATTGTTCCAGGCCTCTTCCCTTAGTTCCTGTTTCCTATCCCTCAGATGAATTGTGTATTCCCTTCTGAGGGTTTTAACTGCTTCCTTATCTCTGGGTTTACCCTTAAAAGCAGCTTTGAGTCTTTGTAAGGATTTAGTACATTCTCTGTTAAACCATCCCCCATTAATCCTAGGGCCCTTTGGTTTTCTTCCCGTTAAAATTTCAGCAACATTTTTATTAATAATGTCGAAACTAACTAGAATATCAACATTATTCTTTTCGGGTTCGAGACAGCATTCCACCTCGTCTATACAGGCAGACACGATAGTACATAGTAAATGTTCCTCATTTTGCCTACCCCATTTAATTCTAGGGCCATTAGGTCTATGTGGAGCTATATCTGTCACTTCACCATGTAACGCCTTTTCTTTGGCCCCCCACAAAGAAAGATACATTGTTAAACAGTTATGATCACTTAGGGCCGGGTCTACTATTACAGGTAAGGAACACAGAGCTATAATACTGGTGGAGACAATGAGGTAATCGATAACCGTAGCACAGTTCCTACCAATAAAGGTAGGTACCGAATTACCCTCGCTGTCTACCCTAGGTAACATAATGCATAAATCCATTTTAAGCATAAAAGTGTTAAGGGAATCCCCATAAACCGAATGTATAAAGTGGGTCTGATCTTCCCCCACCTCATCCCCATGCCCACACACCCTATTGCCACCAAATGGGCACATGTAAATGTTAAAATCTCCGCCCCACAAAATATCAAAAGGCACATCACTGCACCCATATAGCCTTTCCACCTCCGCTTCAAGTTCACCAACCATATCTGTTTTTGAGTGGTTAAAGGCATTGTTGTAGTGGTTTATAACTAAAACATTTCGCCCATTCCTATTTTGTAACCACAACAACTGAGAGTGTAGACCGACGGTCCGGTGGATTTTTACTCGAACCGGTAGCCTCACAGAAAGCAATATCACCATTCCACCACTGGCTCTCCCCATGTTGGATGGCTGGGCATGGCAATTATAGGCAACATACCCGTCAAGATAGACATCTTCGGCCGCCCAAGTCTCCTGGAGACACAGGATATCAAATTGGGTTATAAATTCTAACCATCCTAGACATTCTATCTTGTTATTCCATCCAGCGATATTCCAGCTCGCCATCTTATATCCCCGTTCAATTAAACTAACAGCCTCAGTGGATGGTGGGGATAAGGTGTGGACATGGGTTGCTTCCCCTGGCACGGAATCTACAGATAGTAAGGTCAGGCTTGTGCTTCCATTGGCCGGGGTAAGAGCATCGGAATTACAGTAAAGCTGGGCAGAATTACATGTATTACCCCCAGAACTACATGTAGCATTGTATCCATTGGGTGAGTTAATACCTGTTGAACCTTTTTCCCCCGTGCCCCCACCCGTGTCTCCCCCTGTGTCACCACGGAATTCCTTCTCCCCCTTCCCTGTGGCTCGATGGCATCAATCGCAATCTTCCAGGCCACTAAACACCTCAAACCTGTTGGTGGTATCTAGGGGTGTAAAAGGTTTGAGATGATCCATTCTCCTATGTGTTAGGGGGTTATACCTTGGGCCTATAGTATTCCACCCATACAAATCTACAACTAATGGTGGTTGCCTGTCGCTAAATATAGGGCCATTATTGTAGACAGGTGGACGATATGGGTTTGGAAGCATTTGCCTCAATAACGATGGTGGCGGAGCTCGCTGTGATTGATGATTTGGTGGAAACACCACTGAGCGAGGATAAAAATATGTTAGGGGACGGGGGGTAATAGGTTTACTATCGTGGTCTGACGGCCAATTAAGTATAAAATGGACGGCATTCTGATCTCTAAAATTAATGACCACTATGTCTCCCTCAATATCTTTGGGTCTTCCTCCCAGCCAAGGAAGGCGGCGGACATGTATAATTTCTCCATTGATATTATTTGCAATAGGTCTATACAGACTTAACCAGTGTGATATTTTATTTTTCAACTGGGTAAAGCTCTCCCGTTTGTCCTTCTCCAGCTCTGGTACCCCAGTAAGGACTACTACAAGGGGTACAGCTTCTGGTGGAAGTTCTGGAAGGGGACCCTTGTTATAATTATCTCGAGCCGGCCGCTCGTTTCCTCTCTCTCTATTTATATTCCCTGGGGCTTGACCAGAATTATTCCGCTGTCCATTAGACGTTACAGCCTGTACTAATGTGGGTTTACTGTTAGGTCCAACAGGATTACTCCCTGATGTACTTCCACTCATATTAATTGAGGGTTGAGGCTGAATGGTAGTCTGATCAGGGGTAGGTATCGTTGTTGTAGCGGATGTACCTGATGAAGAGGGTACCATTGGGACTTGTATAGAGGGGTTAAACGACACTTTATTAGTTACAATCTTTTTCTCCAGTTCGTGTTCTATCTTCCCAAGTCTATCTTCTAGTTTGCTAAGTCTTTCTATGATAGCCAGGGAATAGGTCCTCATTATAGACTCTATGCTATCAATCAAGGCCCTGTCTGAAGGTTCCTGTAACGTCACCACCAATGGGGGGCTATCGGCGATGGAAATAACAGGGTCAGTAAAGGGAATTACACATGGATGCGTAGGTGATATAGCTTTCCTTCCTTCGTCTGTTACTTTAACCAGTCCTCCTCTAGTACTATCATCCTTTTTAATACCAAAGTCTGCATGATTGAATTTCCTCTTTGGAGGGTTATTTTTACGCCTTTTAGTCGGAGGAGGGCCATGAATTTTAACTGGTGTGACTTTTTTTACCCTACTGTTGACTTCTTTTCTTTGTTTAGGGATAGGGGTAATTTGTGCTTTAGTTATAACAATAGATTTAGTAGTACTGGGAGTGATGACAGTGGTTAACAGATTACTAGTAGTGCCTAAGGATTCAGAATCACTCGTAGATGTTCCCTCTCTAAATATTAGAGGGATACTGTCCTGCGAGGTGGTGCAAATATCCCCCATAGAGCTCATTAACGCTGGTGACACCGGGAATGGTCTATTCTTTAGACTTTCAATCGACCGCCGTCGTTCAGCTCGGAGTTCTTCAAGGGTAGGGGGAGTTGGAGAATCCAAAAGGGTTTTCTTAAAGTACTTATCTAATTTCCCATTTACCAAACCCACCGACTTCTCAGGGCCAGGTAACTCCAGGGTTAAAATTTCAGTAGACATAATGGTTATATTATGAACCCCCCAAACACTTACACAGTAGTCCTATGATGATCTGTATTCGGGCAGGGATTCTGGCCCAGTCCAGTCTCTGTGGGTCTATGAGGGTCTTAGAGGGTCCGCCCTTAGTCCGGGCTTTGTCCCGGGTGATGTCCCGCACACGCATCCCGCTGGTCAGGCAGTCATCGCTGGGCAGCAGACTGGTCTGGGGACCAGGGCTGAGATGCTTGCGAAAGATGTAAGAATCATGCACACTGCCTGAGAAGTTTGCGACGACATTAGTGTACAGGCCCGGGTGGTCCAGTTTTGCCTGCACCTTGTTGGAATGCGTGTGGTTTCTGTTGCAGTGATTGGGTGCAGTGTCGGCAGGGGGCACAAATAGTACTTGTGTGCAGTCAGTTAACCCCAACACGTGCAGGAAGGCTGGTATGGCGTGGTTCCCTTGCTAGGTCGCCAGTTGGTTCTGTGCAGTTTGGATGAAGTGAACATGCATGTGTATCAAGCTGAAACGAACCCTGATGCTTACAGGTGTGATAAATCCTGCATAATGAGACCGTAACAGAAGTTTGTGTAGTTGTAACGTTCCTTTTCCTTCCTACGAAGGTTACGACCACACAAACTTCTATTGTGGTCTTTTTGTGCAGGATTGATCATACCTGTAAGCATTCCGGTTTGTCCAAGTGCAATACATTGTACCATATTACGTTTGTGACCATACTATCGCTTGACCATTATTTTCATTTATCCAACAGGTTTTTGAATACGGACTATTGTGTTTTCCAGGTCGATCTACAGTCATTTCGATTCACAAGTTGATGTTCCCCGTTGGCAATGTAACTCGTTGTTTGATGTTTTTGTGTTATAATTTATGTTTTTCTAATAAAGTACTGCTTTTCCACTACTGTTGACTACTAGACTTCATGACCTGGCACATCCCAATTTCAGTGACTACAATCTTGGATCTGGAGCACAGAGGCGTCAAGCGACAGCTGGGGTTGAGGTTGGTTTTGCAGGAATACTACGAATTGGGACTAGCGGTGGTGCGGATGCAGGGGCCATAAGTTGCTTTTGTAGACATGCATCCAAGACGTGTGAGGAAGTTTAATAGGTCTGGCTTTGAGACTCCTCCGACTCTCGCAGTTGTTAGTTGGAAGATACCAGAGGCCAACAGGTGCAGCACAGCCAGAAGCTTTGTCTGCGTAATGATGTTGATTGTCCGCTGTGTTGGTACCATCAGCCTGTGGGCAATGTGGCAGTGTGCACCAACTTGAGAATGGGGCGATAATTCTTTTGCCACTTTTGCTGCGCTAAACTGCCTATAACTCTGCGATAAGTCCCAACTGTTGGGTTATAGGGTGACACTAAAACAAGCCCTGGTGTTGATTAGGACTTTGTTGTAGCTACATGCGAATCACAAGAAAAAAGATGAAAAAACAAGAAAAGTGGGCAGGGTACAAACACCCTGATCCCCAAGGCCTGCTCAGGGGATCCCACAAAAAGTCCCAGGGCCAAAAAATGATTACTATTTTCTTTTTTAAAAAGCGTCTGGGTGCAGGAATCCGGATGAAAAAAATAAAAAATGATGGGGTGTATTCTCAAGAACTTATCGCTGAGTTATCGGCAATTTACCACAGCAAAAGAATTATCATCCCATTCTCTACCTGGTGAAAACCGATATCGCCAGTTTTCCAGCGATAGCTTCCTCAAAAACACACCACCACCAATGAGAGCGACAACTAACGCTAATGATATGCAGAATAGGTGTTCCCGTGCAAAAAGACATGAAAACACCACTTCCCGCTATTTTCAACAACCCGCAAAATCTGTGATGCGATCTAAAGGCAGGTGATAAGCCGCATTAGCAGTAGGAATTTAACATCTACCCCGACAGCTGGATCATTGACATACGGCGGATAGAATCTACGTAATTTTGTAAGCGGAGTGGGCAGAGCCGGCGTACGCCAGTCAGGGGCGCAACTAGAGCCAAATTCCGGGGGAGGCTGATAAAAATTTCGGGGGGAGGGCTAATTCTTCCAGTCATAGGCAGAGTGGAGATGCAGGGGCTCTAAGAAGAGATGAAATCACAACAAAGCCTCATATACAGGTAAATGGTCTTTTAAAGTCATGTGAATTACTCGGGTGCCGTGCAGAGACATGCGCACCCAGCGCATTCACACTAAGGGGATCGCGCTTAGAGCCGTGCATCCAGCGTGTTCACACTAGGAGGCCGTGCTGAGCGCCGCCTTAGGATCGCCACTCCAAACTTTACTAAAAAAAAAAAACAATCCACTTCCATTAATTTATATTCGCCCCGAGGACCCTATCCCCCGGGTCATGCCCAATTATTGAATATTTTTATTAATCATTAGGAAGGGGGGCCATGTGGTCACCCTTCCCTTGTCCACTTCTGGCCCCGGTAACGCCATCCCCCGGAGCCTGGCCTCTTCGTTGGGGACCGTGGGGGGAGCCCCAATGCTCCAATGCCCCCACGCTCCCGCTGGCTATCCAGCTCCTGCGGGAACCGGCATTGCTTTTGGGCAAGGGGAGCTGCTAACATACAGCTCCACTTGCCCAAAAGCAATCCTGCTTTGCTTCATTGAAGCGAGAGCAGGTTTTCCTCCTCTCGCTTCAACCAAGCAAACCAGGGTTTGCTATAACAGTGTGCGAGGCATGCTTCCACCCTGTCATAGCAAACAACAATGTCCCGGGGGTGGGCTCCACGGGGCATTGCAGGAGCTGGCCCTGTATGGTGGCGGTCCCCAGGGCCATCAAGGGCTCTAGGAGGGGGGCTGCATGGCCCCCTCTGTCTATTTTCAAAGCCCCGGGGAGGTGGTTGTCCCCGGGGCTTAGGGGGGCCTGCGAGGCCCCCCTGCATATTTAATTAAAGCCCCAGGACATGGCAATCCCCGGGACTTGGGGGGGCCTCGGAGGCCCCACAACAATTTCAAAACAAGCCCCGGGGAGGTGGCGGTCCCCGGGGCTGCGAAAGGGGCGTGTGCCCTCCGGCACCTAATTTACATAGCCCCGAGGAGGTGGTGGTCCCCGGGGCAGCAGAGGCCCCGCAGGCCCCCACAATATCATTTTCGGATTGCCCCCGGAACCTGGCCCACCCGGGGGCTCATTTATATGGAGTGGGGAAGCATTCAGATGTTTAAAAAAAATTATATGATTTTTAGGCCTGGGGGTCCTTGTGGGACTCCCTGAGCAGGACTAGGGGGTCAGGGTGTTTCTACCCTGCCCCCTTTTCTTCTTTTTTTAGTCTTTTTTCGACTGTTTTCTTGTGACTCGGTTCTACCGAGTCACAAGATGGCTGCCAACACTTCCTGGTTTGGAGTGTTGGCAGCCAATCACAGTGAAGCTTGTGGTCGTGACATCCAATCACAGTGAAGCGCGCAGTTGGGAGGGTGCACAAACCCACCGCTGCCCCAAATATCAAAACTTTTATTTTTTTAATTTCTCAGCAACTACTGAACGGATTTACTCCATTAAAAAAAAAGTCTCTTTATGAATCAATTACTGCCTTTTTGCCAAATTTGGTGTAACTCCGCTCAGCAGTTCTGGCTGTAGCTTTGGCTAAAGGTTCCTATGGGAAATTGATTTTTCAACTTTTATGTTTTTTAATTTCTCAGCAAATACTGAATGGATTTACACTATTTAAAAAAAAGGTCGCTTTCTGAACCAAGCTCTACCTTTTTGCCAAATTTTGTGTAATTCCGTTCAGCAGTTTGGGCTGTAGCCTGTAATAAAATTTCCGATTGAAATTAACATGGAGAAAACACTTTTTGGGACCCCCCTTTTTTCTCAGCCCCTGCTTGACGAATCACCCCCAAACTTTCAGGATAGCAGCTGACCTGGATAGATCTTTTTGGGGAAATTTTCGCAAACATTCGTCAAATGACACCAAAGTTATTAGCAAATCAAAAAATGCTTTTCCTATGGCCAGTAGGTTTATAACTACCTGCTGGCAACTGTAGGTCAGATATATATATATTAAACACCGAAACGCTTAGACGCTGATAATGATACCTTTTTTGTGATGGAATAAATTTCACATCTTAATTCAAAGCCCCTTTGAGTGCCGTTTCCTTTCTCCGGATGTAGACAAAGGATTTAACGATAGGTAGGGTGCAGTTGCACCAAGTTACAACCAGATTTTATACTGTAAACTCTGCTGCTTTAAAGTTGAACATTCACTAGGAAACAGAGGATTTGAGGGGCTTTCCCAGCATAGGCAAGGGGATTTCTTTAAATCCTACAATATGAGGCAGTTTGCACAAAGTGTGAGAGAAAGTCTGTGACCTGTGGATTTCCATAAATCGGCCTGGTTGAGACCTTTATTGAAACACTCACTAGCTTGCAAAGCAATCAGATTACATGTGGTTGCTCAGGACAGATTACTTAAGGAGTACAATGACCAGCCAGTTCCTATGGGTGAGGAACAATGTCCTGTTGTGAGACTTACATCACTTCTAACAATACACCACATCAACATAAAAGGTGGCAACACCTTCCTCCTCTTGAACCTGAAGTTTAGCAGTAAAGACAAAATACCAAGGCCTGTTGTTCCGGACAGCCTCAATAAATTTCACATAATGCAAATAAAGTTATTCAGCAATCAGCAGCCTGCTGTGCCCCACTCTGCAACTCATGGTGGCAAACCTATTCAAAGGCGTAGCTAGGGCTTTTGACGCCCGGGATGATACCATTGTTTGCCACCCAAGTGTCGGTAAGAGCGATGGAGGAGGGGGGAGGTGTTTTTGGGCGACTAACGACAACAAGTTGGGGGCGGTAACGAGCGAGAGTACAGAAAAAACAAAAACAAAACTTACCATGCGCTCGTGGCTTGCCATCGCCCCCAAAAAAGTGACACCCGGGGTGGACCGCTCCCTCCCACCCCCCAGTAAGGAAAACAATTGGTCCCAGACACTCCTAATTATACTCAATTTAATAACTGTAGGAGAGTGTAGTATGAAACGAATTCGTGATTTCTTAAGGAGACTCCTGGGATAGCCCCTATCACTTAGACGTTCTAAGAGGTCAGCTGATTCCTCAAAGAAATCCAGTTTACGGCTACAGTTCCTATGTAGCCTCAGGAACTGGCCGAAGGGTAGGTTATCCCTGAGGTTACGTGAATGATGGCTCGAGTAGCGTAGGAGGGTGTTCCTTTCACTGGGCTTTCTATAGAGTGTAGTATGAACGTTCCCTTCCTCTTCTTTAATCGAGATGTCAAGATAGTTAATCACTATATAGCTAAAGTCAAGGGAGAACTGAATGTCCTGTGATTGAGCGTTCGAGAGCTGCTGTTCATTCCCTTTCCATATCATTAGAACATCATCGATATATCGACGCCATAATGTGATGCATTCTCTGTGGGGATTAGTCTCGCTAAGGACATATGTATGCTCATAAGCATCCATAAAGATAATGGCTCGATCTGGGGCAAAACTAGCCCCCATAGCAAATGTAAATGTACTTGTATAGCGCATGACTACCCGGAAGCATCTCGGCGCTTGTACGAATACCGCTGAGGAACCCTTCCTGGCCTTTCCCTGTGAAGTGTCCACTCCTGGGCACCCCCAGGGTGAGGCCAGGCATCCTAGCATTGTTGGGGCAGTTGTAGAGATTAAGCAAGCTATTGCCTAGAGTTGCAGAGTGGGACCCATGATTAGGATAGGCACCGAGGCGAGAATTATCAGGTCCGAGGAAATTGAGCCCAAGACCCGCCGAGGCGGGAATTGAACCCTGGTCCCAGGCCAGACTTCTGCATCAGGGTCTGCCGCTCTAACCATTGAGCCACACATCTCCACACCTTTAGATCGTATGTAGAAATCGCCTTCAAAGTTGAAGAAATTTTTTGTCATGGCGATCGCCAAGAGATGGATTATAAAGTCAGTGGGAACTTGTCATGGCCTGGGTCGTTTATCTAAGGCCATTTTGATAGTGTCAAGCGCTGCCAGTTGGGGGATGCTAGTATACAGTGACGTTATGTCCATAGTGACCAGGATGTTCTCTCTGTGATTAAAGGGACGCTCATCAACTAGCTGTATGGTCTGCTTAGTATCCCTCAGGTGTGCTGTGGTGTTCTCTGCAATTGATTTCAAGAACATGTCTATATACTTGCAGAGGGGCTCCAGAACTGACCCGCACCCTGAAATGATGTGTCTCCCTAGTGGATTATTGAGTCGTTTGTTCACCTTGGGGAGCCTGTATATCGTGGGCATCCTTGGTTGGTCATTATTAAGGTAGTCATATTCATGTTTAGAGAGGAAACCATCATTCAGTCCACTGTCAGTGACCCGTCTTATGATTCCTGCTACCTCTTTGGTGGGGTCCATCCTCAACTTGGTATAGTTACCCTCCACTCCCAGTTGTGAAAAGATCTCTGTCTTGAAATCCTCTCGACCCTGAATGACAATAGCCCCACCCTTGTCAGCCGGTTTGATCACTAAGTCAGTATTGTTTTTGAGTGATTCAAGTGCCTGCCGTTCTTGTCTAGAGATGTTGTACTTGGTGTAGTGTCTCTCTGTGAGGAGCTTACTAATGTCTCTCATGCCCACTTGCTCATAGGCTAAAATCCTATGTGACATCAGTTGGGGTGGGGGTGTGAAAGTAGATGGCGGTCTTAGTCCTGTATTGGAAAAGGTGGGTTTATAGGGAATCTTGTTAAAATAATGTATAGGGCGCACCTTTCCGAAAAATGTATGTAACTCAATTTTCAGATTGAAAGTGTTGGATAGATTGGTAGGTACAAATTATAAGCCTTTCTCTAGTATCATCTTTTCTTCAGGTTTGAGGACATAGTCAGACAGATTAATCAACGGACTGTCATGTCTCACACGTGGTGGATTCACCACCTGTAGTGCTGTTGTCTGGTTTGGATATCTCCATGTGCTTCCTGACGGAATTGGACCTGTTTCTTCGCCCTGCCCCTGTCTCGGTTCCACATGGGTTGTGCCAGTCCCCTGGGTCGACCCCAGGGTTGACCTCTCCTTCGGTAGTCCTCCCATTGTCCCTCTTCTAAAAAATTAGTAGAATAGTCAGGGTAGGAGTGTGTGGAGGAGCTAGTGCCAGGTCTCTCAGGTTCACCGTCAGAGCCACTGGCAGCAGAGGAGTCAGAGAAGGTGGTATACCTCCTGTAACCTCCCCGGCCCCTAGTGGAGTACCTCCCCTGTGTCTCTTGTATGTAATAACCTTCTGCCATGCAGGGGTAGGTAACCTTCTTATCGTAAAACTTGATGTCTTTCGCAATTTTATCAAGTTTGTTCGATTGAGTGTAGATGTCAAAGTCTTTGATGGTTCTTTCTAAACGCTCTAATGCTTCTTTTGCATTGTTCAAAGCCTTATCATCTATTATATCTTTCTTGAGATCAGCAATTTCTTTCATTAGGCGCTGAACCTCATTCAGCGCCGTCTCTACCCCAAGCACCATCCAGTGCCTGAGCAATTGTTGAAGATAAAACTGAAGTTACCCTTGAATTTGGGGTTATCTACGAAGATAGCTGGCTCATTGCGAACCTGTAGGCCAACAGGGATCACATTCGCCTGTAGGTACTTTGTAAGGACATGGCCATGTAGTCTATTCCTAATTAGTTTTTTCTCCAGCCTCTCTAGTCTATTAACTTAGTCATTCAGAGAGAGGTCAATGCTATTCGAGGTAAGCCCTAGGAAGCTGCCACCTCCCTGGGTTTGCAAAAGTTTATCAATATAGTCCTTGCTATAGGATAAAGTCTCATTATCGGACATGTCCTAAGTGCAAAATCCAAAAAGTAGCTGTGAGTGTTTGTGAGTGAACAGATCTATGTACATACAGAGAACATCAAAATGTGAAACACAAAACTTTAGCATGTAACATACATCAATGAAGAAACATAAAATAACCCTTGCAGGAATCCCTGCTCAAGATAACCATTATAGTAAATGGGATAACCCAGTATAGTGTTAAAGGACCTGGGTATCGATCAGTAATGAAAACAATTGGTCCCAGACACTCCTTAATTATACTCAATTTAATAACTGTAGGAGAGTTTAGTATGAAATCAATTCATACAACCAAAAATATATAATGTAAAGGCATATTCAACAGGAAAATCTCATAGATAAGAGGCCACCCAAAGTCCATTAAATTGCAAACATCAATTTATTTCACGCTGAGTCATATTCATAAAATGAAAAACATACACAAAGGCATAGTATGCAGCATGTAATATTAGCGCGGTTATTTACAAGGAAGGAGAAAGAAGTGAAAGTAGGTGCTCATGTGTGGGATAGAAAATGAAGATGAAGATCATCAAAAGGCATTTAACAGTTCAAAATACTAAAGCAGAAGGGATCCTTAAATTCCTGACAGGGCCGGTACCCCTACTGTACTGGGCCTACCCCTAAGTTCAATCGTAATTTTTGATAAATGTTTCTCAATTGGAGGCACAGTGAAATTTCATCTGTGGTTGGGATAGGAGGGGAGTAGATGTTGGGTGTAGGTCCACTGGGGAAATGTTGACGTTTCGACCCTAACGCAAAAGGGTGAGTAGACTCTGCTGCGGGTCTTCCTCAGGACAAGGGATGGGACCTGGAAAATAACCATACAATCAATGGGGTGGCCTAAGTCAATGGAAAACATTAAAATGAGTGACTAGCTGCCATCAGTACTGACCCATATTAAATAGTGTCAAGAACACTGCCCCAAAACAGTGGGTACTCTGTTAAAAGAATGTGCCAGCATGAGTCTCCTATAGGGTCAGAATCATACGTCAAGAATGATTAAAGCAAAAGTGAATGCTCACCCGAACACGGTCGTGGTGTGATGAAATTAATTCCAGACTGTACTCTGTCAAAAAATCCTGAGATTACTTCAGTCCCCCAACTACGCCGCTGAACCTATTTACCTAAGTTCAATATATACATGAGGTGCTGTACAGCGCACCAATTTTCAGTGCTGCACAGCAAAATAGTAATATGGCTCACACCGAAATTATGCATTGGTGCCCCCATCAAACTAGCTAGAAAACAAAAATGTCGTCATGAGGGTCGGGGGGGGGGGGGCGACTCAAACAAGTTATTCAACTTCAAGGTGTTATCCTGTCCTCCCATCCAGGGTGGAAACAACATACTGGCAGAGCTACAGAAAAAATGAAACTGTCGCGTGTGGCACCTTGACATTCAAGGTGAGGTAAGGGAAAGGGGTGCATATGTAGTATTAAAATATCCATTAAGCAAAGCCAGGCGCTGCTTTACCCCATGTTAAAATATGGGTCCTCACTAGTGATGCAGACCAGGCAGGAGTAGTGCAGAGGAGATTTTGAAGAACGGTCTTCGAATTGCCTAAATGAACCCTCTCTGGTCTATTGGAAGCTGAATGCAGCTAGCTCCCAGTTCAATGAACAGCAGAAATGAGGTGTGCAGGGTAAATAAATAAGGCAAGAGGCATAGATATCATTGATGTGCTGTGCAGAAATGATCTTAAAGTGGATGAATAGATTATGAAGCTGGCAAACAGAGGCTCTCACATCTCCTCATCGCCTTGAGTGGGGTCTACTGACTGAAAATAGGTTGGAGGAGAAGCAAGTCGAAAGTGAAGAGGGTGAAACGACTTTCTCGGAATGAAAAATTGGACCGTACAGTTAAAGTACTACCTCATTGGAGTCGGCAACACAAATGAAATAAGATGGCATTGTCTGCCGCAAACGAGTTCATGGTCAGACGAAACATCAAAATGTCATCCACATGTGCCTCTAATGAGCAGGAAATCAAAACCACTTCGCACTGATATCAAAGATGGAGTCCAAAGAGGATGAGGCTTGCTCCCAACATGTCACTTATTTTTAAATGGGGTTCAAAGTTGGAAGAACCATTATTTATACTTGTGTATTAGATAGTATACATATTATTGAATAATGCTTTTATACATTCCTGACACCAAATTTGAACTTCATCTAGGCACGTTCTACTAAAATCGAAGAACCACATAGACTTATAAAACGTTCATACCTCCTTTTGTATCGTAGCTATGAAATATTTCATTTAATAATTAATGAAGGAGCCTTAGCTAAGAAAAGTTTTGATTTGGCTCTTTTGTATACTCTGTTAATTGATACAGCAATAGAATTGGTGTCCTCCATGGTGCATGGGGATGTAATAGGTGGGTGGAGATGGGCCTCTGAAAAATAGGAGTGGAAACATGACTGCTGATTTCATCATGACCTTGATGCGACCCAAAGATAGGATGCATCAGCCTTTTCTAAGGATGTGACGCCTCAGCAAGTTATCAATGCAGGCAGCAGATCTCTATGTTGAGTCAATACTAATGTTCTTCTTTAGTCATTGATTTATTAGATACAGCAGTCTCTGGCTTCTTGCTGTCTGTTTCTCATTAAATCAATCTGGCCATGATGTCCCCTAGTGGTACAAAACTGTCTGGATACCTGAACGACCATGATGCAGTTTATTCCACATTGCCATCCAGTAGTTTAAAGCTTCCTGGAATCCTTGCAATTATGTCTCATCACAGCTCACCACCACTGCCTTGGGGCATATAACCCCCTCACCATGTTTGGTCCATAGCCTTTGCTCTAATGAGCAGAAACAAAGCACTATGGATTTTGCAGTGTTTCCTCCCTCCTCCTGTTCCTTTTTCATCCCCCCTCTTTTAGTCAGGGATCATTGCGTGCCTGACACGATGGATGGATATTCAATTACTGATCCTGCACTCATCCTAATTGGAAACAATTTATTTTATTTTAATTGGCAGTAGCGGCTGCCAAGTTATGGAATGCCCTACCCACTTTCATCCCCAATGCGGACTCCTTACCGGTTTTTAAAAAACATCATAAAACCTCGCTTTTTTCCTCCTAGGCTTTGGCCTTTGCACCTCAATTCTGTCTCCTGTTTGTCTGCTTTAGCACCTTCACCCCCTCGGGTATAGGCGCGCTCTATAAGTGCTTTCCCAGCCTATCCTATCCTTAATATCTCAACTGTGTCCTTTTCCTGCTCTATCCTATCCATGTTGAATTCCTAAACCCCCAAACAATTTACTGTAAACCTTGCCATATACTGCAAACCTACGATGGACATGGAATCTTTCATAACAACCAGGGTACAAGTAGTAAATATATGAAATATATGCAAATTGGCCCAAAGATCCCATTTTAAAGGCAAAACATCAGTCACAATATTAGAGCTCATCAGACTTAATTTTAAGATTTAAGGTAGATTCATTACCAGGCCTCGCACAATACTGTTTCTCCCCACTGGGAAAAGTACTACGGGGCTCATTAACAAGCGGCAGCAATAATTATCGCTGGCCGCTCTTAGCGAGAAAAATGTTATCGCAGGAAATGATCGCCATGCTAGCATTGTATTAATGATGCATAGCGCAATGGCGATAATTTCCCAGCGATAGCAATGTTTTCCATGGAACATCGCTGGTTTTCCAGCGATGTTCCATGGAAAAGGGCGATAACCTTGCTGATACGACCCTGTGGTCGTATCAGCATAATCCCAATGGTAAGTATAGCTAAGTCTCCATTTTAGCAGACGTTAGTTTTTAGCTGTTTTCTCCAAAAACTAACGTCTGCTAAAATGCGTGGGCAGCCTTGTAAATATTGCGATGTGTACATCAGCGATATTTACAAGGTTGTACTGCCCAGTGACGCCCACTTCGCATCTCATTAGAGATGCAAAGGGAGGCGTCGGGTAAAAGAGTGCTAACATGCGCTAATGCATGTTATCACCCTCTTGTAAATAGGGCGATATTTTTATCTCCGGTTTTTTGGCTTTAAAAGCCAAAAAAGCAGAGATATGGCCCTTGTAAATATGCCCCCAAATTTTTCCCTCAGGGCCTTCTACAACTTCCACAGAGACACTGTCTACCCATTAATATACTTATTATGTTAGGGGGCAATCAGCTCGAAAATAAGCCTGGTACAAGTTTGTTTTCATTCTCGCATTCAAAATAAATAGTTTCTTCAAAAACACGTCTTCGAAACCCTGAGTCACTATGTTCCAACGTATAACATACAATCACCCAGTCAAAACTCTTAGGGCTAGATAAACGAAAATGGGAAAGTGATTACCTAATTGATATTTTCTGTGAATCGCAATTAGGAAATAGCTATTCCTTATGTATGAAACTCATTGAGTTTCCTTAAGCGATTCGGAGTGGGTTGCAAATAAACCTACCTCATGCATATTAATAAGGTAGGTCTCAATTATCTACCCACTACGACTCGCTGTCATCACAGGGATGGTCGCCTTCTGGGGTCAGCAGACCAGCAGGTCTGTGATTGCTTTTAAATAAAGCAATATGTTTTTTAAACACAGCCTGTTTTCTTTGAAGGAAAACGGGATGTGTTTAAAAAGAAAAAATTGAAACTTTGAACTTTCATTTTTTTAAATTAGGCACTCCCTACTCTTAAAATATTTGATCAACTATCCTCAAAGGAGAAGGGGGCCGACATTAGCGTTTGTTTGTATATACTAAAATGGATTTTGCGGCTGGTCTGCGTCATAAAAGCAACGCAAACCGAAAATCAAAATCATTGTAAAGCTGGGCCAAAATAACTAGCTATATTTGAAATGTAAGCTTATTATTTGAATGGAGTTTTATGGTTGTAATGTTGAATACAATGGATTGAGTTATAATGCATGTATGTCACCTTCACACTGACAAAACAGACATCTCTATATGACCAGTTTGGCTTGAGATTGATGGTAATTCACTCCTGACTCCCCTCAGTCCTTCTTGACACATTTGCAAGAGTTCCTTTTTATAATTCCATTGACAGATAGATATCTTGTAATATAAATCTATTAGTTGATTAAAATCCAGTCCCGTTTCTTTGTGTTTATCCATGCGTCCAGCTTAGTCAACATTTCATAGCCAATAGTAAGCGTATATCCTTTTGTAAGGTTTTCTGTATGATATTCTTTATCTTGACTTTTTCAAGCTATTTCGATTTTATAGTCAAACATCAGACTGAAAGCAAGTAACTGATGTTCCTTCCCTACAATAGATTAAATCAAGAGGTGCTTCAATGGTAAATTCCATTTCGAGACAAAAATAATGTGCCGGAACTGAATGTCCTTCAACTGCAGCTGTGAGGAAAATGATTGTTTAAACCAGCTTTTCACACTGAAGGTATTTGCCTGAGAAGATTGCATTTACTGTTCTATTTGGACAAATTGCCTGTGCTCACCATATCTCTTGCATTTGTTCCTAGGAATAAGGCCGTAGTCATTAAAAAACAGCACAATCCCTTTGTGCTCTCTTATCAAGAGTTTTCTTCCAGGTATGAAGTGGTGAACTAAGACTGGACGATTTTTAAACAGTAGTGTTTTCTCTTACATATTGTGGGCCTGATGTATTGTATGACGGATGAAGTAGTGTCCATCAGGATGGCAGCTGACATTAAGTCAGACATCAGAACGGTACTCAGTCCATCATCTAATTTAGAGATGATTGCCAGTCCACAGGTACCTTGAAAGGAACCGGTGTCCAAGTGGTTCCTTTCAGGGTACAGACATTTTAATTGACTGTCGGTATTTATTTCTAAATCTGTTTATTGAAATGTTTTTCTCTGAGAGTGAGACAAAAAGCATTACACATGCAACATTGGGCATACAAAAATTCAGCCCAGAGTTACAGATCGCACATGGAGGTTACACCTTTTTCGAGAGGTCCGTGGCGGATAAACTTTAAAAAACTGTATCATCATAACATGTTGCTTTCAGTCCATTGTTTCGGAGCGTCAGTCTACCCTCCCAAGAGAGTAACAGAGAAAGGAAACTTAAACATACCTAAAAAATGAACATAACTGTGATGTCATGGAGCAAATTAGAATAAGGTGATCGTGAGGATTGGGTTAGTGGGGCCTCAGCTCAGGTGTCCACTGCACTACTCGATGTCACCGTAGCTGTAGTGTGATTAGATATGGAACAGGTTGAGGGCCCTAAGTCGTGGGGCACAGGCCGTCAAAAGGAGCCCCTCCGATAAGTAGCTCACCAGCAGAGACCAAATATAGTTGAAGCTTTTTCTGGTGTCGTCTACTATATCAGCCATGCGCTCCAACGCCAAAGCCCTCCACAATCTCACATGCCATTGGGTTAAGGATGGAGCCTCTTGCGTTTTCCACCTAGCGGCAACTGCCATTTTGGCTGCCCCAGACAAAGCCACATAAGACTTGTCACTCTGTGTTTGGCGTTTCAAATTTGGGTCTCTTACACCCAACAAAACATGTTCCAGAGAGGTGGGTGTAGACACTGACCCTTGGGAGAAAACAACATCCCCAATATAACGTACAACAGGGGTTAGATTCACTCTAGATAACCGGAAGAGTGCAACCTCAACAACAAAGATACACCAGAGAGAAAACGCTCTGGAAAGAAACAAAAGTTCCCATGATTAGGATAGAAGGCATGCTGACACTTAAACTAGAATAAAGATCCATTAAGGATAACAGAAAAGGTCTAAACACTAGAGAGAAGCTTCTCACTCAAAGTCCTACAAACGTGAAACCCTTGGCCACGAGTTCCAAGCAGGTGGACTTCAACCGGAGCATAGTGTCAACATGAAAGGAAGCCCCATGGATAGTAACCCTAGGAACTGACCAAACAACCTCCACCAAAAATAGGGAATAACACAGGGTACTAACCCTTGGAAATAACGCAACCTCCCCTAGGTAGGGTACACCACAGGGTAGTCGTCCTGGAAAACATCATAACCTCCCCTGATGAGGATACACCACGGGGTAAACACCCCGAAAACAACACAACCTCCACTAAAAAAAGGGAACAATGCAGGGTACTAACCCTGGAAAATAAAACATCAATCTCCCCTAAATAGGGTACACCAAAAATAAAAACTACAACGTCCCCTAAATAGGGTACACCACAGGGTACTCATGCTGGAAAACTGAAAACTAAATTAGAGGCATTGACTACCCCCACAACCTCCCCAAAGAAATGGCTACACTCTATGTACGAAGACTAAATCGAGACACACACCGTCCAATGGTACACTACACTTATGAGCTGTACGGAATGCTCACTGTCTTACAACACACTTGAATTAAAAAAAAAAATTGGAGCACAGTCTGTTCTCACAACGTCCCCATGTCTGGGTACAACACCCCCATAACCACCCCATAAACGGGTATACACTGCACTAGTAAACCGAAAGAAAAGGGCGCCTTACAACTGTTATGGATTTTAAAATCAAAAACATGACAGTAAACCCACACACTAATATAGGACATGCATTATGATGACAAGTCATAAAATAAAAGAAAAAGTCTCAAACTCTGGTGAGCGATCTCTCACCCGAACCCAATGGTAATGGAGCACGTTCAGTTTTATGGTTGGAGATGCAGGGCTCTGTGGAGACTCCATGAAGCCACCTCGTCATCGCAGTGAAGAACTATGTCCCTAAACGGAACACACTTGGCAAAATTGATGGAGGAGGAGAACACCGTGAACAGAACAGGAGACAGTCACCAATCCCCTCGATGAAACCACTTACATGCCACACTCGGTCCAAAAGTACAAGCGCAGGAAACATGGTTGGCACAGAGAGGACACTGCACCAGTTTATAGTGTGAGCCACGACCAACCACAAGATGGCGGCACGCTTTTGAAGCGACTCCGGGTGGCTCATGGCACGTTTGCGCAGCAGAGCGTAGGTAAGCAGCTGGGAGGATCCGAAAATGCCAGAACGTCACAGAGGAGAGTATGCAGGCATCACGAGACCGGTAAGACTGTGCGCGTCGAGTGTGTGTGCGCGGTGGGGGCTCGTGGGTTTGTTTGAAAGGCAGAGGTTCAACTGCCATGGAGCATATGCAACATCAAGAGTGCACAAAACAGCAAAGAAAAGTGCTCCCACTCACCGGCAAAACACAGTCAGTCAAGCCTCTTCAAACATGCGCGTCGGCTCACCGGAGATGCCGCCTGTGTGTAGAAATTGAATTTAAAAGTTATGCTGCCATTTGACATGAAGGGGAGCCACTCTGGGGTACAAAACGGCAAAAGCAAGGCACACCTACTCGAAGGGAAGACACACAGTCTCTGCCTCTATGCTCACTGTGGAGAAAGTCACAAGGTGCAAGTTGAAATACACTGCTATCCTCCTTAGATGTAGCTTGCCTAAGTATAAACTGCCAGTCTCTGCCAATATAATAGTTGGAACACTTGGATGCAGGCCAAACTTGCTGTCAAGTCACGACACTTCCAGGCAGGTTGAGGGCTCAAATAAAGCAAGAGAACACCGCAGGGTGTACGTACCTATTGCGTCTATGAGAGGCTTGTTGCTAGAGAGACTGTTCACTGTTGAAGTCTTCCAGGTGACAGCAGGCTCCTCAGTGATGTGAAGACAAACGCCCAGGCTGCAGGCTGTTCAGATGGTACAGGACACTGGTGGGGCTGGCCAGGGCGTTACCTTTGAGTTTCAATTGACGTTTTGAAAGTCCTTAAAGTCTTTAGTTTCTTGTCTTTTAGTTCTTCAGTTGTCCTTACTCCTTACTCCTCGCCTAGGTTCAAGATCGTCACCAAAATGTGGTAAAGGAAGATACAGAGTCCAGCTGTACATGTAGGATACTTCTTTATTTGTAGCTTGGTTCCAGAATAGGAGATCAGGTTAATAGGAGAAGATAAATGGTACAAAGACAACCCCGCCAGGAGCAGGCTCCTAGTAGCTCAGCCTGAGTTGACTAACTGACACTCTAAACACAGAGAGGCACTTAGGCATTCTATGATGTCATGGTACATTCTAACAGAGCAGTACAGTGGAGAATAGTAGACAAGTAATTTACGACAGTTTACAATCCACCCGTCTCTAAATGGGGCAGGTGCACCGAGAGTTTATCGGACATGGTATTACATCACATCTGCAGCAGAGTACCCTGTCCCTCAAAGTCAAAATATGGTCCTCTGTCTTGTAGAGTATTTGTAGATAGATCACAATTCAAGGTATATCTACATGTTTAAAGAAAAGCATCTTATCCCAAATGCTCGACCTAGAGTCTCTTCTCAAACAACAAAATGGTCTGAAACTACTCATCTGTAACCCTCTCACATCGAAGACTTCTCCAACTAGAGGCATAGCTTCCATTGGTGCAGCAGATACAGTGGCACCGGGGCCAAGTGGTCTGTGGTCCCACCGCACCATGATTATATAATTTAAACAGCAGGCGGGGGCCATTTCCTTCTTTTTACTAGGGCCCACAACACATTGGCTACACTACTGTCTCCAACACAACACAAGTATATGGTTCATCAGGTTCACCAATAGGTCAATGTCTAGCTCACATTTTCAAGGACATACTCTTTAAAAGCTGAACAGCCTCCCCGAACAGGGATATAATTGAGTCACTCTCCAGTAACTGGAGCGTTCCTAAATTATCTCAAAATGACACATATCAAGCCTATATTAAAAAACATGGCTCCGATTCCATTGACTTTTATAACTACCAAGTAAAAGAAAAAATTACTATTTTAAATAAACAGATGGAAAGATCTGGTTTTAAATATCAATAACCTTTGAAGATGATAACATGCTCTCAGAGTGCCAAACTGAATTGATTACATTAAAATAACCGTGGACTTCAGCAGTGGTTCCTGCAGGTAAGCGCGGCGGGGTGGTGGGGTGGCACAACAGACAACGGAATAGGCAATTATTTATTTATTCAATTTTCCCTATTCCATTGTGTGTCGACCTCCCCCCCGCCCTTTTCCGCCTCACCGCGCTTACCTGCATAGACCGCCGCTGTGGACTTTAGTGCAGTAGTGGCCATATTACTACTTGATCTTTCCTCAGCTTTTGACATGTGATGTTTCCTCAGCATTTGACATGATACACCAACCCTGTCTTCTCCAGAGGCTTCATAGCCTAGGAATTCAAGGACCCATTGTTGAAAGGATTTCATCTTAGACCAGTGATATGATGCTCACCATTTAATTTCCCTCTTTCTCTTTTGAACCATTCTACTGAACAGCTGGCAGACTACAACTCTCTCCCTCTGCTCAACATATGGCTCAGTCCACTAGCAGACTTATATCCTTCTTTCATTTTAGCTGCAATAATAAATACTGGTGGCGCTCAACTCATTCTGAAACTTCAAAGATATACTTTCACCAGTACAAGTGCCGGAGGGAAATGCCTGATATCAATTGACCACTAGATATTTGATAATCATCTCAAGCTCAACAACACAAGCTCAACAACAACAAAAATGGAGATTGTTGTATGTGACAAATTGATTCATCATTACCTTTCTATGATTCAGCCTCCTACACTATGGCCCACTTCCATTCTCACTTGAAGTGAGGAACTTAGTGGTTGCCATAGGCTCCAAACAAACCATAATGCCAGGAGGAAAGCAAATATCATGCTTTTTTCTTAAAGTTTATAGAGTCCAACAGCTATCTAGAAGAGTGTCCTGGTAATAAAATCTAAACCAATTGAAAGATGAGCCGAATATCCATCACATGGTTTACTCGAGTGGGAGAGTTTTCAGAAATTCCCTGAAGTGAAAATCAGAGTCCATAACCACGACAGAAAGATGGATGGCGTTTCAGTGCTTAGCTGCAAGTAGATGGAAAGCACGGGTACCCCATGTTGTTTTTCTAAAATATAGTATCATCAATATTATCAAGTGCCGAGTTGAGAAGATGATTCGGAAAATATCTCCGAAATTTGTCCTGAAGATAGTTGGGACATGAATTGGGTACCACTTGATGTGTGATAAATTACTTCTTAAATATTATTCTTTTCTCTCCTGTGACCCAATGCAACTTTCCCCTTAAGTGGCAAAATGCACCTGTCTGCATAGGCAAAAAAAACGTCAACTGCAATATTTTGTATCAGTGGTAATTTCACAATTAATTTATTTGGAGCACTGATATACAGACTATTACATTTTTAAGTCTTGAGATAATTAATGCCGAAAATGATTGTTTATGGCAATCTAAAGTAAGAAAAAGAGAGAGAAATGGCCAAGGTTTCCACACAAGGAGATGGATGCCTCTGATGAATTTTTCTATATCCAAGGTTCCCGCAAAAGGTCCAAGCCACCATCGCATTAGTACTCCTCCACATTGACTATGTAAATGCCTTCAGCGTTAGAGCACTTCTTGTAATACTGTGGAAGCTACAGAGAATTCAAAATGGGTCCAGCAGATGTTAAATGTTAGAATATCAAGAAAAATATTGTTATACCTAAATAGTGGCTGCAAAAATATAGTGGAGGAAAGTATATATGGGTAAGTATAGATGTACTATTCTTAACTTCACATCAACCTACCTTGAAGAAATATATATAATCAATGTACATATATGTGCCATTAAGTACAGTAAACCTTTAAACACCTGTATATACTTGACTTCTCAAAATGTTTGTAGCTGATTTTTAGCCTGCAATGTTTTAGTAGAGCAATATTCTGCCCTCTATATTGTGTTAGAAAACCCTAGCAGGCAGTTTCTCTACCTGCTGATCTGTTGCCACATCATATTGGCCCTCTTTTCCCTACCGTGGCTCCTGGTAGCGAGAAAGATCACCTTTAACTCAATGAGCATAGCTCACAGAGCCATCATTGTGCATGGATCCCTCTTTCTGCAACCAAACCTCTAGAGGAATCACCAAGCAAAATTTCTGCTCTCAAGACTTTCCCTTAATTGAATGTTAGCTCCATTCAAAAGATTCAAATCGGTGAATCCCACTTGTCTTTCCAGACAGCTAAACCCAGGAACTCAGTGCTATTTTGAATGAGAACTGAAGATTATCACCTCCAGAAGTGGCATCACTAGGAAGTCATGGGCTCAAATGCAAGCAAGCAAATAGGGACCCCTACCCTTGGTTTGGTATTGAAATACAGCTATAGTACAGGTGCTGATGGTCCATGCTCTATTGATGGATACACCCCTAAATTCCAATCCTTGAAGGAATCAAAACATATGTAGATGTAGACTATGATGAACTCAAATTTGGTACGTTGCTCAGCATGGTTGTGCCACTCTTTTTCATTTTCTGCAACTTCATGCATAGGTGCAGTATGCACACCATAGTTGAAGCAAATCGTTGAACTTCATGCATCTATTAAGTATGTTATTGGGGCTTCTAAAGTGCAACAAATACCAGGACGTGTCTTGGTTCAAAAGTCAGGTCTTCAGCAGTATCCGAAAGGATGCATTCCAGCATTTCATGGCACCCGTCAAGAAGCTCCTGCCACCCCAAGCTGCCCACTTGAATTTATGGACAACCAAGAGTTTGGCATTGGTTGAGGATAAGGTCCTGCCTGGGAAATACCAGCTGAATATTGGTTGTAAAATTTCTGAGCCGGGTCCCTGAAGAGCTTTTTGAACAATACAAACTGACTTAAAAGTGAACCTCTGCCTAACGGAAAGCCAATGTAATTTCCTGATTGACTTGGATACAGAGGGGCAGATTCCGATCCGGGTCGGAAAGCACTCCGACCGAGTCGGATCAGGAGAGTTTTACGACCGAGCCGGACCCCTACAGTCCGACTGAGCGAGTCCGATGCGCACGTATGCTGTCGGACTCGGTTCGGTCGGACTCCCATAGAAGTCAATGGGAGCCAGTTGTACGATGCGTCAGGAACCCATATCCGGTGGCCAACAGGTTTTGTCCTAATTTAATTTTAATTTTAAGCAGTTCCTGTCCATCCAACTATTAACCGCCTGCAACCAATATTGCGTACATAGGCAAAACCACATCCAACACCCTTCCAACTATGCAGCTTTCAAGGTGTTCACATGATCTCATGACAATTTGAGTAGGGGTATAAAGTAATAGACAAATTCCCAATACAATATAATCATCAATCAAGGTGGTTATGCAGAATATGTAATTGAAAATGTATAAGGAAACTAAACACTGCCTCCCTAGTGTCTTTTTCATTATCCAGAACATAGGGCCCACCACTAAACAGAGAGATGTACTCTTAGGAACAACATATGACGAATCACAATCACAAAAGTAAGTTAGGTAAGAGAAGCATCTGGAATGTGCTTATCCTGCAAGTTGGATGTGCAATGGATTCTGCAACCCTGGCATCCTCTACCGTGCACAGACTAAATATCGATGTAAAAATATTGAAGTGCACAAATATCGTTGCAAAAATATCATGGGGCAAGAATATCAACAGAAAAAATATTGTGGTCAAGAATATCGATTTTGGGTAAGTAATATCGATGTATAAAACATCGAAGTGTTTAATATTGTTTACAAAAATATAGATGTTAAAAATATCGATTTTTTATTAATGTTATGTATTTTAGTATATATTTTATATGTGTGTGTGATGCATGTATTTTTTGTATAAGAATTGTTTGTATTTTTATCATATGTGTTAACATTTTAGTAGTTATTAAAAAAATAATTCTTTGAATTTTGCATTTTTTGTTCCGTAGCAGGCTGTGGATTTATAGGGTAATAGGGTGGGAAGTAATTTAATTATATAAAAGGTATTGATTATTTTTAGTAGTTATTTACTATTTTTTTGTATTTGGATTTTGCGTTTTTAGTACCGTAGCAGGTCGTGTGTTTATAGGGGAATAGGGTGGTAAGTGATTAAACTATAGTAAATTTATTGATTAATTTTTATTTATTAATATTTGTTGAATTGAGATGTTATAGTGTTAAATGAGTAAATTGATGTAATAATAATTATTGAACATTAGTTGTTAATTAATTTCAATTAATTAATTGGCAATTAATTATGTTAATTGTGTAATTATTTTTAGGTGTGTGTTGTGGTGTTTGTGGGTGTAAATGATGGGTAGGGTAGGAAATAATTAATTTTTAATTTCTTAAGTAATAAATAGTTGTTAATTAATACAAAATAATTAATTAGTAATTAGTTATATTAATTGTGTAATTGATTTTTGGTGTGTGTTGTTCATATTATAGTATTAAAGAGTGCTTATTTAATGAATGTTTATCAATTTGTTCATTAATAATAATTTGTAAAATCATTATTAATGGTGTTAATTATGTAAATACATTTAAATAAAAAAGGTGATTTTTTTTCAATAGTGTGATGTTATAAGGTAGGAAATAAAAGAAATACATTAAGGTTTTATTTCTTTGTTAATATTTTCTTATTTTAAATAAATATTGTTTATAAAAGTATTTTCTAATTTATTTGAGATAAGAGTTGTACTCTTTTGTTGTATGTTATTAATACATTTAATGTTAATGTTTAATATATTTAATCTGATATTTTTTAAATATCGTTTCTTTATTTTTAAGAATATTTAAATATTTCCAATTGTTTAAATGTTATTATGATTTTTTGTTTCTATGCTATCCAACACTTTCCTTACTGTTGCACTCACTGGAGTGGGAATAGTCATTTTTACCCCTCCGCTATTCAGCACTTTTCCACTGTTGCACTCATTGGAGTGGGAATATTAATTTTTACCCCTCCGCTATCCAGCTCTTTCCCTACTATTGCAGTCACTGGAGTGGGAAGTGTAATTTTTACCTCTCCGCTATCCATTATTTTCCTTACTGTTGCACTCACTGGAGTGGGAATAGTCATTTTTACCCCTCCGCTATCCTGCACTTTCCCTACTGTTGCACTCACTGGAGTGGGAATAATAATTTTTACCTCTCCGCTATCCAGCAGTTTCTCTACTGTTGCACTCACTGGAGTGGGAATAGTAATTTGTACCTTTCCCGATATCCATTATTTTCCCTACTGTTGCACTCACTGGAGTGGGAATAGTAATTTCTACCCCTCTGCTATCCTGCACTTTCCCTACTGTTGTACTCAATGGAGTGGGATTATCAATTTTTACCCTTCCGCTATCCTGCACTTTCCCCACCGTATCACTCACTGGAGTGGGAATAGTAATTTTTACCTCTCTACTATCCATTATTTCCCCTACTGTTGCACTCACTGTAGTGGGAATATAAATGTTTACCCCTCCTCTATCCTGCACTTTCCCTACTGTTGCACTCACTGGAGTTGGATTAGTAGATTCAGTTATTTTGCTATCCAATATTTTCCCTACTGCTGTATTTTTTGTATTGTGAAATGTACGTTTTTATTTTTTTCTAATAGTTAAATGTTTGAATTAGTAATAAAATCATTATTTTTTAATTTTAAATTATTGACATATGTATTTATTTTATTTTTATATAATTTAAAAGTGTAAACATTAAAAAAAGATAATAGTTAATACATCATGTTTACGTAAATATATGTATATGTATAAATTATGTTTGTGTGTTTATATTTTTGTAGATTACGTTTATTTGTCATATTTAGTTAAAATTTATATTACATTTAATTTATTTTGTTCATAATATTATTAATATTTAATATGTTTTATGTTATATATATTTTACAATCGATCTTTTTTACATCTATATTTTGTACTTCGATATTTTTGATTCAATATTTTTGTACTTACCTGTTTAAGTATAGGAGTCAAATGTTTTGCATTCTATATTTTTTTCTATAATATTTGTGTCCTCGACATTTCTCACATCGATATTCTATCAGGGAATCATCCACTACGTAGAGCTCTTAAGCAGGCCATCATTCTTCCCTTTTGCTCTTCAGGAATCTGATGTCACCTTAATGCCAGATTTTTCATGACATTCAAACCTTGACTATTCCAGTAACCACACATTTCTGGTTCATTTTATGGCATGGAAACTTATGAAAGCAGCATATCCCAAACATGTCATTTTATAATGATAATATTTTAGATCATCCACCCTTTTATTAAACAGGTTAAGATGATCAACCACTGAAAGATAAATATAGAGTTATTTCTCTAGGTTGTAAATGCCCAACATTCACAGCTCGTATCTTATCTAAGGACACCATCATGAGAGAAATTTTTTTGCGAGTTAATGGTTACGCCTAATTAGACAATCATAAATTCATCTGAAGAATGTAATCATCAACTTTTATATTATTAGTTCTTTTATTAACTTTCTAGAATGGATTGCATAATTGCTGCATTGTTAAGTGTTGAGGATACTTGTAGCGAAGATCTTGTCCCCAGATTCCAAATGTGCTTTTTTATAGCTCTTAAGTGACTTTTATGGGTTTTTTTTATATAAGGGATGAATAATACTGTCAGTCCAAGAACCTGGATTACCTATTTTATAGCAGTAATGAAACAGAGGGGAGAAAAATGTGTTCCAAAATCAGTGCCGGATTGGGGAACCAACAGTAGCCCTGGCAAAAATGCTCAAACCAGCTGAGCTCCCATCCTATACTTCTTTTCTCTCTTTCCATTCATCCTTTCTCCTTCTGTCTGCTCTCGCTCTTCCCCCTCTCTGTTTCCACCCCTCAATCTCTCTCTTTGTCTCTCTCTTGAGGCCCTCAGTGCCTGCTACATTTAACCTCAGGAAGCTGGGGAAAATGATGGAGGCACCAGCAGTGGCGGTGTGCTTTAAACCCGGCATCCAATGGTTGCGGCTCACTGGAGAAATGCCTAATGTAATCAAAGGCCAGTGTGGTGCAACCAAAGATCAGGGTGGTCTTTCAACACTTCTACTGAGGTCTGGAAATGCCTAGTGCACACGAGTGTCTAGGTCCACGGATAGAGCAGGATATTTGTTTTGGTTTTGGTGAAATGTACAGGGCAGAGCAGGATAAGAGGTCCTGTGTCTAGCAGGGAAAGAACAGACATTTTCCTTATATTTGGCATAAAGTTTGATTAGGTACTCAGTCCAGGGCTGCTGAGGAGTTTTAATTACTCAGGGGTTAAACTTAGCCCCATGTGACAGAGCTGTAATGCATGTATTAATCATTTCTGCCATATTCCGGTTGTGCAATAATAATTGACATATCACTTTCTGAGGGCCACATCGTGACTGGACTGCTTCTTCCACCAAATTTGAGTTAACTTTGCTCAGCCCAATTAATATTTCTTGAACTGCCTGTGTGTCAGAAGGTCAATCTCCACACACAGTTGCCAGTATCTTAAATCTCGGTAAATGCCCTTGGGTCTTTATTATGTTGGCTGATACAGTTCATAATTCTATTTTTGCAAGATTCAGAATGGAAAATTATATCTTCACTGCTGAGCAGTTCAATACTGGGGATTTACATTACATTACATAATCCGAGACTAAGGGGTCTATTACGATGGCGGGCGGACTCCGTAATGGAATGCGGGACCGTCCGCCAGGTGTGCGGCGGTCCCGCACCTGCAATTAGGATGCCACCGCCACTGTGGCAGTGGCCTCCCCCATTCCCAACATTGTGGCCGGCAGAGCTCACAGCACCGCCCGCCACAATGCTGGGAATGCACATTGTGCATTGGCATGCACAAGGTGAGAGGCACCGCGCGGTGCTGGCCACCTTGCCCTTGCCAATGTAGGGGGTACCACAAGTACCCCCCAAGTGCACCCTCCACCCCCCAACACTTAGGGGGCCCGCAGCAGGACCCCGCAGGTGGAAACCGCATGTTGCCGCCATGGAAAGGCTCATCTCTGCCATCATCATAATATGGATGGCGGTGTCTTGCAGACACCGCCACCATATTCTGCACGTTTCCTGCCCGGTCGACATGTCGACGGGCGGAAAAGCGGCAGACGGTCTTCCTGTCCGCTGCAGACCCCTCAGCCATCCTAATATGGCGGGCGGTCATTCTGGCATGGATGGCGGGCGGATCGCTCCCGCCGGGTCGGTGGTGGCTGCCTCCAGCCCGGCGGGGGTGATTGGCCCGCCATCCTAATAGGCCCCTATATGTTCAAGATTCCATTGAGTAAATGAATGAAATAACTTATTAAGCATAACGTATACCCAGGGGCATCTTGGCAATAAAGTGAACAAGATCAGAGAGGCACAGAAAGTTCTAGAGTGTAAAAGGCCAGGTTTTTAAGGATTTCCTAAAACCTAAGAGTGAAGTAGCAGTTTTAATGTCCTGGAGCTAATGGTTCCAATTCACGGATGTGCAAGTGACAAATCTCCTGCCATCCCAAGGAGCACTTGAAGGGAGGAACGACCAAGTTACTGGCAGAGCAAAGAGTCCTCCCAGGCATATACCATCTCAGATCCCCCTTCAGAAAGACAGGGCCCTGTCCATGAAGAGCCCTGTAAGCTATACTAGAGATTTGAAAACTATACGTTTCTTCACCGGCAGCCAATGGAGCTTGCTGATAGCTCTGGATGCAGATCAAAGTCTAGGGACATTCAAGAGCAACCAGGCTGCCGCATATTGTAGAATTTGCAATCGACTTAAGGAACCTTTTGGTAAGTTTTGATATACAGCAGTACAATAATCTAGTCTGAGTAATGTGCTTGCTTGTTTTTGTATCTCAGCATAGCCAAGGCTCAAATTCCAGTATGGGAAGACTTGGGGTGGAAAGAGACAATTTAATACTTAAAATAGGATGATCATTTGGAACATTTCGTTAAACTTGGGCCCCTATTAAGATCTATCATATTTTGAAATTGCCTAGTTGATTGTTGAGGATTCATTTATGGCTTTGCACATTGGTCTGGCTGGTTAATCACGTTCCAATTTACCACTGACTATCATACAATGAGTCTTCCTCAGTTTCCCCAATATATTTAACCTATCTTTGTCTGGTTTGCAATTCGGTGGAAACATAGTCACTGGGATGTTTCAAAATTCCTCCTTATAAGTATCCCTGCATACCTCCAACACATGAATTCGACTTTTTTGCATTAAAATTCCCAAAAGGTATAAGTCAATCACCCTCTTTCCTCCCCATTGATACAGCAATAAATTCAAAAACTGATGTCAACAAAAGATCGTGGGCAATCTAGAGGAACATATACATTAAAATATAACAGCAAATATTTGTTTTTCTCAAATGAAATATTAAAATCAAACTTTGGACACTGGGTCAAATTGCTTGGATGACTTAAAAAATACATAATCCCAAAGTTATTTACAGAAAGAAGGATTTCAATACCACTGCATGCATGGCCTCTTTTTGGACCTCTGGTAGGGCTACTGATAACATACAAATCCTCGATCATAAAGTTTTCAACAACCCACATCTCTTAGTACACAAAGAATAACGTTGCTATTACCTTTTAATAAACCAATTTTCTGATCATCGGACAGTAACTCCGTCACATTCCAGGAGGAGATTCATATAGTATGGCTAAATCAAGGGAAAGTGGCCTCCTGAAGTGAACTCTTTATAAGTACCCAATCAAAGCTTTATGGGTATTTGCCTAAGGATCTGCACATCCATTTAAACCAGTCTATTGTACAATATTAGATTTACTCTTATCTCCATACGTACGCATGCCAACCATGACCATCCTCTTCCTTCATTCTTACTATTATACCGGATTGTTGAGACAAGGTGGTTAAGAATGCTAACCATCCTACTACGCGGGCCAGCCAGAAAGCTTGTACTCTGGAATATTGAGTACAGGAATATTGTGATACCCTAATTTCATACCCAAAATATAGAGGACCTAAATAACGAAACGTAAGTGCATACGGGGAAGTATTAATGTACTGTTCTTAACTTCAAATCTAGGTTCCTTCGAAGATATATATACATATATATTGTCAAGGTGCATATATGTGGTGTTAGTTTTAGAAACTCTATGCATACTTAAATAAAACGAATTACTTTGCGCGCTGCATCGCAAAAAGCGATGCAGCGCGCACAACGAAATTTGTTTTATTTATTTAAATGTGTACTTACCTCCGTTCATCCATATTCCAGTGTTTACATTCCCCCAACCTGCCCCTCCCCCGCCCCGCCTCACCGCCCCATGAAACTCCCTCCACGGACCGCTACTGTTTACAGGGCAACTGAAGTAAAAAAAAGACGCAAATAAGGTTTCTTACACCACTTAACTTTAAGAATACATTCATTGTAAAGAAATCTTGCAACACAAGTGTAAAAAATACTATCAAGTCAAAACGTGTATTTCATTAACATGGAGAAATGTTTAACCTTAATATATCAGGTTATGTCAATGTATTTAGAAGTATTTATGTAAAAGTGATCGTTTTCAAAATTGAACTTAGAAACACACATGCGTCCTCCCAACCTAACAACAATGCCAAGAGGCAAGTGAGTTGTCATGTGGAACCCTCTGGCCATCTCAGGTTGCTATTATACATGTACAACATTATAGTTTATTAAATTAAATACAAGGGAAGGTTTTGTATAGCGCTTATCCTGAAGTAATGTGTTTCAAGGTCCACTTATATGTGATCATAAAGAAAAGAAAGGCAAAGTGAAATAAAACAATTGCCTAGGATCACACAATATGGTCAAGTGGGGAAGCCAGGATTGATCCCAGGTTTTCTGGTTTCACATTGTGCAATCCTATTTCATTCCAATTCAATAATCAAATTACTTCTTTTTTGCACTTGACTCTCCCAAAGTAATCATAGCAAGTAAGAGAAGACTTACCCAAAGGTGCAGTAGAGGGATAGCGATTCAGAGACTGTGTAGCACAGTATTGTTAAATCTTGGATCCTTCTAGAGACTAGGGGCTTTGTTGAGAGGTCATTATGGAATGAAACCCTCAAAATAACTGCACATCTTACTACCCGCAGCATGTACATGCTTCCCTTCACCGACACCCACCTTATGCCCCCTTACCCTCGCCCTGCAATGCCCCACTCCAACACAGTTGGCATCAATATAGCCCTCAGGCACAGCACAGACCATACTTTGTGGCCCACGGGGAAATGTGTAGAGAGAGGCTTGATTTCTGCAAATCAGTACTGATCTCGGTCCTCACTGGAGTAGTGCATCCCAAGCTGTCAGGTGAGGCCTCTGAAGCAGGCAAGAAGAGAACTGTGAGGCGCAGGCCATAGCTTATGTGCTTAACTCCCTCCAAACAGTTTAAAAATACCTAAATACAGACTATCAATTGTCCCAAAATGGTCTGTTGTATTTATAGTTACTCTAAGTAGATCTGTTTCTCTTTTCTTGTAACTCCTCCATTCAAAGTTGACGCTCTTCTTTTACAGTTCTCATTTTTTCTAGTCTTTGGACTGACCCAGGGGCATATTATCAAGAAACGGCGTTAAAATTATCGCCACATTAGCGGCAGAAAACTGCCGCTAAAGCGGCGATAATGGGCATGATAATATGCCACAGAGAATTCCCATAGAAGCCCATTTTCTGGTGTCAACATGGGCTTCTATGGGAATTCTCTGCGGCATATTATGAAGCCCATTATCGCCGCTTTAGCGGCAGTTTTCTGCCGCTAAAGCGGAGATAATTTTAACCCCGTGCTAGATAATATGCCCCTAGGTCTCCTGCCATCAACATCTCTCTGAAGATAAGAGTAGGTAAATATTAGCCATGGCCACCACGGCCGGACTGGGAACTGAAACCGGCCCTGGCAAACAGCTCGGGGAGGGGGAGGGAGTGGAGGTGTGCTTGTAGAAAGCACCACTCCTGTCTCACCTCGTTTGTTACAGGGGTCTAATATTGCAAAACTGGCTCCCAGTGACAAAACGGTCCTCGAGGGGTCCAAAACCAGCCCTCCCCCTCGCGGCCCACCGGGGAAACATTATGTTGCTAGAAAAGGCAAATTGTGAGAGTATTGTTGCACTGTTGCAATGTTCATCTAATTTACACAAGGTTAACACACAAAAACAGCAATATGGAACAGAAAGATGACCAGTCAAACTTTGCAAAGGGCCCTCTACGGTGCAGCAAGATGCTGTGCTGAGTTTTTAGTACGGGATTACCCGGCCACGCTTTATCAGGACCTCCATGGGGGAGAGTACGAGATTCAGTCAATCCGGTGGTCTGCCATGGTGGCATATCATGCCACATTTGACATAGATGGAAAACATCCATGGCTCAATTTGCAACTAATTTTATGATTTAAAAAAAATCATATGATATGAAATAAAATATGGATTGCTTTTGTATTCTTGCCCTGGAGTTATTGGACCAGCCTTTGTATACACACTACAAAATCATTTTCAACATATTGAGAAATACATTTCCCGAAACATATTTTCTTACGCTGGGTACGGTTTGCAAAAAATTAACTTTCTGAATGATGGCGTGATTCATACACTGCACTTTGTTTTTCCAGAGAAGAGATCACAGACCACAGGAAGCATGTTGCCCTGGCAGTCTGACTCACCACGCTCCCTACACATCTCCTATAGAAACGGCAGTAATAAAATCCCTTGTTTTGGAAACACAATATAAAGTGTGACTCACTGCCCCTGTTCATTGCTCTAAAATGGGATTCAGCCCCCTTTCGTCCCATCCTGCCCCGAAATCAATGCCAGTGGTTTGATGTGTGCCTTTTTGGGCCAAACCATTTGACATCATTAGATAGGAATGATATTGCTCACGGAAGCCCAAATAAAGTGTGCACACTGGTATGCTAGCTAGGCAGGTGTTGGATCCGATCACATCTTAACAACTCGACGACTCATATCCCTCATGTTCTAACTCGCCGACTTCACAAACGATTTTTTTAATGAAAATACTTTTGCTCAGGTGCAGTGAACCACTCAAGCAATAATGACGCCTGAGGGGAAGGGGGGTTCCTTTTACTGCACAAAGAAAAAGGATATGTGAATTTTCAGAACTTCTGGGCTTTTTGTTTTTTTGTCCTTTACATTGCAACACAAATCTTTAAAAAAGGTAAACTTGATGGTTAGGTGTGGCGCGGCAGCCAAAGCGGCTGACTCCTGATAGCAGGGCTTCGGTTCTATCCCTAGTGCTGGCAGCTCAGCACTATGTGACTTTGGGCAATAACTCACATAGGGACATATTTACAATCACCTATCGCCACCACAAGGTCACTTTTGAGGACGTTGTGGTGGCGATAGGGGCTTCTCCTTGTTTACAAGGCAGCGTTAAGCCACTTAACATGGCTTAACGCAATATTGTAAATAAGGCACCCTTTCAAGCTATACTTAGGCGCATATGTACAAGCCCCTATCGCCACGGGAACGTCACTTTTTGTGAAGTTTCTGTGGCAATAGGGGCTTCGCCTTATTTACAAGGCAGCGTTAAGCCACTTAAAATTCAAGGAAATTCAAGGCTGTACCATTTACTTGAAAAATAGGTCCAACCTTGCTTTTCTGAAGGCTAATGCCTCACTCTGCCACTTCCTTGTACATATGCCCCTTAGTGTGAAATGGGAGGGCGTACCACCGCAACAACCATTGATTTTGACGCTGTCCAATATTTACACGGGTGACATAAATATGGGGCAATGTCAAAATTAAGACCAGAGAAAACCGGTCTTACCCTGGCAACACGAGGCGAAATGTTTAATTTCTCCTTGTTTTTGCTGTTTTCATGTGTGCTGCGTTGTGCAGCACACATGAAAACCGCTAAGCGCCAATGATTTATTTATATGCAGGAAGGTGTCCCTTCCTTCACATAAACAATATATTTATTTTTTAAATTACGTTTTGCAACGTCTTTGAATGCTCCCTAAAGCAGCACACATAGAAGTTACAAAACGCCATTTAAAGATTGTTTATGTGCAGGTAGGGACACATTCCTGCACATAAACAATCTCCCCCTGAAACGCGGACACCCTTGCACTATAGTGTAAGGGGGCCTGTGTTAACGCTAGCCAGCTAAATTTAACACCAGTGCAGGGGTAAATGCAGGGCTGCACCATATTCTTAGAAATATGGTGCAGCCCTGCCTTTCTAAAATGACGGAGAGTGTCGTTAGCCTTCTTGGCTTAACAATACGCTTCGCCACTTTACTAGTAAATGTCCCCCATAATCTCCCCGACGGCCCTCACTACCTTGAGACCCCTCGGGTGAGTAGTTTGCGCTTTTCAAATACCTGATTTAGGTTTAACGCCTCTTTTTCCTGTGATTGGATTAGAAGGATTCAAGCTTTATATGGCTCTATAAATCATTAGCTACTCGTAATGACCATGGCAGTGGCACTCCAAGAATATTCTCCAAGTGCATAAAGGGCCCAATTCACAAAGACATTGTCATCAACTTATATTGTACACAATAAATATAGTTCATGAGTGGCAGTCATTTTTAATATTTATTTTTAATTTACAGATGTATCATTTGGCATTTTACACAGATGCATCATTTACACATTTATTACAAACTCAAAAACATGTTCGGTATTCATATGGAAAGGTGATTTATACCTGCTTCCGTGTCTGTAGCCATATTCGTTTTTGTCTTCCATACAATACACGTGTCCTTACTACACCTTAGGACTCTTCTTGCTGATGGATGTGACTGGTATTTCATTTTTCATTTGTAAACTAAAGGGCCCATATTGCACACGGCACATTTTCCCTGTTTGCGCCATGGCGCACTATTTAAAAGGTTTGTCGGGTGCAAACATGGACAGTGTGCCCGTATACAAAGAAAGCGCTGCCACCAGGGCAGCTGTGAACTCCTCGGAGCACCGTATTCAAGTGAACTACAGAGTGGCTGCTTCAAAGCTGCTCCTTGTTTCACAGTGTAGACGGCCAGTTGTCTGTACCTTCAAGATGGGAGCGCAATCCCCTTGCAGGTGGTTGTAGTGTGTGACTGCATCTGCCTACAGGGTAGTGTCTGATAAGGTGCATGGGTCTTCCTTTCTCCTCTCTAGAGTGTTGCTTTTAGTAGGGCCCGGTGGAGCTGTTATATGCAGATACAGAGGAGCTTGGCTCTGGTTCACCCCTCGGCCGGCACCTACCCAGCCGGACATCAGACATCATCTTCATCGCCTCCCCATTGTGTTTTCCTACCTGCATTCCCTACCCCCTTTTACCATTCCCCCTCTACCTCTTTACTCCCCATAAGACGCGTGTACACGGTAATAATCTCACAATATTGTGTAATCTCATGTTTTTTCTTTTCTCCTATGTCCGTACTTGTCTATGGAATGGTGGAACCTGTAACTCACTGATCCTCATGTAAAGCACTCTGATACCTCCAGGTCTAGCCAGCGCTATATAAAACTTTGCCAAAAAGTAGGGACACTGAAAGAACACAACCTTTTTGTGACACAATTTTATTGTGCCTCCTATGGGCATGTTTGCAACCGCACCCACGCTAGTAATACGTCACAGGTGCAGAGGCAAAGTGATTCCATCATTTGCATGGGTCACGCCCCTATGCAAATGAGGACTCCTAAATGCCTTCTGTGAATACCGAAAGTCTTAAAGTTAGGATTTTTCTCAGTTTAGGAGTAGTAAAGTTAGGAGTCTAAAAGGACAAGAACTAACGGCGGACTCCAAATGCCGCACCTCTTTGTTGTGTTCCCATATAGTATGAATAATACTATGATTATATTGGGTGTGCACAAAAATGCTCCTACATCCGCCGTTAAAGGACACAGACTGCCAAGCAGATAGACAAAATTCGAAAATAATTGGAGCAGTGCACTACCAAATGTTCAATTAAAGTCACACCAAGTGGTCAATTTTCTTTCCATAGAAATAGTCTTTATTGTAGTTATCCAACCAAAATATGAAGAACGTCGCAGCCAACGCATTTCGTTCAAAGAATTGAACTTCGTCAGGGCTGAAAGGAGTATAGAAAGACATAAATATAAAAATATAGAAATGACAACATTGAGAACAACACAGGACCAAGAGCAAAATGACAAAATACATATATACACAATTACATATATAAATAAGACAATCAAATATAACAATTATTTGGTTTATACACTAAACAATACATACAAACACACATGCTATCATGTAGCACCATTACATACGGGTAGAAATATACCCATATATACAAAAAATGTATCAAAAGCAACTCTTGCCGATGCAGTATATATACAACATAAATGCAAACAACTATATAAATGCTAAAAAAAGGGATGAGACCTGCCAGTGTGAAGAAAAGACTATTCACCCTATGAATCCCCAACAAGCATTGGACATAATCTGCCACCGGTTCTTAATCATGATCATATACATATGGACATTCTTCAAAGTAGTAAGTGTGGGAATAGTGACACAGAAACATGTACATTTTTACACTTCATAAAACAACAAAATAGGACTTATAGATATAATCCTATAAATCAATAAATTCTAGTATATTGTATATAAAAAATCTGAATACTATATATAATGTATACACTCGCTATAAATATTTTGATAAATACAGGCTGTATATGCAAAAGCTAGGTAGCCACCATATAAATGGTATAATCTAAAACAGACTGACGTATAAACTCCATGCATCGTACAGCCTATCAATACCAATAAGCAAAACCCAAAATCCAGAAGGGATGCTCACACAAAGCTAATGGGTGAGCTGCAAATGTGAAGCATAAAAGGCAACATAAAAACTCCATAAGTGAACCCTGTATAATAGAAATGTCAAGGATCAAAATTGTAAAGAACAACAAAACTAAAGAAACACATACCATACTTGAGAGTAAATCTTGATCCCACAGTGAGTCCACTATCTGTATTGTTGGGAGTCCGTCTCTAAAAGGAGCCTATAGCGTCGAGTCCTAACTTTACTACTCCTAAACTGAGACAAATCCTAACTTTAAGACTTTTGTATTCACAGAAGACATTTAGGAGTCCTAAAGTTAGGAGTCCTAACTTTACTACTCCTAAACTGAGAAAAATCATACCTTTAGGACTTTCGGTATTCACAGAAGGCATTTAGGAGTCCTAAAGTTAGGACTCCTAACTTCTGTGAATACCGAAATGAGTAAGTGCCTTCTGTGAATACCAAAATGAGTAAGTGCCTTCTGTGAATACCAAAATGGTAGTAAGTTTAGGATTTTGTTTTAAGTTAGTTCTGTGAATCAGGCCCTCAAATACTTCTTGTCTGTTGTAAACTTACGTTATTGTCTTCACCTCCTTTGACCCATGTCACCCACAGGTTATGCAGACCGGTTCTCTGCTTATCTCACATGCCCTTCAGATCATCTGTAACAAGCCCATTTCCGTGGCTACTGTTCCTGAGGACTTGAAGCAGGACCTAGATGTCTCTTTTCTAAAAACCCTAGAGCTGATGCCTTCATTCAAGTAAGTATAACCCATTTATTTACTCCCATTCTCAAAAAACGTCTGGAAAAAGCCATTAACAAGCAGCTTTTCTCATTTCTTGAGACCAACAATATACACTTAAAATGGCTTTGAACCCTCTCACAGCACTGAGTCTGTTCTGGTCGTAGTTCTCGATGATCCTCAACTTCTGGTTGACTAAGTGAGATCTTCGGCGGTTGTTTTGCTAAATTAATCTGATGCATTTGACACAGCATCCCATGACCGTTTGCAAGGATGCAGGAATTCCTGAACTAGCTTTGGCCTGGATTGAGGCATATATTACTAACAGAGTTTAAATGGTCTACCAATCCCTTTCTGCTCAGAATTCAAGCATGTCTCTTTTAGAGTCCCACAAAGCTACTCTGAGTCCTATGCTTTTCAATCTTTAGGTACAACCTTTAGCTCAGCTTATCAAGTCATTCGGTCTCAGATTCATGAGCTACACAGAAGACATTCAGATCATGATTTCGCTCAATGACAACAACCAGGCAGGCACACACAATTTTCAAAACTGCATGATAGCGGTAGCAGAGTGGATAAGTTGTGATTTTCTTCAACTTGAACCCGTGATAATGCAGAGGTGCTTCAAGTTTCTGGCTGCAGTTTTTTATTCCTTTACTTTCCTTCCCTGCAGACTCTGACTCTCTGAGCTAGGTTCTTCCCCAGTTCTGGTTTTGTCGGTCTGTAACCTTGATTTCCATCTTGATCAGAATCACTCTCTATTTGGCCACCTCACCAAACTCTCCTTGACCTGCTTCCCTTTTCTGATCACCATATTAAGACACCTTGTCTGCTGAAATTTCTTCTTCTTAGGTTTACCAGCCTTCATTAGCATTGCCTACAATGCATCCAAAACTCAGTGGTGTGCCTGTACTGCAGTTTCCTCAGTGATGTTCCACCTCATGCTCACTGAAATGTCTGCACTGACTGCCAATTGGCATGGGCATCATCTTCAAAGAAATGTGCATTGTTTCCTACTTTGCATCTCTCTAACCCTGCCTATCTACAAGAAAAGTTCCATCATTATTGCCCTCAACCCTCTCTCAGATCCTCAAGGCTTGGCTCACATGGGTCTGCCGGTCTTGGACCAGGATTTTTGTATAATTGCTACAAAGACTTGGAACTCTTTACTTGTCCACATTTGAGCTTTCAATGAGTTGTTTCTGTTTTGGAAATACTTAAAAATCAAGTTTGTAACTTGTTAATTAACTCAGGCCAGTCTATAGGTCCTTAGTTCTCCAAGCCCCTTAACTCCAGCCGAGACATCTTCAAGGTATCAGCACCCTCACCAAGACGCCTTACATTATGTTATATTTACAGATTCTGCAAATCTACTCAGGAAAGGATAAGACACAAAACCCTCATCTAAGAACATTGGTCAGACCAATGGGGTTGCTCTCAAGCAGAAGAGGTACATAACTTCAAACATGCAAAGTCTCAGTGAACGTCTTTAGATATAAGAAGTTATAGGAGGTAAAACAAAGCACTAGTCTGTAAAAGGTTATGACAGCTGATTGATAAGAACAGTGACCCTGCATTTTGAGATGTCTCAAAGTGATATGACGTATGAAATACCATGCCATGTTTTAACTCCACAGCAAGTTCATTACATATAATTTCTTTCCCTCTTCTAGGCTTTGAAATATAGTTAGTACATTTATTTAAAACGGTTATCCAGTGCACCTTCTGACAGGTACTGCATTTGAATGTTGCCACTATATCATCAAATGTCGTAATGGGTAATACTTGAGTGGTTACTACTAGGCCTGGGAGTGAAATTCCACTCCGCTCGCAGAGTTTGCTGAGTTTTTCCCACTCCGCGCTCCATGTAGTATGCAGCTTTTCCTTTGCTCGCGCTCACCAACGTTAAGTTGGGGAGTGAGGAAATCTTACTCCAGACCACCTCCTGGTGAGATTTCTCAATACGGGTGGTTTTGGATGGTTGCTACAGCGCGCGTTGAGATACCTTCTGTTCATGTTGAGGAAGCTGCCACTCAAGTAGAACATCAACTCGAGCCGCAGAAAAAAGCAGCGCCATCTTGCTCTGCTCATGGTGCCATTTGTGCTGATTTTGTAAGGCAGAACATGCACCCTGTACTAATAATCTGCGCAAACGGCTCTCCGAACTCCACCCAGGCCTAGTTGCTACATTTGAACTGTTTTTCAATGCACTCCCTGCCATGTGTGAGACTTTAATTCCATCTCCTAACCTTCTTGCTGTTATAGGATGGGGGGGGGGGTGTAAGTTGTAAAATGTATGCTTCCTCTGATTAATGAAGTTGCTTTGCTTTGTATTGTGATATAATTATAATTCTTAGTGTCTCTGTCTCCAGAGATCCAAATTCCTGTACTTTCCTATGTCATACTTTGCCACTTCTTTCGCTGGAGCAGTCGTGGGTATCTCTACTCCTGAATAAATCTACTTTTAATCTTTTACTTGGTATTTCACAAGTTTACTCCATTTGAACATTCCTACATCTGCATAATGTGTTTTATACAGGCTGCACTTAAAATGGGTAGTTCTTCACAAAAGTCATAACCAGGTGTGCTGTTTACAGTGCTTGAAATGGAAAAATAAAAGTGCTGGTACTCCGTAGCAGAGTACCTGCTTTTTTCTGAGAAGTGCCGGTACTCTCCAATTAAAAGTATTGCATTTCTCTTGAGAAGTACCGGTACTCTCCTCCTCAAAATATAAAAGTACCGGAACTCCGTACCAGAGAGTACCGGCCCATTTAAAGCACTGGCTGTTCAGGAAAACGTGTCACCCTTTTTGTTTAGTGTTCATTGAAAATTCGCCATGAAATGCTTTTTTTCGTTTCTAAGTAGAAAGCTTTTTCAAGTTGAATGCGTGTAATAATGAAGGCTTCGGCTCAGAATGATAGCACCCACAACAAAATCTGCAGAAACAACATGGACTACGGGTAACAACACGCAACAGAATGTAATGTCCAGGGAGCAAGGGATTCATCACATTAAAGGTTTGCTTCCTGATTAAGTAAGTGGCTAGATATCTTTAGGCCTAATCTGCACAGTGAAGCACGCCTTGCACAACCACGGCAGTGTGGCCCGTAGTCATTTATCTCACTGTGCATTTACCGGGGGAGGGGGTAGTAGGAGTGGGGCACATGAAGCAGGACTGCCAGTGCTTAATTTGATCAGCACAGACCCTTAATTGTCAACCCCGGACTTGTACCAGTCTGCCACATTGTGGCGCTGCTAAAATGACTATTGACTGCCACCCAAGCCATTCTTATAGCTTTGGGGGCCTAGAGTAGGCAGAATTGACACACTTGTAAGAGTGTGGTGGTTAGTATTTTGTTGATGCTGACACTGGCAGCGCTAATATGTGGTGCAAGCTGCAGTGACCTCCTGACGAGGGCCCTGGTCCGCATTTGTTTTACACATTAAGCACTGATGGACCGCTATTGGCACCTCTTTCACTCCCTCCGCCGCTCCCCGGCCCACGCAGTTCCCTGGATAATTTTTTTTTGCGAAAGATAGCACCGTGCCACCGCTAACAACTACTCGGCTCCCACGCTTATCGTGCCCTAAACCGCACACCGCCTACGAGCCACAGGTCCTAGAGGGAAGCGTCGGATCGACAACGATTACCCGGAAACACACGCTAACACAGAGGAGACACCGTGCAGCCACCGGAGCCCAGCGGGGCCAAAGGTCCTTAGTCCACTCACTTACAGTGCCCCAAAGGCCGCTCAGCGCCCCCCCCAGCCCCCGACACCTCACCTCTGGGTCCGCGATGCCCAAGACGCTTCTACTATAGCCCGCTACCACACCGCCACTGCTTCGCAAGACTCCTCTGCCGACTGCAATTCAGGGTTCCACGACGATCGATTAGCCCCAGAAACCGCAAGACACCGCCGCCGACCGCGATTCAAAAGGGGCGACAGAGAGATCAGTTCGCGTGGCCAGGAGGAGCGGCGCAGGAAGCAGAGGAAGAACTGAGGGGGTGAGGCGCCTAAAAGGGGGGTCAAGCCTCGCCCATCCTTGTGGCACGCCTCCCCAGGACAAACCCATTGGGGCCTCCCCTCCCCGAGGCGCGGCCTACTAGAGAGGCGGAGCAGGGGGGGGAGAGGGGGGGGGAGGCTCCGACGGGCGGCCACTAGAAGGCTGCCCTGCTGAATGTCCCCCTGCGTGGAATGCGGGCAGCGGCATTCTTATAGCTTTGGGGGCCTAGAGTAGGCAGAATTGACACACTTGTAAGAGTGTGGTGGTTAGTATTTTGTTGATGCTGACACTGGCAGCGCTAATATGTGGTGCAAGCTGCAGTGACCTCCTGCCGAGGTGCCTGGTCTGCATTTGTTTTACACATTAAGCACTGATGGACCGCTATTGGCACCTCTTTCACTCCCTCCGGGTCCCTGGACTTAAACGAAGCAGGCACAGTGTTGTAATGGAGGCGGGTGTAGTGTCCTCCGACGTCGGGTAGCGGTATAGTCTACCCGCGTCGGAGGTGAGGAACGAGCGCTGACGCATGACGTCAGGCGCTAAGTATAAATAAAGGGGCGTGGCCCGCAATCGGCAGTCGGGACCACGCTGGAAACCACATCGTGTGTCTGGGAGTATTACTGCGCGATGCAGCGCGATAACCACGAGGCCTATGGCATTAAGGCCATTACACTGGCGACGAGGGGCAGAAACGACCCCATACTATGGTGCTGACAGCCATCTCCTCGTGCACCACTGCTGTGCCCTCGACCCTGGCCCTTTGCTGTCTCGCCTGGGTGCAGCTCGCCTGCGATGAGCCCTAGGCAGGTTGGGAGACCCCACGCTGGGCCCATCTCCTCGGGGGCGTGCCTGCTGATGGGTGTGCGCCTCGCACATGGCCGGCGGAGCCTACGGAGAGTCGAGCCCGGCACCCTGGTGAGCGGAAGACCCTGCTATGAAGCCTGACACGGCCGGGACACTGAAGAGGCCCTAAGGGTGTCCATCCTGACCTCAGCCAGGCGGCTGTCGCTGTCCCAGGAAGGTAGGGAGCGCACGTGCTGCGGAGTGTCTCTGCGACTGCGCCAAGATGGCGTCGATTCCCGCCATTGAGCCATTTGTGGTCGACGGCACTTCCTCCTCTCTTGCCCCACGATGGAGAGACTGGACCGATCATCTCCAGATCTACTTCGAAGGGGCTGGCATAGCCCGAGAGTGGCGCAGGGCCCTACTTCTTCACCTGGGAGGCAAGGACATCCATCGCATTTACAAGACATTGGTGGAGGCAACACCTAAGACCTACCACACGCTTCTCAATGCCCTGAATGCGCACTTCGAGCCGATGGCGAACAGGGACTACGAACGGTTCATATTTCGCCAGGCCAAGCAGGAAGCGGAAGAATCGCTGGACGCATTCCATGGGCGCCTGAAGGAACTGGCCAGCACGTGTGGTTTTCGCGATGAACAGGAGGAGATCCGAGGTCAGATCATTCAAGGATGCTACTCGTCCAAACTCAGAGTCAACATCCTTCAGGAGGACGGCAAGCCTCTGGCGGACATCCTCACTCTGGGCCGGTCGAAAGAATTATCGCAAGCCAGGGCGTCGCACATGGAGGCGGCGCTCCACCGCCCTGTCAAGACGGAGCAAGTCAACGCGGTGGACACGACCAACGTGGTGAGGCCCAAATCGCGCCAAAACACAGGGAAAAAGCCGCAAGACAGGAAAAAGGGATGCGGATACTGCGGAGGCGCGCCCCATCGCCTGCAAGACTGCCCAGCAAGAGGGAAAAGATGCAGTGCATGCGGGTGGATGAACCACTTCGCGGCAGTCTGCCGGTCCACAAAGTCACGGAAAGAGGCGGCCCAGACAGTGGCGGAAGAGCAAGACGGAGAGGACATGGATGACGACGCAGGGGACTACCCGTTCCACTACGTGTTCGCGGTAGACCAACCACGACGGAAGAGACAGCGACTCCCAAGGTGCAAAGTCAAGATCCACAACCAGGACGTGAGAGCCACCATAGATACGGGGGCGTCGATCGAGCTCATGGCAGCCAATGTGTATGAACAACTAAATCCCAGCCCCCCACTGAGCAAAGCAAGAATCAGAGTGTTTGCGTATGGGCAGAAAACACCAATCCCGCTCTTGGGGTGTTTCAAGACGGAGATATGCCACAACGATGTCAAGATACCCACCACAGTATACGTGACCCCTGAAGGAAACGGAATGCTGATCAGTGGGCAGTCAGCGGAAGAGCTGAGGCTGATATCGTTCGCCCTGGTGGTGCAGGAGGAAGAGTTAGAGGCTATCCTAGAGGAGTTCGAAGACGTCTTCAAGGGCATCGGATGCCTCAAAGGTAAAGAAGTATCCCTCCACATCGACCAGTCGGTCCAACCGGTGGCGCTGAGACACAGGCGCATTGCGTTCCATTTGCGCAAGAAGGTGGAGGACGAGCTAGAGGCACTGGAGAGACAGGGGATTATTGAGAAGGTCAGCGGACCCACCCCGTGGGTGTCCCCGATCGTAGTGGCGAGAAAACCGAAGCAGCCGGGGCAGGTCCGCATCTGCGTGGACATGCGCCTCCCCAACGCCGCAGTGAAGAGGGAGCGTCACCTAACTCCCACCATTGACGACATCCTGGGAGAACTGAACGGCGCCAGATGGTTTTCAAAGATGGAACTTAGGTCCGGATATCACCAACTGCCGCTGCACCCAGACTCTCGCTACGTCACTACTTTCTCGACACACGTCGGCCTCAGGCGGTACCGACGCCTCAACTTCGGAATCTCAAGCGCAGCGGAGGTGTTCCAAAACGCTATCCGAGAGGTCCTCAGCGGGCTGCCAGGGGTCCTGAACGTAAGCGATGATCTCCTGGTGTACGCCTCATCGATAGAAGACCACCACCGGAGGCTGCGAGGGGTCCTCCAGAGGATAAAAGAATCCGGACTGACCCTGCACAGGGAGAAGTGCCAATTCCTAAAGAAGAAGATCAGTTTCTTTGGGTACACATTCTCCGACCAAGGAGTCGCCCCGGACCCGGACAAGGTCAAAGATGTGCAGGACGCTCCCGCACCCTCCAACATCTCGGAAATAAGGAGCTTCCTGGGGATGGTGAACTTCTGCGGCCGGTTTGTCCCGGACTTGTCAAACCTCACGAAGCCCCTCAGGGAACTGACAAAGTCCACCACCCCGTGGCAATGGGGACCAGAGCAGGAGCAAGCCTTTAAGGACACCAAGGCGGCGTTGTCGGCTGATACCACCCTATCATATTTCAATCCGGCACGGCCCACCAATGTGGCAGTGGACGCCAGCCCATATGGGCTAGGAGCAGTCCTCGCACAGCTGCAAGAGAATGGTGAGTGGGCCCCGATAGCCTATGCGAGCCGCTCTTTGACGGACACAGAACAGAGGTACTCGCAGATCGAGCGAGAAGCGATCGCCATCCATTGGGCCTGCCGACACTTTCACGTCTACGTGTACGGCAATCCATTCACCGTGTCCACGGACCACAAACCCCTCATCCCCCTGTTTCAGGGATCGGCATCAAAACCCCCGCCGCGGATCGAAAAGTGGATCCTTCAGCTACAGGAGTACGACTACACAGTAGAGTACAAGCCGGGCTCCTCGAATCCCGCGGACTACCTCTCAAGACATCCCAGAGTAGCCACCAAAGCGGAAGAGGAGGATGCTGAAGACACGGAAGAATATGTCCGGATGGTATCAGAGAGATCCCGGCCATTGCCCATGAGCCTCGACGCGATCGTAGCAGCCACCCAGGAGGACGAATGTCTGCAACTAGTCCTGACGGCCGTCCAGTCACATGACTGGCGCCCCATCCAGTCCTCCATGGCCAGACGAACGCTGCAAGCCAAGGCCATCCTGGAGTCGCTCACGCGGGTCAAGGATGAACTCTCGGTTGACACCAGCGGGTGTCTTCTTCGGGGCCCGCGACTGGTGATCCCATCCAGTCTGACCCAGCAAGCAGTAGACCTGGCACACCGGGGCCATCAAGGCATGGTGAAAACAAAGAGTCGGCTGAGAGCCAAGGTATGGTTCCCGGGGATGGACCCTATGGTGGAGCGAACGGTCCGAACATGCTCCTGGTGCCAGGCATCAGGTCAGCCGGAGCATCCCCACCCCGTCATCACCGAGGAAAACCCGCAACGACCGTGGGAGAAGGTGAGCGCAGATTTTGGGCACCTCCCAGATGGACGCTATGCCCTGGTGATCATCGACGACTACACAAAGTACCCGGAGGTCGAGGTGGTGGGAAGCCAGACCGCCGCGGAGGTCATCACAAAGTTCGAGAAGACTATCGCCACGCACGGAATATTTGAAGTGGTCAAGACGGACAACGGCCCACCCTTCCAAGGGCAAGAATTTGCGGACTATCTAAAGGAGTGGGGAATCCACCACCGGAAAGTGACCCCGCGCTGGCCTCAAGCCAATGGGGAAGCGGAGAGATTCATGCGGACCCTCAACAAAGTGGTACGCATTGCGCACGCCGAAGGGTCGCCGCTCGAGAGGGCCATCTACAGCTTCTTGAGAGAATATCGGCTGACGCCTCATCTCACGACAGAGACAGCCCCGGGACCGGCGAGCATGGGCCGAATAGTGCGAGACACCATCCCGCATCACCCAAGCTGGATTCCGCCTCAGATCGACGCGGGGAGGGTTCTAGCCAATAGGACCCACACCAATGAACAGGCCAGTGCCGACCGGGGAGCCCGGATGTCAACCATTCAAGTTGGAGACAGAGTCTATCTCAAGGACAGGTATCCTGGGAGCAAATTCCGGCTCCCCTTTGAACACAAACCTTGGACAGTAGTCCGCCGAACTGGAACTCTAGTCACCGCGAGGCGAGGGACCGAGGAGGTAACCAGGAACATATCATTCTTCAAAAGGGTGCACCCCGGGACCTCAGACCAGCATCCGCCGGAACGCCAGGGTGACTGGCCGAGTCAGCTGCCAGCGGATGGAGAGTCAGGAGGGAGTCAGGGGCCCACCCCCTCCGATCACGAGGATCACCCAGACCAGAGTGCGACGTCGCCGCCAGGAACACCAGGCGGGGGGTCGCCCAGCCCTCAGGAGCGGTCCCCAGGGGGCGCAGCATCGCAAGGAGTGGTCCCGACAACACCATCAGTGCAGGGACAGCAGTCCGGATACAGCCTGAGAAGAAATCCGGCGCCATCCTCCCAGCTGGCTGACTTCCTGGTGTGACGGACCTGGGACTGGAATTCTAGTGACTGGTAACAGACCTACTAGGTCAAAATGTTTATTGTTTGTTTTGATAAAGGTTAGAAGGAATGTAGTGTCCTCCGACGTCGGGTAGCGGTATAGTCTACCCGCGTCGGAGGTGAGGAACGAGCGCTGACGCATGACGTCAGGCGCTAAGTATAAATAAAGGGGCGTGGCCCGCAATCGGCAGTCGGGACCACGCTGGAAACCACATTGTGTGTCTGGGAGTATTACTGCGCGATGCAGCGCGATAACCACGAGGCCTATGGCATTTAGGCCATTACAGCGGGGTAGGAAGGGAGAAAGAGGGGGGGGGGGAGAGAGAGAGAGAGAGAGAGAGAAAGATGGAGAGGTAGAGTGAGAGAGACAGAGAGAGAGAGAGAAGGAGAGGGAGAGAGAGAGAAGGAAGGGGAGTGAGAGAGAGAGAGACAGACAGGGAGAGAGAGAGAGAGTGCACACGAGTATGTAGTGATGCCACAAGATAACTGTTCTTCACACTAGTGACATGTTGCTCCTAGGTGAGATTGGCCAATAGCTGTTGCCTGAAGCAACTGCAGTTAATCGATAGATGATCAGCGTGTATTGTGGGAACGAGAGAACTCACAGTAAGAAATGAAAGGCCTGCCTTGTGACAAGCGAAAGCCCTCGGTAAAACCTTAGCCACAGCGCCACCTTAAGAGACGTCATATGTCAGATTGCACAGTAACCATAGAGTTTAACAGTGGGGGTAGGTGAGCCATGACTGTCCGAATCCCGCTCTAACCTAGAAGCTTTTCCTGGAATCCGAACGTCTATGATTTGTGCCCCCGTGAGGTAACAGCGCGACCCTGACCTTAATCTCCCAGGAAACCAATTCATTAGCCTCGCTGGCTAAGGCATAGAACTGTGGGAACAGGGTCATGCGACGCTATTAAATGTATTGCTTTGCTCTAAGTAGAAAATGTCTTAAAGGAGCTCGGCGAATTATAGCAGACTTTTATGTTACGAGAGTCTGTGAAAACTGAAAAACACTCAATAGTATGATTTAGAACGTTTTAAAATATTGTGTAAGGTTTAGCCGTTAAGAATCAGCGGAGAGTGAATTTGATTTCTAAGAACCGTTGTGTAGTTATGAAAAAATTACCTTTATGAAGTCAGGATAATGAGGGAAGAAACTATTGTGAAGGATTAAGGGGGCGTGAAATTTGAAATCGGTTCATTTTGTGAAATTGACCCACTTACAATGTGAGAAGAGTGAACATTTTTCAACTTTAGATAACTTTGCATGTGGGTGAACAATTATCGCATTTGTTTCCCCAACATTTTGCCTTACACAGCATTTTTGCAAAACCGGGTTTTATAGACATTTATTGTTGTAACGGTATAATAGTCCGGATTCAGATAGTATGTTCAAGTAGTTTATTAAGCAAGGTACAGGAAGGAACGAGGTAATGAAGTAATGGACTAAGAAGTAAGAAGTAAGGTACAATGAACGAACCCCAACAGGAGCAGCCCCTTGCTGCTCAGCCCTACACTCCAACTGACATTCACCACGCATACAACACTCTGTGACATCATCCACTCATACTAACATTCTACACACATCCACTGGCTGAGTAGCAAGCTGGAAGCAGATACCACACTTCTTCCCCCTTTAATAACAACAGAAAAGAAGAAGCAAGAAATGAGCATAATAACAACTCTACATGAAAGACACAAGAAGACAACATGTAAATAACATTAGGTATCTAACTAAGAATATACCATAATAATGTAGACATGCAATGAGAACATAAAGAAAATGAAGACCATGTACACATTGACATGTACACATTGACAAAGAGTAAACCAAACCCATCTTCCCCCTTAATAGAGAAAACACATATTTAATTAAAAAATATAAATCATGTGTAGGAAGGGCAGAGAAGAAGAAAAGCTGGAAATACTAACAAGATAAGGAGATACAATCAAAGTAGGGAGATACTAACAAAGTAAGGAAGGACAACAGTAGCGCAGCAAGAGTAACATAACACACATAAAAAAAAGAATTGACGCTCCAAATCACCACCAAACAAACCAGTTGGCCAGCCATCCCATCCTCGTCGCCAGTGTTGTAACGGAATAATAGTCCGGATTCAGATGGTATCTTCAAGTAGTTTATTGAGCAAGGTACAGGAAGGAACGAGGTAATGAAGTAATGGACTAAGAAGTAAGAAGTAAGGTACAATGAACGAACCCCAACAGGAACAGCCTCCTTGCTGCTCAGCCCTACACTCCAACTGACATTCACCACGCATACAACACTCTATGACATCATCCACTCATACTAACATTCTACACACATCCACTGGCTGAGCAGCAAGCTAGAAGCAGATACCACATTTATCCCCATAATATTACTTTTACAGGTTTTTTTTTTACAATAAGTATCATAATAATGTTTTTGCAAAACTTCACGAAAGTTGAGTAGTTTTGAAGAAAACTTCATCTAGTTTGCAAAGCGAAGTTCCAGAAATTTGAAAAACATTTTCAAGAACGTAATTAAAAGATACGTAAACTGAGTAAGTTAGTGCCATTAGCAGAATCCAACAGTTGCTTCACTATTGCTCATTTACTGTTCCCTCCCTCCCCCATTAATCGACAACCATTTTCTGGCATTTTTCGGAGGGCAGGAATGGCTCCACAACAGTACAACTAGGACTTTGTGGTGTAATACATTCACAAAATAATCCCAGGTGTGGTGGAAGAAAAACATGGGTCTTTGCTTCCAAACCTTTTTTAAAAAAAAACCTTTTATTTAGGATGCATCCGCTGTATTTCCAAGTAGTTCGCTCAATTCCTCAGAAGAACTGTACCACATACAATTCCATTTCTTAGATAAGCCTGTAAGGCTGTTTCTAAACATCAACAGCGTGCTGTAACAGTGTTACAAAAATTGTTCGCGATGATTCAAGTAGGGATAAATAATTTCGTATATTTTTTATTCATGTTTCGTCCATCCTTCTCACTTCTGTGCTGTCTCTTGATATATGTGAGTGAACAATAGGAGTTCTGCCAAGATGTTAACTTTTTAGTGTAAAAATGCCTCTTTGATAATTTTGTTGATTATTACAGGGGCATAATAAAACCGACAATGGAAGACAACTTTTTGCTTTAGCTTTGGCTTCAGCCAACACTTTTTGATTTTACTCAGATTAAATCTCTAATATACTTGCTTGCTGTGGCTTCCAGGCAACCCTCTCCATCCATTGGCGTGTTGCTGTGTCATTCATATTTTTTTATTCCACACCTAACGTATACAGCATGGGTCAGTGAGTCAGACCACTTTGGGTCTTGGCTAACTTCAGTGTGAGTGACGACACACGCAGTAGTTCCCTTGAGTGTCATGGACTACCATGGCAATGTGCACTTTATGAAACCAGGAAAAAATTTTGTTTTTAACCAATGTTTTCATTTTATGTCAGGGCCGGCTTTAGTACTGGTGGCGCCCTTTGCGAAAAGGCTTGCTGGTGCCCCCTCCTTCCCCCCAATGACCACCTTGCCATGGATTCCCTTACTACCACCGTTTGACAATGCCCCCAAGTCTCCATAACCGCTGTCTCTTAGATTAATTTAGTTTTATAGCGCCACTCATAACAGTTTAAGCTGTCAGAACACTTTACATCATACATACGTTGCAGGGAGACAATCATACGTGTTTAAATCAGTGTATAGGATATGTTACATATGACAGAGGCCTACAAGGTGTAGGAGTCACATGGCATCCATACTGGAGGCGCTATAGTTTTAAGAGTTCTTGGTCTGAAAAAGCATAAATTCAGAATTTAAAATGTAACACCATTGTTAGGGGTTTTCTTTAATAATACGAATTGATTTCTACCCAAATGAATCCTTTTTGCAATATTAGGATAAGGAAAGACTGGGCAAAGAAACATGTAGCTGTGTTATATATTCCTTGCAGTTGACAGTACACTGCTCTGTATTTTTTTTTCTTTTGCAGAGTTTTATATAGCGCGAACTTGACCCGAATCCAATCGGGTATCAGAGCGCTTTACATAGCACCAGTTACGTTACATGAGGACACACATTAATTTTTTGTCCCCATTGTTTAACTAGACATAAGCTTTGCTGGACTGACAAATGCAAAAACAACAGTTGATGGACAGAATGCAGAACATTGTCATACATTCACCCCAGTACAGAGATCTGGGCCTAAATCCATCGATTTTTGCTCACCATGCTGTTCCAGTTTGAACCCAGCCATATGCAAATCAGTCTTGACCCTGTCCCTCATGGGAACAGTCCAGCCCGAACTGCCAAGCCAGGTCCTCCCTGGACTGGAAACAAGCATCCCAGGACCGGTTTCGGGGTTTCACCCCTCTTCAGCCAGGATAGCTTGATTCCAGTGGCATGGAGAGCACAGGACCCACGTCTGGGCATTCCCTTCCCACTCGGGTGACAAATGCAAAAACAACAATTGATGGACAGAATGCAGAACACTGTCATACATTCACCCCAGTACAGAGATCTGGGCCCTAATCCATAGTTTTTTTGCTCACCATGCCATTCCAGTTTGAACCCAGTCATATGCAAATCAGTCTTGACCCTGTCGCTCATGGGAACAGTCCAGACCGAACTGCCAAGTCAGGTCCTCCCTGGACTGGACACAAGCATCCTAGGACCGGTTTTGGGGTTTCACCCCTCTTCAGCCTGGATAGCTTGATTCCAGTGGCATGGAGAGCACGGGACCCACGTCTGGGCATTCCCTTCCCACTCGGAGTGACAAATGCAAAAACAACAGTTGATGGACAGAATGCTGAACATTGTCATACATTCACCCCAGTACAGAGATCTGGGCCTAAGTCCATCTGTTTTTTGCTCACCATGCCGTTCCAGTTTGAACCCAGCCATATGCAAATCAGTCTTAACCCTGTCCCTCATGGGAACAGTCCAGTCCGAACTGCCAAGCCAGGTCCTCACTGGACTGGAAAGAAGCATCCTAGAACCGGTTTCGGGGTTTCACCCCTCTTCAGCCAGGATAGCTTGATTTCAGTGGCATGGAGAGCACGGGACCCACGTCTGGGGATTCCCTTCCCACTCGGGGTGACAAATGCAAAAACAACAGTTGATGGACAGAATGCAGAACATTGTCATACATTCACCCCAGTACAGAGATTGTGTGTCTTTTGCTTTCTCGCCCTGAGTGCGCCAGGTATGCCCAGACGTGGGTCCTGGGCTCACTGTGCCACTGGAATCAGGCTGTCCTGGTTGAGGAGGGGTGAAGCCCCGAAACCGGTCCTAGGATGCTTGTTTCCAGTCCAGGAAGGACCTGGCTTGCCAGTTCGGGCTGGACTGTTCCCATGAGACACAGGGTCAGGACTGATTTGCATGAGGCCAGGTCTAAACTGGGGTGGCATGGTGAGCAAAAGAATTATGGATTTAACCCAGATCTCTTGACTGGGGGTCAATGCTTTGATTTGTTCTGCATTCCGTCCATCAATTGTGTGTCTTTTGCTCGCCGGACTGACAGTTCCGGATTATAAAATAGGCAAAGTAGGCACCGGCCATATATAAACTGCTTTCTTTATTTATAAAGAACGTTCTTTTTTGGCGACTTTAGAAGAAGAGCTCCAGATGTGTTACGGAGAGAATGCAGTACTGTACGTAGCAGATGCATGTGATTGAAATGGTGTGGGAAGACTCTAGGAGACAATGGGGCAATGGTGAGAAGATGTCTAAGTGCAGGTTTGGCAGTGGGCTGTGTCTCGGTGCCTGTGGTATGTGTGTGGACCACAGCATGTTGCAGCGAAGGGTATGAGGATATATTCAACTAGGCTGAAGGGTGGTTGATCGGGGTTAGAGAAACTGTTAGAGGCTGGATGTGTGTGTGTGTGTATGTGCTCACATGTACAAAATTGTAGAAGAGGACTATGTGTATGCACAGTGTCCATGCATCAGAGATACATCAGGTCATAGTTGTCTTCCATTCATTGCACAGGGATCAACAAGCAAAACTATTGAATGAGGGAGGAGTATTAATATTTGTCCCCATTGTTTAACTAGACATAAGCTTCGCTGGACTGACAGTTCTGGATTACAAAATAGGCAAAGTAGGCACTAGCCCATGGGCACCCCTCCTTTTAGGGGCCCCACAACAACGGATTCAAATAATATTGATTGGATCTTGAAAGAAAATTACAGTCAAGCTTTCATAAATATTGTTTCTAAAACATAGAAAAAAATTAATAAACCCAAAGAAACTAACATTTTACATTAAAGACTCTATAGAGAAAATACTCTGCTGTTGTAATGTACCCATTACCAACTTAAAGTTCATAAACCAGAGACATCAGCTTCACCTAACAGTTTGTCTCTTAAAAGCTCATCTTCTGACAGCTTGTAAAGTAAACCAGGTGCATTGGGTATTAAGAGATAATTTGCTAGGGAGGCCCTAAAATTTTGACTGCGTAGGGGCCTCCACAGGATTTAATCAGGCTCTGTCGGCTGATAGTTTGCTATTGAGGAGGACTAAGATGTATGGGAACAGAAGTCTTTTCTCATAGATTTATATTTATTTTCTGGCATCTCGTATTAGGCATGGGGAATTTGTTATGGACAGGTTTGTCCCTTTGAGGTCATCATTGTAGGAAAATAAGGTGCTGTGGGAACCACCAGGACTTCCGACGTTTTCAAATGGCCAGTTGGATATGAAGATTCCTGAGTTCGAAAGGGGTGTTTTTTTTAATTCAGAGATGCACATGTGGTACTTATGGCTCCTCCAACGTCAGACATAAATAGAACACGCACAGACCCAAACCCCACCTAAGAGTTTTAGGCTGCGGACAGTGCTTACATCTTCGCAGTAGATCAGCTGACTACCCGGTAGCCAACCATTTTGGGCTCTCGCAGTTCATGTACTCCTAAGACATTGTAACCAAGGACCCAAACAGCTAACATTCTACCTCCATGCCTGAAGAAGGTGCATTTCAATTGGGAGGCAGGTCTAGCATTATGAGGCAACGTAAATCCTAAAAGATCCCTTGAAAGCAAGAGGGGAATGAAATACTATGTAGTAAATCAAAGAAACCCAAAACTCAGACTTAAACTAACTCGATTCTTCGTTAACCTTGCAGAGAGGTGAGTATTTTTGACCCTTTGGGATGACAATGTAATAGACGGAATATATATGAAAACGCTAGAACACTTTGAGCTAACCCTTTTCCTTTTTTTGTCTTGGTGTAAGCGAAAAAACAACTAAGGCCTTTTTTTAGTAACACCAGGAGCAAAAATGTTGCAAAGTGCAATTAACGTTCTACTCTGTATGTAAAATGAGTGGGTCTAGAGGAATGTACCTTTGTATTAAAATGAAAGGTTTATATAGCGACCTACGTTAAAAACAATCGACAGATATCAGGATAAAAATTCATTTACACACACACTAACCCGGAATTTATTTGTATACACACACACACACACACACCCACACACGCATGCACGCACGCACGCACGCACACACACACACACACACACACACACACACACACACACACAAGCACATTCCTTGTCCAGCCTTCGTCCTTCCCACACTCACTGAACATAAATAGGAACATGCAGGCTGAGAGCCGCGATTTTGTGAAATTTTAGCCAGTGGGGGGGGGCCTTCCAGGGGGTGGTATTGTAAATGCAAAGGTAGGGGTCACTGTTCCTAAAGAGAAAGAAAAAGAAGAACTCTCTAGGCATTGGACAGATCGTGAGGGACAGTCAACAAGACTATTTCATGTTGCCCTCACACATCCCGAGGGTATGTCATGCTTCATCATTGGGCAGTTGCTCCCCACTGATGCAATGCCCTACTGATTCCTCAAAGGGTCACTTTAGCGGAGATCTTTTGTTTTTTTCCTGTTTAATTAATGCAAGTGGTGTCTTAGTGGGGTGGTGTTGATTGTACTGTGATGTGAGTTAAAACAGACTACAATGATACATTATAACCCCCTTAGTAACACTAACCCATGAGGCTTTTTAATCTCCTTTTTCTTTCTCTTTAGGAACAGTGACCCCTACCTTTGTATTTATCTCTACTCTAGGAGCACAGGCACTGGAGCATTTTTAGCTCCTATTCCCCCTCTTACTTTTTCTCATAAAGGGGAAGGGATTATGTCATAATGGGCCACATGTATCAAAAAAGCATTTTGCGATTACCAAATAGCGATTTTAACCAAATTCCTGTTTGGCAATCACAAAATGCTATATATGTGAGGAATCGCCAAATATTTAGCGATTCGTTAATATTACCAAGTAGTGATTCACTAAATAAGTAATCGCTATTAGGTAATACTACTACAATACTTCCAGGTGCAATGGTTTTGGATTAGCTAATTTGTGATTACCTAATTGATAATCACAAACTAGGTACTACAAAGCCAAGGGTGCCTAAGGCATCCCGAAGCACCCCCAAAAAATGTGCACATGTAAAGCGCAGACATGCCCTAGGGGCATGGGTGCGCCCCATGGCACTATGAAAAATACCTTTTTGTGCATTTTTTTAAGCGACTTTAAGTCAATGTTTGCATTTACTAAATGCCTGAAACATTTGCTAATGGAATCGAAATTGCAATTCCCTATTTGTAGTCTCAATTTTAGGTAATGAATATTTTTGCGATTACCTAAATTTGCGTCTACAAAGCCTTTCATGCATCTTGAAAGGCTATTTTGCAATCGGAAATGGCTGAAGTTACAGATTCGTACCATCTGCGAATGCAAAATTCTTTGATACATGTGGCCCAATGTTTTTAAAAACAGTTGGGTGAATTGTCTTTCTTTAAAATGGTGTCTATGTAAAAATCTGAAAAGCAGTTAAAAGGTATTTTATTGTAAAAGGATGGACCCTGAGCACGTTCTCCTAGAGACATATACATTTTGGCATTATGCTTCTTCTATTAGTTCGTGTAGGTACTTTCAAATGTGCATTGACATTTTAACTACACTTCGAAATTGTTGCTAGCATGATCCTAACATAATTGTATTGCTTTATGAAATTAACATTCAAGTCTTACCATTAAGTTAGATATTCACGTATAAAAAATGTAAAATCTACCTTTGCAGATAATGTTTTCAATTTGGAAATTTATTTTTTTCAAATGTATGTGTATTATAAATATTTTGTGAAGGTGTAAAGCCCTGCGAGACTTATTACTAAAAAATCAGTTTTGCAAAACCAGAACATCTCCTACGTGATGTGTGTCATATGCATGTCTCACTTGATATACAAGAACTTGCAGGGACCAACAACTCGTTAAACTACATCTGAATCCCATATGGCTCAGACAACATTTAACTCCATTCATCCCGCATTAGCAAGGAACCAATCAACACCTCAAGGATTCACATTAAGTAAGGTAGTCAGCACAATAAATCTCTAGGGGCTGTATTACAATAAGAGCCCCGGGGGCGCAACGGGCGTTTGCGCCCGCTTTGCGCTCCCCCTGGGCACTTAGGTATTATAGAAGGGGGCGCAGACGCTTGTGCATCCCCTTCTATAATACCGATGGGGCTGGCACACTGAAAGCGCCAGCGCTACCTTCAAAGGGTGTTCCCTCATTAGCAAAGGGGAGTGCCCTATGCAAATGAGAGAATTCCTTTGACTCTGCGGCCGCACCATATTACAGACTTAGGTGCAGAGTCAAAGCAGCTCTCAGGATGCGCATTGACAGTGTGCCATTTAAAAGGTGCCTCCTGAGAGCAGCCCTCTGCAGGATGTAAAAGGGGTCCCATGGACCCCCCAGACATCCCCTTGCAGGCGGGTGCAGTTACTGACTGCACCCGCCTGCAAGGGGCTCTCTAATCCCCTTTGAAAGTGCCGGCGGGTGTCGCCTGCACTGTGAAAACACGGAGCGGCTGCAACATACTAAGGCGAATTGTGATGGTTTGTGCCTGGCGCACCTTTTAAAAGGTGCGCCGGGCGCAAACAATCACAATGCGTAATACAGCCCCTGAATGATAAACACCTGGCGTCTTAAGGACATTGAACAATATATGGCTTATATGACTATTTTTTTCCAAAAACTGAATATCTTTTGAGCTGAGTGTGTTTTCACTTTGACCAATATATTTACTTAGATGTTTTATAAATTGATTTATTTTACCTTTTGGTTATTGCAGAAAGCTGCAACGTGAAGTGATTTGTTCTGTAAATCAGGACAGGTAATGTAAGAGTCCAGTTGAGTAATGTCTTTGGTCCACGGCTGATAATCTGGTATGAGTGAAGGCATTTCACACTAAAATAATAGCACCAAAAACATTAGTATGGAGAACATATGGTCGTTTATGTCATTTACTCCGAATGCTTCACCATGTCATAATAATTTTGCAGAGTTTACATAACAATAGTAAAGCAAGATTTCCCAAATTACCTGGATTACACTGATATAATTGAAAGTTCGCCTGAGCCTAGTTTGATCTAGGGAGCATTTGTTGAATGCTCATTTCTCGGTGGTAAATAGAGTGTGAGATTCTGTAGATATTGCGTGTCTTTACCACCATAGGCATTATGCTGACTGCAGTGGACTTTAAACTTGACTCCTGTTTCCACAGGAGTCAATGGAGGGATTTCAGGACTGACTGATTGTGGGATCGCAATCAAACGCACATTCTCGACCCAATGTTGTAGTCTTTTTCGCCCATTACTGATTATCTTGGATGGTCCAATGCAAATAATGTTTTAGTCAAGTTGTCATGTCATAAATAGCTCTAGTTATCTTCAACCAGTGGTCTCTTTACAGTGGTGGGACCATCATCTCTAGAATGGCGAGCTGTAGGCTGATCTTCTATGTCACTGCATTGGTTTGAGGAATGAACAGCAGCTTAGAATCTAAAATAACCCCCAATTTCCTCACTTTTAGTGATGTAAGTGGTGGCTTTTCAAGACCTGAAGGCCACTCGAAATGGCAGTGGTGCTTGATCTGCCTCTTTGAGCACTGTGATCTCAGTCATGGCTGCATGCATGCAGAAGAAACACTCTTTCATTTAGTGTCACACGTTCTTTAGACAAGAGGTAAAGTGAACATGGTTCCTTGGGTTGACTTACATGTGAAAATTGATCATGGTTCACAAAATCATCTTCGAACCTTGCCCAATGTGGCTCACATTATTCCTCGCTAAATGTAATTCCTTGAAGATCTATAACACTTTTATGAAGATCACTAAATATATGAACACTAACCACTTTCAACATAAATCAAGTCAATTCTTGGCAACCTTTGGCCCTCAGCCTGTTTTTGAATGAAATGTCCATTGCAGCATTTCTTAAGGTGGTACATTGGATGCTTTGCAACTTTCTGGGGAAATCTCTCTCAAAAAGCACCGTACACTAGGTTCATTCTCTCTTATCCCTCTCAGTACCCACAAACCATCTCACACTTGGGCCAGGTAAAAGGTGAGAGATTGAAGGTAAGGACAGGAAGACAAGGGCTGAGAGGAATGGGAGGGGGATGGACTGGTTGAGCAGTATCAGAAAAAATGCAGACATCTCCTGTATGCTTCTTCTAATTGATAGCACTGCAGGATAAAGCAGGGGCTTTTGGGGGATCCCTCAATGACTCCTGGAACCTTTTTCAAAGTTCTTTTGGGCCCAAACAGAATCCCTCCCCAATGGTAATATGCTTCATGACACCTCTACCTTACTTTGGTCATATAGAGTGCCACTGCTGCCATTGTTGTAGATGACAGGTGATATGTCCATCACAAAGGGACTCATCTGCTCAGAGGCTACCAGGGGCTGGTCCAGCCACTTATAGTCAATTCATCAGCTCAGCTTTATTCTGATGCCTGAGGCCTATGCCAACTGCTAGGTCATGTCAACAGTGCCATTATGGGCTGGAAATGCAAACCTGAAGCAACAACAAATTGTGCACATGGGCCATGACTCAGACAACAGTGCTTACCTAGCTTCTAGCCTGTGAATTAGTCTAAAATAATTGTTAAGGTTTATTTATTTATTTATGCAAGCACAGTTCTAGGCTTCTTGTTCCAGTGTTACTTCTTTGAGACTGACCTGCACATACCCTTGGTAAATTCTTGTTGAAAAGTCAATTTCAGAGTGGTTTCATGAAGAACAGCAGAGTTTCACTGGGGCACAAGATATGTGTTGACCATAAAGATCAAATCCAACAACCACCTGTGGAAATTGCTTGATGGTTGAAGTAACATGTTTGGACAGGATGGAGATGATGGGTTATCCAGGGTTCTATTTTTGATAATATGGACTCCCTGCAAGATATGTAGGGCTATAGTAGACACTTGTCCATGATGCCGCATGTTTTCAGACTCTTACCGGAAGGAAGAGAAATTCTTTACCTCAGAAACCTGAAGATATTTTTCTGTCATGAGCCATTTTGCCGACTTATAAGATGGTCTTATTTTGGCTATCCTAAATTCCTTTAATTCTGTACCAAAGTGGTTAGCATTATATTATGTAAAACAACAAAATGCATAGTGTGAATAGTAACAAAAAGGGTCATGAAGCATTTCTAAGTTTACAAATGGAAGAAAATAGGCAAGGTACTAATATTCCTTCAGAAAAAACTCAAGATGTATCCAAACAAGGGTTGTCCTACTATTTACTGTGCCTCCATTAAAAAAATCTGCAACTGGTGGAACCTCCTTCTCTGTCTATACAGCTAAGCTCTAGAATGTAATGCCGGGTGGAACAACAAATATTTATAATCACCTCCTGTTGGACCTGGCCCTTTTTGCAAACTTTCACACAGATTTTTGCCTTCCTTTGGTGAACCCGTTTTTTCTTGGCATTAGGAATCTGTGCACTTTACCAGTGCTAAAGTGCTTGTGCTCACTCCCTTAAACATGGTACAATTGACCTACACATGATTGGCACATTTAATTTACTTGTACGTCCCTAGTAAGGTAGTACTGCATGTATCCAGGACCTGCAAATTAAATGCTACTAGTGGGCCGGAAGCACTCCTTGTGCCACCCACTGAAGTAGCACTCTAAAAGTTGCAAAAGGCATACCACTGGAACCTGTAGTGCAGTTTTAAACCTTCCTTTTTAATACGTATAAGACACCCTTAAAGTAGGCCCTAAAGTCCCATAGGGCTGGGAGCATTGTATTTAAAAAGTGAGACATCTGGGTTTAAGTTTCACGTGCCCTGGTAGTGAAAAACTCCCAAATCTGTTTGTCACTACTATAAAGCCGATCTTTCACATTGGTTGACTTTGGGTTACCTTTCTACATTTAATAAGTGTTAACTTTTGATTGGGAGCAGGTAGGAATATAATTTGGACTCCAATGAATTGGGATTTAAAATCCTCCTTTTTGGTAAAGTTGGATTGTAATTGTAAGTCACAATTCTGAAAATGCCACTTTTAGAAAGTTGGCATTTTGTCACCCTAACCTTTTGGTACCTGCTGACGGTGTCCTGGGTCACAAGACTATGAATGACTCTGCTCTTGGGGTTTGTGTATTCCTTCCAGACAATGAGACAACGGGGACTGGGTTTAGGCGGGATGGGCCATCCTTCCTGGATAGCTGTAGGCAGAGCTATCCCCTGGCATATTTACACTTCAAATGGCTTGCCTACACTACATACAACGGAACCTGACACCAGCCGTTTGTAACCGCAAACTTCATGTAGCCTTGGCAGGGGAAGGGTAGACCTTTCCAGAATCAGATGTGGGGATTCTTTTTCGTAGCCTTTGCTTTTAACTGCACAAGTATGGCAGACATCTTGCGTATTTCATCAGGCTTAGACGTTCTTGCAGTCCTATGTCTATTTCGACACTGGTGACGGGACACGCAGAGATCAGTTCAAAACGCAGTGACTAGTAGCTTCTCGGTTTAAAACTCGAGCACATTGAATAAATGTGGCCGAGCATTTTTGGACGTCACGCAAGTAAGTAGCTAACCTTGAGAATTAGGTCAAAATATGAGTTCAGATGTTTCACGGGTTGAATACTAGATAACGGTAAGTCATTTTTGTTTCTCAACTGACTGGGATTACGTTTTTCCGGCACACTGAGACTGGTTATATTACACGGCATTGGAGCACTTCCCGATTTCTTTCCGATTCCTCTTTCAAGTAAGCCATATTCGAGTGGGTTGGTAAGTGGGTCTACTTTTAGGAACATCAGAATCATGGTTTTAGCAGGCTCATTTCCTATTTTTTACAGCTCATGACGTGCACAGGATATTGTGGGAATTGCATATTGGCTTCGTAAAGAACATCTTTGGATACATTTTTTTCAGGATTTTCGGTGAGTCAGCAACCAGTGAGCTAATGGTAGTCAACAATTGATACATTGAGTTTGCTCAGTTGTCTAGTCTTGTTATCCATCTCTTGACATTTATTAGGTACCAGGAACTCGAAGTATTTATATCAGCTTTTTCGCACAGTGGACACGTTGTCTGATTTCTTAAAATTGGGACAACCCCTATTGTCTCTTTTTAAGCCAGTAGACGTACAGACACATGGGCGTGGAGGTATGAAAATATTGCTCGTATTTATCTGGCACAAGTCTTCACCAACTCGCAGGCGAATTGTGTCCTTTTGATCACAGGCACCGGCATCACATTGGCTTGCACCGCTTTCTAGTTTGAATATGACCGCAAGATGACATCACAGATTTGGGCTGGGACTGCATGCTGAGGGTCACGTGGTTACAAACAAGTGGAGTATTTTTTACTAAGCATACCTAGTATCCATTCTTCATTCACCAATCTTCTTTGGAGTCCAAATATTAGTTCAGTGCGTCTTGGACACACCTCACACCCTTTAGCTTTCTTATATTTTCTTGAGTTTTTATACTTTTTAATTGTCCACGTTTAAACCTCATATATATATGTACAGGCCTTCAGTAAGTTTATATGTTTCAATGAAATTGAATTATGACTCCTATTGATTCGAGGTATTGTTTGTTTATAGATTCCACTGAGGAAGGGTGTATTCAGCATCCGAAATGCATTGGGATAGAGTGATTTACGCCCATTATTTATGACGCTCAATTGAAAGATATTTTGTTAAGAGATAGAAAATTCAAGCAAATAAACAAATAAAACGAAGGAATGAATCGGCGAAACTACACACAATCGTTTGATCAATTTGTCTACATGAATTATGTGAATGTTGTTTGATTATGTGTTATTGTATTATTCATTACCAAAATAGTGGTTTCCTTTGATGAGCAAGTATTAAGCGCACGAGTAGTGCATACTCTAAGACTTTTTGTCCTAGTACTTCCATTACTTATAGAAAGTTGGCATTTTCTCACCCTAACCTTTTGGTCCCTGCTGACTGTGTCCTGGGTCACAAGACTATGAATGACTCTGCTCTTGGGGTTTGTGTATTCCTTCCAGACAATGAGACAACGAGGACTGGGTTTAGGCGGGATGGGCCATCCTTCCTGGATAGCTGTAGGCAGAGCTATTCCCTGGCATAATTACACTTCAAATGGCTTGCCTACAGCACATAGAAAGGAACCTGACACCAGCCGTTTGACACCCCAAACTTCCTGGAGCCTTGGCGGGGGAAGGGTAGACCTTTCCAGAATCAGATGTGGGGGTAGCCCAGGATGTTCCTTCACTTCAAAGTCTGAAACCAGCTATAAAGAAATGACCATTAGAACACCTCTTCAGTGTGCCCGTGTACCTGTGGACATTACAGAAGAAGGGCCTTCTTGCTCCCAAGAGGACTACCCTGCGGCCACCAGAGAACTACCCTGCTGCTTGAAGACGGTATTAACCCTCAGAGGACTGCTCTGTTGCTTCAGGACTGCACTCTGAGAAAGAAAACTGGACCTACTCCCTTCATCCCAGACTAACCTAAATGACTGCAAGGGTCAATTGGCTGACCTCCTGTCTGAGGTACAGGGACACAACAAGGTCCAAACACCTTCCTGCAACTTCCCAGCTGACCTGCTACACTGAGCTTGCCTGAACCTGCAACTGGAAATGCCACCACCCTGATGGCCTCTGCTAGAGCATGTTTCTGATTCTCAAGATGTCCCACCCCAGGTCCTGGACCCTTGGTTGGCATCAGTGAGTTTCTCTTGTGAAGAACAGTGAACTCCAGAAAATTTGGGCTCATCGCGGCTGTGAAGAAGACCGTTCGTGCTAAGACTCTGCCGCCAACAATGACTGCCAGTATGAAGCTTTGGTGATCCCAACTCTTCACGCTAGAGCAGCCACCAGTGATGATTGTCAATGCGAGATCTGCTCTTCGCGCTACAAGGATAACCATCCTCAACTCTCTCTATGCTTCTCACAGCCTTCTCCACAGCAAATGGAACTCTTTGTGCTGGACTTTGAGAAGGTAACTTTTTCAGCGGGGCTAACCTGGTTCCTGTATTCGGCCCATGATTCAACGGGGTCTGACTGAACTTTTTACTTTCCCCCGGTATAGCATGACCAGATAAACGCAAGTGGCAAGTTGTGCTTTTAGGTGCCATATTTACCTAAAACTTTGAAATTGCATTTGTGTTTTTCAGGTGTCATTTTTTCCATTAACATTTACTCTATTTTTTCAAATTGGTTTGGGATGTTTCTTGTGTTGTGGTTTCACTTTATTACTGTTGATGTACTGCATACATACTTGATACTTTGCCTCTAAGTGATCCCTGATTGCTTTTTGCAAAGCTACCATAGGGTTAAGCAGAGGTTAATTTTGTGACTTTTGTGGTTCACACTGACAAGGATAATGGCTGTTACCTGAGTGGGGCTTCCACCCCACCTCAACTAATAACCAGATTTCTTACACCTCCTATCCAGGAAAGCATTAAAGCCATTACTCTGCCCTTCATCGCAAACACAAGATTCAGCCTTTGGTGTATACAAATTGGTACATATATATGTGCATCTGCACCTACTATAACACTATAGACAACACTTAGCAGTCTGCCCCATGATTGACGCATGTCTTTGAACCTCCAGGACCTCAACCAACATCTCCTACAGGTCTTGCCACATCAAACACCCTTCTAACCATCGCTGAAAGGGGGACTTGTAACCAACAAAACAATACAAATCCATGGGTCTCATCATCACATCAAACAGAGGTGGTTTCCTCTGAAAGGGGGCCCAGCAACAGATGAAAATTCACCTGTCTTACCACATTGAACAGCCTGGCAGACACCTCTGAAAAGTGGATCATGAACCAATGATACTGGAACCCTTCACGGCCTCGTTGGAGTTATGAAGCACCATACAATTACTGCAATACTATACACTACAGGAGGGGAGACCATGATAGTGTTGCATGTTTACACTGCACAATATCTGTATTTATAGAATGGCATTTTTGAGGCGCGACCGTTTCTTTCTTTCACACGCCTCAGTCGCTGTTTCCTAGCCCTGGAGATAAACATGCATTTGGAGATGCATTTCACAAAGTGGTGAGTCACTCCCTGCCTGGTACCCACAATCCTGTCATTGTGCATGGCGGGAGATCAATAGCTTCTTTTGTCATGCACTTGCTGCACATGCTTCTCAAGTGTCCAGTGCACCAAGCAGAGAGAAAATATTGTGTTTACTAATGTGGTGACTGCGCCTGCTGAGAAGGAGTCGTCATTCTCAATATCAGCTGATTCATATCATTGTCTGAAATGTAGCCAGATTTTGTGTATTTCACACACAATGGTGGTTTACTTTTCATTAGTTAATTATTTTTCATTTGTATTTGTATGGAGCAAATAGGTTGTCAAAATGATCTGAGAGTGTTAGGATTTTTTTGAGAAGTTATGGCCTGATACAATACAGCGAAGTTGAAAACCAGTAGATGTTTTTGCACAAGATGGGGTTGTTACCTCAACTCAATTTTGTGCTGTGAATGATGTGATGTAAAGCCCCAACTAATTTTAAGTAGGCCCGACTCCATCTGACATACTGTTTGTCGCCATTTTCCTCAATTTTAGGCAATGGGAGTCGCCATTTTCCTCAATTTATGCAGAATCATTGTCCTGTTTGCTATTGACACAGATGTTGTCTGGCCTTATCATTCCAAGAACTGTGAAAGAGCCAAGTCATTCAGACAGTGACATAGATATCACACCTTATGCAATATCAAGTCTGGGACGGGTGTCTAGTTATCATAATATCAAGGTCAAATAAGACCAAACCCAGACATATAGCCAACATAGAGTATTTAGAATTGCCATCCATTTACCTTATATGAAGGGGTGGCGATAAATTTGACTCCGTTGGTAGAGTTGGCAGAGTTTTGGCCACTACACGTTATATAAATGTAACGTGGTGTTCTGTCCGAATTCCACCAACCGCTGTGTGCTGGAGTTTTTCTCTTGCCTGGTTCGCCAATGGTAAGTTGGCAAGCGCGAGAGAGATTTGGCATCACCTAGCGTGATTTTTGGTCAGGAGGTGGGTACCTGGCGAGATTTCCCCAAAGTGGGCAGTCACAACCTTTTGCTGTCAGGTCGAGTAGAAAATCTACTTGAGCGGCAGAAAAAACAACTGAAGAAGCAGTGCCTTCTGGAGCGTCACATGGTGCTAATCATGCTGATTTCTCAGCACGGTACGAGCTCCAGGCTCTAAAAGTCAGCGCGAACTGCGCAACATGCCTAATTCGCCCATTCGCAGAACCCAATGGAATCTCCCGGAGTTTTCATGTAACTCTATGGAATTTGGTAGAGTGAAAATCTGCGAGTTCCCCACCCCTACTTGTGTGTTCATAAGGATACATCTTGGACACACGCATAGATATACATAATATAAATAATCTATGTCAGACATTCCTAAACTTATTCAGAAATTTCAAACATCTGATAAGATTTAATATATGAGGACCAACCCTTGACCACTTGACTACTTCTCAGGAGAGGTAATGTGTCAAGATTAACAGGCAAGATACTGCTGGAGACTGCCAGTTTACCAAGAAGATGCTACATCGCACCCGATGCACCTGATGCATCTAACGACTTGAGCCGAGGATAAAAGACTACTGCGGCATGTGTTTTCCTTTTGCTGTCAACAAGGTATGCAGTGCCTTGCTTCTTCTTAAGAAAGTCTAGAATGCAAGTTCTACTTACCATGCTCTCCTAGTGTTGCACATAGAAGCAGGTTTTAAGGTGTTAAGTTTTGAATTACATTTTGACTATGTCAGAAACGTTCATTTTAGTCTTGTTATTCACAACGTGCCTATTTACAGTCTTTTTATATTGTGTGTGGTTATTTTAGATGCGCTGAGAAACAGGTTCCTCTGTTGCAATAAATGCTTTTAGTTAAAAGTGTCTATTCTTCTTAATACATTTGTGTGTAAAATATTGTAAAGACCCATGGGTGGGAAAGCAAACCTTGTAGAACTAAACTAGAGTCGTAGTTTACGCAACAGATGTACTAATTGGCAACAGTGCAAAACACTCATAGGCAGGGAGTCCCACAAATGCCTGCCTCATTAATATGTATGAGCAGTGCTGGATTTGAAAAATCTTTACTCTGGGTGCCCATATATTGGGGTCAAGATCATGGACGTCATTTGGAGGTAGTATGGGGTCGCAATTATGACCTGTAGCTTGCTCCCTGCTACTCCTGGCACATCCTTTGTGACCCTTGGCCTCACAGGGGTCAACTTTTTTGCCTCCTCTGCGGACAGGGGTCGCAAAGGAAGTAACAGGAGTAGCAGGGAGCAAGCAAGAATTTACAGCTGCGACCCCTGACTACCTCCAAATAATGTCCATGGTCAAGATGTGGCAACAAAAAATGGTTGGAGTCATGAGGGATGAAGTCATGAAAAGCAGACTGACAGCCAACGTATCCATTTATGTTGTTTTAAACTCTACCACAAAGAAATTGGCAATCCGGAGAAACGTGTGCAGTAAATCTATTCTGGCCTAATTGGTAGGAAAGGCTGCATTTAAATTATCTTCTGGGCTTAAGGCACCTGCAGTAGATAGATCAGGGAATGATAATGGTAAGTCCGGTGGCTAATGCACTTGCTGGAGTTTGGTTACAGATTTGACTCATAAAGTTGCATAGAGGCTTCATCGGTCTCCAGCAAAGCCCATCGCATAACATGCAGATAATAGATTTTTATTTTATGTAAACAGGTAAGTGGGTTACTGATTTTGATGCAGAGATCCTTTTATGACTTGCAGTTCATAAATTGCAGTCCTTCTAATATAGCACAGTGAGCTATGAAAGGCCATCAAGGAACTGTAGGAAAACTTCAAGGCATTGATTTGGACCCGGTTGTTATTTTAAGGCTGCTAAAAAGGATTTCTTTGGGTAGCAATAAAGTCTTATTAGTACAGACAACAGCAACCATTGCGCTACATTTTAAATCCCGAGTTTGTGTTTCTTCTGGCCATACACACTTAACATATAACCCCTATCAGTAAAGATGATGTGTGACTCTTGCAACTTGAGGCCCTTGTTGTCTATGTAACATCCTGTATACTTTATTTACACCCTTGCATGATTTATTGTCAGTGTATAATGTGTGCATGTTCTGTAAAGTGCTTCGCACCCTACACTGGAATGAGAAGCACTATAAAATGATTAAGTAAATACAAATTACTGTTTAAATTGTGATTTGTGTAAATACTCATACAGGCTTATGCATCTGACATTCTTACAGTGCATGCAAATCTCTTACATACAGGGATTGAACAAAATCAAAAATTGCCTCCAAATCATAATTCTTCTTAAGTACTTGTGTAGTGTGCATTTGTTTCCCTCCATTGATCTTGTACTAGGTGTTAGGTTCCAGATGGTTCCAAGTCAGGATGATACTTGAACAAAAGGAGGGCTGATGGGTCCTTGAATTCGCCCTTTGCTTTGGCCCCAGTTGAAATTGAAAATAAGAAAGCCCTCCCACCGCCTGTAGGTTGGTGCTCTGAACAGAAAGCAGACAATGTGCCCGTGCTGCTGAATTGTATCACAAGGTTAGTTAGTATTCCATTTTGAAAAAGTATTATAACTCTCATCAAAGCTTCTTAAGAGATCAATGGTTTACAACAGTAATTCCGGTCACAAATAACTGAAAGGTTGTATACTGACCGGCACAGTAGAGGGGAATGCCTATTACGCACCCTGTTTACTTTTCTATTCTGTATGAAACCCAGGTTTATTTTGTGAGTCAAAAGACATTTTGCACTCACAAAATAAACTTTATACATTGCAACCTGCTTTGTAGCTACAAAGAGTGTGCTTTTGTAAATTGCATCATCAGTCCCCTAGGGAGAGCTTGAAATACAGCTTTAATCCCATCAAGCACATTGGGGCACAGTTTTTCCTGGGCTGGCACCTCACTGAGTTAGTTCAAGACCACAGACTTAGGTACCACCCACCAGATTAAGCACTATTCAATGAGGGGGACAGGGGCGTAACACAAGCCCCCGCATCCCCCGCAGTGCGGTGGGGGCCCGAGCTGCAGGGGGCCCCATCAGCACTGTACTCACACCAGAGAGCTCCGGATTAAATCCAGAGTGGGGGCCCCTCTGTGTACCTTGCAGGGGGGCCCCTTCAACTTTTGTTACACCACACGTGGGGGAAATAATGAGGATGGCCTTATTTGGCTTGCGCTTCTATATGCATCCTCCGCTGCTCCCCAACAAGCCTATTCCTTAAAATAAAGTGGGAAGGACAAGAGATTAAGTTTTTGGAGGGGCAGGGTGTGCCAAGCCAACAATTGGTAACCATGCCATAAACTTCCACCTGGACTACTTGACTGCCCTGCGGCTGACATCAGTCTCTGCACCATTTAAGACATTGTCGTGTAGGTGGTGGGGTTCCCTAGGCTCTGCTCACGGATCTCCCACCCACACTTTGTCATTTGAATTATCTGAACAGAGCTAAGCACAGAAAAGGTGGAGTGACTGCACTGAGGAATGTGTCGTGCCTGCACTCAGTTTGAGATTCCAGCAGCAGGCCGGTGATGGCTAATTGCTTGGTATGGGCAGAAAGGAAACCCACACCCCATCGAGAGCTGTACAATGTGGGCAGTCATGGCTGCCAACAACCTTGAGCACTATGTGAAGCAGCCCATGGCCCTCATCAGCTCTTTCATGGGTGCACAGCTCCAGTCCACAGCATTTTATTAGGTCTCGGCTAGCGAAGGCTGCGCTTGCGCAGTCTTGCTCACGAGTTTCAATGTTTTCTAGTACGGGGCTGGAACCCGCCCCTTTTATCTTTATTGCTCCCTCAGGCCGACTGCTGTGCTCTCGGTTCTACTCTCAGTGCCGCTGGGCCCCGACCTCCAAACCTTCCTGCCTATGACACTTCCTCGTGTCTGCCTGCTATGATGAAGATCTCCACGCCTCTCCTGTGCCGAGTACGGGGCTGCAGATTACTGCACCAGCCACTGCTTTGTGTAAGCAGCAGTGATGCACAACAGCTCCTTCCGTTTTTAGCAGCACCATAGCTGACAAATTCATGTGTCCTGGTTAATACAGCTTCAGCACTGTAGCTGGCATGAGGCATCGCAGCCCCTCCCACTCCTCCTTCTGCCTGGTTTTATTCAGTGGGCCTTCGTGACTGCCTCTGATGCGTACATGGCAGCGCACACTGTGAACTAGCCTTGCACATGGCCATAATATCTGCAATGTCCCTGTTCCACCGGATATTGCAACGTGTTGGCAGTAATGAATTTCAGCGATATGGATGTTCTCGCCTGTAAGTACCTTTATTGAACTTGCACTGCATGTTGCGTCACAGGTCTGAATAATTGGGCGCGCTTGTTGCCCTTTTTCAGTGCAGCGGTAATAATGACTGACGGGTAGATGTTGGTAAACAGTGTGCATAAGTGAATTGATTGATTACGTTTTGATAGCCTTGCGCTTTTTAGTTATACTAGAATCCCCCCCCCCCCCTTTTCTGCATAATAATTATGCAAATGTTGTACTGGCTATCTTTTGAAATGGTTTGCATCTAGAAGCCTTAATTCTGTAAGATATGACCCCACCTCAGTTTTGAAAGTCATTTAAAACTGGCCTAGTGTCTTGCAAATGCAGGTGTGTGTGTGTGTGTGTGTAAATTATTTATTCCTTCTTCTTTAGTCCACACTTGCCCTATCCACATTTCTTAATCCAGTTGAAGCATCGTGCGGGAGGGCCCTAGGCATGCATGATGCTTTGGCCAGACGCCCGTGTTAAACGGTTTCCTTTTGGTAGCTGTTTCTGGACAGATGTTGCCTCTGTGTTCAGCACGAGGCGGTGCAGGTATCTGGTGGCCTAATCTTAAAACTTTTGACACAGTGTTTAGCAACTTTGTTTGTTAAAACTCTTTAAAAACTGTAGCAGAAGGTTAATCCGGCAACAGATTTGGAAACTCTTAAGAAAGAGAAGGAAAGGTATTTTCTTTGCTTGCTGAATGTCTGAAAATGTTTCCTTTTTTCAAAATCGGTGTTTGGTGGCCTAAAACTACTCCTTTGCTATTTTCGAACGTTTAGGTGATTTGTCATTAGGAGAAAGTACTGAGAATACATAGGGTGTTGTTATAGTTGAGGGATCACTTCAGTTTTAGACCTTTCACCGTTATACATTAGAGACAGTAATATTTTAAACATGGCTCACTTGAAGTTTCTCGATTTGCCATTGCTTTTTTTTACACGCCACAGCTGTAGAAACCCAGAGGAAAAATAATAATTACGATGAACTCTTTCTGAATAGTTGTGTGTTTTAACTTCAAATTTCATCGAATCATTGGTACTCCATTCACCTCAACAGCAGTTTGCCTATATTAGTGCAAACCCCTGCAAAAGTATTTATTACACCTAAGGATGTCGGCATCCCATCTCCTCTCATTTTACATTGTGGGCTCTTGTCTGGCTATTTTAAATTGTGTAAGAAAAGTTGTTGAGATGGTCTCTGACCCCTACCTTTTCCTTTGAGAAGTTGGCTGCAGTGCTTGGTTTGCAAACTATAAACACCAACCTCATTTGCAATTATATAGATTTGTTTTGCCTGCTATTCTCATTTGGTTGTGATTGCAGTAAAACTCACTGCAGTCTTCTGTCTTATTGGATTTTAGATGCTGGGAGATAACATTCCACAGACTGGGTGGAGAAATAAAGAAAACAGGTGGTTTTGGTGTCTATCAATCACTGTTGAGAACATGAGCCTTTCCAATTGTTTCTGTAGCCTAATTGCTTGGGCGGTCGATCTCTAATCTGGGGAACCGGGTTCGAGTCTCCGCAATGACGCTCAACATCCTGTGATTCTGGGCAATTCACTTAATCTCCCTGTGCCTACAAAAAATGAATGTGTCCTTGTGTAATGCAACTGGTGCTCATGTAAAGCACTCCGATACCGGATACCTTCAGGTCAAGTTCACGCTATATAAAACTACGAAAAAAAACCTTCCTTAACACACCCCCTGTATTCCACCCATGGCTGCTTCCCGGGAGAACTTTGTGTACATTGAGTGCCAAGTTGGTCGTCGTTTAGAAAATAAGCTTCAGTTGTGGAGGCCTCTTTTACTCCCAGCCTTGCTTCTCGTAAGCGCTTGTAAGGTTTTTAAAACCAATAAATAAAAGGCATTGTCATTTGCAATGCAAATAGCTCAAACTCTAGCAAATGCAAGACCTATTGCATTGCAAATTCTTATTGCTTTCTTGTCATGGGTGTTTCAGAAGTGTCATCGGTAGAGCTCTCGACCATGTATGAACATCATGCAGCCACATTTTAGTGCTCGGTGCTCTATTGGCCTTTCATTGCATTGCTACATTCCTCTTGGTATTTACCAGGTCCAAGGCTATGAACTTAAATATTTTTTTAGTGGTCTTGGATCTGGGCTTAAATCCTAGTCATGTACCCAAGAGCACTGAGTTCTATACATTATAGAACACTTTGGTTATTGGTTCCAGTATTTCAGACCACAGTTGCTTGATGCATTGCCATACCATACCATAAGTCTGCTTGTGCCACCTGGCATCGTTGGCTAGCATTAGATGCACTTCGATATATACAGGTGATCTTGGTAGGAGACAAGTGAGTGTGGGGCAAAAAAACTATGTAAATTTAAATGTGTGTGTGTAGGTGGTTCTGTGTGGGTGGCTCTATTTGTGTGTGGGTTGCTCTATGTGAATAGCTCTGTGTAGGTGGCTCTGTGTGGGTGGCTCTGTGTGTGTGTGGGTGGCTTTGTGTGTGTGTGGCTGTGTGTGGGTGCAAATGCAATAGGTCTCGCATTTGAGAGAGATTAAGCTATTGACATTGTAAATAACAATGCTGTTTCTTTAAATGTTTTAAAAACAAAAACATAAATAAAAATAATGTCATGAGCAATGCCAATAGCTCTAACTTTAACAATGCCGAGACCATTGCATTGTAAATGCTTGTTTACATACTCACTCCCCACGCTATTTCTATGCCACTTCCCCACCTGCCCACTTTTGGTCAAAAACACCGTTGGGTCAGAAGGAAAGTGAAGTGGGCAGCAAATGCAACTTCGAAGTCCTCTGCCCCTCCCTATGATCATGCATTTCAAGTTGACCAGACTTTTTCATTGTTGTGGCAACCAGGACGACAGACACCAGGGTGCTGCAGGTGAGCGAATCAGTGAGCTGGGTTTGGAGGAGTCCACCAGATTGGGGTGGCATGGCTGGGCCCACTGACTATTTACCTCTCCATGTCTGTCCTGACTCCCTGGGCCTTGCATCATATCGCATGAGAATGGGGGGAGGTAGGGTGCTGCACCTTCAGCCAGTACTTTACTTTTAGAAGCTGTGAAGTGGGTGGATTATTGGGCCTCTCAGGTATGTCTCGGGGTAGGGGCGCCCTGGCACTGGCCTCCAAGCCATCCCCCACTGCTGCAAGGCCCTGGGAAAAGAACCATCCCCTGCACCTTGCAACATCTAGAAGAGCCAGTGTCTACGTTTTTTCTGTTGTGCAATTTGGGTGACAAATTACTTGTGCAAACAATTAATGATGCATATAATTATAAATGATGAATTAATAACGTTACACTTGAAACTATTTGATCAGTTTGTTTAGGAGTGTGATTAATAGTGTAGTAGTATATTTGTGCCACATTTTCATGTGAGACACCCTTTATTTCAAATGGATGCAGTTTCTGGTGTTCAGTTCACCTTTCTCCTGTCATTCCCACCTCCCAATCAGTGACCCTCTGGAAGTCATTTCTCCCCACAGTGTCCTTGGAGAACAGATTGCTATGACGTAAAGGCAGCAATTACATTACAAAGCATGTGCTGTGAATGAAGCTTTCCATTGTGTACCTGTTATATCATTTTGAAGGATTTCTGCTGGACGTTCCGATGCAGGTGTGCTGAAAAACATAATTCGATGAACCATTGTTAAAGAAATGTTTCATATTAGGTTGTACATCTCCAAAAGTGCAGTTGCTGAGGAAGGAAGCAGAAGATTTCTCTTACCTTATGAAATGGGTTAGTGTTAAGAAATATAAATAATTTCATGGTTGTTTTTGATTTGATAATGCAACCTAACCATGATCATACCATGCTGAATTTGCAGTTTTATTAATTGTTATGTGTGAATTGTGCACAAAATAACTGATTTTGAGGGTTTGGGCAGCTTTTAGTTTTCTTCCTGAGACTGTGTAATTTTTTGAGACTTTCTTTTCCCCCTTAGGATGCTGTCAGTACTCTTTATGAGTTTGACACTTAAAATCTCTCTAGAATGAATTGCCTAGATAGTGATTTTGCTATGGTTTATATTTCTGTATTTCTGAGCTTTCATGGCAGATTTATGCATTTGTCTGTATCATGTTCATTTACAATCTTGTAATACATCTATTTGGCCTTATTGTGATCTAGAACTCAGTTATTAAAAGGTTTCAATTTCGATTCTGATTTTTACAATGCTAAGATTAATGGTTTATTGGTGAGGAGGGTATTCTCTTACAATTAGATCAATGAGAGATCCCAGAGGTGAATTGTCTAAGGTTGAAATAGGGGTACATAAAATATTGGTTTTCAGACAAGTATTGGGGTTCGGTTCCCACTCCAGGATTTGGTCCTCAAATATGAATACTTATTTTGTTAACATGCTAAATTGCCTGTGTTTGCTTAACTAATCAACATGATCGTGCTTGCCCTGACTCTGGCCTCGCAGCCATCCATCCTAGTCTCATTCTATCTCTCTTCAGAGGATCAGTGAGTGGGTATGTAGCAACTGGTATTGGTGTTTCTTTGGTTTCGAAAATGGTAGTCTGTATTGTAGAGTGGGTGTATCAAAGATTTTATTAGGGTGTGAGGAGGTGCATCAGATTATCATGTGGATGATGTCATCGGTGATGTCATCAGTGATGTCATTTGAGGTGTTATCAGTGATGTCACTGACCATGTCATGAGTGATGTAATATGTGACTTCATCACTTTGTGAGGGTCTGCTTGAACATGAATCCTGCTGTTTCTGAAGGGGCAAAATGAATGTGACTTCTCCGGCTCCAGTAGATGCTTGGTGTTGGACCATTTGTTATGACCCCTCATCTATGTGACCAAGGGGTGCCAGAAGAACAAAAACAACATGTTTGATTAAGCGCTCGCTGACTGTACTGTGTGGTCACAGTATTGTACCACTGATGAATGATGACAGAACTTAATGGCAGAAGTTAATTTCATTAAGATGCCTAGGTCAGACAGCTCCTTAGGGATTTGAGCCATCGAGTCAGTAGCATAGCCAGGATGCCATGGGCCCTGGTGAAAGAAAGGAAAATGGCCAGTTTCATTGCTGTTGGGGTAAATGCCCCCCTCTGGGGTCTAGGCCCTGGTGCCACTGCACCTGCCTCACAAATGATAGCTATGCCCCCGCACCATCCTACAGGCTACTTGCAGCCATCTTCAGCAGGTGTGGAAGCAACTAAGCTATATTATTTCTGTAAACTCTGCTCTCTGTGTAGACGGAGTGACATTTTGAAAATATAAGATGGGCACATGATTTATATGAAAGAATTATTTGCTAATCATAAATGTAAATGTAAATGTTGTAGACTTGTAAAGCGCACAGCTGCCCCAGCAACGGGGCATCCCGGCGCTGTAAACCGCTGGGGAACCCATCCTGGCTTTCCCTGTGAGATGGTCCCTACTGGGCATCTCCAAGGTGAAGACAAGCATCCCCGGCGCTGATGGGGCCGTAAGTGGAGATTAAGCAAGCTGTTGCCCAGAGTTGCCGAGTGGGATCCATGGTTAGAGTAGGAGTCTTGGACATGTTGATTAAGCTAGAAAATGCAAATTGCGTGCCATCATGATAGGAAGTACATTCAGTGGCATAAAACACGATTTTAAAGATGATTACTGTGGTTATTCGTGGCATAATATCTAATTGTTTTTTCCTAAACATTCACATTAATTTTTCAGCGCCCTTAGTAGCTCCACGTGGTTGAGCCTCCTACGAGGCTGAGAAAAGGGGATGGATAAGGAAGGGCTGCGGTGACATCATCAGGCTGCGCAGGGCAGGCAAGGTTATTTAAGGCTGCGCCCTAGTGGTTTCGATCTCTTTGTCCCCTTGGCCTCGCAGCAGAGTGGGTGCTTGGTAGGCCGAGTCGGCCATGTTCAAGTGTATGGCCAAGTTAAAGTTGAAGTGTAATGTCATGACTAATTTTTCTTTACTGCCTTTCACATGTTGATGTCGATAAAGTGTGATGCTGTGAATAATGTTTATATATCCAAGGAGGATACTTTTACTCTTGTAATGGTCTGTGGTGAAGCACCTTTATTGATGTGAATAAAAAGGCTACGCCCTAGACAACAGACCCTGATTCTGAGAGTTCTTGGGCACAGCGGGGCGGTAAGGTGACGGAAGTTGAGGAAGAGGGAATGTCACGTTGTGCGCGTATTATGCATTGAACCGTTGTAATTGGCTTTGGGGAGCCTGAATATTTCCTGTTACGGCCGGAGCGGAGGGACAACGACGAGGGACGAGGAGAGACGCAGCAAGGAGGTAAGTTTTATTTATTTTTCTTTACCCCTATTCTTCCCACACGGTCCTCCCCTCCCTCCGACCCACTATCCCCGATCCGTGATAGTCACCACTGCAACCCTATGTGCTATGCTTGATGTTGCCAAATCGGGAAGGCTAGACGCAGTCAGCAACAATTTGTGTTCCATCTCTTGTGCCACATAATGTGTCACATAACGTTGTTCCATTCCAGTCCTGTTGCGTGCCTTCACCACATGATCCTCACCTGCTGAGCACTCCTCTCCCCTTGCACGAACTCTATGCCACCCTGTCCTCCCCAAGTACTGACTCACACCCCCCTGGAGGTGTTCTTTCCTCTCTCTGCGTCAGCCCAACCACAGAACACACAGACTCGTCTCCACACCTCGTGCAGGCAGCATCTGCCCTACATCCTCCCCACCCGTTTCTTTGAGAGATGTAGGTCCTTCCCATAAAAATACCTGCACGGTGGCCTGTTTTTCAGGCCTCGACTGGGAATCAGTGAAATTCATTCCGGGCAGTGGGTGAGCAAGGATTTTTTTTCTGCTATGAGCCATTTTACCGAGTTATTAGATGGGCTGATTTTCCCTTAAGTGAATCATTTATTATGCAGTAAGTGATTGGCACATCATATGGTGAAAGACAAATTAGGCAAGCTTTAACAATTAGCAAAGTGGCACAGGTGTTTCTCCTCAAAAAGTAAGAACAGCGACGGGGTACAGGAGTGCCTGTTTACATTTACCAACAGACAACAGCTGCAGTTTTGATAAGCCGCCATTTTGGGGCATGGTCTTTCCCTCACGTTGAGTCATCTCTCGCGCGCTTGTGTTTCTGTTTCCTCACCCTGGAGATAAACATTCCGCTGGAGATGCATTTCACAAGGGGGTGAGACTCGCCCTGCCTGGTACCCACAATGCCCTCATTGTGCAGGGCGTGCGACCAATAGCTTCTCTCATGTGTCAGCTTCACCGTACAGAGGGAAACTGTTGTGGTGTCTCACGTGGTGACTGCGCCTGGTGAGAATGAGTATCTCTGCCTCGCGAGTGTCTTGTCATCATTCTCAATATCGGCTGATGACCTAGCCAATGTCAGCATCCTTATTGGCAACCAGAACTTAAACAGAGTAAATGGGCGGCGAAATAACGCCAAGCTTGTGTGTTTCTTTTGAAAAAGGGCGTGACTCATATATAATGGATTCTTTGTGTCCTGCTTAATATTGCCACCATAACGTCCTCAGTCTCCAAATAATGCATTTGTTTTTATCTTAACAACACTTCCACCTGTTCTAAGCACTCTAAAGGCAGATTGTAGTAAGGACACGAGCACGGGTGTGGTAAATCTAAAAAGATGCTTTATTGAACGTAGCCTGCCCGAGGGTGGTTCCCTCTTGTCAGCTAGTCACAGACCAGCGGTCAAGAGTGGAATCCTCGCACAGGAAAGCAAGTGACAGAACATAAGGCCATATGCATCAAGCATTTTTTGCCTTGGCAATCGGCCGTTTGCAGCGCAAAATAAATGCGTTTCTGATGCAGCAAACCCTATTTTGCGATTTGGTAACCAGTTACTGAATCGCATAATGAGTTTGAGATAAGCTATTAGGAAGGGGTGTGTTTATGGCGTCCCTTCCTAATACCAAATCGCTTCGGTATGCATGAATGTTTTGTGACCGAATTGCGGTCGCAAAACATTCGCATTTTACCCCCTACTTCAAGTAGGTGGTATACAATTCACAAATAGGGGTCCGCAAGGGACCCCTTCCCCTTTGTGAATGTCTGTAAATGCATTTTCTAAGAGCAGGCAGTTGTCCCACAGACCACTGCCTGCTCTTAGAAAATGAAGGGAAACGTTTTCATTTTCTCTTATGTAAAGCATTCCCTTTTCCTTTAAGGAAAACGGACTGCTTTAAAAAAAAAGATTGCTCTATTTAAAAGCAATCACGGACATGGTGGTCTGCTGACCCCAGCAGGCCACCATCCCCGTGATTTTTGCGATTCCTAGGGGGTTGCAAATTGCGACCTACCTCATTAATATTCATGAGGTAGATCATTTGCGATCCCCTAGGAATTGCAGAAAGTGTTAAACACCCTTTCATGCATTCCATTTTGCAATTTTATAATTTCGAATCGCAAGAATACGCAATTAGGAAATCGCAAAATGGACTGCTGCTACATCTGGCCCTTAGAACACTAACAATATGAAAGGATGCCTTAAAGGCATAACATAGATGCTACTAAAACCCTATTTAATGGCACATATTTAGAACTCTTGAAAGAGTGGAAGGCTCGGATAACATTGCAGAGATTCAAGCTCACTACTAGAAGATAATTGCATTTTTAATAGCGAGGGCTCAGATTGCTGAGCCACCAATCCAGGGTGAGCTGGTGGTTGCCAGTGGGGTTCATCAACACTCATTTTTGGGGGACTAGTTTTCCACATCAAACATTTACCGCTTGCAAGAGAGGGAAAAATAGACAGTGGCATATTTACATGAGGATATCACCACCAGAATGTAACTTTTAGCAATGTTCTGGTGGCGCTATACCCGTCTACATATTTACAAAGTGGCGATAAGCTACTTTTTGTAACTTAACGCCACCTAGTAAATAAGGCCACTTTACATGTTTTACTTAGCGTGAAAGGGGCATGCAATGGGGTATGCTGTGGGCGTTCCACTGCAAGACCCATTGATTTTGGACGCTGCCCCACTTTTACAAGGAGGGGTAAATCTGAGGTAGCGCCAAAAATAAATGCCATGAAGAGCAGGCGTTAGAATAGCGCACGAGGAGAAATACTTTTATTTCTTCGTGTTTTTGCTATTTCTACATGTGCTGCATTGTGCAGCACACATAGAAAGGGCAAAATGCCATTAATGATTGTTTATGTGCAGGAAGGTGTCCCTTCCTGCACATAACAATCATTAAATAATGATGATTTGCTACTTCTATGTGTGCTGAAACTGCAGCACACATAGAAGTAACAAATCGCTATTAGTGATAGTTTATGTGCACAAATAAACTATCATTCCCTGCAACGCAGGCACCCTTGCACTGTGGTGCAAGGGTGCCTGTGTTGGCACTAGCCGTCTAAATTCAGCTCCAGCACAGGAGAAAACACAGGAGTGCGCTATATTCTGGTGAATACAGCACATCCCTGCATTTTGAAAGTGTTGGAGCGCGGTGCTGGCAAATTTGGCACAGCTCCACGCTCCAATATTTTCTTGAAAATATACCTCACTAAGTCAAACGACAGAGGAAGAGAAAGACAGGAAAAAGCAGGAAACTGCAAGGGTGAGATAAAGGGGCAGTGACTGTCTGGTAGTGGATAAAAGAGACATGTGGGGGATTCAAGACCACACAGCCTTGGTGTTTGGTATTTCACCAGCCATGGGCATCTCTGCAGAGCTTTCGGCAGTTGACACTCACTCTTTTACAAACTAAGCACTACACCAAGTCCTTCAAATAAAAGTGCGGAGGGGAGAGATTTAGCTAGAGGAGAGGAAACTCCACATTGCCTACTATACTGTTTGACTCTTCCTGGTATAGGTGGAGTCTCTCTCTAGATGCCCCATCCGTAGACCTCTCAATTCCCTGCCTGTTGATATCTTTTGTCCTCTCCATAGACAACCTAGCAAGGCATCCAGCTTCTGCATCTCACCCCAGATCAAAGCCGCTACGAGTATGGTTGTTAACTCTGGCTGCACAGTGTATTGATGACCAGTGCTCAGGGCCAGTCTGTCAATGAATCTAAGTTGAAACCTCCGAGCTGCTCCAATATCTACAACCACAGCATATTCGGTGGCTTATTTACAAGTCCCTTGCATCGCCAGTGCATCACTTTTAATATGGGAAAAAGTGACGTACCTGCACTGCAAGAATCCTGTAAATAAGCCCCTTGGTGCTTCTTGGAAGGGGAAAATCTGAGAGTGTGTGTTTGTGTGTGTGTGTGTGTGTGTGTGCGTGCGTGCGTGTGTGTGTGTGTGTGTGTGTGTGTGTATAAACTTTTTCAGAAGACAGGGCCATCGGGTTACTGGGCTCAGTTTGTGTGAATCTGAGTCATTTACCCCAGGTGCCCTGGGTTGTAACCCTACTTTTGGATACAAAACCGATCTGCAAGTAGTGTTTGATTATCAGGGTAGTGAAGTTGAACAGTCGGAGGCTTACTCAGGGAGGTGAAAGGGGGTTAGAAACTCAGCATTCAATAAGGATCAAACTAATATAAATAAACAATCTAAAAAAAAGACTCACTGGGGCATATTTACAAGCCCTTATCACCACCAGAAAGTCACTTTTCTGACGTTGTGGTGACGATATGGGCTTCACCTTATTTACAAGGAAGCGTTAAGCCACTTAACGTGGCTTAACACTTCCTTGTAAATAAGGCACCCTTTAACGCTATACTTAGCTTGAAAGGGGTGGCAATAGGTGTTGCAGTGGGCGTTCTGCCTCAACACCTATGGAATTTGATGCTGCCCCATATTTCCAAGAGTGACATAAATATGGGGCAGCCCCAAAATTAAGACCAGGGAAAACCTGGTCTTAACAGGGCGCAACAAGGAGAAATGCTTTATTTCTACTAGTTTTGTTGTTTTAAGTGTGCTGCATTGTGCAAGGTGTCCCTTCCTGCACATAAACAATCATTTTAAAAATGACAAGTTGCAACTTCTATGTGTGTTGCACAAAGCAGCACACATACAAGTCACAAATCGCTATCTTTCATTGTTTATGTGCAGGAAGGGATACCTTCCTGCACGTAAACAATCATTCTTCACAACGCTGGCGTAAGGGTGGCTGCGTTGGTGCTAGGCAGCTGAAATTAGCACCAGTGCAGGAAGAAATGCAGCACTGCACCATATTGTTGTAAATACAGTGTAGCCATGCGTTTCAGAAGCGGCGGAGCGGGGTGTTAAGCCAAGAAGGCTAAAGTAGTGCTCCGGAATTTCTTTGTACATATACCCCACAGTTTCGAGGTCTGTTTACTATTTTACAATGCAACTAATAGATCATCAAATATACTTGTGACACCTTCTTTCATAAAATAAATATTGCTTTTATTCTTCACTGAAACAACTGGCCAACATGTGTTTTGCAACCTGTACAATAATAGTTGCTGCTTCATCAGGGCCAAATATGTATTCAAACACAAAAAAAAGGCATAATGATGTTCATTCTTCAACCTGGTTTCTGATATCTCTCTTTCACAAGCAAATTATTCTGTATTTGCAACATAACAGTGATTATAGAGTGAATGACGAATAATAATAATTTGTCAACAACTGGCTTAATAGCTAGTTACCTTATGATACCCCAGATCTCAACACTACAAACTACTTGTGATTACAGAAATTGACGAATAATGATGATTTATCAAAAGCCAACATGATAATCGTCTTATGTTACTATACACAAAAAGAAGGGAGAGGAGGATATGCCCTTACTTTGACCTCCTCTGGGTAAATATCAACACACAAAGAGAAGCAAGGTCTTGAAAGTTGCAAATTTTAAGAAGCAGTACAAAGTGTAGCAAAGTGCAGTGCTTTGTAAAAACTGCCCTCACCCACAACAAGTTGTGGCATGCTTCATCATATGGCTGCTGTAACGCCTCTGCGCAGACCAACGCAGGAGGCACGGCAATAGGGTGGGGAAAACAGTACAAACATATAGAAAAGGAAAAAGGATCCAAAAAAAGAATAAGGGCAGAGCGGAAGATTAAAAATAACTAAGGGATATCCTTATACTACTTTTATTCCTGGATGCCCTTGTTAGGGTTAAAAGGTAAAGACTACCAAAGGAAGGCGGTGAGGTGAGTGAATTAAGCACCCATCACCCCTGCATTCTGCCTAAAAGTCAACATGTTTCTGCCGGATTTGGTTTCTCTCCCGGCTTTCGTCAGGACTGTAGGATCCCTGTGCTACATCCCTTTCTGTGAAATACAAATTGTATGACTGGTTACTCCACCTGTAACTAGTAGGAATGGTGGGCACCATAATCACACTCCTGTAAGGAACCGAGTTTCACTTATTGTACCGCTAGAAATGGCACAAGGGGAGAGGGTGACTCCATGTAGTCAAACATTCATCAAGGGTGGTACACCTCAGAGCAATTGTCCCTCCCGATGCCGTGTAGGTATCGTGTTATGTTGCCTTTGAACTCAATACTACAAACTGCTTGTGATTACAGAAAGAGAGAACGACGAATAATGATAGTTTATCAACAATCGACTTGTGAATCGAGCCCTCAGTCTCCAACTACAATGTTATTGGGACAAATCAACACTTCCTGATCACTGGCAGAAGTGGAATATTTCTATATATTTTGGTAAAGCAATTAAACAGAAAAAGGCACATGAAAGTGATTACATAAAAATAGAACAGTCTTATTCCATTCGCCTGTATAAATGACTTAGGTCCTCATTTTGATGTAAACAAGTGAATCTGCATCTGGAAGTTTATAAACTTGCAGAGGTATATATTTATTAATTTCAGAAAGTCACAAAATTCTCTCAGATTATGCCTGGAAATCTGTTCCAGTCAGGGCCGGCGCCAGGCAGTGTGGTCAGCTGCCCAGGGCTGTTAACATGCAAGAGGGGCCTTACATCAGTGCCTTTTAAGAGACTCTGTTATGATGGTGTTGTAGTGCTGTGTGGCCCAAGTGAGGGGGCCTCCACTTCTAGGCCTCGCAGCCATCTGCTGAACGGGCTTCAGTAATCTAATCACTGCATCTGCATGAGAGCAGCAATTAGTTGGGTATTTAAAGTGCCCTTAGGTGTGAAATGAGCCCTGCACCTACATGAATAACAAGCATTGGCATAGCCAATAGGTCTCGCTTTTGGGACCTTATAAGTATTTAGTTATGCAGCACAATATCCTTGGTGCAAAAACAACTGTTGCATGGCTAAACACTTATAAGGTCCCAAAGGCGAGACCTATTGGCTATGCCAATGCTTGTTTTGTTTGTTCCTTCTATGTTCGTGAATCGTTGTGTTCTGACTTGGAATTTTATGAGTAGAGTCGAAATTAGGGTTGCCCATGCTCAACATAGTAATGTGCGATCATGGCAAGTGCTGGAAGTGCTGATGTGCCTATTAAGAATAACAAAAATGTAGTATTAAAAATGAATTTACATCACATGTTCTTAGCTTCGACTCCTTACCTAGGGATTCCCATTTTAAAACATTAATTTACTTTACCTGCTGAATGCATGTGTTGCAAATTGTACATTTACACAAGCTTCTAATGCTGAAATAGATTGTTGTTGAGTTTTTTTTTGTAATTATGCAACTTCATTAGGTTTAGATAAAAATACGCATATATTTTCAACACATCATTTTATTGAAGTTAATTTCGTTCTCTTTTGCAAATGTGACAAAAGTTGGTCACCATCAAAAATTCTTAGACCGAGAAATAATATTTGTGTTCACCCCTTAATAAACCGCACACGTTTTGACATTTGTGGATCATGCATAATTTACATCCCCATACATGTTGAGAAAGTTTAGAAATAAATATATCGGGTGAAATAGTATCCAAAATTTGGTATTATGAAAGAAAAAAATCTATACCTCCTCATAAGCATTTGTTTTCGGTAAATTGCGCTGCAAGCGACCTTTTGGAAAGCTGACAATCTTGGCATCTGAAAATACCATGCTTGTCACCTTCGAAAAATCTTCGAAAGCGAAATAATAATGATGGCCAATACATTTGACACTTATACACCTTTGTGCATGATGTATGCAATATGACTTTTTCCAAGTGGGATAAGGGTGGGGGGTAGGGCACATCGAGCGCACTAAGGGGAGAGAGGCACGCAGGCTGGCAAATGGTGTGCACTTTCGCAGCCGCTTTGATGTTTTCAGTGGCCGCGCGGCTCACTGAGAACATCAAAGTGGCCGCGAAAGTGATCACGCAGGCGGACAAATGGTGCGTGCGCTCGGCGCACATGCACTGTAGCTGGAGGCCTGAAAACCCTAGCTTGCACTTCCAAAACCCGGCTTACTAAAACTCTTGCCAGAACAGCCCTAAGGCGCTGGCTCAGGCGAGACCTAAAAAGCAGGGTATCGTGCAGGGCTCAACATAAAAGACAGAAACACATTGCATCACAATGAACATTGCTCACCTTAGGGTTGCCCGCTTTCGAAGAGAAAAATACCAGCCACTTGTTGCTTTTTAAGAGTCGGCATAGGCCCAGACGCTATAGTGAATAGGACTTCAAAATAATAGTATGTATTAATTTGAAACATGGTTTTCTGACTTTTTTTGTTTAGCTATTAGTCCAGTATTGTTAATGCATCTCAATAACACATTTAAAAGTAGTTTTAATTCATGCCTGTTGTTTGAAGTATGTACAGGTAAGGGTAAAAAAATACCGGCATTAGGAAAATGTGCTTCTTTTTCTTCCGGCCAGGACAAGAAAATACCAATGGTGTTAGTAGAAAGGTGGCTATGTGGCAACCCTGTTCACCTAGGATAAAGGAAAAGGGGCAAAGAAGCAAAGAGAATGGAGGTGCAGTGCATATTAGGAGGGTACAACAAAGGAAACAACTAAGATAAGAGGTAGTGGAGAGACAATAGAGTAAAAGTACAGCAGAGATGTGACAGATTAAAGTAATGGGGCAGAACGGCAACAAAGAGCAAGAGACTTGAGGAAAGAGAAACGGGAAGAGCGGCAGTGTCTGTGACAGGCTGGATCAGTGAGAGAATTGGAGAGTCTGGGAAGGGCTGGCGCTAATTATGGGCAATGTGGGCAGCTACTTTGGGCCATGTGCTCAGGTTGAAAACATAGGGCCCTGCTTTTGTGTGAAATGCCATACTATCAGTCAGCCTATCTGCTCCACCAGTGCCCCCTTCACAATCCAATCACACCACAAATGTATTTTTCAAGGGAGGTGTCTTGACCTCATTTTCCAAGGGTGTGGTGGCATACTACGGGGTGCACAGGTGGGGAAAGGAAAACTGTGAGTGGGAGTGGACAGCAGTAAAACCAGCAATTGTGTTGTCTCACAACGTCAGGAGCAGGACAGCACACCTCACTTAAAAACCTGCCCTAAAGCCTTGCCTGCCGTTTCGGTTTTACGTTACCAGGCAACAAAAGGGCCCCTTTATTCCAAGGACTAGCCTGACACAGGTAAGGGGAGGTGGGTTGGGGAAGAAGCAAGCAGGCAGAGAAGACTGACATGGCAGGGCAGGGTTTAGCAAAGATCAGTCACCTCGGCCTAGAAGCACTGCATCACTGCAATGTTCAGGTATGGGCCCCCATTCCCTGGCTTCCAATATTAAGTGTTGTGTGGCCTAGGGCAGAGGGCCCTCCCTCTTCTTGGCCTCAGTTCTGTGAAGCCCAGGGATAAAACTCCCTCACCTGGAGTACATGGAGTAGTTTAATGGAAGTGGGGAACCAGGTACATTCCTGGCATCAGCTCTAAATCCGGTGATGCTGGCGAATCTTTGAACCTCCCCATGCCTAAAAAACCCTTAACCTTTTGTAATAGGATTGGTACTTTTGTAAAGCACTCAAACGACCATGTGCTGAGTTCGTACAATGTATAAGTGCAAAACGTGGAACCACAGCTCCCTGTCACATTCACCTCACATCCTGGCACTGTGTATCATGCATGACTCGTGAACCCCCTGCTAAATGGATGGTTGGAAGGGTGAAATTGATGATGGATGGATGGAGTGAAAGGATGGATGTAAGGATAGATACGTGAAAGGATGGATGAATGGAGTGAAAGGGTGGATAGATAGAGTAAAATGATGTATGGACAGATAAGCGAAAGGATAGGTAAATGTGTGAAAGGGTGAATGGATGAGGGAAAGGATGGTGTAAGGGTGGATGTGTAAAAGAATTATAAGATGAGTGAAAGATGGTGGAGGAATGAAAGAAATTATGGAAGATGAGTGAAAGTATAAATGCATGGATGAATGAGAGAAAGGATAGATGGATGAGTGAAAGGGTAAATGGATGGATGAGTGAAAGGATGGAGTGAAGTGTTGCTAACTGGATGAGCGATTGGATGGAAACTGATGATCAAAAGGATATGTGAATTAGTAGATGAAGGGATGGATGAGTGAAATGATGGATGGATAGGTTGGGGTATGGATAGAAACATGGATGGATGGACATACAGAATGGTGAAAGATTGAAGATGGATGAAAGAATGAATGAATGGATGACAGAATGTTAAGGGGACATGGTGGAAATCAGCAGGTGGATAGTGGGATGAAAGGATGGATGGATAGATGCTTAGATATAAGAGACAAGAGAGCTCTACTGGGGAGGTTTGCAATGACTTGCTTGGTGACATAAAAGCCTTGGTTTAAAGTAGGGGCTGTTTTATTTTTCTGGCTATCCCTTGCTCGTTTCTGTATTTGCCCTGTGTTTACATGGTATATTTACATCACATGTATGGCATTTTGAGTGCCACCTAACTGCTACTTGAATGTTACACACGTAATTGTAAATTGTAACATGTTTTGTTTTAGGTGTAAGGTTCTTAGGAGAGCCGTATGGTACCATGAGCTGTGCTTGAGGTGTGTATTGTGCTTGTAGCAAGGTGTCCAAAATAAACTGTGTAATTGTGTTTTCTCCGTGCTGTCTTCAAGAGTGCTGCAGAAGAAGTACCTTTGTGACCTCTGCCAGCCAGTGCTATCCTCCCGGTATGGCAAACGCATTGCAGGTCTAGGCATTGCCCCCATAAACAAAGTGTGACTCATAATTTTAAGCCCCACTTGTTGATATACATAAATTGCATCCCATATTGTGGGTCCTCCACAGCTGTCTCCCTATTTGTTAACCACCACAGAATAGCCCTTTAGTAACATTCCCTCAGCAATGCAATGCAAAAACTTCTTAATTACTTCAAAAGTATATAAGACCAATTCACCGGAAATGAGTAAGGTGTCAGTTTCCAGTTTCTAGCTAAGAAAAATAGCTGTTCTGCAGTAATCTTGAGGCAAAACCTAATTGCTGGTATTGTTCCTCTGTCTAGATGATACAAAGGCCTAAACTCTCACCTCATATCAGCAGCAGGAATAAACAGGGCTGGTATACTGCAACAAATACACACAACACACACTCACTTGAACACAGCCCCACCAAAGCTGTACACTCCATTATCCTCACAACTGGGTTCACTAATGGATGCAAAATATAAGTGCATCACCAATCTTTTCTCCAGCCACAGTGCAAGGGATTTATATGGAAACTGTAACTCTCTCGAGCACAGACTTCCACCAGGGGAGGTCTCAAGTGGCTTCTGTAAACCACATGTAAGCAGTTCTGCTGTTATGTTCTTGCATTCTGGAACTTGAGTTTTCATTTTTTCCATGATATATGCCGCAGTACAAGATCCAAGTGAAAGGAATAAACCAAATGATGTATAAGTTTGAGAACTCTAATAGCTCAAATTTTTGAACAGCCTTTTTAGGTCTTCCCTAGTGTTGCGGCGCGCATGCGTTGCTTGCTCTGCGAAGCATATTGTAGTAGGGTAGGTTTTAAAAGTGAAGTGGAAGCCCCGCCCCTTTTTTCATTGGCATGCGTCATCGTCCATAAACGCTGGCTTTCGATTGAAAATGAGGCTTCTTAGTCCCTCGTTGTTACCGCCTTGTCTCCTTTTGGGATGGCCCATCCGGACTGGATCTTTCACTTGTGGAGTTACACTGGCTCCTTCAATTACTGTCAGTAGGCACTTATTTTTTTCAGCCGGCTTTGCAAATGGTGGCCGTGTGTATATGTTTGCATAGTGCTGTCACTTTAACAATAGCTGACGCCCCACCCTGCGAGTGTTGTGTGGGGCGGAAGCTAGTGTTAAAGTGAAAGCACGATGCAAATATAAACAAGCAGGCTGCCTTTGCAATGGCGACAGCTTGTTTTGTATTTGCAGCGCGCTATGTGCGCTTTCACTTTTACTATGGGGCCACACCCACCACTAGCGGGACAGGCTGCAGATCGTCCCAATTTTTTTTTTAACATTAAATAATGGCGGCCACAGGTCGCGTGCGTATCTCGCCCAACTCCTTATCTTTAATGTTAGCGGCTCGTGCAGACTTTACTCTCGCTGCTGTACTGGGCATGCCACTATAACACCGGTCACCTTCACCCGCAAAGCCTGGGAGGACAACACGGGGTGTTACTTCATCTTTCACTTAACATGATTACGGTTTCACCAAATTTGCACAGGGTATCTATCATTCAAATTTGCAGCTACGTTTGTGAAAATTCCAGTTCACTAGTCACAAGAGGTCTGCACAGCCAGCAGCATAGAGTCCAGCTGCATTTTGGATCTTGTTGAAAAAATATAGACACAGCTCCCTTAGCCTACAACTGACCCCTGTTGTGTCAGCCAGCGACCGCAGAGATCACAAGGTCAGTCCCTGCCTGTCTTGGTAATGTAAGCAATGCACCCACAGGCCTTTATATAAAGACTCCTGTCTAGTGCCTAGCCGCTGCTGCAGATTTACCCAAAGCAGCGCTTTGATCTTCTTCCTACACCCATTCAATTCCTCTGCACGGTCGAGTTAATGGCAAAATGCAGATTCTTCTAAAAACAATGCTTTGCCACCAGACCAAAGGTCAGCTAACTATTCATCCATAACCCCATTTCCCAAGCATTCTTGAATGAATAAGCATTTATAAAGCGCATGGCTACCAAAGGCCTCCCAGCGCTAAAGACAAAACCTAAACCGCATGTGTAGAGGAGATCAAGAAAACAACAGGGTTTTAAGATGCTTGAGGAACAAAAGATGATTGGCCTCAAGACGAATACCATCTGGCAGCAGATTCCAGCTTTTAGCAGTGATGACAGAAAAGAGACGGCCCCGCTCCGGGCTCGATTGAATTTGGGAACAATGGCAAGATGTTTAATCTCAGAGTGAAGAGGTCTTTTAGGGACATACGGGGAAATGATAGATTGGAGAATTGGCGGAGTACTAGCCGCCAATGATTTATGGGCAATACACAGGGTCTTACATTGAATTATTTTGTCTACTGGCAGCCAGTGGAATGCCTTATTATGCGGTTTAGCAGATTCCCTGTTATGAGCCTGCATAAGAAGTCGTGCCGCACAGTTTTGGACTGTTTGAAGTTTTTTTATGGTCGAACAGGGAGAACCCAGGTAGAGCACATTGGCATAATCAAGTCTCGACAAAATCAGTGCTTGCACTAACAATTTCCTGGCATTAAAAGGCAAGAGGGGCAAGATCCTCCTGATCATTTTAAGAATGGCATAACAGGTGCCTGCTACCCTGGACGCCTGCGTCTTAAAGTTTAAGTCATGGTCTAGCCAGACTCCAAGGCTTTTTACTTGATCTTTGGGGGCAGGCATGTCCCCCATACATTTAGGCCAGAGAGTGCCGATCCCCAAGTTGGAGGTCTTTCCCAGAAACATCAATTCTGTTTTAGCAGCATTCAGCTTTAGGAAAGAAGAGTCCATCCATGCCGAGACGTTTTCCAAACAGTTAGCCAGGATGGACTTATTATTGTCTAAAAGGTTGAGGGACACAATAAGCTGAGTATCGTCAGCGTGTGTAATGATCTTAACCTCAAACGGCTCGACAATCTCTGCCATGTAGACATTAAAAAGTGTGGGGCTCAGAGAGGAGCCCTGAGGCACCCCACACTGCAATGGCATCCATTTGAAGGCGGCATTGTTCTCAAAGACTGAAAAGGAGTGATCTGAAAGGAAGGACTCAAGCCATTTGAGTAGCATACCAGTCACCCCACTCTCTCTAAGTCTTGCTAACAGAAGTTGATGATTGACTGTGTCGAAGGCCGCGCTGAGATCAAGTAAGATAATGGCAGCGGATCCTCCGACATCTAGAATTTTCCTGGACTCCTCAATAACCGCTAGGAGGGCAGTTTCAGTGCCCTGCTGGGGCCTGAAGCCCGTTTGAGAGGGATGTATGCATTGATTCTCTTCCAAAAAAGCATAAAGAATGGAATTAACGTACTTTTCGCATATTTTGGAAAATCCCAGGTAGTAGCGCAATAGGTCGATAATTAGCAAGAACTTCGGGATCCAAGGTAGGCTTCTTCAAAAGGGCTCTAACCCTATCCCGTTTCTAAAGGGAGGGGACAATCCCAGAGGAGAAAGAGCTGTTAACCAGCTCGAGAATAACAGGGGCGACCAAATCAAATACCTGGTTAAGGATGCGGGGGGATGCCGCGTCACCGGGCGAGCCAGATTTGAAGCGATCAAAGTGAAGTTTTAAAATTCCATGTCCATGGGTGGGATGGAATCAATAGAGGGATTTAAAAGTAGGGATTGGTCTCTGGTTGAGGGGGGATTTGCCACACCTACTAAAACAGAAAGGGGGGAAAGGCTGAATAAATATCTTGAATTTTCTTATAGAAATAAAGAGCCAATTCATTGCAGCGACCAGGGGCATCTTCAGGGGGTAAGGAAGTCTCAGGAGGTTGCAAGAGAGATTTGGTGATTTAAAAAATTTCACGCAGGGAGTTGGCAGCTAATAAAATTTTATTTGCGTAATAATCGGATTGGGCAGATCTAATTTCTGCCTTAATGGCCTTGACTGCATCTCTGTATTTAATTTTCTCAGAGGTTGAAAAATCCTGTTCCCAAATTCTTTCATGGCGCTTACATAGCTGTTTCAGCTCCCTAAGTTTAGGGGAGTACCAGGCTGCACCGTGATCAGTTTTTATACTGAATGACCAATTTTCAGGAATTTGACTATCTAATGATGTCTCAAGCCAATGATTGACTTTGATATTATCAGATTCAGGGTCATTACTAAGCACAGGTCTCCCACTATCAAGAGTGGACGCCCACGTGTAAATAGAGAGTTTAGCCCAGTTCCGGTTCCAAGATTTTCCCTTTTCCCTTGGCTGTCCACCCTCCTATGGAGTCCAAGCAAAAGGGACCATGTAATGGTCTGACCAAGGTGGTGGAATAGGTTTTTCCACTATGAGATAGTTAGTATTGGAAAAAAGCGGGTCCAGAAGATGACCTTTTTGATGGGTGGATCCGGACACTTTTTGCTTCAAGGCCAGTGCATCCAAGTTATTAGTTAGAGCCTCAGAGTCAGAGGCAAAAGCCTGATCAAAATGGATATTTAAGTCACCCAAGACAGAAAAATTAGAGGTGGAACTCACTAATTTTGCTATTATGTCTGGGAGCTCTCTACTGAAATTGACACTAGGGCCTGGTGGCCGGTAAATAAGAGCACCCGAGAGGGTACAAGTTGGGGAGACGCCGAGCACAAAGAAGCAGCTCTCACAGTCAGGGATCAGACCCCTTTTCCCAAGCATTCTTCCCTTGCTGCTATTTCCAAAACTAAATATTACTCCCCCATGTCACCATATTAATGAAGTAAGAGTATTTATAAACAGTATTGAGCCCCATTTTGAAACAACACTCCCTTTACAACCTAATTGTGTCGTTTTCTCGCCAACCATGCATCCCCGTTTCCAGTCTAATCCATGGACCTACCAGCCCCAACAGCCAAACCATGCCTTAATCTATCTCCAATCTAGCCCTTAACCTAATTATCCCAAACAGGCTTTACTCGAAAAATCAACAGTGCGCCTTGATCAATCAAGCCACTTACAGGCGCCCTGTCTGCCTTACATAACTAAGCCAGCCCCCTAGCTCCCCACCAGCCCTTCTGCTCTCATTATAAATGATTAACCTCCACTGCTTTGTGCTGCTCCCTATCCCAGCCCCAGTTAATACCCAGAGCCTCCATCCGCTTCCTCTCCCTCCTTCCTGGCCGCCCCTCTTCACTCCCCACACATTCTTATCTTTTATCTTCCACTGGGACTGGCCACTCTCCTCTATTTATCTCTCTCTTCTCCCTGGAAGCTGTGCTCACGGGAAGGAAAAAACAAGCATTTGCAATTCAATCGGTCTTGCATATTAGTGACAGTTTGAGCTATTGGTGTTGCTAATCAAAATGTTTTTTAGATTTATTTACTTTTTTAAATATTACAGCAGTAGCATAGGTAATAAAATAAATTCCACGAAGCAAGGCAAGGGTGCAGTCCCTTATGTGGCTAATAAAGGTCCCTTTACAACTCCACAGGGTCACCTAGTAACAGCCTGTGGTACTACACCCTTTCCTCGCTTTGTGGAATTTCTTTTCTTACTTATGCTTCTGCTGGTTGAACAAAAAAATAAATCTAACAAACATTATCATTTGCAACGCCAATAGCTCAAACTTAACCTAATGCGAGACTATTGTTCAGTAAAGGGGTGGTGCTTGTCTCCAACACATGCTTTGCTTTGTTTCTACAGAGCTCTACCGTCCTTTTAGTTCTGACCTGCGATGTATAAAGCTTTCAAATCAAAATTAACAGGTACATGTATTTGAACTCAACTTTATTTTGCTACATCAGGTTGCATCATTTTTACCGTAGTGATGCCATTCATATAATATTCCGCTGTGCTCTGGACCTTTTATCATGCACTAAAGTGTAAACAATCAGTTAACATTGAGTAAGGAAGTCCATCTTTGTAAGATATGCCTAGCTTTTCCGTTCAATGTGACTAATGTAATCAACCTAATGCAGCTTTAAAATAGACAGACTTATTTCATTTGGGTATTTATCTTTTTATCCATGTGACTGATATGCATATATACGGTCCCTAGGTGATATCAAAGAAGATTAGAAGCCCCGTGATGTCACTTACTGTGATGTCACTTCTTGTGATGTCATATGCAAATTAGAGGGACTTAACATCTTCCTTTCTGCCCGGGACACCAAAACTCCTAGGTCTGGCTCTGGTTCCAGTCACAGCTCTCCAGGCTTAATCCTGGAAAAGAATGATTTACAAGTGTAGCACCAAGGTTTCTAAATTGGAAAACTGTTTTTGCTTAATTTCCAGAATGAGGTGCCAAGTGTCCTTCTTTGCCCTGGTTGTATCTGTTTTTTTGTGTGAATCATTGACTAGACTTCACACATTGCTTGTTTGCTGCCACCTTTATATACACTGCTTATTCACATTTCAAATCTAGGTTTTGCATTTTACACTTTCTATGTTCTTAGAGGATTTTAATAAGCCAAATAGAAGAGTTCATCTTTTCCCACCCCCATTTATGCCCTATCACTCTGCTTTGGTTAATGTAGCTGAAGAATAGAGGACCACCTCCTGCTCTTGACAGAATGGCTGGAAGGGAAAGTAGGTCACCATCCCAGGGCTCCCTCAACTCAGCCTTAATCACTCAGCGTATTTAGATTTTAGAATCATTCTACTCTCAGAAACGGTCACAGTTGAAAGGGACGGAAGTTACCAAACTTATAGACAATCCACCATGTGTACGATTCCTTCCTTCCTGCTCTTTGAAGCATTTCATGAGCCAGTGGAACCAAGCTGCGTTCCATGTAGCACATACAGTAACTGTGTGATTGTCCAGGTTAGTGTATGAGCAGTAGATAACACTGCATCGTTTCGGTGCTGTACAGCCTGCGGCTCATTCACTACTTTAAGCATGCGCTGTAGACAGCACATTTAGGGCCAGATGTACAACCGTTTTTTGCGGTCGCAAATGGGAAATAGGCCTGTTTGCCACCGCAAAATTGGCCCGACCCATGTACAAACCCTATTTTGGGACTCGGTAACCAATTACCGACTCGCAAAATAGAGTTTGCGACTCGCTATTAGAAAGGGGCATGCCAAGGGCGTCCCTTTCTAATAGCGAGTCCAAATGGTATGTACCATTGATTTGCAACCACATTTGCGGTTACAAAACACTTGCAGATTACCATCTACTTCCACTCACAAACGAGAAGGGGTCCCAGCGGGACCCCTTCCCCTTTGTGAATGGATTCAAAAACATTTTTTAAGAGCAGGCAGTGGTCTCAGGGGCCACTGCCTGACCTTAAAAAATAAAACTGAATAACTTCATTTTTCGTTTTTAAATGCATCCCGTTTTTTTTTAAGGAAAACGGATTGCATTTGAAAAAAAAACTGCTTTATTATAAAAGCAGTCACAGACATGATGGTCTGCTGACCCCAGCAGGCCACCATCCCTGGGAGTGCTAGCCATTCCTAATGGGGATGCAAATAGCACCTGCCTCATGTATATTAATGAGGCAGGCAATTTGTGACCCCATTTGGAATCCCTAACAGTGTCTGAGACACTGTTGTAAATTGCATTTTGCGAGTCTCAAATTGCGAGTCGCAAGGCGACACAATTTGGGACTCACAAAATGTAAGGGTCGTACATCTGGCCCTTAATTCAGAAACAGAGCACAGCTCTGTTCTGTGCCAATGCGCATGTTTTTGAAATGGACACTAGCAGTATGCTAACAAAGTCACCACCGTGCTCTTTACTACAGTCAACCTCATTGCGATAAGCAGTGACGTATTAGCAGTAATTGACACCCGGCCTTATCTAAGTGACCTATTTAGCATTGACTGTGGGATTTTCCTCTGGCTATTGAACGCTTTTTCCATGATGTAGGAGTATGGCACAATAGAAACTGATACATAGCTGTATAAAGGATTTACACACTTGAGCACCACAGTAAGCAAACATGAGAATCAGGATGCATAATAAAAACAATAATATATGTTTCATTAAATAAAATGCCAAGCTAGAGCATAGATAAAACATTCAAATTGATAAAAAATTGGAAAAATTATGTGAGCATTTTAAAACGTGCATAAAAGGCAAGAAATTCATTCTAAACAGTGGCTTTCAAATCGTTTGGCATGGAAATTAGTAGTCAAGGAAGTGAGAAGTCAAGGAGCATCAAATAGGATGATAAGATGCCAGAACAGAGTAGGATTTGGTGAAAGGTCTTGGAGGCCTACTTCTAAAATAGTAAGACAAGGTTGTCATCAATGCCATTCTGAAAGATGTGTTTGCCCCAAGCAATACATTTTGGGACCTGTGCACCGAACAACTTTGAATGTAATACTTAATATCACCAATTCCAAGCCTTGATGCCAAATAACACTAAATTACACAATACGTTTTCCGAAAGAGGGTGAGTGAAGCAAGATCAGACAAGAGTTGAAACGACCTACTGTTTGTCAGTCACATAGTACCACCAGAAAGCTTGGTGAAGCATTGATATATTTATTTTTCACAGGGGCTATTTGAGAACAAAATTCTCGTGCCCAAAGGGTAGAGAGGATATAGGTCAGAGTAACACCTCCCAATATCAATAGTAACACAAAAATATTTTACTCCAACTGACCATGTCGTGGTCTTTAATATTCCCTATAGATGGATTTATCCGATGAGCTGGGGAACTTATAACTTCACCCCTAGGTGAGCAAGGAAGCAATTCCTTTTAGTTTTTAATACCCTCACACACCCTAGTGGTGTCATGCTTCATCATCGGGTCACCCCGACGCCTAAAAGTCGGGGTGGGCTCAACCACAGTGTTGGGAGCGCTTTGAAGAAGTTGCAGACCAGGGAGGCTATAAGATAAAAAACCTCAGGCAGATCCCCGGTTTCCCTTTATTCTTGGGTCTGTCTGGGTTGATTAAAAATAATATGAATAGGGTTATATATAGGAATATTATGGTCCTATGACCCTAGTGCCAACATGTTTCAGTCCACCGTGGCCTTAAAGGTCCAGGACTTTCTTCAGGGCAAATAAGACCACCCTGGGATACAGAAGGGGGAGTTCCCTATTCTGTTTTATTAATAGACAAGGGTAGAGTAGCTACTCCTTGTATGAAAGACGGATTTAGTAATCTGTCTTGCGTTATGAATCCATCTGTAAGAAAAACACAAAAAGACACATATCCAACTTATACAAATCGGTTTTCATCAAGGTATTTCCATAGTGACGTGTTTCAAATTCGTGTTTGGAATCAAGAGCCACACCTATAAGTGCCAGGTGGTCAAAAGGCATAATAGTGTGCAGCTGTATCCAAGTCTGTGTCACTCACGATTAGTGGCTCTGTACAGTTAATTGGCGTGTCTGATATATTGTGCGGTGGCGATTATGCTCGCATTCTATCTAGAACCAGTCAGTGAACCGTGGATGCTATCAATGTAAAACAGACTCTCATAAATTCCTCCCATACACTCCTCAATCAAACCTCATCTGTGGTAAACCACAGTATTTAAAAACATGCGTGACTCTTAACACCTATGGGTAACTGTGCAAGTATCATTCACTCCTGCATACTTGCTTACCCGCATTTCGAACGGAATTCGTTTCTCAGGGGATGGAAGGGCTAGTGGAGTAGCTCTGTAGTCAAACCCTAACGTTAGCCCCAGGGAAAAATATAAAGCGCAAGGTTATCACACGCTTATGAGGTTAAGAGCATCCGGGATCTAAAGTCATTGATGCTAACTCTTTTTTTCTCCTTTTTTCGATAGGAGTCCCAATATTAAAGATATTCCTCCTAGCGCCCCAGACTTACTTCGTCAAGAGTCCTGCTCCGCTTCGCCACCTATTAGGACCCGATCCCCGGCGTTTCGCGCCGTGTTTGCGGTAGTAGGAAGGTTTATACTTCCGTATTGTTGTAGCGGTTGACGGGATAGGTCCGCGTCAGCACGTGATCGGGGAAGTTCCCCGCACGGGATTGGTCAGACGTGACCTGTAACCCAGGTTGGAAGCCAATGGGTAACAGGGGCTGATCAGAGGGACGGCAAATCGAACACTAATGGAACAATTGTTCCGATTGTATACATATGCAGCCGTCTGCATAAACACTCATAGAATATGCAATTAAATTCTTCAAACGAGTATATTATTTTATTTACATATAGATCGAGATACTGTTTTGCGGTATGGATGTATTGTCTGTGCGCGTGCGCAGGCTGATATCACGATCAGTTTCATCGTCTGCTGGGAGATCTAATGCATAGATCGTCTCCCGGGAATCATATGATACCCGTGAAAATTTCTTGACATCACTTAATCATAATTCTCGATCCAGACATAAATAGAATATATGGGAGAGCATATATTCACTGGTGGGTAGTAGTGTTTCAAAGGGTATTGCGTCAGTTTAGTGTACATGCTGCATTTATAGGATGGTTGATTATTTCTAAAGTCTAAGGTAGTTAGTGTCTCACAGTATGTGGTAACCCCGGACACCAATAGGGAGATGGTAGCTTATAGAGGGTTCCCCACAGATTTAAGATGGACACTTTGAATTACTCCAGTGCTCATGGAAATTAATGTGCTTCATCTATTTATTCAATTGGTTCCAGGGGATACCATCATTAAGACCCGTCTCGTGGGTCTTTAGGCGGTAGACCCATCGTTGTTCACGTTCTAGAAGCTTTTGCTGCAGGTTATTCCCCAACGTGGTAACCTTTTCTAGTACTGTCCACTTCAGCTCTGTGTCCTTATGTTTTTTCTCCTGGTAATGGGCCGTAAGCCTTGTCGCTGTGACTGATCTGCGTATAGTGCTTCTATGTTCGCTGATGCGGACTTTGATCATACGACTCGTCATACCAATATACATAAGTCCGCAGGGGCATTTTATCATGTAGACCACAGACTCGGAGTTACAATTGGTGTGTGATCTCTGTTCCCATGGAAAATTAAGACCCAGTTCCAAAGTCTTAGTGTGTTCTGTAAAGGGGCAGGCTACACATGACCCACACGGGTAGTGTCCAATAACTGGTGACAAACCCCATAGCGTTTGTTGATTAGTCTGTTTAGGGATGAAGGAGTTAGTGTGTACCAGTGCATTTCTCAAATTAGAATTTTTTCTAAAAGAGAACATGGGTTTCTCAAAGGATAGCCTGTTTGATGTCAATATTGACCATTTTTTATTTATTATTTTTTTCAGGTCATTGGATGATGAGTTATATGTTGTTACACATATAAGTTGGTCTGATTGTTCCTTAGTGTATGTCTCTAACAGTGCTTCCCTTGGTGTGTTGCGTGCTCTTTTGTTAGCCCTTTGTATGATTTTGTTAGGGTACATCTTCTGTTGTAGTTTTTCACTCAGAATAGTTGCCTCTTTTTTGTATGTTTGGAGGTTGGAACAGTTCCTACGAATCCTCAAGAATTGGCCTACTGGTAAATTCTCTCTTAAGGATCGTGGGTGGGCACTATCAAATCTCAATAGACTGTTCCTGTCCGTTGGCTTTGTATACAGCGAACTTTCCAGTGTGCCATCTTTAGCTGTGAACGTAACATCCAAAAATGAGATACTTTCTTTATTTACATTCATAGTGAAATGGAGGTGTGGGTTTAGGGAATTAATCCACATCTTGAAGTTCTCAAGACTGGTTAGATCACCTCTCCAGATCATAAGGACATCATCGATGTACCTGTACCATTTACAGATATGTATGCTGTATGGATTTTGAGTCCAGATGTGAAGGTCCTCAAAATGACTAACGTACAGGCAGGCCAGACTGGGGGCGAATGTGCTCCCCATCGATGTCCCATGTATTTGTAAGTATAATTGATCTTCAAAGGTGAAAAAATTCTCTGTCAATGCCAAATGTATGAGGGTGATAACCCAGTCAATGGGTGCTGCCCATCCCCAATCTTCCTTCCTGAGGATCTCTTGGATCACTCTGATGCTTTCCGCCTGAGGTATGTTTGTGTATAACGCTTCTACGTCTAAACATACCAACAGATTAACGGCTGGATCGTATTCAACCTGTGTCAAGAGATTGAAGAGGTGTTTAGTATCTTGAACATATGATTTAATCTTCTTGACCAAGGGGCGTAAGAACCAGTCAGTATATTTTGACAAAGGTTCCAGAATGGAACCTATCCCTGAGACGATAGGTCTCCCCGGGGGAGGGTTCTTCCCTTTGTGTATTTTAGGGATGGTATAGAACAAAGGAATTCTGGGGTTCTCCTGGTTCAGAAATTCATGTTCTTTCTTCGTAATCCATTCTTTTGTTAGGGCATCAGTTGTTAGTGTCATGATAGTTGTTTTTATCCGTTGTGTAGGATCCCGGTTGATCTTTTTGTAGTATTTCGTATCAGCCAGTAAATTCAGACATGCTGTTCTGTAAGCATTTGTACTTTGTATCACGGTAGCACCACCCTTATCCGCTGGTTTGATGATAATATCCGTTCTCGATTGTAGGGTGGTTAGAGCTGCACGTTCTTTTTTGCTCAGATTGTTGAATCCGTTTCTTTTGGGTTGAAGTAGTTCAACTTCTTTGCTGACTGCTTCCTCAAAGGATAATACTTCCGGAGGCATCGTGTTGGAGGGGGGGAGAAAAGAGGATTTTGGTCTCAACCCCGTGTAAGTGTTGTCTTCAGCTGGTCTCTCTTTGTCTTGAAAGAAAGTTTTCAATCGTATTTTCCGAAAGAATTCACCTAACTCGCATCGCAGACGGAATTTGTCCAGATAAGTAGTAGGAACGAATCCAAGGCCTTTATTCAGAATTGTTTGTTCGTCTGTGGTGAGGATGACATCCGTGAGGTTTACAATTAATCCCTCGTGTTGCTTGTATTCGGCTGTTGTTCCCTGCTGTTGCTCCTGGTATTGACTGAGCTCCGTTCTTCTTCCCACTGGATTCGTTTTCCCCTTCTTCCTCGTCTCCCTCTTCTTCCGCCCTGACCTAAAAAATGCTGGTTGAAGTCCGGCTGATAGTATGGTCCTGTTGGGAATTGAGGGGGGCCATGATATTGGACTGGTCCAAAAGGGCCTGGCCAAGGAAACATCTGTTGATGTCCGTATCTTGGGTTGTAGTTACCCCTGCGAGGTCTTCTTGCCCTGCCACGCCAGCTCTTGTTTGATCCATCACTCGACTAGTCATCATACTCTGAATCAGATGATCCTGTTTGTTCGCTTCTTGTGGATCCTGAATCAGATGGGACTTGGCTTTTGTAGTCATCTTTAATATAAGGATATACCTTCTCATGGCTGAATTTCTTCAGATCTTTCTGCAGTTTGTTTATCTTATTTTGCATCAGATACTCTTTATGTTCATTTACTTCTTTATTTACTTCTTCGAGTTTCTTTTTATAGAGAGTTAGTTTGATCTCTGTCAATAATGAGTCCTCACTGATCTTTATTTTTATCAGTAGGGCCTCTGACAGACGTTTGGCTGTATTGATTATTAAAATAAGCCAATCACGTGAGCATCTCCAAGCAATAAGAGACCATTCTTTTTTAAATTGGGGATCATCAAGGAAGATTCTTGGAGCGTTAGTCACCAGTAAGCCCGTAGGTGCCACATTACCACGGAGATATTCCGTCATTATCGCCCCATGCAGCAGTATTTTCATCTGACATCGTTTTAATTCTTTCAGCTCATCCCAATTTTGAGCTTGGGTCAAGGTCTGGTTAATATTAGTGTCTGATAGCAATGATGGACCCGCTAAGATTGCGGAAGCGTCTTCATCCGAAAAGCCAATACCGAATAGTTCGGCCATCCTGGGTATACGGTGTATAAAGTGATTAAAATAAGGTGAGCGAGTGTATGTAGTGGGAGAGACAGTGTGAGAGACTGCAAATCCACCGAAGTGATTCCTTTTGCAGATATTTTCTGTGTGGAAACCCTACAGCTGTGCGCTGCGCTAAACTTATTTTTCACAGGGGCTATTTGAGAACAAAATTCTCGTGCCCAAAGGGTAGAGAGGATATAGGTCAGAGTAACACCTCCCAATATCAATAGTAACACAAAAATATTTTACTCCAACTGACCATGTCGTGGTCTTTAATATTCCCTATAGATGGATTTATCCGATGAGCTGGGGAACTTATAACTTCACCCCTAGGTGAGCAAGGAAGCAATTCCTTTTAGTTTTTAATACCCTCACACACCCTAGTGGTGTCATGCTTCATCATCGGGTCACCCCGACGCCTAAAAGTCGGGGTGGGCTCAACCACAGTGTTGGGAGCGCTTTGAAGAAGTTGCAGACCAGGGAGGCTATAAGATAAAAAACCTCAGGCAGATCCCCGGTTTCCCTTTATTCTTGGGTCTGTCTGGGTTGATTAAAAATAATATGAATAGGGTTATATATAGGAATATTATGGTCCTATGACCCTAGTGCCAACATGTTTCAGTCCACCGTGGCCTTAAAGGTCCAGGACTTTCTTCAGGGCAAATAAGACCACCCTGGGATACAGAAGGGGGAGTTCCCTATTCTGTTTTATTAATAGACAAGGGTAGAGTAGCTACTCCTTGTATGAAAGACGGATTTAGTAATCTGTCTTGCGTTATGAATCCATCTGTAAGAAAAACACAAAAAGACACATATCCAACTTATACAAATCGGTTTTCATCAAGGTATTTCCATAGTGACGTGTTTCAAATTCGTGTTTGGAATCAAGAGCCACACCTATAAGTGCCAGGTGGTCAAAAGGCATAATAGTGTGCAGCTGTATCCAAGTCTGTGTCACTCACGATTAGTGGCTCTGTACAGTTAATTGGCGTGTCTGATATATTGTGCGGTGGCGATTATGCTCGCATTCTATCTAGAACCAGTCAGTGAACCGTGGATGCTATCAATGTAAAACAGACTCTCATAAATTCCTCCCATACACTCCTCAATCAAACCTCATCTGTGGTAAACCACAGTATTTAAAAACATGCGTGACTCTTAACACCTATGGGTAACTGTGCAAGTATCATTCACTCCTGCATACTTGCTTACCCGCATTTCGAACGGAATTCGTTTCTCAGGGGATGGAAGGGCTAGTGGAGTAGCTCTGTAGTCAAACCCTAACGTTAGCCCCAGGGAAAAATATAAAGCGCAAGGTTATCACACGCTTATGAGGTTAAGAGCATCCGGGATCTAAAGTCATTGATGCTAACTCTTTTTTTCTCCTTTTTTCGATAGGAGTCCCAATATTAAAGATATTCCTCCTAGCGCCCCAGACTTACTTCGTCAAGAGTCCTGCTCCGCTTCGCCACCTATTAGGACCCGATCCCCGGCGTTTCGCGCCGTGTTTGCGGTAGTAGGAAGGTTCCTACTACCTACTACCGCAAACACGGCGCGAAACGCCGGGGATCGGGTCCTAATAGGTGGCGAAGCGGAGCAGGACTCTTGACGAAGTAAGTCTGGGGCGCTAGGAGGAATATCTTTAATATTGGGACTCCTATCGAAAAAAGGAGAAAAAAAGAGTTAGCATCAATGACTTTAGATCCCGGATGCTCTTAACCTCATAAGCGTGTGATAACCTTGCGCTTTATATTTTTCCCTGGGGCTAACGTTAGGGTTTGACTACAGAGCTACTCCACTAGCCCTTCCATCCCCTGAGAAACGAATTCCGTTCGAAATGCGGGTAAGCAAGTATGCAGGAGTGAATGATACTTGCACAGTTACCCATAGGTGTTAAGAGTCACGCATGTTTTTAAATACTGTGGTTTACCACAGATGAGGTTTGATTGAGGAGTGTATGGGAGGAATTTATGAGAGTCTGTTTTACATTGATAGCATCCACGGTTCACTGACTGGTTCTAGATAGAATGCGAGCATAATCGCCACCGCACAATATATCAGACACGCCAATTAACTGTACAGAGCCACTAATCGTGAGTGACACAGACTTGGATACAGCTGCACACTATTATGCCTTTTGACCACCTGGCACTTATAGGTGTGGCTCTTGATTCCAAACACGAATTTGAAACACGTCACTATGGAAATACCTTGATGAAAACCGATTTGTATAAGTTGGATATGTGTCTTTTTGTGTTTTTCTTACAGATGGATTCATAACGCAAGACAGATTACTAAATCCGTCTTTCATACAAGGAGTAGCTACTCTACCCTTGTCTATTAATAAAACAGAATAGGGAACTCCCCCTTCTGTATCCCAGGGTGGTCTTATTTGCCCTGAAGAAAGTCCTGGACCTTTAAGGCCACGGTGGACTGAAACATGTTGGCACTAGGGTCATAGGACCATAATATTCCTATATATAACCCTATTCATATTATTTTTAATCAACCCAGACAGACCCAAGAATAAAGGGAAACCGGGGATCTGCCTGAGGTTTTTTATCTTATAGCCTCCCTGGTCTGCAACTTCTTCAAAGCGCTCCCAACACTGTGGTTGAGCCCACCCCGACTTTTAGGCGTCGGGGTGACCCGATGATGAAGCATGACACCACTAGGGTGTGTGAGGGTATTAAAAACTAAAAGGAATTGCTTCCTTGCTCACCTAGGGGTGAAGTTATAAGTTCCCCAGCTCATCGGATAAATCCATCTATAGGGAATATTAAAGACCACGACATGGTCAGTTGGAGTAAAATATTTTTGTGTTACTATTGATATTGGGAGGTGTTACTCTGACCTATATCCTCTCTACCCTTTGGGCACGAGAATTTTGTTCTCAAATAGCCCCTGTGAAAAATAAGTTTAGCGCAGCGCACAGCTGTAGGGTTTCCACACAGAAAATATCTGCAAAAGGAATCACTTCGGTGGATTTGCAGTCTCTCACACTGTCTCTCCCACTACATACACTCGCTCACCTTATTTTAATCACTTTATACACCGTATACCCAGGATGGCCGAACTATTCGGTATTGGCTTTTCGGATGAAGACGCTTCCGCAATCTTAGCGGGTCCATCATTGCTATCAGACACTAATATTAACCAGACCTTGACCCAAGCTCAAAATTGGGATGAGCTGAAAGAATTAAAACGATGTCAGATGAAAATACTGCTGCATGGGGCGATAATGACGGAATATCTCCGTGGTAATGTGGCACCTACGGGCTTACTGGTGACTAACGCTCCAAGAATCTTCCTTGATGATCCCCAATTTAAAAAAGAATGGTCTCTTATTGCTTGGAGATGCTCACGTGATTGGCTTATTTTAATAATCAATACAGCCAAACGTCTGTCAGAGGCCCTACTGATAAAAATAAAGATCAGTGAGGACTCATTATTGACAGAGATCAAACTAACTCTCTATAAAAAGAAACTCGAAGAAGTAAATAAAGAAGTAAATGAACATAAAGAGTATCTGATGCAAAATAAGATAAACAAACTGCAGAAAGATCTGAAGAAATTCAGCCATGAGAAGGTATATCCTTATATTAAAGATGACTACAAAAGCCAAGTCCCATCTGATTCAGGATCCACAAGAAGCGAACAAACAGGATCATCTGATTCAGAGTATGATGACTGGTCGAGTGATGGATCAAACAAGAGCTGGCGTGGCAGGGCAAGAAGACCTCGCAGGGGTAACTACAACCCAAGATAGGGACATCAACAGATGTTTCCTTGGCCAGGCCCTTTTGGACCAGTCCAATATCATGGCCCCCCTCAATTCCCAACAGGACCATACTATCAGCCGGACTTCAACCAGCATTTTTTAGGTCAGGGCGGAAGAAGAGGGAGACGAGGAAGAAGGGGAAAACGAATCCAGTGGGAAGAAGAACGGAGCTCAGTCAATACCAGGAGCAACAGCAGGGAACAACAGCCGAATACAAGCAACACGAGGGATTAATTGTAAACCTCACGGATGTCATCCTCACCACAGACGAACAAACAATTCTGAATAAAGGCCTTGGATTCGTTCCTACTACTTATCTGGACAAATTCCGTCTGCGATGCGAGTTAGGTGAATTCTTTCGGAAAATACGATTGAAAACTTTCTTTCAAGACAAAGAGAGACCAGCTGAAGACAACACTTACACGGGGTTGAGACCAAAATCCTCTTTTCTCCCCCCCAACAACACGATGCCTCCGGAAGTATTATCCTTTGAGGAAGCAGTCAGCAAAGAAGTTGAACTACTTCAACCCAAAAGAAACGGATTCAACAATCTGAGCAAAAAAGAACGTGCAGCTCTAACCACCCTACAATCGAGAACGGATATTATCATCAAACCAGCGGATAAGGGTGGTGCTACCGTGATACAAAGTACAAATGCTTACAGAACAGCATGTCTGAATTTACTGGCTGATACGAAATACTACAAAAAGATCAACCGGGATCCTACACAACGGATAAAAACAACTATCATGACACTAACAACTGATGCCCTAACAAAAGAATGGATTACGAAGAAAGAACATGAATTTCTGAACCAGGAGAACCCCAGAATTCCTTTGTTCTATACCATCCCTAAAATACACAAAGGGAAGAACCCTCCCCCGGGGAGACCTATCGTCTCAGGGATAGGTTCCATTCTGGAACCTTTGTCAAAATATACTGACTGGTTCTTACGCCCCTTGGTCAAGAAGATTAAATCATATGTTCAAGATACTAAACACCTCTTCAATCTCTTGACACAGGTTGAATACGATCCAGCCGTTAATCTGTTGGTATGTTTAGACGTAGAAGCGTTATACACAAACATACCTCAGGCGGAAAGCATCAGAGTGATCCAAGAGATCCTCAGGAAGGAAGATTGGGGATGGGCAGCACCCATTGACTGGGTTATCACCCTCATACATTTGGCATTGACAGAGAATTTTTTCACCTTTGAAGATCAATTATACTTACAAATACATGGGACATCGATGGGGAGCACATTCGCCCCCAGTCTGGCCTGCCTGTACGTTAGTCATTTTGAGGACCTTCACATCTGGACTCAAAATCCATACAGCATACATATCTGTAAATGGTACAGGTACATCGATGATGTCCTTATGATCTGGAGAGGTGATCTAACCAGTCTTGAGAACTTCAAGATGTGGATTAATTCCCTAAACCCACACCTCCATTTCACTATGAATGTAAATAAAGAAAGTATCTCATTTTTGGATGTTACGTTCACAGCTAAAGATGGCACACTGGAAAGTTCGCTGTATACAAAGCCAACGGACAGGAACAGTCTATTGAGATTTGATAGTGCCCACCCACGATCCTTAAGAGAGAATTTACCAGTAGGCCAATTCTTGAGGATTCGTAGGAACTGTTCCAACCTCCAAACATACAAAAAAGAGGCAACTATTCTGAGTGAAAAACTACAACAGAAGATGTACCCTAACAAAATCATACAAAGGGCTAACAAAAGAGCACGCAACACACCAAGGGAAGCACTGTTAGAGACATACACTAAGGAACAATCAGACCAACTTATATGTGTAACAACATATAACTCATCATCCAATGACCTGAAAAAAATAATAAATAAAAAATGGTCAATATTGACATCAAACAGGCTATCCTTTGAGAAACCCATGTTCTCTTTTAGAAAAAATTCTAATTTGAGAAATGCACTGGTACACACTAACTCCTTCATCCCTAAACAGACTAATCAACAAACGCTATGGGGTTTGTCACCAGTTATTGGACACTACCCGTGTGGGTCATGTGTAGCCTGCCCCTTTACAGAACACACTAAGACTTTGGAACTGGGTCTTAATTTTCCATGGGAACAGAGATCACACACCAATTGTAACTCCGAGTCTGTGGTCTACATGATAAAATGCCCCTGCGGACTTATGTATATTGGTATGACGAGTCGTATGATCAAAGTCCGCATCAGCGAACATAGAAGCACTATACGCAGATCAGTCACAGCGACAAGGCTTACGGCCCATTACCAGGAGAAAAAACATAAGGACACAGAGCTGAAGTGGACAGTACTAGAAAAGGTTACCACGTTGGGGAATAACCTGCAGCAAAAGCTTCTAGAACGTGAACAACGATGGGTCTACCGCCTAAAGACCCACGAGACGGGTCTTAATGATGGTATCCCCTGGAACCAATTGAATAAATAGATGAAGCACATTAATTTCCATGAGCACTGGAGTAATTCAAAGTGTCCATCTTAAATCTGTGGGGAACCCTCTATAAGCTACCATCTCCCTATTGGTGTCCGGGGTTACCACATACTGTGAGACACTAACTACCTTAGACTTTAGAAATAATCAACCATCCTATAAATGCAGCATGTACACTAAACTGACGCAATACCCTTTGAGACACTACTACCCACCAGTGAATATATGCTCTCCCATATATTCTATTTATGTCTGGATCGAGAATTATGATTAAGTGATGTCAAGAAATTTTCACGGGTATCATATGATTCCCGGGAGACGATCTATGCATTAGATCTCCCAGCAGACGATGAAACTGATCGTGATATCAGCCTGCGCACGCGCACAGACAATACATCCATACCGCAAAACAGTATCTCGATCTATATGTAAATAAAATAATATACTCGTTTGAAGAATTTAATTGCATATTCTATGAGTGTTTATGCAGACGGCTGCATATGTATACAATCGGAACAATTGTTCCATTAGTGTTCGATTTGCCGTCCCTCTGATCAGCCCCTGTTACCCATTGGCTTCCAACCTGGGTTACAGGTCACGTCTGACCAATCCCGTGCGGGGAACTTCCCCGATCACGTGCTGACGCGGACCTATCCCGTCAACCGCTACAACAATACGGAAGTATAAACCTTCCTACTACCGCAAACACGGCGCGAAACGCCGGGGATCGGGTCCTAATAGGTGGCGAAGCGGAGCAGGACTCTTGACGAAGTAAGTCTGGGGCGCTAGGAGGAATATCTTTAATATTGGGACTCCTATCGAAAAAAGGAGAAAAAAAGAGTTAGCATCAATGACTTTAGATTCCGGATGCTCTTAACCTCATAAGCGTGTGATAACCTTGCGCTTTATATTTTTCCCTGGGGCTAACGTTAGGGTTTGACTACAGAGCTACTCCACTAGCCCTTCCATCCCCTGAGAAACGAATTCCGTTCGAAATGCGGGTAAGCAAGTATGCAGGAGTGAATGATACTTGCACAGTTACCCATAGGTGTTAAGAGTCACGCATGTTTTTAAATACTGTGGTTTACCACAGATGAGGTTTGATTGAGGAGTGTATGGGAGGAATTTATGAGAGTCTGTTTTACATTGATAGCATCCACGGTTCACTGACTGGTTCTAGATAGAATGCGAGCATAATCGCCACCGCACAATATATCAGACACGCCAATTAACTGTACAGAGCCACTAATCGTGAGTGACACAGACTTGGATACAGCTGCACACTATTATGCCTTTTGACCACCTGGCACTTATAGGTGTGGCTCTTGATTCCAAACACGAATTTGAAACACGTCACTATGGAAATACCATGATGAAAACCGATTTGTATAAGTTGGATATGTGTCTTTTTGTGTTTTTCTTACAGATGGATTCATAACGCAAGACAGATTACTAAATCCGTCTTTCATACAAGGAGTAGCTACTCTACCCTTGTCTATTAATAAAACAGAATAGGGAACTCCCCCTTCTGTATCCCAGGGTGGTCTTATTTGCCCTGAAGAAAGTCCTGGACCTTTAAGGCCACGGTGGACTGAAACATGTTGGCACTAGGGTCATAGGACCATAATATTCCTATATATAACCCTATTCATATTATTTTTAATCAACCCAGACAGACCCAAGAATAAAGGGAAACCGGGGATCTGCCTGAGGTTTTTTATCTTATAGCCTCCCTGGTCTGCAACTTCTTCAAAGCGCTCCCAACACTGTGGTTGAGCCCACCCCGACTTTTAGGCGTCGGGGTGACCCGATGATGAAGCATGACACCACTAGGGTGTGTGAGGGTATTAAAAACTAAAAGGAATTGCTTCCTTGCTCACCTAGGGGTGAAGTTATAAGTTCCCCAGCTCATCGGATAAATCCATCTATAGGGAATATTAAAGACCACGACATGGTCAGTTGGAGTAAAATATTTTTGTGAAGCATTGATATAGTCATTTCTTTTTTGTGCACAGATTTATCTTTTCTGCCAGGTAACCCCAATATTTTATGGAGAATTCAGGGCCTTATTTACAAAGAATTGGCATAGGGCTGCACTGCAAGTCATTTTGCTGCTCTGCTTTACGTCAATTCGAAAGGGCAAGAATGCACTGTATGTACAAGGTACGGTGCATTTCTGTCCTTTCAGCCGGAACACCATTTGCAATCGAGCACCAACGCCGGCACCCTTGCAATGGGGCAAGGGAGTCTGTGTTGTTGCCATGATTCTTGCCACCTTCTTGCACACAAACAATAACAAGGGGCATTTTCTCGTTCTGTGTGTGCTGCAGAATGCAGTGCAGGTGGAAAGAGGAAAAAGCGAGGAGAAATGTAAACAATTCTCCTTATTACACCTGCTCTGGGGTGGTGTCATTTGTTTGCCACTGCCCCAGGTTTATGCAATGTTGTAAATCTGGGGCTGTGTCAAAATCCATGGGTGTTGAGTGGGACCAGCCACAGCAACACCCATGGAATGCCTTCTTGCCTTATTCCATATCTATGAGGTCACGAGATATGTTTGAGAGGGCTGCGCCACCGGATTGTCATAAAAAGTGATGTTCCGGTGATGTGGGCCTCTTGTAAATGCAGACCTCAGTTTCTAAACAGCCTGCCCCTCTCTTTGTAGGAAAGATATGGTTAGGGCAGAACCACTGGAATTATGCAGAATGGGAGCATCAAATTAGGCATCAGGGTTAACTAAATAATGCGGAAAGATAAACACAAATTATGCAACCTAATGCAGCACAATATGCGATAATATTACTTCCTATTTTTTTTTTTCATGTTAACACTATCTGGTCATAGGTTTCGCCTCGTTAGTACCTGTTTAACATTCAAATGCAAAATTAGGCAATTGACAGATGAATAGTCAACCTTTGCATAGGGCTTTCCATTGCGAGGCACCACTGGTCACCACAATTACACTATCTTTTCATCTGTTTGAAGTACAAATTTTTTTTGTTAAAATCTGCAGATTATTCAACAGATGATGGATTAAGTGGCAAATGTGGCATATCCAAAATTATCTGTTCCTGGGTAAGGGTGTCTTGCTGGACGTTTATTGGATTAGTACAGAGTTTTGCAACCTGTGGGTCACGACTCACTGGTGGGACATGATGAGCGGATTTTTGGTGTGTTGTTAAAGTCCAAGCAATCAATAACGATGATTTTAAATTCAGTATTTATCTTATAACATTTGCTGGTCTACAAAAACAGAGGTCAAACGTAAGGCTGTCCTCTACCAAATTACCAATTATTTTTTTAACATGGGGATTGGTGTTTACAAATCCTCTCACTTTGCAGTCAGAGAAAGAAAATTAAAGTGTATTATGGTATAACCATGCTGTGGGACACAGAGTGTAAAAAGAAAGGCTAAAGGATGTCATTTTTGTAACACACAACAAAATGTAAATACCTGTTATTGAACAGTGCACATTCAGCAGTTACAAAAGCAAAAATGAAGCACTTTTTGTAGTTCTGATGATGGAAGCAAAGATTTTAATTAGCTCAAAACAAATCAAGACAGACTTGGTGACACATAATAAATATTCACGGAAATCCGATTTCCACACATTATCCTTTGGATGCAATATAGTTTTATCAGTAATGCTGTATGTCTGTGCAAATTTAGTGGCCATTTCATTGGGAAATGTGCTGTCTGTAAATGACAATGTGCTGGCACATCCTGCTTTACGTACATTAAAAATTCACCCACCTAATTTCCATTAAAGCTAGGTGGGTCACAAACACTTTTTGTTCTAAAAAGTGGGTTGTGGTTTTAAAAAGGTTGGGAAGCACTGTACAAGTTTATGATATTGAAACAAGACATATTCTCATGCCATTTGAATATGTTGCAATAATTGCTGAATATTCATAGTCATAATTAAATCCTCTTCATAGCTGACTCTCTCACGGCGACAGGAAAAATAAAAACAAAGTCCTAGGATTTTCACAGTTCAATTGTATGAAAACTGATTATGTTTCCTTAATTATCTTCTCCTGCCCTGTTTCTCTTCTACTTTTTCAATATGTGCACTTATTTGGCTAGACAGTGGCCTCTGTCTTAACTGTGGAAGTAAAATGGGAGAGGGAGGAAAACAGGAAAAGGGTACAGAGATAATGAGAACAACATAGGAAGAGAGTTGAAGTGAAAGAAAAAGGAAGGTTGAGCTACAGATGAGATATAGAAAATAAATGGTACTTAGTATGTAAAGAGAGAACTGTCAGGTAGCCAGACAGAAATCCAAGAAAAGTCAAAAGAAAATAGAGGTATTTGGAGAAAGAGAGGTAGGGCCTTATGTAGGTAAATTACATTTACCACTTCATAAATACCGAATGTTACCGATTCGGTATTTATGAATCGGTAAATGTAATGTAGGAAAAAAAATACCGAATCGGTAAGTGTCGGTATTTTAGAGTCGGTATTTACCGATTCGGTAATGGCAACCTGTATTTCATTGATTCCTATGGGCGGCCAGGAGGCCCATAGGAATCAATGGGAAGCCAGTTACCATTACCGAATCGGTAAATACCGAATCGGTAATGGGGGGAGCTTAATCAAGGGTGGCAGGGTGTCACATTGACACCCTATTGCACCCCTGATTTCTGCATGTGTGCACATGTGGCACACATACATGCCCTGAGGGCATGTGTGTCTGCCACATTGCACACATCTAAGGGCTAAAAAATGCATTTACTGAGTCATTTTTCATTTACCACCAACTTACAGTTGGTGGTAAATAATGACTCCCTACACCCACCACACACTCCCCCTACATCTCATTTCTGTATTCGGTATTTACCGAATCGGTAAAATTACCGATTCGGTAATTTTACTGATTCGGTAAATTACCGAATACAGAAATGAGCCCCCTACATGTCAAAAGCCTAAATACCGGTCGGTAACGGTATAATTACCGAAAATCGGCCGTTACCGACCGGTATTCGGCTACGTACATATGGCCCGTAGTGACATGGTCTGATTCCTAGAGTGAGGAAAAGAGGTAGAGGGGAAGAGAAATAGGTAGAAGAAAATACAGAGAAAGAGAAAGAGAGAGAGGAAAGAGTAGAGTTGAGTGCAATACACTGATGTTTGAGGCATAGCAACAGGAAAGGTAACAAAAGAGCCTAGGTAAAGGGTTCAGTAGTGGAAGACAGATAGAGAGGTGTGGAAGTATTATGGGATGAAAAGTTGAACGCAAAAGGTGAGCTAAAGAGAGGTGCAAATTGTGAAGCGGTAGAGGAAGACAGACTAGGTAAAGAGAGTAGTGAGGGAGACAGAAAAGGAGAAAAGGTTGAAGAGAAAATGTGTGTAGAGAAAAGAGAAGAGAGACAGAGGTGAAGTACAGACAAAGAGTTGAAAGTGATACAAAGCTGAAGAGAGATCAAGAGTTGTGAGATTAAGAAAAAGGTAAAAGTAGAGGCAGAGAGGTGAGGTGGGGTGAGGTGAGGTAGAGAGATGTATCAAGAGAGAGTTTTAGATGGATGTCAAATATGATGATTTGAAGTAGAGAAAGTATTTCAGAGAACAATCACAGAGAGAGAGGCAATATTGGCATAGAAAAAGAGGGAGAGAAAAGAGAAGTAATAAGAAAGGAACATGTGGTGAGAGAGATGAGACTGGTACAACAAAGGTAGTGATAGAGCAGGAGAATTTAGCTGAAAATAAGTGCCACAATTTACACTAGAAATTAATATGAAAATGCTTTTTCTTAAATGTACTAATTAACATGCAGCATGATTTTTCTTAGTAAGCACTAACTTCGATCTAATTACAATACTAGGGCAGACTAGGCCTCATTCATCTTTCAATTACATTTCTTCTTTAGTAAATAAATGCTGTTAGGAGATGGTGAACTTTGCAATATTATATATATTTTCTTTTTTGCAGAGTTTTAAATAGCGCAAACTTGACCTGAATCCAATCAGGTATCAGAGCGCTTTACATAGCACCAGTTACGTTACATGAGGACACACATTCATATTTATGTTAGGCACAGGGAGATTAAGTGATTTGCTCAGAATCATAGGATGTTCAGTGTCATTACCGAGACTCGAACCCAGATCCCAAGGTCTGAGGTCGAGCGCCCTAGCCGTTAGGCTAACTCCTCTCCCTTGATTTGCTTAAACATGTTATCTCTGTAGAATGTGCTGATTTTAAAATGTGTTTCTTCTTTTTCTAAGTTGCATGTTCTTATTGTATCTAAAGGATCCAGATGCCACATATTCACAACGTGGAATACTGACTCCTGTATAACGCTTACATGAAAATGTGAATCTTATGACATGATTCCATCAGTTGCAGATAGAATGTGTCTGCTTTTGAATAGTTCATTGTTATGGAGTGGAATACTGAATAGCTAATAGTTTAGAGAGCAGGGTTCTCGTGGGAACTCATAGTGAATCTAACTCACGTGAATCTTTAGCACCTAAGTTGACACTTGTAGCTAGCACCTTGCTCTCTTTATACGTATACCCTATGAATGAAGAATTAAGCAGTAGACCAATGGATGATCCTTCCTCATTGGCTTAAAATGACCTAACCCCAGCATAAATTGTTACATGTGTTTTTGTGTTATTAATATGCATGTTCCTTAGATGTACGAGAGTGCTACCCTAACTGGTCCAGGCTATTCCTCTGTGATGATCTTTATATTACCTTAGCACTTTTTGCCCTCTTCGCTGTGAGCTACTGCTGACAGTGATTTCTGTTGCCTAATATTTTGAAGGTGTCTGTTTTTCCTTTAATGCCTTTAATGGTTTTGGCAACTTCTGTGACTATTTTCTTAGCTTACTTCAAACAGTTGTTAGGGTGACTTTTTGCTGATGCTGTAGGAGAGACAAGACTCGTATCAATTTCTAGAACTACTCTTCGTGAGGAGTTCGACTTCAATCTGATTCTATTTCAATGGTTCCTGAGATCTTGCTTTTTTCCAGAAAGAATCTTGGGGGCATATCTACAAGGCGGCACTAAAAAAATTATCGCCGCTTTTGCGGCCGTTTTCGGCCGAAAAGCGGCGATCATTTTATCGCTATATCAGCAAGGTCACGCTATCGCGTGAATCCTTGCCTTAGCGCCCTTTCCCATAACGCCCACCTTTGCATCTCTAATGAGATGCAAAGTGGGCGTTCCAGCTCAAAATAACTGGAGAAATTACGCTAACAGACATTTCTCCAATTATCAATGGGCACGCTAACAAGCATAGCGATAAGAAAAGTAGCGCTAACCTTGGTTATCGCTACTTTCCTTACGCCTGCTTTTAGTTTGACTTGACAGCAAAACACACAAGATGATGGACGGAATGTTGCACATTGGCAAAACACTCACCCCAGTCACAGATCTGGGTTTAATCCATTGTTATTTTGCTCACCACGCCACCCCAGTTCAGACATGGCCATATGCAAATCAGTCTTGACCCTGTGCTTCATGGGAACAGTGCAGCCCGAACTGCCAAACCAAGTCTTCCCTGGACCGGAATCAAGCATCCTAGGACCGGTTTCGGGGTTTCACCCCTCTTCAGCCAGGATAGATTGACTCCAGTGGCGTAGTGAGCACGGGACCCACGTCTGGGCATACCCTTCCCACATAGGGCGAACAGCAAAATACACAAGATGATGGACGGAATGTTGCACATTGGCAAAACATTCACCCCCAGTCACAGATCTGGGATTAATCCATCGTTATTTTGCTCACCACGCCATCCCAGTCATGGCCATATGCAAATCAGTCTTGACCCTGTGCCTCATGGGAACAGTCCAGCCCGAACTGCCAAGCCAAGTCTTCCCTGGACCGGAATCAAGCATCCTAGGACCGGTTTCGGGGTTTCACCCCTCTTCAGCCAGGATAGCTTGACTCCAGTGGCGTAGTGAGCATGGGACCCACGTCTGGGCATACCCTTCCCACATAGGAACGAAAAGCAAAACACACAAGATGATGGACGGAATGTTGCACATTGGCAAAACATTCACCCCCGTTCACAGATCTGGGTTTAATCCATCGTTATTTTGCTCACCACGCCACCCCAGTTCAGACATGGCCATATGCAAATCAGTCTTGACCCTGTGCCTCATGGGAACAAGTCTTCCCTGGACCGGATTCAAGCATCCTAGGACCAGTTTGGGGGTTTCACCCCTCTTCAGCCAGGATAGCTTGACTCCAGTGGCGTAGCGAGCACGGGACTGTACTGTTCCCATGAGGCACAGGGTCAAGACTGATTTGCATATGGCTGGGCTCAAACTGGAATGGCATGGTGAGCAAAAAAACAATGGATTTAGGCCCAGATCTCTGTACTGGGGTGAATGTATGACATTGTCCTGCATTCTGTCCATCAACTGTTGTTTTTATTTTAGTTTGACTTAGCCATGATATCTAATGGAAGGTGGATATCATGGCTGAGTCTGCCCTGCCCTATCAGCAAGCTATCGCCAAACAATGTGCGATTATCGCTGTATTTCCAGCGATAATCGCACAATTGGCAGCTTGAACCTGGAATTTTATTGCTTTTGAGATAAGCGTTGCTAATAGCACACTATCTCACCTATAAAATTCGGCGATAGACGGCGATAATTATCCTAGCGCTAAGTGCGCTTAGCGATAATTAGAGCCGGTTGTTGCTGATATGCCCCTTGGTGATTTCTGGTAGGTTAGGAGCCGCTAGAGTAGAATAGGGATTGTATTTTCTTTATGGAACACGCCGTAGTTTTCTTGATTGACTCTAACCATGATTTATTTGATATTTCTGTAAACGGATTTATCTGATTTATTAATTTGAATAAAGAGACAAAGAACAATATAATAATCTCTTATCGATAAATAAAGGTTTTTGAACTGATCGAAAACTCTTATCATTGACTGAACTAAATACTAAATTGATGATGTTTACTGAGATGTTTTTGATTGATGCTCCATTCTAAAGCAGTGGCAAAGATTCATTGCAGACAAAAGGATTTTGGTGCGGAGTTGGAGACCCCTATTGTAAGTTGTGGGTTGAACTGATTAAATTAAAACTTCTCCGCACCAGCATTAAAAAGAAAAAGGAGAAGTGGAGAGGCAGAGTGGTGTGACAGGTTAGATATTTAGAACAAGTGGGTGAGTGAGAGAGAGAAAGAGAGAGACAGAGAGAGAGGTGTGGTAGAAAGTGATAAGGTAGTGAAAGAGGTGGAGTAGAGGGAGGGATACTGAGAGCGAGAGAAGCGGTAGGCATAGGTAAGGTAAAAATTGAGATATAGAACGATTGAGTATTTAAGAAGATGTGTACAGATAGGTAAAAGTACAATGCGAAGTAAGAAAATTGGTTGACGTAGAAGAGGTGAGGCGACGTAAGAAGAGAGTTACAACAAACAATTGATGGACGGAATGCTGACAATGCAGACATTCTCCCCCAGTCAACAGATCTGGGTTAAATCCATCGTTCTTTTGCCCACTACACCACCCCAGTTTAGACATGGCCATATGCAAATCAGTCTTGACCCTGTGCCTCATGGGAACAGTCCAGCCCGAACTGCCAAGCCATGTCTTCCCTGGACCAGAATCAAGCATCCTAGGACCGGTTTCTGGCTATCAGCCGTCATCAGCCAGGATAGCTTGACTCCAGTGGCGTAGTGAGCACGGGTCCCACGTCTGGGAATACCCATCCCACTTAGGGCGAAAAGCGTTACAACAAACAATTGATGGACGGAATGCTGACAATGCAGACATTCTCCCCCAGTCAACAGATCTGGGTTAAATCCATCGTTCTTTTGCCCACTACACCACCCCAGTTTAGACATGGCCATATGCAAATCAGTCTTGACCCTGTGCCTCATGGGAACAGTCCAGCCCGAACTGCCAAGCCATGTCTTCCCTGGACCAGAATCAAGCATCCTAGGACCGGTTTCTGGCTATCAGCCGTCATCAGCCAGGATAGCTTGACTCCAGTGGCGTAGTGAGCACGGGTCCCACGTCTGGGAATACCCATCCCACTTAGGGCGAAAAGCGTTACAACAAACAATTGATGGACGGAATGCTGACAATGCAGACATTCTCCCCCAGTCAACAGATCTGGGTTAAATCCATCGTTCTTTTGCCCACTACACCACCCCAGTTTAGACATGGCCATATGCAAATCAGTCTTGACCCTGTGCCTCATGGGAACAGTCCAGCCCGAACTGCCAAGCCATGTCTTCCCTGGACCAGAATCAAGCATCCTAGGACCGGTTTCTGGCTATCAGCCGTCATCAGCCAGGATAGCTTGACTCCAGTGGCGTAGTGAGCACGGGTCCCACGTCTGGGAATACCCATCCCACTTAGGGCGAAAAGCGTTACAACAAACAATTGATGGACGGAATGCTGACAATGCAGACATTCTCCCCCAGTCAACAGATCTGGGTTAAATCCATCGTTCTTTTGCCCACTACACCACCCCAGTTTAGACATGGCCATATGCAAATCAGTCTTGACCCTGTGCCTCATGGGAACAGTCCAGCCCGAACTGCCAAGCCATGTCTTCCCTGGACCAGAATCAAGCATCCTAGGACCGGTTTCTGGCTATCAGCCGTCATCAGCCAGGATAGCTTGACTCCAGTGGCGTAGTGAGCACGGGTCCCACGTCTGGGAATACCCATCCCACTTAGGGCGAAAAGCGTTACAACAAACAATTGATGGACGGAATGCTGACAATGCAGACATTCTCCCCCAGTCAACAGATCTGGGTTAAATCCATCGTTCTTTTGCCCACTACACCACCCCAGTTTAGACATGGCCATATGCAAATCAGTCTTGACCCTGTGCCTCATGGGAACAGTCCAGCCCGAACTGCCAAGCCATGTCTTCCCTGGACCAGAATCAAGCATCCTAGGACCGGTTTCTGGCTATCAGCCGTCATCAGCCAGGATAGCTTGACTCCAGTGGCGTAGTGAGCACGGGTCCCACGTCTGGGAATACCCATCCCACTTAGGGCGAAAAGCGTTACAACAAACAATTGATGGACGGAATGCTGACAATGCAGACATTCTCCCCCAGTCAACAGATCTGGGTTAAATCCATCGTTCTTTTGCCCACTACACCACCCCAGTTTAGACATGGCCATATGCAAATCAGTCTTGACCCTGTGCCTCATGGGAACAGTCCAGCCCGAACTGCCAAGCCATGTCTTCCCTGGACCAGAATCAAGCATCCTAGGACCGGTTTCTGGCTATCAGCCGTCATCAGCCAGGATAGCTTGACTCCAGTGGCGTAGTGAGCACGGGTCCCACGTCTGGGAATACCCATCCCACTTAGGGCGAAAAGCGTTACAACAAACAATTGATGGACGGAATGCTGACAATGCAGACATTCTCCCCCAGTCAACAGATCTGGGTTAAATCCATCGTTCTTTTGCCCACTACACCACCCCAGTTTAGACATGGCCATATGCAAATCAGTCTTGACCCTGTGCCTCATGGGAACAGTCCAGCCCGAACTGCCAAGCCATGTCTTCCCTGGACCAGAATCAAGCATCCTAGGACCGGTTTCTGGCTATCAGCCGTCATCAGCCAGGATAGCTTGACTCCAGTGGCGTAGTGAGCACGGGTCCCACGTCTGGGAATACCCATCCCACTTAGGGCGAAAAGCGTTACAACAAACAATTGATGGACGGAATGCTGACAATGCAGACATTCTCCCCCAGTCAACAGATCTGGGTTAAATCCATCGTTCTTTTGCCCACTACACCACCCCAGTTTAGACATGGCCATATGCAAATCAGTCTTGACCCTGTGCCTCATGGGAACAGTCCAGCCCGAACTGCCAAGCCATGTCTTCCCTGGACCAGAATCAAGCATCCTAGGACCGGTTTCTGGCTATCAGCCGTCATCAGCCAGGATAGCTTGACTCCAGTGGCGTAGTGAGCACGGGTCCCACGTCTGGGAATACCCATCCCACTTAGGGCGAAAAGCGTTACAACAAACAATTGATGGACGGAATGCTGACAATGCAGACATTCTCCCCCAGTCAACAGATCTGGGTTAAATCCATCGTTCTTTTGCCCACTACACCACCCCAGTTTAGACATGGCCATATGCAAATCAGTCTTGACCCTGTGCCTCATGGGAACAGTCCAGCCCGAACTGCCAAGCCATGTCTTCCCTGGACCAGAATCAAGCATCCTAGGACCGGTTTCTGGCTATCAGCCGTCATCAGCCAGGATAGCTTGACTCCAGTGGCGTAGTGAGCACGGGTCCCACGTCTGGGAATACCCATCCCACTTAGGGCGAAAAGCGTTACAACAAACAATTGATGGACGGAATGCTGACAATGCAGACATTCTCCCCCAGTCAACAGATCTGGGTTAAATCCATCGTTCTTTTGCCCACTACACCACCCCAGTTTAGACATGGCCATATGCAAATCAGTCTTGACCCTGTGCCTCATGGGAACAGTCCAGCCCGAACTGCCAAGCCATGTCTTCCCTGGACCAGAATCAAGCATCCTAGGACCGGTTTCTGGCTATCAGCCGTCATCAGCCAGGATAGCTTGACTCCAGTGGCGTAGTGAGCACGGGTCCCACGTCTGGGAATACCCATCCCACTTAGGGCGAAAAGCGTTACAACAAACAATTGATGGACGGAATGCTGACAATGCAGACATTCTCCCCCAGTCAACAGATCTGGGTTAAATCCATCGTTCTTTTGCCCACTACACCACCCCAGTTTAGACATGGCCATATGCAAATCAGTCTTGACCCTGTGCCTCATGGGAACAGTCCAGCCCGAACTGCCAAGCCATGTCTTCCCTGGACCAGAATCAAGCATCCTAGGACCGGTTTCTGGCTATCAGCCGTCATCAGCCAGGATAGCTTGACTCCAGTGGCGTAGTGAGCACGGGTCCCACGTCTGGGAATACCCATCCCACTTAGGGCGAAAAGCGTTACAACAAACAATTGATGGACGGAATGCTGACAATGCAGACATTCTCCCCCAGTCAACAGATCTGGGTTAAATCCATCGTTCTTTTGCCCACTACACCACCCCAGTTTAGACATGGCCATATGCAAATCAGTCTTGACCCTGTGCCTCATGGGAACAGTCCAGCCCGAACTGCCAAGCCATGTCTTCCCTGGACCAGAATCAAGCATCCTAGGACCGGTTTCTGGCTATCAGCCGTCATCAGCCAGGATAGCTTGACTCCAGTGGCGTAGTGAGCACGGGTCCCACGTCTGGGAATACCCATCCCACTTAGGGCGAAAAGCGTTACAACAAACAATTGATGGACGGAATGCTGACAATGCAGACATTCTCCCCCAGTCAACAGATCTGGGTTAAATCCATCGTTCTTTTGCCCACTACACCACCCCAGTTTAGACATGGCCATATGCAAATCAGTCTTGACCCTGTGCCTCATGGGAACAGTCCAGCCCGAACTGCCAAGCCATGTCTTCCCTGGACCAGAATCAAGCATCCTAGGACCGGTTTCTGGCTATCAGCCGTCATCAGCCAGGATAGCTTGACTCCAGTGGCGTAGTGAGCACGGGTCCCACGTCTGGGAATACCCATCCCACTTAGGGCGAAAAGCGTTACAACAAACAATTGATGGACGGAATGCTGACAATGCAGACATTCTCCCCCAGTCAACAGATCTGGGTTAAATCCATCGTTCTTTTGCCCACTACACCACCCCAGTTTAGACATGGCCATATGCAAATCAGTCTTGACCCTGTGCCTCATGGGAACAGTCCAGCCCGAACTGCCAAGCCATGTCTTCCCTGGACCAGAATCAAGCATCCTAGGACCGGTTTCTGGCTATCAGCCGTCATCAGCCAGGATAGCTTGACTCCAGTGGCGTAGTGAGCACGGGTCCCACGTCTGGGAATACCCATCCCACTTAGGGCGAAAAGCGTTACAACAAACAATTGATGGACGGAATGCTGACAATGCAGACATTCTCCCCCAGTCAACAGATCTGGGTTAAATCCATCGTTCTTTTGCCCACTACACCACCCCAGTTTAGACATGGCCATATGCAAATCAGTCTTGACCCTGTGCCTCATGGGAACAGTCCAGCCCGAACTGCCAAGCCATGTCTTCCCTGGACCAGAATCAAGCATCCTAGGACCGGTTTCTGGCTATCAGCCGTCATCAGCCAGGATAGCTTGACTCCAGTGGCGTAGTGAGCACGGGTCCCACGTCTGGGAATACCCATCCCACTTAGGGCGAAAAGCGTTACAACAAACAATTGATGGACGGAATGCTGACAATGCAGACATTCTCCCCCAGTCAACAGATCTGGGTTAAATCCATCGTTCTTTTGCCCACTACACCACCCCAGTTTAGACATGGCCATATGCAAATCAGTCTTGACCCTGTGCCTCATGGGAACAGTCCAGCCCGAACTGCCAAGCCATGTCTTCCCTGGACCAGAATCAAGCATCCTAGGACCGGTTTCTGGCTATCAGCCGTCATCAGCCAGGATAGCTTGACTCCAGTGGCGTAGTGAGCACGGGTCCCACGTCTGGGAATACCCATCCCACTTAGGGCGAAAAGCGTTACAACAAACAATTGATGGACGGAATGCTGACAATGCAGACATTCTCCCCCAGTCAACAGATCTGGGTTAAATCCATCGTTCTTTTGCCCACTACACCACCCCAGTTTAGACATGGCCATATGCAAATCAGTCTTGACCCTGTGCCTCATGGGAACAGTCCAGCCCGAACTGCCAAGCCATGTCTTCCCTGGACCAGAATCAAGCATCCTAGGACCGGTTTCTGGCTATCAGCCGTCATCAGCCAGGATAGCTTGACTCCAGTGGCGTAGTGAGCACGGGTCCCACGTCTGGGAATACCCATCCCACTTAGGGCGAAAAGCGTTACAACAAACAATTGATGGACGGAATGCTGACAATGCAGACATTCTCCCCCAGTCAACAGATCTGGGTTAAATCCATCGTTCTTTTGCCCACTACACCACCCCAGTTTAGACATGGCCATATGCAAATCAGTCTTGACCCTGTGCCTCATGGGAACAGTCCAGCCCGAACTGCCAAGCCATGTCTTCCCTGGACCAGAATCAAGCATCCTAGGACCGGTTTCTGGCTATCAGCCGTCATCAGCCAGGATAGCTTGACTCCAGTGGCGTAGTGAGCACGGGTCCCACGTCTGGGAATACCCATCCCACTTAGGGCGAAAAGCGTTACAACAAACAATTGATGGACGGAATGCTGACAATGCAGACATTCTCCCCCAGTCAACAGATCTGGGTTAAATCCATCGTTCTTTTGCCCACTACACCACCCCAGTTTAGACATGGCCATATGCAAATCAGTCTTGACCCTGTGCCTCATGGGAACAGTCCAGCCCGAACTGCCAAGCCATGTCTTCCCTGGACCAGAATCAAGCATCCTAGGACCGGTTTCTGGCTATCAGCCGTCATCAGCCAGGATAGCTTGACTCCAGTGGCGTAGTGAGCACGGGTCCCACGTCTGGGAATACCCATCCCACTTAGGGCGAAAAGCGTTACAACAAACAATTGATGGACGGAATGCTGACAATGCAGACATTCTCCCCCAGTCAACAGATCTGGGTTAAATCCATCGTTCTTTTGCCCACTACACCACCCCAGTTTAGACATGGCCATATGCAAATCAGTCTTGACCCTGTGCCTCATGGGAACAGTCCAGCCCGAACTGCCAAGCCATGTCTTCCCTGGACCAGAATCAAGCATCCTAGGACCGGTTTCTGGCTATCAGCCGTCATCAGCCAGGATAGCTTGACTCCAGTGGCGTAGTGAGCACGGGTCCCACGTCTGGGAATACCCATCCCACTTAGGGCGAAAAGCGTTACAACAAACAATTGATGGACGGAATGCTGACAATGCAGACATTCTCCCCCAGTCAACAGATCTGGGTTAAATCCATCGTTCTTTTGCCCACTACACCACCCCAGTTTAGACATGGCCATATGCAAATCAGTCTTGACCCTGTGCCTCATGGGAACAGTCCAGCCCGAACTGCCAAGCCATGTCTTCCCTGGACCAGAATCAAGCATCCTAGGACCGGTTTCTGGCTATCAGCCGTCATCAGCCAGGATAGCTTGACTCCAGTGGCGTAGTGAGCACGGGTCCCACGTCTGGGAATACCCATCCCACTTAGGGCGAAAAGCGTTACAACAAACAATTGATGGACGGAATGCTGACAATGCAGACATTCTCCCCCAGTCAACAGATCTGGGTTAAATCCATCGTTCTTTTGCCCACTACACCACCCCAGTTTAGACATGGCCATATGCAAATCAGTCTTGACCCTGTGCCTCATGGGAACAGTCCAGCCCGAACTGCCAAGCCATGTCTTCCCTGGACCAGAATCAAGCATCCTAGGACCGGTTTCTGGCTATCAGCCGTCATCAGCCAGGATAGCTTGACTCCAGTGGCGTAGTGAGCACGGGTCCCACGTCTGGGAATACCCATCCCACTTAGGGCGAAAAGCGTTACAACAAACAATTGATGGACGGAATGCTGACAATGCAGACATTCTCCCCCAGTCAACAGATCTGGGTTAAATCCATCGTTCTTTTGCCCACTACACCACCCCAGTTTAGACATGGCCATATGCAAATCAGTCTTGACCCTGTGCCTCATGGGAACAGTCCAGCCCGAACTGCCAAGCCATGTCTTCCCTGGACCAGAATCAAGCATCCTAGGACCGGTTTCTGGCTATCAGCCGTCATCAGCCAGGATAGCTTGACTCCAGTGGCGTAGTGAGCACGGGTCCCACGTCTGGGAATACCCATCCCACTTAGGGCGAAAAGCGTTACAACAAACAATTGATGGACGGAATGCTGACAATGCAGACATTCTCCCCCAGTCAACAGATCTGGGTTAAATCCATCGTTCTTTTGCCCACTACACCACCCCAGTTTAGACATGGCCATATGCAAATCAGTCTTGACCCTGTGCCTCATGGGAACAGTCCAGCCCGAACTGCCAAGCCATGTCTTCCCTGGACCAGAATCAAGCATCCTAGGACCGGTTTCTGGCTATCAGCCGTCATCAGCCAGGATAGCTTGACTCCAGTGGCGTAGTGAGCACGGGTCCCACGTCTGGGAATACCCATCCCACTTAGGGCGAAAAGCGTTACAACAAACAATTGATGGACGGAATGCTGACAATGCAGACATTCTCCCCCAGTCAACAGATCTGGGTTAAATCCATCGTTCTTTTGCCCACTACACCACCCCAGTTTAGACATGGCCATATGCAAATCAGTCTTGACCCTGTGCCTCATGGGAACAGTCCAGCCCGAACTGCCAAGCCATGTCTTCCCTGGACCAGAATCAAGCATCCTAGGACCGGTTTCTGGCTATCAGCCGTCATCAGCCAGGATAGCTTGACTCCAGTGGCGTAGTGAGCACGGGTCCCACGTCTGGGAATACCCATCCCACTTAGGGCGAAAAGCGTTACAACAAACAATTGATGGACGGAATGCTGACAATGCAGACATTCTCCCCCAGTCAACAGATCTGGGTTAAATCCATCGTTCTTTTGCCCACTACACCACCCCAGTTTAGACATGGCCATATGCAAATCAGTCTTGACCCTGTGCCTCATGGGAACAGTCCAGCCCGAACTGCCAAGCCATGTCTTCCCTGGACCAGAATCAAGCATCCTAGGACCGGTTTCTGGCTATCAGCCGTCATCAGCCAGGATAGCTTGACTCCAGTGGCGTAGTGAGCACGGGTCCCACGTCTGGGAATACCCATCCCACTTAGGGCGAAAAGCGTTACAACAAACAATTGATGGACGGAATGCTGACAATGCAGACATTCTCCCCCAGTCAACAGATCTGGGTTAAATCCATCGTTCTTTTGCCCACTACACCACCCCAGTTTAGACATGGCCATATGCAAATCAGTCTTGACCCTGTGCCTCATGGGAACAGTCCAGCCCGAACTGCCAAGCCATGTCTTCCCTGGACCAGAATCAAGCATCCTAGGACCGGTTTCTGGCTATCAGCCGTCATCAGCCAGGATAGCTTGACTCCAGTGGCGTAGTGAGCACGGGTCCCACGTCTGGGAATACCCATCCCACTTAGGGCGAAAAGCGTTACAACAAACAATTGATGGACGGAATGCTGACAATGCAGACATTCTCCCCCAGTCAACAGATCTGGGTTAAATCCATCGTTCTTTTGCCCACTACACCACCCCAGTTTAGACATGGCCATATGCAAATCAGTCTTGACCCTGTGCCTCATGGGAACAGTCCAGCCCGAACTGCCAAGCCATGTCTTCCCTGGACCAGAATCAAGCATCCTAGGACCGGTTTCTGGCTATCAGCCGTCATCAGCCAGGATAGCTTGACTCCAGTGGCGTAGTGAGCACGGGTCCCACGTCTGGGAATACCCATCCCACTTAGGGCGAAAAGCGTTACAACAAACAATTGATGGACGGAATGCTGACAATGCAGACATTCTCCCCCAGTCAACAGATCTGGGTTAAATCCATCGTTCTTTTGCCCACTACACCACCCCAGTTTAGACATGGCCATATGCAAATCAGTCTTGACCCTGTGCCTCATGGGAACAGTCCAGCCCGAACTGCCAAGCCATGTCTTCCCTGGACCAGAATCAAGCATCCTAGGACCGGTTTCTGGCTATCAGCCGTCATCAGCCAGGATAGCTTGACTCCAGTGGCGTAGTGAGCACGGGTCCCACGTCTGGGAATACCCATCCCACTTAGGGCGAAAAGCGTTACAACAAACAATTGATGGACGGAATGCTGACAATGCAGACATTCTCCCCCAGTCAACAGATCTGGGTTAAATCCATCGTTCTTTTGCCCACTACACCACCCCAGTTTAGACATGGCCATATGCAAATCAGTCTTGACCCTGTGCCTCATGGGAACAGTCCAGCCCGAACTGCCAAGCCATGTCTTCCCTGGACCAGAATCAAGCATCCTAGGACCGGTTTCTGGCTATCAGCCGTCATCAGCCAGGATAGCTTGACTCCAGTGGCGTAGTGAGCACGGGTCCCACGTCTGGGAATACCCATCCCACTTAGGGCGAAAAGCGTTACAACAAACAATTGATGGACGGAATGCTGACAATGCAGACATTCTCCCCCAGTCAACAGATCTGGGTTAAATCCATCGTTCTTTTGCCCACTACACCACCCCAGTTTAGACATGGCCATATGCAAATCAGTCTTGACCCTGTGCCTCATGGGAACAGTCCAGCCCGAACTGCCAAGCCATGTCTTCCCTGGACCAGAATCAAGCATCCTAGGACCGGTTTCTGGCTATCAGCCGTCATCAGCCAGGATAGCTTGACTCCAGTGGCGTAGTGAGCACGGGTCCCACGTCTGGGAATACCCATCCCACTTAGGGCGAAAAGCGTTACAACAAACAATTGATGGACGGAATGCTGACAATGCAGACATTCTCCCCCAGTCAACAGATCTGGGTTAAATCCATCGTTCTTTTGCCCACTACACCACCCCAGTTTAGACATGGCCATATGCAAATCAGTCTTGACCCTGTGCCTCATGGGAACAGTCCAGCCCGAACTGCCAAGCCATGTCTTCCCTGGACCAGAATCAAGCATCCTAGGACCGGTTTCTGGCTATCAGCCGTCATCAGCCAGGATAGCTTGACTCCAGTGGCGTAGTGAGCACGGGTCCCACGTCTGGGAATACCCATCCCACTTAGGGCGAAAAGCGTTACAACAAACAATTGATGGACGGAATGCTGACAATGCAGACATTCTCCCCCAGTCAACAGATCTGGGTTAAATCCATCGTTCTTTTGCCCACTACACCACCCCAGTTTAGACATGGCCATATGCAAATCAGTCTTGACCCTGTGCCTCATGGGAACAGTCCAGCCCGAACTGCCAAGCCATGTCTTCCCTGGACCAGAATCAAGCATCCTAGGACCGGTTTCTGGCTATCAGCCGTCATCAGCCAGGATAGCTTGACTCCAGTGGCGTAGTGAGCACGGGTCCCACGTCTGGGAATACCCATCCCACTTAGGGCGAAAAGCGTTACAACAAACAATTGATGGACGGAATGCTGACAATGCAGACATTCTCCCCCAGTCAACAGATCTGGGTTAAATCCATCGTTCTTTTGCCCACTACACCACCCCAGTTTAGACATGGCCATATGCAAATCAGTCTTGACCCTGTGCCTCATGGGAACAGTCCAGCCCGAACTGCCAAGCCATGTCTTCCCTGGACCAGAATCAAGCATCCTAGGACCGGTTTCTGGCTATCAGCCGTCATCAGCCAGGATAGCTTGACTCCAGTGGCGTAGTGAGCACGGGTCCCACGTCTGGGAATACCCATCCCACTTAGGGCGAAAAGCGTTACAACAAACAATTGATGGACGGAATGCTGACAATGCAGACATTCTCCCCCAGTCAACAGATCTGGGTTAAATCCATCGTTCTTTTGCCCACTACACCACCCCAGTTTAGACATGGCCATATGCAAATCAGTCTTGACCCTGTGCCTCATGGGAACAGTCCAGCCCGAACTGCCAAGCCATGTCTTCCCTGGACCAGAATCAAGCATCCTAGGACCGGTTTCTGGCTATCAGCCGTCATCAGCCAGGATAGCTTGACTCCAGTGGCGTAGTGAGCACGGGTCCCACGTCTGGGAATACCCATCCCACTTAGGGCGAAAAGCGTTACAACAAACAATTGATGGACGGAATGCTGACAATGCAGACATTCTCCCCCAGTCAACAGATCTGGGTTAAATCCATCGTTCTTTTGCCCACTACACCACCCCAGTTTAGACATGGCCATATGCAAATCAGTCTTGACCCTGTGCCTCATGGGAACAGTCCAGCCCGAACTGCCAAGCCATGTCTTCCCTGGACCAGAATCAAGCATCCTAGGACCGGTTTCTGGCTATCAGCCGTCATCAGCCAGGATAGCTTGACTCCAGTGGCGTAGTGAGCACGGGTCCCACGTCTGGGAATACCCATCCCACTTAGGGCGAAAAGCGTTACAACAAACAATTGATGGACGGAATGCTGACAATGCAGACATTCTCCCCCAGTCAACAGATCTGGGTTAAATCCATCGTTCTTTTGCCCACTACACCACCCCAGTTTAGACATGGCCATATGCAAATCAGTCTTGACCCTGTGCCTCATGGGAACAGTCCAGCCCGAACTGCCAAGCCATGTCTTCCCTGGACCAGAATCAAGCATCCTAGGACCGGTTTCTGGCTATCAGCCGTCATCAGCCAGGATAGCTTGACTCCAGTGGCGTAGTGAGCACGGGTCCCACGTCTGGGAATACCCATCCCACTTAGGGCGAAAAGCGTTACAACAAACAATTGATGGACGGAATGCTGACAATGCAGACATTCTCCCCCAGTCAACAGATCTGGGTTAAATCCATCGTTCTTTTGCCCACTACACCACCCCAGTTTAGACATGGCCATATGCAAATCAGTCTTGACCCTGTGCCTCATGGGAACAGTCCAGCCCGAACTGCCAAGCCATGTCTTCCCTGGACCAGAATCAAGCATCCTAGGACCGGTTTCTGGCTATCAGCCGTCATCAGCCAGGATAGCTTGACTCCAGTGGCGTAGTGAGCACGGGTCCCACGTCTGGGAATACCCATCCCACTTAGGGCGAAAAGCGTTACAACAAACAATTGATGGACGGAATGCTGACAATGCAGACATTCTCCCCCAGTCAACAGATCTGGGTTAAATCCATCGTTCTTTTGCCCACTACACCACCCCAGTTTAGACATGGCCATATGCAAATCAGTCTTGACCCTGTGCCTCATGGGAACAGTCCAGCCCGAACTGCCAAGCCATGTCTTCCCTGGACCAGAATCAAGCATCCTAGGACCGGTTTCTGGCTATCAGCCGTCATCAGCCAGGATAGCTTGACTCCAGTGGCGTAGTGAGCACGGGTCCCACGTCTGGGAATACCCATCCCACTTAGGGCGAAAAGCGTTACAACAAACAATTGATGGACGGAATGCTGACAATGCAGACATTCTCCCCCAGTCAACAGATCTGGGTTAAATCCATCGTTCTTTTGCCCACTACACCACCCCAGTTTAGACATGGCCATATGCAAATCAGTCTTGACCCTGTGCCTCATGGGAACAGTCCAGCCCGAACTGCCAAGCCATGTCTTCCCTGGACCAGAATCAAGCATCCTAGGACCGGTTTCTGGCTATCAGCCGTCATCAGCCAGGATAGCTTGACTCCAGTGGCGTAGTGAGCACGGGTCCCACGTCTGGGAATACCCATCCCACTTAGGGCGAAAAGCGTTACAACAAACAATTGATGGACGGAATGCTGACAATGCAGACATTCTCCCCCAGTCAACAGATCTGGGTTAAATCCATCGTTCTTTTGCCCACTACACCACCCCAGTTTAGACATGGCCATATGCAAATCAGTCTTGACCCTGTGCCTCATGGGAACAGTCCAGCCCGAACTGCCAAGCCATGTCTTCCCTGGACCAGAATCAAGCATCCTAGGACCGGTTTCTGGCTATCAGCCGTCATCAGCCAGGATAGCTTGACTCCAGTGGCGTAGTGAGCACGGGTCCCACGTCTGGGAATACCCATCCCACTTAGGGCGAAAAGCGTTACAACAAACAATTGATGGACGGAATGCTGACAATGCAGACATTCTCCCCCAGTCAACAGATCTGGGTTAAATCCATCGTTCTTTTGCCCACTACACCACCCCAGTTTAGACATGGCCATATGCAAATCAGTCTTGACCCTGTGCCTCATGGGAACAGTCCAGCCCGAACTGCCAAGCCATGTCTTCCCTGGACCAGAATCAAGCATCCTAGGACCGGTTTCTGGCTATCAGCCGTCATCAGCCAGGATAGCTTGACTCCAGTGGCGTAGTGAGCACGGGTCCCACGTCTGGGAATACCCATCCCACTTAGGGCGAAAAGCGTTACAACAAACAATTGATGGACGGAATGCTGACAATGCAGACATTCTCCCCCAGTCAACAGATCTGGGTTAAATCCATCGTTCTTTTGCCCACTACACCACCCCAGTTTAGACATGGCCATATGCAAATCAGTCTTGACCCTGTGCCTCATGGGAACAGTCCAGCCCGAACTGCCAAGCCATGTCTTCCCTGGACCAGAATCAAGCATCCTAGGACCGGTTTCTGGCTATCAGCCGTCATCAGCCAGGATAGCTTGACTCCAGTGGCGTAGTGAGCACGGGTCCCACGTCTGGGAATACCCATCCCACTTAGGGCGAAAAGCGTTACAACAAACAATTGATGGACGGAATGCTGACAATGCAGACATTCTCCCCCAGTCAACAGATCTGGGTTAAATCCATCGTTCTTTTGCCCACTACACCACCCCAGTTTAGACATGGCCATATGCAAATCAGTCTTGACCCTGTGCCTCATGGGAACAGTCCAGCCCGAACTGCCAAGCCATGTCTTCCCTGGACCAGAATCAAGCATCCTAGGACCGGTTTCTGGCTATCAGCCGTCATCAGCCAGGATAGCTTGACTCCAGTGGCGTAGTGAGCACGGGTCCCACGTCTGGGAATACCCATCCCACTTAGGGCGAAAAGCGTTACAACAAACAATTGATGGACGGAATGCTGACAATGCAGACATTCTCCCCCAGTCAACAGATCTGGGTTAAATCCATCGTTCTTTTGCCCACTACACCACCCCAGTTTAGACATGGCCATATGCAAATCAGTCTTGACCCTGTGCCTCATGGGAACAGTCCAGCCCGAACTGCCAAGCCATGTCTTCCCTGGACCAGAATCAAGCATCCTAGGACCGGTTTCTGGCTATCAGCCGTCATCAGCCAGGATAGCTTGACTCCAGTGGCGTAGTGAGCACGGGTCCCACGTCTGGGAATACCCATCCCACTTAGGGCGAAAAGCGTTACAACAAACAATTGATGGACGGAATGCTGACAATGCAGACATTCTCCCCCAGTCAACAGATCTGGGTTAAATCCATCGTTCTTTTGCCCACTACACCACCCCAGTTTAGACATGGCCATATGCAAATCAGTCTTGACCCTGTGCCTCATGGGAACAGTCCAGCCCGAACTGCCAAGCCATGTCTTCCCTGGACCAGAATCAAGCATCCTAGGACCGGTTTCTGGCTATCAGCCGTCATCAGCCAGGATAGCTTGACTCCAGTGGCGTAGTGAGCACGGGTCCCACGTCTGGGAATACCCATCCCACTTAGGGCGAAAAGCGTTACAACAAACAATTGATGGACGGAATGCTGACAATGCAGACATTCTCCCCCAGTCAACAGATCTGGGTTAAATCCATCGTTCTTTTGCCCACTACACCACCCCAGTTTAGACATGGCCATATGCAAATCAGTCTTGACCCTGTGCCTCATGGGAACAGTCCAGCCCGAACTGCCAAGCCATGTCTTCCCTGGACCAGAATCAAGCATCCTAGGACCGGTTTCTGGCTATCAGCCGTCATCAGCCAGGATAGCTTGACTCCAGTGGCGTAGTGAGCACGGGTCCCACGTCTGGGAATACCCATCCCACTTAGGGCGAAAAGCGTTACAACAAACAATTGATGGACGGAATGCTGACAATGCAGACATTCTCCCCCAGTCAACAGATCTGGGTTAAATCCATCGTTCTTTTGCCCACTACACCACCCCAGTTTAGACATGGCCATATGCAAATCAGTCTTGACCCTGTGCCTCATGGGAACAGTCCAGCCCGAACTGCCAAGCCATGTCTTCCCTGGACCAGAATCAAGCATCCTAGGACCGGTTTCTGGCTATCAGCCGTCATCAGCCAGGATAGCTTGACTCCAGTGGCGTAGTGAGCACGGGTCCCACGTCTGGGAATACCCATCCCACTTAGGGCGAAAAGCGTTACAACAAACAATTGATGGACGGAATGCTGACAATGCAGACATTCTCCCCCAGTCAACAGATCTGGGTTAAATCCATCGTTCTTTTGCCCACTACACCACCCCAGTTTAGACATGGCCATATGCAAATCAGTCTTGACCCTGTGCCTCATGGGAACAGTCCAGCCCGAACTGCCAAGCCATGTCTTCCCTGGACCAGAATCAAGCATCCTAGGACCGGTTTCTGGCTATCAGCCGTCATCAGCCAGGATAGCTTGACTCCAGTGGCGTAGTGAGCACGGGTCCCACGTCTGGGAATACCCATCCCACTTAGGGCGAAAAGCGTTACAACAAACAATTGATGGACGGAATGCTGACAATGCAGACATTCTCCCCCAGTCAACAGATCTGGGTTAAATCCATCGTTCTTTTGCCCACTACACCACCCCAGTTTAGACATGGCCATATGCAAATCAGTCTTGACCCTGTGCCTCATGGGAACAGTCCAGCCCGAACTGCCAAGCCATGTCTTCCCTGGACCAGAATCAAGCATCCTAGGACCGGTTTCTGGCTATCAGCCGTCATCAGCCAGGATAGCTTGACTCCAGTGGCGTAGTGAGCACGGGTCCCACGTCTGGGAATACCCATCCCACTTAGGGCGAAAAGCGTTACAACAAACAATTGATGGACGGAATGCTGACAATGCAGACATTCTCCCCCAGTCAACAGATCTGGGTTAAATCCATCGTTCTTTTGCCCACTACACCACCCCAGTTTAGACATGGCCATATGCAAATCAGTCTTGACCCTGTGCCTCATGGGAACAGTCCAGCCCGAACTGCCAAGCCATGTCTTCCCTGGACCAGAATCAAGCATCCTAGGACCGGTTTCTGGCTATCAGCCGTCATCAGCCAGGATAGCTTGACTCCAGTGGCGTAGTGAGCACGGGTCCCACGTCTGGGAATACCCATCCCACTTAGGGCGAAAAGCGTTACAACAAACAATTGATGGACGGAATGCTGACAATGCAGACATTCTCCCCCAGTCAACAGATCTGGGTTAAATCCATCGTTCTTTTGCCCACTACACCACCCCAGTTTAGACATGGCCATATGCAAATCAGTCTTGACCCTGTGCCTCATGGGAACAGTCCAGCCCGAACTGCCAAGCCATGTCTTCCCTGGACCAGAATCAAGCATCCTAGGACCGGTTTCTGGCTATCAGCCGTCATCAGCCAGGATAGCTTGACTCCAGTGGCGTAGTGAGCACGGGTCCCACGTCTGGGAATACCCATCCCACTTAGGGCGAAAAGCGTTACAACAAACAATTGATGGACGGAATGCTGACAATGCAGACATTCTCCCCCAGTCAACAGATCTGGGTTAAATCCATCGTTCTTTTGCCCACTACACCACCCCAGTTTAGACATGGCCATATGCAAATCAGTCTTGACCCTGTGCCTCATGGGAACAGTCCAGCCCGAACTGCCAAGCCATGTCTTCCCTGGACCAGAATCAAGCATCCTAGGACCGGTTTCTGGCTATCAGCCGTCATCAGCCAGGATAGCTTGACTCCAGTGGCGTAGTGAGCACGGGTCCCACGTCTGGGAATACCCATCCCACTTAGGGCGAAAAGCGTTACAACAAACAATTGATGGACGGAATGCTGACAATGCAGACATTCTCCCCCAGTCAACAGATCTGGGTTAAATCCATCGTTCTTTTGCCCACTACACCACCCCAGTTTAGACATGGCCATATGCAAATCAGTCTTGACCCTGTGCCTCATGGGAACAGTCCAGCCCGAACTGCCAAGCCATGTCTTCCCTGGACCAGAATCAAGCATCCTAGGACCGGTTTCTGGCTATCAGCCGTCATCAGCCAGGATAGCTTGACTCCAGTGGCGTAGTGAGCACGGGTCCCACGTCTGGGAATACCCATCCCACTTAGGGCGAAAAGCGTTACAACAAACAATTGATGGACGGAATGCTGACAATGCAGACATTCTCCCCCAGTCAACAGATCTGGGTTAAATCCATCGTTGGTTGACGTAGAAGAGGTGAGGCGACGTAAGAAGAGAGGCACAAGTCAGTAAATGAAGGCTGAACTTCTGACAGTCCTGCTCAGTTCACCAATGTACCCCTTGGAAGTTTTAGGCTCTGGGCAACTGAGCTCTTTGGCCGTGGCTCTAAAGGGCTCTAGGGCTAATTGTAAAAATACAATCACTTAACTAGGACCAAGGTTTGGAAATGTTTATCCCCAACTCCAATATGTGAGAGATCATAAAGTAAAGTTTTTTTCAGAAAGACCAACTAGCAAACTCTTTCAAGCATAACATCGTATAACATACATAATTTAATTTTCATTTTCATTTTCATTTCATTTTTCAATGCATTTTTACACTTTGTCCTATATGCAAAGCAGGCGTAATAATATGCTCAAAAAAACATACCAGGCATATATTTACAAACATATTACTGCACTTGTCCTGTGACTTTTTAAAGGATACCTCTTTGCTTATGTGCAGAATTCTACACAGCAATCAATTACACATGAAAGAATGGGCAGACAAATGTGCAAAAACACACAAATGTTTTCACCTCAGGCAAATCATTTTCCCCTCTCTGGAGAACACCCTTCGTCTATACCACCACCAGATCTGAGAGTGATAAATTCCTCTTCCCATCTTGGAAGTGAAGTTATTCCAGGAGTACATTTTAGGCCATTTCCAGGGAGGGAAAGAGTTGAATTTCAGTCCAGGAATGCCCACCAACATACATGTTCACACACTCACAAGGCTAACCCCACTGTGTTCCTTCTTCTTCTCAACCTTTGGGTGGAATTTCCTAGTGTATTTTTCTATGCACTTGTGGTGGGGAAATCTGCTCAATTAAAATCATTTACGCCTGCCAGAATTCCTTTTGTGCATTCTTACCAGACAGAATGTTGCTAGATTTGGCCATAAATGTAAGTGTATGGATAAAAAACGCTTTTGAATTGGGCCACAAATGGTTATCTTTGTCCAACTCAATGGTACTCATGTTATAAACCTTGGAAGAGTGAAAGGCTGTGCGGACGTGCTGGTATTTGTACCTTAGGCAGACTAGTAATAAACAAATAGGAAGTTATGTAAATGCAATGCAGAAAAGTAACATTAATATCTGATGTTCAGAAAATAGTCCAAGATTCCTGTAAATCAGTAATCTAGGATTCCAAAGTCGAGAAGATGGTTAAGAACAGAAAATCTCAAAAATCGGGGAATTTCCATAAAGGAAGTCAGGTCAGGACAAAAAAATTCAAATAAGGGAGTGTTTGACTTTCAGAAGCTCGGTCAAGAGTCTTCTATGGTCAGGAATAAGTGTTTGCCTAAGTCACTCTTAAGCAAAACTCAAAGGAGGAAGCATTGAGATCTAAACATCTCAAAGTCCATCTAGATAGTGGGGAATCAGTGAAGGTGTCTGCAAGGAATCAGCAAGCGAGATCTACAAGGGCAAAAGGTAGAAAGGGATCTGCAAAGCATATTTCCAAAAAATCCAAAGGGGAACAGTATATTATTACGTGCAAAGTCCACTAGGTAACACCCCCTTGATCACACCATCAGGAGTTCATTGTCCTTGTCGAATCCCCAAGTTGCAGACTGCAGCATCAGTGGATTTTCCCACACTGGATGTGGGAACGACATCTCTTTCTCAGACGCATGTGGATTGTAACATTTGTCAAACAAGTCCATAAAGTTATCTCTTTGTTTCTTCATGTACCTTTGCCAAGTGCATCTTATCAGGCTCTTTCCCCTATCTCTAGTAAAGTAATGTAACTATTCTAAACTAACAATGCCTGTGAATACCTGCAAGAAATGATGGGTTAGCAGAAAATAAAAAACAGTATTTTATTAAATGCGGCACACGGGGAGAGCGGGAGATGACCCACCTCATTACATTCTCCAAAATTTATATCTACATACACCAAGATTAATAGGCATATTGGGCAGAAAGCAAAAGAAAAGAGACAAGGGCAATAAATAGAGACCATACTGGGAAATCCAAAGATTTGGGATTAGACGCCTCACCCACTAAATAGTGGCATGCTTCATCATCAGCACCGATCCACACCCTGATAGGGTAATACCATCAGGGCAGACTCAAACAATAATGGGAGTTCTTATATAAGGTGTCTATCTGGACAAAGCAGGGTTCCCGTTGAAGAAGAGCAAAAAAGTGTTTAAAGTAATCTCAAGGTATACCCTTTCAGAACTAACTACACTAGCAGGGTGGCATGGGTTAATTAAAAAATTAGTACAGGTTTCTGATTGAGCGTTCATCTCTCAATCACCCATGATTTATTATCGACATGTTCACTCCCTCTGCAGTTGAACTATAAATGAAGAAAGTTGCAAAATCATATTAAGGTGACCAACAAGTGCATGCACCACTGTATACTAAATGTGATATGCGAACCACCGATGGCGAGTTAAAATGCTCCTTTGAATAATGCAAAGAGTACTTACAATGCTCAGGGGTGCGTATCACCGATATGCAGAGCTAACAGAGCCTCGCTTGCTGCTGTACATAGATGCTGTCCCAATGGTCTGTGTGTCACCAAAACACAAAGCATGACTTTTTACGAGCTCTGACACTGGATCTTACATACTAAACAGTTGTTTCGATGAACAATATGGCAGGCTCCCAACGTGCGTCTGGCACATAGGTTGCTGGTCAACAGGAGACTCTACTGTTTGCGTTGAGCACCTGGCAACGACAGACTGGAGACAGTGTGGCTGCTGCCCAACGTGCGTACAAAGTGATGGTTGCCTCTCAACTGGAGACTCCTCTGCGCTTGGTCTGCGCAGGCCTCAGGTGACGCTAACATCATCGTCAGTGTCTTCCATGGCTCCAAATTAGGGAAAAGATGAGAAATGGCTCCTGTGGCTTCACCATACAGTCGCTGCCTTCGATCTATCGACCCAACAACGGCCTCTCCCACAGCAAAGCGACAACCTTCTTGGGAGAATATTATCAAGAAACGGCGTTAAAATTATCGCTGCTTTAGCGGCAGAAAACTGCCGCTAAAGCGGTGATAATGGGCTTGAAAATATGCCCTTGAGAATTCCCATAGAAGCCCATGTTCTGGTGTCAACATGGGCTTCTATTGGAATGCTCTGCGGCATATTATCATGCCTATTATCGCCGCTTTAGCGGCAGTTTTCTGCCGATAAAGGGGCGATAATTTTAGCGCCGTGCTTTATAATATGCCTCTTGGTTCTTCACTTTCCAGATGAGGGTGAAGATTAGACCCTCGATTCACGTCTGTTCTGCAGGTCCCCAGACCATCTCCGCAGATCACCACTAAAAAGTTCCACTAATGACAGCTCACAAGGTAAGTTTCCTCAGTTTATTCAGCTAGTACTAGTGCTACTGACAGAGCAAACAGCGGCTAGCAACTGACTCCCCCACAACGTTCTTCATTCCACCATGACAACTATTGTCAAGGTGGCTCATGCTCCAGAATCTAACTCAAAATCAACAACAGTGTAATGTAGAAAAGTAAAGTGCCTTGAGTTTTCTTGAGTTATCTGTTTCCAAAAGTCATAATGTTTACTACATTTACATACAAGAAGTCAAGATATATAGTATATATAGAGATTCACTGGTAGCACTATGCTATTTATTACCATTATTGAGTGTGAGGAGGTGCCTTGACTCATGAGAGGTGGAACCTTGAGTGAGTCCTAATGTCCGTTCCTTCGCAAAAGTCAAAAGTCTCTTGGCACAATGATCATGTGACAACCTGCTCCTCTTTTGAATAGTTCTGGCACAGCTGATGTGTTTCGGGTGACAGAAACTGTGTCACAGCTATGCTTGCCAGTTCTATGCATGGTTATGGTCAGTTGCTCATCAGCGGATTGTGAGGCTCTGCTGGGCATTTAGTGTCCAACCAAAGTGATGCCCCTTTTAATGTGAGTGACTACAGACCCAGTGACCGTGTGATGACACTAGTAACTGTTGTGGAAGCTGACATTAGTAGTGCGGTACAGGCCTTTTTATCTGAATCCCTGTAGGCGGATTGCCAATTGGCCCTCTCTGGAAAATCAGTGTAGAATGTCTGGGGCCCTTAAACTCCACAAATGTTATGAAATGTGTGCATGTTTCCTCGGATAACCTAAGAAGAATGGTACCCATGTGGGAGAGCTCGCCTGCACGCGCATAGCCCCATATATTGTTCCATACGGTTAGTAGTAGGGAGAGGATGTGGCCTCATGGCTAGGGCAATTGACCTCAAATCTGGGGAACCAGGTGCGAGTCTCGTCAACAACGCTCAACATCCTGTGATCTTCGGCAAACCGCTTAATCTCCCTGTGCCTGACAAAAATGAATGTGTTCTTGTGTAATGCAACTGGTGCTCGTGTGAAACGCTCTGATACCTGATACCTTCGGGTCAAGTTCGTGCTATATAAAACTCTGAAAAGAAAGTAGCCAGGTATACTATATCTTACATTTGTTATACAAAGCCTACAAAGGAGGTGCATAGCCTTTCAGTGAGTTTGCAGTATTATCTGATTTCTGCATTTCCATGGATAATGGCAATGCCTGATACAAGGATTCACTAACTGCCCTTGAGTTGCTCATGCCTGGGACAACTTGTTGGGCAAGAATCCTTTACCTGACAAGAATCTTTCCGCATCAAAACCAGGATAGGGCTACACTGATATTCCAGGTTGGGCTTTTTTCTGTAGCTTAGAGACAGTCTCACCAGTATCATATAATCAAAACAAATGATAAATAAAAAATACATACATGGATGCATTTATAGACTGGTTTTGTATTAGCCCTCTTCATCTATTGGTGTATTCTGCTTTCATTTAAATCTTTCTTCTGCCCACTACGATATACAGAATATAGCAATAGGTCAGCTCAATTCGGCCACTGGATCTCTTGCACTTTGAGTGATGGTATTTACCATGAGTGGTAGACCTGGCAATTCATCAAAAGGCTATGGGGCATATTAACAAGGGCTTTATCTCCGCTTTAAAAGCCAAAGAAGTGGAGATAAAAATATAGCATTATCAACAACAGGGTGCTAACATGCAAAATCGCATGTTAGCGCCCTTTTTCACTACACTTCCCTTTGCATCTCTAATGAGATGCAAAGTGGGCGTTCCAGAGCAAAATAAAAGACATTTCTCCTATTATAAAGCTTCACGCTAACCCTGTTTGAGACAAAAAAAGCAGCGCTAACCATGGTTAACGCTGCTTTTTTACGTCTGCTAATTTTCAGACTTAGCCATGTAATCCAATGGGAGGTGGATTACATGGCTAAGCCCACCATGGGCTATCAACAAGGATATCCCTATCCTTGTAGTTTTATCTCTGCAGTACCAGCGATAACCTGCCAAAATGCCGCTATCGCTGGATTTTTTATCGCCTAGGCGGTTAGCGTTGTTAATAACGCAATAACCAGGTGATATTATCCAGCGATAGCGGGCGTTAAAAAAATTAACGCTAAGCGCCCTTAGCGTTAATTTTCCCTGTTCCTTTTCTTTGTTAATATGACCCCAGGTTCGAGTCTGGTGTCGGCTCAACATCCTGTGATTCTGGGCCAATCACGTAATCTCCCGTGCCTACCCTAAAATGAATGTGTCCTTGTGTAATGCAACTGGTGCTCCAATACCTTCGGGTCGAGTTTGCGCTTTATGAAACTGCAAAAAAAAAAAAAAAGAAACATTGCCGAAAATAAACTTGGAATTTGTCCTGGGCAGGGTGCCCTAAAACATGTCTTGAGCCAAAAAAAATCCTCAAAGGACACTGAGGGAATGGAAACTTGAGCATCTGCTGGTCCTCCTGTGTCCCATGCCCGGCTCGCTCATGCTGATGACACACCCCGTTGTTTCCGGCAGAATTCTATGGCTAGATTAAACGACGCCGAGGCCTGTCGAGTGGGCCAAGGAAAGATGGTGCTGAGCAGATGGCGCAGCTTTCTATAGAAACAAGCATCTTTCAGAGCGTGGTTTCCTTTGAGTCATAGAAACAGAGTTTAGTAATTCATTCAAGCGTCTAAATATGGTCTTGTGCTCTAAACAAACTAGGACATAGTACACACAGAATAAATTAGGCAGTTTTTTTCTGTATTAATTTTATTTAAAAGATTCTCCTGTAAGTATATTTATTATGACTATAATAACTATTCAGTTGCTCACCAGATTGGTTGCTTTTATCTGAAATGCTTCAAGTGATCGTTTTTAGAGCCCTTAATGACATACAAACGTTCAACAACACAAAAGAAAATTTAATAAAACAGGGAAAGCAACAAAAACCACTGTGTGGCCCACATTAGTTCAGGTGCAGTGGGGTAGCTATTGTGGCATGGGTTCTAGTTCAAGGAAGAAATGGGCCAACTGAGGACCGTTTGAACTGTGAAATACAGCAATATCAGTGTTCAGGGAGCTCCGTAGGCCTCTGGCCCTGGTGTCAATGCACCTGCTGCACCAGTGGAAGCTTAGGCCCTGTTCAGGGGTCGTATTATGATACTTTTTTAGGGCACAGAAGGGGGTTTGAGGGGCAGCCTAGACCCGTGAGGTCTGCCCCCGGGCAGTTTGGGAGGGTGAGGGGAAGATACAGCGGCCATTTTTGTAAATGCTTGGGCTGCGTTGGGAATAGCCCAAACATAGCCCAACTCATTTTATAGCCCAAAGGCTATAAGGGGGTTAGCCCTCCCTCTCCCAGCCACCAGTTTAGGTTTGGTGACCTGGTGACTGGGAGCGTAGCAGGCAGTAGTTTGTTGGGGTTAGTCTTTTGTGGCAGCAGTTAGCTTGTGTAAGTATTAGTAGAGGATTAATTGAGTGGGGGCTAGGATAAGCTAGTGAACATGGCCAGCGAAGATTTCCGCGTTCTGGAGGCGGTGCGCCTCCTCAGTGAAGCAGCCCGGAGGCCTCGGGGAGCGCGCGCAGCGGGAGGTGCGAGTCCTCTGGGGTGGCGGCCGCCTTCGCGGCCTGCTTAGCCCCCAAGAGGATCAAGAAGGGGCAAGTAAGCAAATGGGGCTGCACGCGTAACAAGCGTGCAACCCCAGGGGTCCGTAATGCACCGCAGTCTAATGTGAGCAGGGAGGCTGCGGCGGGAGCAAATGGGGGCGGGGCCCGCTGGAGGAGCGCGTCCCCCGTCTCCCCAGCCGGGTCTCCGCGGACGCGGGGCCGCACCTCTCCCAGGAGAGTGGCCCCGCTAGTGCAACAGTTGACGGAGCCTCTTGCAATGCAAGAGGCTCCGGCTGACAAGGAGGGGTCCGCCGGAAGAGAGTGCCTTGTGGCTCTCCGATTGGGTCCCCAGGCGGGGAGAGACAGCATGTCCAGCGGGGTGCTGGGGACCAGGAAAGCACTGGGAGAGTGGAGGGCCCGGGGGGGGCAGATGGACGGTGTTTGGACCCCAGTAAAAGGGGATTTTCATGGGGGCAATGCGTGGTGGGGCAAAGGCCCGGGTTTTGGAGGTTTGTCAGGCTTGGTGGGGCAGCGGGTTGGTGGGAGGGAGGGCCTTGGTTCCTTTACCCTGGGGTCGCTGATTTGTCCATGGAGGACGGTGCCGGTTGGGTTGAGGAAGGGGGCCACTCCGAGGGAGTAGAGGGCAAGGAGGGGTGTGGGCCGGCGGGGGCTGGCTCCGGAAGGAGGAGGGAGATTGCATTCCAGAGGAACTGGAGCCCGCGGGGGGTGGCATTGGGATGGCTTGGATATATTTACCTCCTGGCATGAGGAGGTGCGTGGGTTAGACAGGGTGGGCCAATTGGAAGCCTTCATGGTGCAAGGGGGGTCGCTGGGGCTGGAGGCCAGTGTGCGAGCAGGTGCGGGGGTCCCGTGGAAGGGGGAATGGGGCAGGGTCAGGGTGCCCGTGGGGCTGAGAGGGGGTCCCAGGGGCCCCGGGGCCCCGGGGCCTAGAATGGAGCGACAGGGAGATGGGGGCAGTGTTAGATCTTAGCAGGGTGGGGCGGCACTGGGCATCCACCACGCTACGCGTTGGTAAGAAAAGGAACTGGGAGGCGTGAGAAAGGGAGGTTAGTCCCAGCACACCAGTCAATCTCTTTTAATTGCAGGCGGTGGAGCAACGGCGGGAGCCGGACTTGGCAGAGCTGGGAGCGGCTCATAGACGCCGAGGTGAAGGAAGGGTGGAGCCTTGAGCGGCGTGCCTAGTATTGGAGGGGGAGCCCGTTGCAGCCGGCATAAGTAGGCCCTGAATGGTCTCGCTGGCCCCAACACCCGATGGCCCTCAACAGGATACGGGACATCGAGGACGCAGGACCATGCATGGCTTTCATATTGGGGGTCAGAAGAGAGTGCAGTCGGCGCCTCCGGTAGACAGGAATTGGGGGCAGTTGGAGCCCGAAGAATTAGACTATGAGGAGAATAGTCTTGAGGAGG